>NC_088842.1:24790815-25390815 GCF_904066995.2 Poecilia reticulata
GTTTCTTCTTAGCTCTGCTTAACACTCTGTTAAACTTAAAGCATAAGCATCTTCCTAAATATAACAGTGCGGAGCTGCTGGATTCATTTATTTTGTTTCATAAGCAAATTGTTGCTTATGAAAGCAGCCCAGTTCTTTTGCATCCAATTTTCTTATGTCACTGCTTTAAAAAAAATGTAAGTCAGAAATCAGGTTTCCTTTTGACACGTAAGGAAGTATTTTTATTTAACTCTCTCTGATGTGCAAAAATAAACTTGACCTCGTTTCCTCTTCTCAGGCAGATGTGTTGCTACACATCTGGGAATGCTCTGGATGATGGTAAAACTAACCAGCAGTGAAGTTTCACTTTGTAACATTTACAACAACGAAATGCAGATGGAATAGAGTAGTTTTTCTCCAGCGAGGTCCATTTCTTTTAAAGCTGGATTCCACCTTTTGCTCCAAGAGCAGCAACAGGATTTCATAACAGACTGTATAATAATTAAGTTGGTTCAAAGCTCCTAATGATGAGGAAATCACTCAGTCATGTTATTTTGTGCTGTAAAGCTTCATGTTTGGTTTTGCATCCTGAGCTGTGCAGCTAAATTTCTTATTCCATGTATGCACTGCAGTCTCACAATTTCTAACCAGGGACTGAAACCTCGCCTTCACAAAACAGAATGAATGCCAGAGCAACACATAATAACAAGAGCCTTGTAAATTTGTGGGGAAAAAAACAGAAGAAGCTTCAAATAAGTTTGCATAATCTTATTTTGAAATATATATTTTTTAAATTCATCCTCTAATTGGAGTACATTTATAAAAATATCCCATGTTTTTGATAGAATCACTGAAAGCATATGGCCCCATTTTGTGAAGACGACAGTAGTTATTGTTGTTTTATAACGTTTCACATGGGGTTGAATCTTCACAAACTCACTTATATTTTTCAGTCACAGGTGATTTATAATATTTACTCCTCAAGAGCTGACAGACATAGATAATGGCTGACTTTGTGTCTCAGCTTTCTCTATTACTATATTTCAATATGATTTTGATCATTGTTGTGATAAAAGATCAAATACAAGCCCCCTTTCAGGTTATTATCAGGGCCCACCTCATTATTATTTTTATTTAAATTCTGCCCTCTGATATTTTAAAGAGTTGGTTGCTCTGCTCTTGCTTACATTGCTCCCAGTTTCTCTTTGGGAAGAGAAACATGAAGTCATGCATTACTAAATAGAAACCTCCAGAAACTCTGATCTGTTTAAGTAATGTATATAATGCAAAATGCTACTGTTACATTTATTTTGAAGGTATGTTTTTTAACATGAATATGCTCAATTTAATGACTGGATTTTTCAAGTAAGTCCAATGCAACGCTCTTGATTTATTTTAAGGATTTTTTTACTTAATTTCCAGGGATACTAATCATTTTGGCTGACGCCGAGATGTGTGTGCTCCTTATCCAATGTAAAGGTTTTACTTGAACTTATAAATGTAAATGTAGATCACATGCCTTGTTGAATTGTCCTTGAACCACAGGAAGGGCTATACTGATTGAAAAACTTACAATTTCAACTTTCTGGTGAAACTATCAGTGAAACAGTGGATGCTGCAATACGGCTTGACCAGGCCTGAGGGGTTGCTAGGCTATGATCGACTCCATAATTAGTGAGCTTTGATTGTGTGACTGTTTGCTGGAAGTAATCCCTCAGCAACCTGCTGTTTTCCAGTAAAATCTAAGCCCTGCCCTCCCTCACTTTCCCATTCTAGTAAAAAAAAAAAAAAATCAAATTTAATAAGGTCAAACGTCATATCCAGTTAGCATATCTGCTGCGGTTTGTCCTTCCATCTGACAGGTGTGTTATATCAAATACAGGACTCTGCTACCTTCATCTAATATTTACATCTTGTCTCTACATAGCCCTCAATTAACACGGAGAAGATCAGTTTCCTCACAGATACCATGCGTGAGTTGCAGGTCTTTGCTTCTCTTGATCTCCAGTAAATTGTTAACAAAAAGCACAAAAGAATCATTTCCAGCCCAAAAGAATCCTCCCAGGGCTTATCTGTGTGGAGTTTCCTTATTCTTCGTGTGGATACATGGATTTTACCCTGGCTTTTCCCCCACAGTCCAGAAAGATGTGTTTTAGTTTAGCTGGTTATTCTAAATTATAGGTGTGATTGTGAGCATACATGGCTTTTTGGCTTTATGATAGACTGTTTGTGTGTGCAAAACAATAATAATAATAATACAATTTATTTGCATAGCACTTATCTATCAACTTAAAGAGACTTTAGAGGAGTATAAAAATATCAAATCAAGCAATGCAACAAAACAGAAAAACACACAAATGGGCAGAGTATGCATTAAAGGTAATTTACCAGGTATACCCAGCTCCTGCTTAGATTCGTTGAAAAATATAAAGCCTTCCAAAAATTTTCTTTTCCCTTTGGCTTTTTCAAATTTTTACAAATGTCAACACAACTTATTGTGATGCGTAGAGAAAACCTAACCCTCTGTATCACCTGAACACACCACCCACTCTGAGAAATATGGTAGTGGCAGCAAGATGCTGTGGGAATGCTTTTCTTTAACAGCAAAGAGAAGCTGGTTGGAGTTGATGGGATGATAGATGGAGTTAAATATAGAACAAGCCATGGATAGAAACTTGTTCGAAGCTCCAATAGACTCGAGAATTGATCACAGCTTCACCTTCCAGAGAGAAAACAGCCCTGAACGTACAACCAGAGCTACAATGAAATGGCTGCCCAGCCAAAGTTCTGACTTCAAACCATTTCTGATTTAGCAGCAAAAAAATTGATGTTCTTAAATGCTCTCCACCCACTTGATAAAAAAACACAAAAAACTGCAGCACTGATGTGTCAAAATGTGAAAGTCTGAGGGGAATAAATACTTTTTCGAGGCTCAGTTCACAGTACAGTTAACAATAATAGCTTCTTTTCAAGGGAGTCTGTAACTTGCACCAAAGAGCAGTTTTCACTCTAAGCAAGCACTTTTACACCTTATTTCACACCCTTTCTCTCCAGACCTGAGATATTATTGACAGACGACCACTTTGTTTTGGTTTCTCTGCTCCTGCTCCTCGTCCATGATGACGAATTGGTCCTTTAATTGCTGGATGAGCTCCCCCTCAACCCCCCGTTAGCCGAGCGGTTGCTAAGTGCCCAGCGAGAGACAGGAAGGAGCATTAGGACTGCGGCTGTCTGCTGCATCCATCTGTGACATCCAGTGGGTTAGAAACACAGAGAGAGACAAAGAGGGGCGTCTGGAAGCAGAGTCAGGATGACTCATAGGTCAGATTTGTGTGAGCGAATGTGAAAAGCGCGTTCCTGTGAGCGGATGTGAAATTACATTTATGCCTGTGCACATTATGCAAAGCTTCATTGTGAGTGAGTTTGTTTATGAGGGGAAAATAGAGAGCATTAAGGCTTTTTCCTCCAGCTGTGGGTTGAAAACCCTGATTAAAAAATACATTAGAGACGTTTCTCTTTGATGCAACATTAGCTTTTTAAACTTGTGTCTCTAATCTGAGTCTCTTATCGCCACCCATTGCCACTTAGAGTGACTTAGCAGACTTGAATGTCATGCTAATGTAGCTGTGTGAATTAGACCACAGGAAAATTTACAACAGGGCCATTGCAGGACCAGTTGAGTAAACAGTGCCTGCTGCTTCCTCTCCAGTTTCTCAACACTTCCTGCGGAGGTCACACACTGGATATGTGATCGTTTTGTGCCTGTTCCTCAAGCTTTCGTTTGTTTACTGTGTGCTTTTAGCATCACAGAAACATGGGCCCATATTGTCTCAGCTGAATAATGCTCCTGCATCATCTTTCTTTCAACAACAATGTGTCAGACAGATTGATCCAAAATGGCCGATTTCCTGTTGGGTTTGGACCATGGCTCCAAGAGACATTTTTGTACATCTTGGGAAGTTACACCTTCACCAAATTTCATAATCCTCGACCAAAGCTGGGCTTGAGCTGATTATTTTATGGCGCAGTAAGTAACCTCTACAAAAATATGTCTTATGCTTGTTTCTTAAAACTGTCACCATGTCCTGCGGTACAACACGAGACAGTCAGACATCTGCAGAAACTCAGCGCTCCTGGTCAGATTTGTGGAGTTCCCAAGTTACAGTTCTCCTGTCAGATTCTCCCAACTCACCTCTTGAGCCCTGCTGCTTCTTTTGTGTGGTTTTTTTTAATGAATTCTCTTCATAAGTTTCCATTTGAGCAATGCTTTGGACATTTTCAGATAACTCACTGAACAGAACTTAGTGCAATATTCAAAGCTTGTGACATTGCTTTATAACATGAAACTGCTTTAAAATTCAAATCTGTCTACTGCTCTCTCTGGTCTTTATTCAATGATAATCGCTAACAAGTCTTTGAAGCCTATTATTCACTTCCTACCACTTCGTAACAACGCACTTCTTTGTGCTGGTCAGTCACATAAGATCCCAATACAATAGATCATTATTTGCGACCGAGCAGTGGAAGGATGTAGGTGATATCTTTAATCATTGGCTCCTTAATCATTTCATTCCTTGTTGCCTTCACTCATGCTGCACAGCTTCTATTGAGCTTAATCACTTGCATTAAAAGTGTCTGAAACTGCACAGGAGAAGCTAAGCTGATTAAAGCAGTGACCAGAACTGAACATTACGATTCCCCTTTACTTCAACCGAACCACAAACTTTATTTTGCCCACCGAAGAAGAAGCTTATTATGATGAATAGCCTTTTCGGGAAACACTGGAACCTTTACAAAAACTATTACAGCTCATCTGGCAGAAGGACAGCAGCTCCTCTCTGCAGAAGGAAAATGGTAATCAGAGCGGTGGCCCTAACCCCCATTAAATGGATCAGCCTTCAATACCAAAACAAGGAAATGAAAGATGAAACACTGCGTAGATCTGAGACCCTGAGTGAAAGATATCGGCGGCTTGTGTTTGTGGCTTGATCAGAGAGACGAGACCTGGCACTGAACACAAGCTTTCCCCTGGAATAATGCTAATTATCATCAAATTATTATTATTTTGATAATAATTGCTCATTATTATCAAAAAATAATCATTAACAATTAAAATAAACACAAAGTGTAGGAAGCTGTTTAGAGACAAATACGTTCTGAATGGAACAAGGCGGAGACGTTACAAACTTGGTTGTTTTCCCACACAGAAGCTGACAGGTGTGGAAAAAGTACCACAACTCACAGTGTGACTGTCAAACACAAGAATGTCTTTATTGCTTTTATGCTTTATCCCACTGTCGCCCCTTCGTGTGAAGTGTTATATAAAAGCTGTCAAGCACTTGCCTTGTCTTTCATATTAGTCAAAATAAGCTTTTTTTCTGTAAATACCAGTCAGAATTCGACACGGCCATGCAAGCATGACAAAGAGGCTGAGAGGCCCCTAGAGTTGTGTGACATTAGTGTCCATAATAGATAGATACCAAAACGGAGACATAAGGAAACAATACACCAAGGCACACGCTTAATCTAAGGAAATTACTTTAAATTCATTCTGTCAGTTTGAACCCCTGATGCTGTTTGTTCACTGACATTCTCTAAAAAAAATATCACACAACAGTTGAACTCATCCTAAGATTAAAAATTTACTAATTAGGAGACTTCTGAAGGCGATCGGTGGCACGGGATTTTGTTTGTGGGTGTCACAGTAAAAGAGGTCGAAAACTAATGTATATGCCACAGATTTTTATTTGTAGAAACAATTAAATGCCTCAAGTCCCCCCCCCCCTTGTCAATCTTGCATTGATTTGTGCACGTCTGAAAATGACAAGCACTGAATTCAGTAAAGATTAAAACACACAAAATGGACACTAACCTGCGTTGACAACACAACTCAAGAAGATATCTCCTGGTCCCACCAGGAGCTGGAGGCTAAAATAAATCTGTCCTCAGCTGTCTCCTGCTGAACAGAGGAGGAAGTTTGAGGATCTCTGTCCACTTGCTCATTACGTTTAAATTAAGACGTTTGTTCGCAATAAAGAGAGAGTACGATCTCTTAATGTGCTTTAGAGGCACAGCATATTATGTTTGCAAGCTGTACTACTTCTGTTTCTCATATCAAAGCGCACCATTTTGGAAGAGGTGTCAAACTCAATGAAATAATCAAATAATTTGAAAAATAAATCTGACCAATAGCATTTCTTTAGTGCCATGTTGTAAGAAAGCCTGGTGTGACTCTGCCCCCCTGTTGCGTTGATGCTCATCTCAGCGATTAAGTAGGTTAGCAGATGGCTGATAGAAACTTCAGCTGAGGTCCTCTGGACAACTAAGATGAGACTGAGGTGTGAAGTAGGAGGGCCACAGGATGACACAACAGTGTCTTCTTTAGAGGAGTTGAAAGAACAGGCTTCAAAGACTCAATGGTTCAAAGAACATGTGAAGGAAAAGAGACTGGGGAGGAGTAATAATTAATAACTAATAAAATGCAGAATTACAACATGAATTTTGTACAATGAGCTCTCACTTAATATTCAACAGAAGCAATGTCACAACAGCTATGAATAAATAATCACTAAAGATAAGAATTTGAGCAAATGTGATGGTAAAGCTCGAGGATCCATAATGCAGGCAATTAATTAATTTTTTATAACAATCCTGGCAGCTTATGTTCTGGTTGACATGTAAATGTCTAATTCTTAGGCATTTATTTTAACAAGTTAAACAACAACAACACAAATCAAAACAAAAACAGTGTAATTCTTTCCAAAGTAATGTCACTGAATGCTTGTATTGTTTACTGATGTGAACTTTTTCCTGAGGGATGAGTCAGAAATGTGAAGATGGACGATTTTGCTGCGTCTCTGATTCTGATTCTCTGACTCATCCTGTGTCTGTCTTTAAGTTTAAAAAGAAGCATTTTCATTTCTTCACTTCCTCAACTTGTTCTCTGAACCTCGGATAGGGAGAAACTGCGGTTGGCCAGAAAATTACCAAGATGTTACATACAACAACTAGCAATGTATTTCTTTTGAGCAATCAGCAAGCTCAAGATTGTACTAGCAATCTTAACAAGGGAAGGCTGTTAGCAGTGCATACATGATGAGCATGATTGACCAAGCTAAGACCCTCCCCCTGTCTCTGATTGGTTGTTTCTAACAGGGAGCGGTGTATTTCTGCAGATGCGAGTAAGGTCACAGGGATTAGCCCGAGTAGCTTGACTTTTTATTTTCTCTCTTATTATCTGTCTCATTTTCTACTGTCATGTCACGGAGACATTTTCAACAAATATCCAACAAACTATGCATATTTATAAAAGTTACCAAATGCAGCTTCATGTATGTTAAACCAAAAACAGTTCACGTGGCGGTTCAACAATGGAGTGTCATGTCCTCTGATTACCAATAAAATGGCCGCATGTTTCTAAAGCGAAGACTAACTCTTTCAGCTTTGACTTTAAAAGTTTCTTTAAAAAATTACTATATGGACGAGTCAACCCTTCATGGGATTCAAATGATATTTTGCTGCCTTTTGCGGAATATTTGGTTTCCAATTACTCATGCAGCTTTCACCTGCACTTCTAAATCTTGGAATACAGAAATACAGGCAGTCAAAGACTTCCTCTCTCAATTCTCCTGGGTCTCATATTGGCACACATCGTACTACTGGTGTGCTCAAATTGTGACTCAGACTCTTGACACATAACCCCAGACAGCCACAGGATCAGGCTGAAGCTGCAGCACGAGAACCGCTTTCTTGTTTACAGCAGTTGTGTTTGCCAGCAGCATCGACCGTGTCCGGCTATCACAAATGTAATAATGGGATTTGGTGTGTGGTTGCCATGGAGACACATCTATAGGGACAAGCTATTTGAGAGCAATTAGCCTGCAGAGCTCCATTCACAGAAAACAGGTGTGTTTAAGCAGTCCTGTTTTTCCTCCCGCCCGCTTTGTGTGTCTCGCCGCGGTGTGTGACGCCCGTCTTGTTCCAGCGAGACAAATAAAGAGACATTTTACAACTTTGCAGTCGCTCACGATGATGTTGACAGGTGGAGATCTGGGCACAACCTGGCAGGAGTTCGCAACACCTCCCACAAACCAAATGAAGAGTCACTCACGGTGTGAAGCGGCGAGCTTTTTCAGACCTGAGCTCCCCACGCCTGGTCCGGCGTCTCATGTGTCACCATGTCCACACACTGGTAATATCTCCTGTTAGTCACAGTCCTCTGACAGGACCAGCTCGTTTAGTGGGTGAGATGATATTATTCCAGAAAGGTTCTCATTATTTGAAAAGGGTGTGTGGAAAAAAAAAAAGTTAGATATGTGTTTCTTACTCACTTTAGAGAAAAGTGTGAAAGTAGGCTTTATTTTACATGTGGGGAAGCTGCAGTCCCAGCAGCTCCGGCACATGAATATTTTAAGTTCTGCCTAATTAAAAGACTTTGCTGTCCTCCACATCTATGCTGGGAGGTTGTTTCACTTTCTGTTTCATTCTTTATGATGATGGGCGGAAATCACAAATCTATAAGATACACTACTCAGAAAGATTTAGGGATATTTGGTTTTTTGGTGAAATTTTAGGGTGAACCTAAAATGCACTTCAAACTTTACAGGTGAACTTAATGATATTTTTTTCTAAAGTTTTAAATTCACTTGTCCAACTGTTTCATGTTTCAATACTTTTCTCTAACGAGTTTTGACAGAGTTTGATCCACGGTTAATGTGCCAATAAATCAATAATATTTATTCATTTTTTTCAGAAAGTAGTTTTTTATTTTATTTTTATAATGCATAATTTCTACACTCTAAATGTACTACATGTACTCAAATAAAAGTATGCCACCTCAATAAAAGAGTAATTTGTTTCAGGGTTTTTGAAACATGCTTATTAAGATTGCCAATAAACATGAAGCACTGCTTTTGTTTTTCTTACAAAACAAGTAAAAAAGTAAGCACAAATGAAAATAAAGTTAATAACAGGAAGAAACACATCATTACATCACTACTTCATAACTGACCTGGTTGCTGAAATGTGCTTCTCTGAAATTAAAAGGCGTAACTTTGTATGGAAATCAGCGTTAAAAAAAAAATTGATTGGACTGTTTTTGAACCTGTGTTGTGAGTTTTGTGCTGTGTAGCTGTGATTCTAATGCTACCAGGTTAGGTTTATATATATGTGACAAGATGCCATTTATTTACCCAGAGATCTCATCAGAAAAATAGTTGAGGTGCATTCCTCAAGTCATGCTGGTAATGATGCAGCTTTATCTGAACCTCTCTAAAGAAAAGCCTTTGGGAGACTGGACGACGTGCATTTTTTATATTTCCTGTGGACTTCAGTGAAATTAATTAACTTAATGGCTTGAATTTTCAAGCCGGAAAACGGCCGCAGTTCTTCGCAGTTCTTCGCCGCAGTCACGGTGAATTCGTCTTCGTTTCTGTCTTTTCCAACTTGTTGTTGAAATGCTGAGGTTCATCTCTTTCTCTACTTTTAGCAGTGATTCTTCCAGACAAGCTGTACAGATGCAAATTAGCTTTTGGCTTACGTTTCCATAGTAACACTCATTAGGTAAAGGCTTGACTCCAGAGTGTTTGAGCAGAAGAGAAAAAAAAAAAACTTTCCACACTGAAAGAAACACGTTAGTTAGCCAACAATCGCGCCAATTTTCTGCTTCTATTGTTGGTGCTGACAGATTGTGTGAGTGTGTTTGATTGTGTGACCGTTGACAAGACGTGTCCGACACCCAACTGGTAATAACCGTGGAATAACACGGAAATGCTGGAAGAAAGCCTCGTGATAACAGCGCAGGGTTTGCAACAGAAATAATTATTGGAATCTGGCGCTTTATACAAGCAGCACGTAATGAGAAGCTGCTGGAGATCAAATGCTAATGGTCTCAGAGATGACGCCGAAAAAGGTCAGAGTCAATATCATAACACAGAGGGAAAGTTGTGGTTTTTGTATTAAGCTTCAGCAGAGTTTGATAGTATCTCTAGCTCATTTTCTGCTTGTTTGATTCTTGAGCCTGGATTATTATAGGATAGAATATTAGATGTGCAGTTGCAAAACATCCCTCTTCTGCTGTTAATGCTTTACTTTTCATCACCTTACAAAGTACTTAAACATCAGTTCTTCTGTTTCTTTTCTGTTTACGCTCTCCTCAAATCCCCAGTTGGTCGTTGTTTATGGACACTTGTACTGAGCCAGGTTCTGCTGGAGGAGTTTTCCTCTCCACTGTCGCCACATACACGCACAGTAAGACAGATTGCTGTAAAGTCAATGCAAACGATTACATGCTCGTCCAGGAAAAGTGATTGAACATTTTTCTTACTCGGACTTTCAGACATGAAAATGCTTTAAACTAAACCAGTTCACTGAAGCTCTATGCTTGGAGCCATCAAGAGCGATGGATGACGTTTCTCTGAACCAGCTTGGAGTTAAATTTCGCAAGTTTTGCAAAGACCATTGATCTGCAAAGACCATTGTAGGAGTTGACCTTCTAAAATACTACCTCCTTCCACATGTTTAAGCAAACTATTTGACATAGTTTTGTTTTTTTGTTTGTTTTAGCAAGGACTTTCTTTCTAGATTTGCCCAGAGCAAAACTATTTATCTTGCAGACAAGTCAAGGATTCTCCGTCCTGAGCTGTGGATCTCTGCAGCTCCTCCAGAGTTAACATGGGCTTCATGGTTGCCTGTCTGATTGCTCTCCTTAAAAGACCTGCCATTTTGGGTGGATGGCCATGTGTAGGTAAGTTTGCACATGGAACTTGACGTGTCTGCTGTGTTCTTTATTTCTCATGGCGCCGTTTGTTCTCTAATGTCCTCTGAGAACAACTGGATTAATAAAGAATGCTGTTGACTGCACCTGGATTACATTAATGGGTATCAGAGTAAAGAGAGAAAAATCCAGATGCTTGCCACACTTTTAAGATTTTTATTTACCAACATTTTTGAAATCCTTTTCCTTTTTCTCCCGATCAGACTCTGCTTTGTGTTGATCTGTCACACAAAACACACAAAATCCTAACAATAAAACTCATTAAAAATCTGTGCTTGTAAAGTGACAAATGTGAAAAAGTTCAAGGAGCACAAACACCTTTTGTGCGGCTCAGTAGCTGCTTACATAGCTATTGGGTCATCAATATTACAGAGACAGATTACTGGAACTCCTCTCATATTAAAACCCCATGTGACATAAAGACATTAAATGAAACATAGGAGAGGGGAAGGCAGGAAGGAGGGTGTGAGGATGAATACAGGCAGATAGATGATGGTTTTTGACGTGACTCATTTCCGCATTCATTTGTGTGCGTGTTTGCGTGTGTTTGTGTGTGTGTGTTTGTGTGTGTGTGAGCCCTGGGGCTGCACACAGAGCCCACCACTGACTCCCACAGGGGGACATTAATGACAAACATCCTGCTCCACGGTGGAAGAGATGCTCCATGCACCGCATTTACTCCTCACTCCGCTCCCCGCTCCAGCACATCTGCACTCACCCTGCTCCCGTTTCGCAGCAAAACAGAACAAGGCGACGCGAAAGCCTTTTTCACGCTCTTCGCAAACAGCGCAGTGGCGCGTCCTCTTCAGCTTCCTCGTTGATAACAAACGAATGGTTCTCAGTGTGATTTGCTGTGCTTCTTGCTTGTAAATTATTCAGGGTTGGGTGTTTATCTTGTGTAGGAAATTAGATTTAGAGTGCGTCAACAAGCCTGTATCTGTGTCAATTTGTCTGGGAGATTGGAAGAAAAAGTCTTCCTCTGATGCTTGTCTTGTTAGAGTCATTCCCATTTATTTAATACCTGCGGGTAGCAAAGCAACAGATGACCTATATAAGCCTTCATGTTGAAAAGAGGAGGTTTTCCTTAAGGAAATAAACATGTAATTAACAAGTCAGATAGATAGATAGATAGATAGATAGATAGATAGATAGATAGATAGATAGATAGATAGATAGATAGATAGATAGATAGATAGATAGATAGATAGATAGATAGATAGATAGATAGATAGATAGAAAGAAAGAAAGAAAGAAAGAAAGAAAGAAAGAAAGAAAGAAAGAAAGAAAGAAAGAAAGAAAGAAAGAAAGAAAGAAAGAAAGAAAGAAAGGAAAAAATTATAATCCATTTCCACAAAGAATAGGATTTATTTTCTTTACCAGGGTTTCTTCCAGTGTATTATAAGCCTGACGGGCCACCAGGCTTTACTTGTGTCCCCTCCAGGCTAAGCAGGCTAAGTCTTTTTAAAATGTTTGCATTATTGAAGACTTTATAGTTGGTGTCCTTCCAACCTTTTAATAACACATAATTATCAAGTGATATTTTCAAATTTTCTGTCAACTTTAAACATTTTGTAACTCAAAAAGAAGATGAGCTGTTGGATGAATGACTGCCCTAACGCCCCAACCAGCAGAGTTTTCTGAGGGAAATCTTGTTTACCATTCTTGTACAGGTACATTTGTGAGGTCATACACTGATGTCGGATAAAAGGTCTGGTTCACACCCTCTACTCTGACTAATCCCACAAGGTTTATTATTTATTAAAGGATCCCCCCCATTAGTCTCTACTGCAGTACAGACTTCTCTTCCGGGGGTCCACATCAACATTATTATAAAAAATAATTTACAAACATTCTTAAAAAGACATAAAGGCATCTTTTAAGGCACAAAGTTAAATTTAAATCAACTGCTTCAATAACTTACAAACATGGGTCGGTATGGGTTGCGTTCAGGACTCTGTGCTGTACATTCAGGTTCCTCCACATCAAGCCAACTTAGGCTTGTTTTTATCTTGTTTTGTGCACGTTGTTGTGTTGGAACAGAAAGAGACAATCCCTAAACGCTTCCCACATAGTCTGGACCAAAACGTGTCCAGCATTAGGACAAAACGTGTCCTAATGCATCAAAGCATTAGGATTTGTTTTCATTTGAACTACAGCAGCTAATAACACACAGGCCCACAATGCAATTCCCTCACAACCAAGCTTTAAACTTGACACAGTGCAGTCAAGCAAGTGTCATTCTCTTGGTAACTGCAAAACCCCAGGCTCATCCATGATTGGTCAAACCAAAGAATATTTCTCAGTTGCTCTACGGTCCTGTAGCAGGACGCTTTCACTACATCCCGTGCATTCAGCAGCTTGGCCATCATACTAAGCTCTTTAAACACAGTTGTTCAAAACTAATCTGAAGCTGGCAACTTGGCAGAAACTACACGCCTCAGCATCCACTGACATCCCTCTGTGATTGGCCTAATACTTTGTGGATGAGTTGTTCTCCTTTCCAAACCTCTGACAGCTGACTATGGAATATTTAGTTGAGAGGATATTTCACCACAGGAATTATTCTTTTTTATAGAAGCAGTCTGCATGCCTAGCTCTTGGTTGGAAGTCATTTGAACACCAGAACTGAATTCCAGGGGTGTGCGAGTGAAAACTCTAGGTATCAGGTACTGGTGCTCAATATCTACGTTATCATTTAACGTTTAAAGGCAGGACATGAAGAGGATAAGATTGTGTCATCCTGGGTTCACTCAGGGCAACAGTTTTTCATTCCTTACTGGTTTTCTTCTTGTAGTCAGAACACAGTAGTTCTTGTAGTCAGAACACAGTATAAAATATTATAGTGCATTCTGGAAATCTCTACCTCAAAAGTCAGAGTTTAGAGCTGAGAATGGCAGAAAGTCTGGTGGATTCACTTCTTGTTCTTAGTAATCATTCTTGTCTAATTCCGCATACAAAGGCTTGCTAACTATTTAATGTTCTCAGCATTTTATGTATTCAAACACAAGAGCTGTTTCTTCATAAATAAATGTCTTTCTCTACGGTGTTAAAGGTATAATTAATATTGCTTTATCAATATACAAAATGACAGAAGTGCAAAGAAAACAACCTACTGTATATCTGCAACCTTGGCAACAGTTTAAGTGCTGCAAAATCAAGCATCACGGATGGATCTACACATCGGCTCCAGGAAGTGATCCTGCTGAATTTTATGACTTGGAACTGAGAGATTCAGATTTCTAAGGTAACAACGGACCTCACTTCCCAAATCCAAGTTGGATCTTCAGAGGCAGACTGTTCAGAAAGTAAATGAGTTTTCCATACTGAGAGACAAGGTGACGAAATGGGACGTTTTCACATTTTGTCACATTACATCCACTAACTTCAGTATAATTTTTCAGCATTTTCAATCATTTTTACAAATGCAAATCTGCAAGGTGTGACATGCTTTTGCATTCAGCTCCCTGACTCAATGTGTTGTAGAATCACATTTCACTGTGATTACAGCTGCATGTCCCTAAGGTCTGTACCAGCCTGGAGCATCTAACAGAGAACAACATTTTGCAAATTAAATTCAGTCAGATTATGTGCCTGAAGGTCAGTTTTTAATTCTTTGCACATATTTAATTGGATTAAGGCCTAGACTTTGACTAGACCTTTGTAACACATGAGTATGCCAGGATTGAAACCATTCCATTGTTGGTCTGGTTGCGAGGACTGAAGGTCAAGCCGTTTTAGCCATTCTTAACTCTGATTGGAAAAGTGCGTATCGAGTTCAATGAATTACTTCAAACAGCAAATAAACACCAGCTGGGAGTGTCCTCTTCTTCAGGAACATCAGCAACTTCAACGCCAAATCTCCTCCTTTTTTCAGACCCTTCTGTTGCATTTCCTGTTTAGTCCAGCTCTCTCGTGTCTCAAAGAAACCAAGCTCTATCAAAGTTGGACAGGCGAGGAGTGCTGAAGTAAAGCCCATAGACACTGTTCACATCAAAGCCCTTGAAACTCGTTAACTAAATTCACACTTTTATGGTGTAAAGCGAACGAAACGAATGAAGACACGAGTCGTACACTCTCGTGAATTCCCAGACAGGCTTGTTGCAGACACCGCTGGGATTGTGGGGGTTACTACGCTGTCAATACACGTACGTCACGAAGTCTGTGGATGTGTTCCCAGAAGCCATTAATGTCATTGATGATGGTGTGTCGAGCTGTCGTTTCAGTGGTTTGTGGGATTGAGAGCCTGCAGCACTGCTGATAGACTATGTTTTTGTATACGTGTGTGTGAATGACAGAGAGGGAGAGAAAGAGAAAAGAGTGTGAGGCAGGGCTGAGTCTTGCAGATGGGAGAAAATGTAAAAGATTGAACATCAATAAAAAGAATCCCAAAGCTGCCTGTTGGCAACCTGTCTCTTTTCAGACAAGATGGAAGCTGATTAAAATTGAAAAGGAAAAAGTGTTGGTGAATCACGGCTGTGGTCTGCTGGGTTTGCATCAAATCAACATGTTCTAATAGAGACTGATGGGTTTCTAAATGCTGTTCACGATCCCCTAAGGTTCGCTTATTTTTATAAACTAAAAGGCATTGGCAAGTACATGATGAGGTACTTGAGACAATCTGGTTTGTGAATAGATTCCACTAAGAAACAGAACATTCCTGAGTTATTTTAATGATTAAGTATCCATTCTAAAAATAATAAAAGCAGATTTCCAATTTTGTCTCCCATTCATTTGCCTATTTCTAAGCAGCTTCAAAAATGCCCATCAACACTGCCCTCTACTGGTGAAGCAACAAAGTTAAATTCAAATAAAGGAACAAAGAGAAACTGCTTCCATTTCAAACACATTTATTGTTTCCATGAACACTCCAAAAGTCTCGATTTTAAATTAAAACCGTAGAAGTGACAAAATACAAACATTTATATATCCTACAGTGCGTTGCGTTCATCAAGTAAACCTAATCTAGTGCTTGTTTGTGAACAGATATTTGTCCACCATGAAGCTATAACAGACTCATTTCATTTCGGACAGAACTTTCAAGTGGGTTCCAGGTATGTTTCAGTACTTGAGACCTGTGTCGGCTGGAACAGGTCAAGTTCTGCTCAAGAACAAAGCACAAAACCAGTCTTCCATCCAAGCCTCCTGCAGGATGAGTCATCAGCCCAAACCAGTGAGGTGGCAGCAGCAGGGAGGGGTGAGGGGGCTTAACAGCAAGGAGGGAGGGAGGCACAGCAAAAAGAGCCCGTCGTTCACACACTAAAATATTAACTAGTCAAATAGAATTGCATTTAAAAGCTGACAAAAAACCCCCCAAAAAACTGGTACATTGTCCATTGCATGTTATTCTGTTTTTTGACTGAGTTGAAAATTTGCAGCTGATATGACCTGTGTGTGTTTAGGTGTGGCGCTGTGCTGAACTTGTCATAAGGCTGAAAGCAGCAATTGACGTGCAAAAAACAAAAAACAAAATAAAAAATGTGGATCTGTGATGTAGACCCTCGTCGTTTCTCTCCCATACATATGGCACGGATGATGATTTGAGTTTCACTAACAAACTTAGGGCCTCACAGCTGCCCACTGTCCCCTTTAGGGCCCCAATAATAACGCATTTGAGGCCATTTTGATTTTCCCTCAAGTTGTCTTTTCTCCATCTTTAATCCTGCAGTTGAATGTGAGTTTTCGCATCTAAAGCTCAGCCTGAATCGTCTCCGCTGCTCTCCGCTTGTGCCGCCTTCAGGTTCGCCTCCGGCTCCTCCGCCGCGCCGCTGTCGGCCTCCTCCTCCTCTATGGTCAGGCGCGTATCTGCGGAGGAGCACAGGGAGCTGACGCTGCTCTGCTCCGCGCATAGCGCGCACGCCAGCGGAGACGGCAGAAAACCCTCGTGGCGGAGGGCTCCGGAGTGGTTGCCGTGGTTACCGCAGAACGGCAGGGAAACCTGCATGGCCCGCAGCCCCGAGACGGTGGCCGGGAAGGGGGCGCAATGCTTCTTGGGCAGAGCCCCCCACTCCCTCTGCTCTTCCTCGTGCACCAGGCGCGTGAAAATGTTGATCCTCCTCTTCTCCTTCCTCTTGGAGCGAAAGTAGCCCAGCATGATACCGCAGAGGAACACTCCATAGAAAGACATGACTATCAGTATGTAGAGGTATGCGCTCCCGTTGCCTTCGGTGGCGGCCTGGGACTCCACCGCCGCACTCTCTGCATCCGAGAAGAGACTCTCTGATGCTGCTGTGGAGTTTTCCAGGCGATCCATTTCTTTGAGTAGTTTGCGGTGAGAGTCTATAAACGGCAGAAGAAGATGCACCGAATGCACAAAAGTAAATAAATAGTGTTTATTAATCTATAAACATACTTTTTTTGACACCTTTACCATCGTTTACGCGCGTTTTACGCACGGACACTGACCGTGCGTAAAACGCAGCTAATTAGCTGTTTTGTATGCATTATATGCAAATATACACACGTAGTCTATAGTCATGGTAACTTTATATAATTGTTTTTGCTTTAATTGATTGTGTAACTCAAATTTAAATGCATGTTTGATCAAAGCCAAATAAACCAAAAAAAAAACAACAAAAAAAAAAAACTAAAACGGTCGTTGAACATTTTTATATGTAAATTCAGTTAATTAATTAACTTGTAGCCTGATTAAATATGGATGTTTATCCAATTTAATTTAACTTAAAGTCTTTCCACTTTTTATTTTCTACAGATTGATTTTCAGCTACTTCTGAAAGTTTTAAAAAGTTTATCCAAACTGTAGGGAAAAAACTCAAAAAAGTTATAAAAAAAACCCTACAACAAATGAACTCACCGAACTGCGGATCCGTGTTTGCTGTGAGACTCTGCTGTCCCCTCTGAGGTTTGGGCAGAACTCTGACACAGATGAAGTTATTTATGCAAAGTCCTTTTAGCGTCATCAGGAATCACATGGCCTGGTCCGATTGTAAGATGAACCCCGAAAAGACCCACTAAGGAATCATAGGGGTTTAAAAAAATAAATCAAAGCACAACTCTAAGAGGATCCACACCACTTGGGGATTCTTATAAAACTGTGAGCTCATACATGCATCAGATTCTTACTGAAGAAATCTCCAGAGTCCAGAAGAAAGTAGTCCAGAGGGGATGTAATGGAAAAATATTTTTACAGAGTAATGGAAGTGCTTTGAAGCCGTAGCTAAAAAGTGTTCACACCCCCTGAAGTTTGTCACATTATGTTACAAGGAAAAAGTTCAACATAATTTATTTTTTGATAGACCAGCGCACAGTAATGCATAATTTTAAGCCAGAAAAATGTGTAAAAAATATTTTTGAAACTAAAAACGTGAAAAGTGATCTCCTAATCATTACTTTCTGGGAACTCATTTTGCTGTGATTACAGCTGAAGTCTTTTAGTTTGTCTCCAACTTGACTCGTCTGGAGACTGAACCTCCCAGTTTCCAAAGAAGTAATCATGCGACTCAGTGACACCTAAACAATCAGGAGCTTTGACATCTTACTTCAGCAAAAGTAAATCACTGATAAAAGTAAAATTTCCATTGAAATGTAACTCCGCAGCAACCTATGCTCTTTAACATGTTTGATAACCAGTTGGGTCTAATTTTACGAACAGTTTTATCAGATGAACTGTTTCTAATGTAAAAGTTTAGTAAGAAAATAATGTCCAGTGGTGCAGTTGGTAGCACTGTTGCCTTGCAGCAAGAAGGTCCTGGGTTCGATTCCTGGCCCAGGGTCAGCTGTATTTCGACAATGATTATATCTGCTTATTTTTGAAGATTTCTTATATTTTTTTTCCATGGTTACTGAACAAAAACATGATTTACAAATATCTGACAATCATTAGATTAACTCAGGTATATATAATTTGCAGTTTGTGAATGACTAACTTGTGATTAATTAACTTGTAAACCAGTTCTTAGTAAAAAAATTCTGTATTGTCAGATCCCTTATTTATATTTCTGTCAAAGAATTGTTTATCAAGCTTTTTTTGTAAAAATATATTTCAGCTCAATGTGTTTGACAATTAGAATGACGTACTTGTGTTTTCTCCAAATGTGATGAGGTGCAGTAGTCCAGAAATCTTGTATTAGTTACGCTTTCACATGTGTTGAGCTCCATAGAAAACATTTTTTTTATTGATTTAATACAACCATTCACAGAAATGAGATTCAATCATATCTAGATTCAACACAAACTTTATTTAATTCATTTGATTTCATTTTTCCAAAAGCAAAGTGGCAAATAAATAATTGGATGTGCTCATGAGGCAGGCCTCATATAAAGAGGGAGTGGAGGTGCTATAGCAGCCATTTGCTTTCTCTACCTATATATCCACAAATCTGTATGTGTGATCAAGTATGATTCAAGAATCAGTTCAAAACAACAAAGGCATGTTTTAGAATCACCAAAAGGTAACATGTGACAATCTGTGAGGAACACTGAAGTTGGGTCTGTGCGATCCTCTCTATGCTGACGGATTTGGAAAACAGCTTCAGTCTGAAGGCCAGCATGACACACTGTGTGTGCTCTTCCTACTCAGGGTTTACACTGCTGCCTTCTTGACTCCTCTACCACAGTACTGTTGACATGGACATCACATCTCCAGTTGCAGAATTGCCTGGTTTCCTGTACACATATCTCATGATCACAGCAAGGCTATGAATGTTGAAGCAGTTTTTATGAGTAACAAAGTGACTATTTTAAACCTGTATTATGGACCCTGTTATCTGCTGCTCACAGTCTGCATTTTCCATTTGTGCTACAGGTTGAAAAACTCACAACTTCTCTTAGCCCCTTACAGCAGCTACCCTTTTGGTTTGGTTCTCCATAGCTGGGAACTTTACTCCAAAAACACTAAATTTAACCAAATATTTTTGGTCTAGTTTCTAGTGCAAATACTTTAGTACACTTGAAATTAAAAATCAATATTGACGACCGTATCTATTAAAAACTATTTGAAAATGCACTTGTTATCTAGTTTTGTCTTAATTCAAGTGTACTCAGATGTTTGCACTACAAACCAGACTAAACATACTCGGTAAGATTTTGTATTTTTGCAGTGTTTAATGTAGGAGGAGTCGTTAAAAATGCTTGTTGAAATGCTTTTCGTTCCGGTCAGAGCAACAGTGGGACGCTAAACAGCGTTATGATAACCTAGTTGGAGCGCTGCCAGTCTGATGGAGATATGATGATATTAGTGTAGCCATTGAAGCTCTAATTGTCAGTTGACTGTCATGGATGAGCTACCGCTGCTGCTACCAGACTCCTTCACACTGGACCCTGATATGTTGCCATGGCAGCATAGAAACAACACAGTCGCATCACAGAATCCTTGTGCTATTTCAAAACAGTTTCTTGCTCCATACAATGAGGAGCACATTGCTCCTGCTCTCTTCAAGTCCAGAAAAACAGTCTGCCTCCTGGTTTATTATATTTATAATAAATCACTTTTGTCTCAGTCTCGTAAGGAGTGACCTAAGGTGACACTGAATCCAAATTTCTCTGACCCACACAGGACAAAATTCTGTTGCATTGCTTGAAATAGAATAAACCATGGAAGGCAAAAGCTCTACTTTTACTAGTGTGTTTACACTCCAACCACTTCTCCACGCATACTGGGGAAGCTTGATTCATTTATAGTCCTGTTTGAAATCAGCTGCCTTACTTGGGCAGAAATAATACATTTTCCTGTTGCGATCAATTTTTCAAATACAACGACAACTAAACATTAACTTAAGTCTGTTACGTAAGCATTTTCCTTACTCTCCCGAAAGTTGTTTTCTATCACTGTAAGAAAACCCAGGAGATTAAACAAATGTGTATCGTGTTTCTTTAAATTATGTAAGTTTTCTAATAAAGGCTCAGGTCAGATACAACCGTTATACAAGAAGAACGTTTCTGATTTTTTACCAACCTACTCACATTTGCCCTAAAAAGACCTTGTGCTTTCTGTGTCAGAACGTTCTGTTGTCCCACTATCAGGCGGAGCCACAGTCGGACTGTGGGTGGGAGACAAAATAAACCAAGACAAGAAACCCAAACAACGTGGAGACAAAAGGAAAATGAACAGAAACGTTAACTGCCTCCTGACCTGCAGGATAAACAAAGTCAACACTGGAGGAAGCTTAATTATTAAGTTAAAACAAAGAATATAATTAAAATAAACTGATTTTATGAAGCAGCAGACATGAATATATTTCGATCAGAGTTCAACACCTGCTCTGTTTCATACCTCTCATATGTAAGAAGAAAAATTTCACTGGAAAACTTTTTTTTTTTTTTTTGAAATTAAAAAAAAAATCAGTTGCCAAGATCAGAATCTGTAGGTTTCCTCATCAGCACTTGTCCCGTGATTCATGACACAATCATAAAGCTACTTCTATGGTTCAATTAGGTCATTGAGAGCTCAGAAACATTATGATTCTGTGGCTGCAGGTGAAGGAGTGAGAAGTAGCGGCGAGAGCTGCTGAGTCAACCGGTGATCTGCTGCTCCCGGTCGTTATTTTCCACCGTACATTCTCTCAATATCGTCTTTGTAATGTGTCTTCAGCTCCTTGCGTTTGAGCTTGAAAGCATCGGTCACCAGTCCCGTCTCAGGCGTCCAGGGGTCTGGGCTCAGACGGATCTTGCGAGGAATCTCAAAGCGCTCCAGTTGGGCTGCGTTGAAAGGAAGATCATGTTAGCTAGCAACCTGGTTAGATCCAGCCCTTATTGGAGGTAGTCTTCAGGTTGCTCTCACCTGTCAGTGCAGCCTCAGTGATGACCTTAAGAACCAGCTCCTCCATGGCCTCACTGTTGCACAGTTCCTCCCATGACCCCCGGATACCGTACTGGCCAGCCAGAGCCAGCAGCTGCTTCTGATTGGGCACCACAAAGCCAATCACGTATGTTTCATCACTGCAAAGCAGAAGGGTCACATGTTGAAGAGAGATGGAAAAAAAAAAAAAAAACACAACAAAGGAAAAAGGCCCTCGGCAACAGTATAATGGGCCGAATAAGGTGATGGAGCCACAAAGATATGCATGCATGTGCATTATTCCAGTGGAATATGTGTCCTTATAAGGAGCTGGGAGCCACACATGCCTGAAGTGAGTGTGAACAGATTGTTGAAACTTCAAAATATGAAGGAAACACTGTGAGCTGAATAAACACTGAAGCAGCAGAAATATGCTCAAAATAAGAGAAGTTAATCATCACGTTCCTGTCGTGCTTTGCAAAACTATTCAGACCCTCTAACTTTTTAACATATTTTGTCAACCCAAAACTACAAACTTCAACGCATTTCATGGTTACTCTGATGCTCCAGGGTAAAATCCTAAGTCCATCAGTGTTTGATTTTATTTTAGTATAAATTCAGCTGTTCACTGAAGGCCTCGTCACTGTTAGACAACAGACAGCATTATGAAGGCGAAGAATCACAACATTTAACGGCCTAGTTAAAGTTCAATCCTAACTCAAAACTTCAAAAGTTGCTCACAGATGCTCCTCACCCAATCTGACTGACTCTAAACTGCCTGCAATGACCATCACCAAAAAATGCAGCTGTACTTTCAATATATATTACCTAAAATATCAAAACTGGCATGTGACCTGTAATATTTTGATCATTTTATTATTTTATTATTACAATAATGTTTTAATTAACACTGTAATGTTTCATCAACACAAACCTGTTGGCATAAACACAGATGTTGTCAACCAGAGGGCAGTTCTTCAGCGCGGCCTCCACCTTTCCCAGGGAGACGTACTCTCCCGCCTGCAGCTTCACCAGGTCCTTCTTACGATCTGGAACGCAGCACAGGGAGCTGCTTGTAACACGTGCACAAAGAAACTGATGAAAGGTGTGGGTCAAATTAACAAATAAGTCGATCATTCTTGGCAGAATAATAAAATTTGATTCGTTAAAAGCTTTACCACCACTCCTCCATCTAAGAGTGATGAAGTATGTGTTCATTTCTTTTATAAGGAGTGTCTAATCAATTCCTCGAATTTGCTGCACTCCCCGGCTGTCAGGCATGACTTCTCACCGATAATCTTGAGACATCCGTCTTCGTGAATCTCTCCAATGTCCCCAGTGTAGAACCACCGCTGGCCGTTTTCATCGACAAAAAAGTCCTCTTGTTTTTTTGCCTCGCAGTTGTAATATCCCATGGTGATATTAGGTCCACCAACAAGAATCTCTCCCCTGGGATGAGGCCTGTCAGTACTTCGGTAACCGCCTGAGGACAAGGTGAAATGTCAGCAGATTTGACATCGGGACTGTTTGCTGCAGAACATTTCCTATGACAATGATGAAGATCATGTTAGCTTTAAATTTTCATTTTGTTTGCCATGTGAAGAGAGCAGTAAACTCCAGCTGATGCACATTGAGATTTAGCAGAGCACCATAAAAATAAGTTATGAACCCCGATGTGAAATGATGAAAGTGGGAAGAGAAATGTGGCGTGGCTTCCTTACAAGGTTATGGAGAGACTGCAGGGAGCTTTCGTACAAGACTAACAGCCAAACTAGCCTTGTAAATTTGGAAGGGAGTGCTGGAGAGACTGGTAGTATATATTACAATCTGCGTAAAAGACAGGATGCACGATAAAGAATCATAAGGACAGGCTGTCAGTCCCACTTACCTTCCACCCAGTCTTTGAGCTTGATCTCACAGCAAACCAGCGGCCCTCCCACTCTACCAGTGCTGTAATCCCAGTCTGGGATAGACAACAGGCAAACAAACATAATCAGAAAGCCCACAAGCATCAAGGTCCTGCATTTATTACCATGGCAACACGACCTCACTTGCCATGGAAACCTCCTCCCAAAGGAGCTGTTACAGCGTAGTGCTTTCCTGACTCAGATGACCACAGTGAATGTGAGTGTCAGTGGGCTGCTGTGTTGGTTTAGTCTTCCTGGGAAAGCCTGATGAAATTTCTGTGCTGAAAACCAAAACACTGCTGCAACTCTGAGAACAGATCTGATGGATAACTGGTTATGGAAATTAAAGAGAGGTTGTTTTGTGTTTATAAGAACCTATGAGATATGTCTGGATTTTTGAGGGGAGTGTACATCTTCACTTTTACAAAACAGGATGAACATTTTTTAGCAGAAAAAACTAAGAGAGAAAACATCAACACCTTTCACTGAAGCTCCAGCACATACTAGGCCCAGCTTTTCGTTTTCTCTTGTCAGTTTAGAGAATCTGTTGAAAAAAATCTGGCTTTTATGAAATAGTGACAGGGGAAAAAATACAGCTGCAAAATGTTGCATCTGATGTTCACCACTAAATGGAATATGCAGCAATAAAATGCTTTAAATCAGAACATTTTCTTCTGCTAGAATCATCCAGTTAAAGTCCAATGGAGAATATGTTGCAGCACTGTTGATCATTCAGTGCAACTATGTGAGTAAATGGTTGCAAGTCCTTATGTTGGACTTATTCCACCTGTTCAAGATCCCCTCACTGGCCTCTGGTTATAGACATCTCCCCATCACTGACCCTGAGTGATCAGTCGTAGTTGGTCTAAAGTAATAAGAAGCCATGTTCCAAAAGTCAATATAAAAAAAATGTATGCAATATGAGAACATAATCTTTGTCAGTCATCTACTAGAATAAACCATGAACTCACTGACACTAAGATGAGAACTGATGAATTACAATTACTTTAAATAATTACAAGGCACCGTGTGGAAATGCAAGCAGTCAGAGCAGAAATTTGTAATGTTTAAATACATTTGTGCTTTTGTTACATAACTCCAAGAGAATAATTTAGCTTGAGGGTGGAGGTTACCTTCTGAGGGCAGGGAAGAACAAACCCTCATCTCCTCTCTCTATTGTTCCATTTCATAACAAATGCTTAACAAATCTAAAGTAATATGAGGTAAATGTGTCAATAAACAGTCTGAACACCGAAAGTCATTTCCGCTTACGTTCGCATATCGTCCCGGCACCACAGGTCTCTGTCAGGCCATATCCCTGACCCACTGGGCAACATAAACATACATTCATGAAACGTTGTGTGGCGGCAGAAAGTGGAGCTCCGCCTGACAACAAGACTCGTGTTCGACCCCCGAGCAGAGAACGAACTTTCCTGAACACAAACCTGTTGGAAACAAAGTAAAGAGCTCTGCTAGTGTTAAGCTTACATTTCCAAACAACCCGTTCAGCAGGACTACAAATCAACAGCTCTGCTACTCACCTGTCACACAGTGGTGTGCTGTATCCTTTCGAAAGCTGTTCCAGTTTGTAGTTATATGCTAAAATGAAGAGAGTTCGCTGGAAACTGTTCATCTCCTCCACCTTAGTCATCACATTCTTGTAGATGCGATCCATAATCTCCTGTAGTTACGAGACAGCAAAGAGGGGAAAGAAATAAAAGAGACAATATAGAGAAGGAGAAATTGCAACAAGACCCAAAAGTCCAGTTTTATATTGAGTTTAGGTTTTCATCCTAGCAGCCAACAGAAGATTTTGTTCCCTCCTTATCTTGATTATGCAGGAGAAACTTTGTAGGCTAGTTAGTGTAAGGCTTCAAATATGGTCATGATATATATTACACTGCTACAAGTTAAAATGAAGAAAATTAAGGTGTAGACAGTTTGTGTCATCACAGCAGCTTCTGTTTAACAGGAAAGCCAAGGAGTGTTTGCTTTTTATTTCCTCCATATGCAATGCTTTAAGATACTTATTCTGTTTCTGGGCTTTTTTGCAAAAATAACTGGGTCCCTCAGTGGATTAGAAATAGTACATGACCACAAGAAACAGAGAAAAAAAACTAAGTTTCAAGAGAGAATTGTTAAATTAAAATCATGAGAACTCAAGTGTTTTTGTAACATCGACTAACCTCAACCTAAATCTTAAACTTTTACAACCTGATCAAATTGCTGAACTAAGTGATATTTAAGAAATGATGAAAGGATAAATTGCACTCTTTAGGAAAAGAGTTAAGGTCCATAGGCATACAGACGAGTGAAGAGGAATTAAATGTTAAATATGTGTGTAGCTGCCATGTCTGGAGCAGAAACCACAAGGGAAAACCGGTGGCATCATAGATGGATGAATGTATGTGTCAGGCAGCTGCCACAGATTAATGAGATGTCATCATTAGGACTTGATAGATCTTTATGTGTGTCTCAGAGTGGGATGCATGTGGCCAGGTTGTCGCAATGTGCAAATGCTTGGCTTGCTGTTCATATGGAAATCACACATGCCTGATGGTGAAAACCATCTTGATTCACAAGTCGACCAGAAGGGAAGACATGGAGCGACAACTGTTGTGCTGTTCGTCAAGCGTTACAGAAGCCCATGACATCTGTACTTTTCATCTAAACACGTGTTGGACTCTTTACAGCATTTACATCTAAAAGGACGAAACATAATGTGATTTAAATTTTAATGCTGTTCTTTGGATAAAATAGATATTGAAACAAGATTCTAATTGTTTCATCTAGTTGTATAATTTATAGCTTTGCTTTAAAATCACTGAGCCTAGTAAACCTTTAATGGTTGACATGGAAATGGAGCAACAAGTGGACTAACAAATATAACAAATATAAGATGCAATTATGTAAATATAACTCGATGTTGTTTAAAAGGGTATTGCTTTCATTCAAAAATACTACATTATTTTGCAGCAATGGTTGAGACTGATTTATTTGAATGTTTTTTTGACCAGTCCAAAGGTCAGTGACTTACAAAATGTGCCAAAAACACCAATAATGACTTCAAGAGAGTAAAAACACAAACAAAGCAGTTTATTTAAACAATTACTACTTGTTTTTTAGCCAAGGGGATAGCTTAGGGAGCTGAAGGCAGCTTGAGAAGTCCAAAAAAGTGCTCTTTTACTGAAATGGTAAAGGAACAGTAGAGTGTCCCTAAAAGCAGTTCACAGAGTAATTGGGGGAAAGGATACCAATAAAAAGCAATAAAAAGCAGCTGGTCCTGGTGGCTGTTTACATGCGTATGTACAGCTGTGGAGTTGAGAGAGGAAGTAGATGCAGGATCCATGCAGCGGCTAGTTGTTGTATCACAGCAAACAGTTGGATGTGTGTGCGTGCCGTGGGGAAAACCACATGGGGCTTTCTCACGTTCTGTTTACAGATGTGAACGCTTCCATAGACTGGGACCCTGTGGCCTTTACACCACCACCGCTGGGATATGCGGGCTGGTGGGATGCGTCCTCGTGACATGAGAGAGAGGGTGGTGCAGTACAACAGCAAAATGGATTCAGCATTAAGACCTGATATGGTCAGCTTTAAGATAAGATGAGATATTCAAGCAAACAACACGAGGGTCATTTTTGATCCAGTCCTCATGCAGTTTGGTATTTCATCCATATGAGTAAAAATTTTATTTTACAGCAGCTCCACTCATTTATTCTTTTATATATAAAACATGGGAAGACCCTTAATGCAAGGTTTTGCTTTTGCCACATAGTGTTCCAAATAGATCTTTATCATAACATAAACTTTCTATCTAAAGAACAAAAGGACTAACTTAACTGGCATATAAGACTTAACAAAACTAGGCATGCTCATTGAGAGGCATAGGAAGCGTAAACAAGCATCCACAGCCTAACAAATACGAAGTAAAAATGTTAAAGTGAAAAGTGCAGCTGCAGTTCAAATCTATAATCTACAAAAATGCAAGGGTATTATGTATTTCATAGGCACATAGTGCCATTTTATAGCACATCAGATAACTATGTTACCTTCAGTGACATTTCAAACAATTTGGAGAGGCCAATTAACCTGACAGTCATGTTTTTGGACTGTGGGAGGAAGCTGGAGTACCTGAAGAAAACCCACGCATGCACAGGGAGAACATGCAAACTCCATGCAGAAAGACCGGGGCCGGGAATCGAACCCAGAACCTTCTTGCTGCAAGGCAACAGCTCTACCAACTACTCCACTGTGCAGCCCCATCTTGGCATCCAATTTGATTAATTGAATAATAAAATGTACCAAAGCAGAGCATCACTGACTATAGTAGGATTCAGAGTATTTACGTCATAGTATGTTTAGATAGACCCAGCAGATTCAGGCCTGCAGGGCTGTGGACACTAATATGTGAGTTAATGAACAAAGTCTGAGAGAAATCGGATCTTTTTGTCCATGAAGCCAAACTTAATCAATAACTTCAGGAGGAGTAAATGAAGGGCGGCTCCAGCAAAACGTAAGGCTTCCCATGTATGGAGCCAAACTCATGACATACCGGAACAGCTGCCATCAGACTGGGCTTCAGGACACTGGTGTCTCCCCTGCTTCCTTTCTTGATCTTGGATGACTGTGAGAAAAAAGCAAATCCAGAAATGTTACAATATGAACTGATAAGAGTAAATTTACTGCGTCTCAGCTAAAACACGATGAGCATTTAGCTCCATGGATACTTTTTTTTGATTTGAGATGTTTCTTATTATATATTCTTATTTTCAAGATGCATTGATTTACATGAATAAATATGTATATCGCTATACAGTAGATTTTATCAGAGGTGCACCGATTGCAGTTTTCTGGCCGATTGCTGATCTTTAAAAAGCCAGACCTGCCAATAACAATTTTGTGTGTTTCCAATTGTTTTTGTCTAAAATGTTGCTCAATAAAACAACATTATATTCCTCCATTTAAAAAAATCAACATCTATGTCTCTGAAATCAAGTTTTCTTAAAATTGGACTGTTTCTTAAAGGCAAAACATTCAACTCTCAAGAGGAATAAAAACAAATATTTATTGTGAATATTTAGGTGAGACTGTCAGCTTTTTATTAAAGCAAAGGTTGAGTGCTGTCATGGAAACAAACAGCAAGCCACTGCAGTGCTTGAAAGTAACACATCTCCTACAGGCTCACTAATTAAAGCCTATTAATAATAAAGAAAATGATTTGCATGCGGTTTATCCACATGTCTAAGCTGTGACGCACAAGCCATTTATGCAGCACATCACGGGAGCAACTCTAATGAGGGCCCTTTTGATGAGCTAGAATGTTGATTTTCATAGCTTTAATTATAATTAGACGGTTGCTATAATCTGTTACATCTAGCTTTGCACAGAAGGTTGTCTTAAAAGTTCAGACTACATCTAGTTTTATGACAGTAGTATCAAACAAAGCAAATAAATAACTAGTGTAATATCAACCCCAATTACCCAAATTTGCATTTTGTTGACTGATGCAGGTTACTTCATCATTAGTGCTAGTTGGTGTTACCTGGTCAGCAAGTGTTTGAGGTGAGGAATAGCCAATCCGGCAGCCATAAGAAATGCAGACAAGCTCTGCACACAGCTCAAGCACATGAGCGAGAGGGAGGTAGCCGATGTAGGTATCCTCTTCACTGTAAACACAGAGACAGTGTTCTCCTTTAGAAAGTTATGTTATTTAAATAAACGGACTTCACAAACCTTTTATGTCTTGCATACTGGTGTACCTTACTAATGAAATGGCAAATCTAGTAGAGTGAATCTGTTCAAATCTTTTTTTCTCTATGAACTAGGGCTGACCGATATGACTGAAAAACCTATCACGATATAATACGTTTCAATATGTTATTGATACTGTCGATATGGATAATTATTTATTAGTTTTTATGTTTTAAATATTTGAAATAGTCCCAAAACTGTAACATGACCTTACCTGTTTTATCCACAGTTGTTTCTTGTTTTTTTAATTATTATTATTTTTAAACAGTAATGTGGCATGGCAATGAAACATGAAACTGCTGCTGCGCAGGTTACTCAGCAGGTTGTTTCTATGTTAAAGGTGAGGTGCAGTGTTATTTTATTACCATAAAATCAGTGTTTCGCATGCACAGCAAAAAAAGTTATTTTTCACTTCTTGCAAACTTTAAGCAAGACTTTCTAATAACGTTTTTCATCACCATCTTTCTTCCTGCTGTCCTTTCTTTAAGGCGTGACAACTAATTGTTGTCCTGTTGGCTGTTTATTTGGTGAATTAACTTTTTTACTATGTGCCCTCTCATATTTTTATTTGGCGAAAATGTTGAACCAGTGTATTTTCCTTCTTCTTCTTCACAGCTATGCAGTACTTTCTGTTTGTTCTTCACATTAAATCTTAATAAAATACATTGATGTTTGCGGTTGTGATGTGACAAAGTGAGGTAAAGTTCACGGGGTATGTTCACCTTTGCAAAGTGCTGCACATGGTTTGAATCAGGAGGACATTATCACTGTAAATTTATTTTATTGTCAAATGAAACTGTCTATGATGTTGAGAATGTAAACTCTCTAATCTTCATCCACTTCAGTCTGACTCCCTTTCACCCAGATTGTTCCTCCATTCATGCTAGACTTCCTCCTGAGCACATTTCCTCTGGACTCCTATCACTCCCAGGAGAAAAGTCTTGGTTTATCTTTTATTGTAAACAATAGAGCTGCAACATAGTTCTGGTTGCTGAACAGTTTTTTTTCTCTCCAGCATATCTCTTTGAAATAAGCAACTGCAATATGTCAACGGTGGAGTTTGCCACGTGGTTAGCAGATCGCAGGTTCGACTCCCGATCTTGGTGTTTTGAAAAAGTACTTGTTTTGTTATTGAAAATATTACTTCCAATAGTTACCAATAATTTATATCGCAGCAACTCAACAGAATTATTTAAATATATTGCAAAACTGATAATCAGTAAATCGGCATTCCTGATTCCTGATCTGACAGATGATGTATGATAACAGATCATGTTAGTATTAGTACCTCAGGTTGGGTATCCTTTCCGCCATCCCTGTGATGCTGGCGATGATGTTGCTATGGGAGATCATGACGCCCTTTGGAATGCCTGTTGAACCACTGGTGTACATGATGACTGCGATGTCTGAAGACAGAGGCTGCTTACGCTCAAATGTCGCTGCAGTGACAGTAAAGACACAAGAACATGACAGATTTGTGTTATGAAACAGTGATTATGTGTGAAATATTATTTACATCATTATTCTTAATTCAAACCAGCAACTAAAACCCAGAAGATAGCCACATTTAGCAGGAAAAACAGCCATCTTTCTCCACACAAATCAGTGGAACAAACTGTATTTGTACTCTCTTCTTGCTCATTTGAGATAAAATCAAGTCCAGAGAACTTGCCAGTGATTCTGAGTAGAGCTGATTAATGGCTTCCTCCTTGTGAGCAGCAGCCTCCTGTTCCATTTAAGGATGCAAGAGATTGTCTTCAAAGACTTTACTGATCATCCTGCTGTCTGACTGAGCAGATTTGGTGCCATCTCACTTATCCCTTTTTTCCTTTTTTTTTACTCTGTGATGATTTTCTTTGTCACATCTCTGCCTTCTTAACCATCTTCAGTCTTCTATTAGTTTCACTCAACAGTCTGTCCACTTAATCCTAAGTATTTCTCTTTTCTGATCTAATCATTTGGCGTTAAATTGTGTATTATTATCACCATACTCATTCATTAAATTGTGAGTAAAACCCAGTTGTTTCTGTTTTGTTTTGTTGTGTTGAGACCTTATTACAAAAAGTGCATACAGAAATATACAGATCTTAAAAGAACAAAAAAAAACTTGATCTATTCCATGCTGCAGTTTTAGCGCAGTAAAATATTACATAAATGGAAACTTTCTAGGTTAAAAAAAATGTATGTATGCAATTCAAAAACATCAAAAAACATTTAGGAGATAACATATTACAATTGTAATTGTAAATATATATATAGATCTTGAATTTTTTTCATGTTATTAAAGTAATATCACAAAACGATATTCCATATCTCCCTATCTGCAAAGTTTAATGTAGTTAAAAATAAGAAGCTAAGTTGTCAAAAAATCAAACCGAGGATAAACATAAAAGAAGTATCAAACAGCAGCAACCATCTTTCTTCTCACTCCCATCATCAACATCTCATGTCATGTGAAGTTAACAGCGCTGTGTGTAAACATGACTCTCCCCCACATCCCAGTGTTCCCAACTCCCTTCCTAGTCCTACCTCTTTCTCCCTTTATCTGTCCATGACAGTAGCAGCTGGTCATGTTGTGGGTCAGCTGGCTCAAAGGGCTTCAATAAAAGCCGAGCAGGGTGAGGGAAAGGGTGGGGAGGCAATGAGTCTCACATCCGTCCGCTAGCACAGGACGTATGGTATCAAACTTAATCTGACACAGATGTCAGGACTTCCTCATTCACATGACCTTACATGACTCCTACCAATTCACCCGCACCCCAATGCCCATTAGAAACCCCATGATGTTTCGTTTGTTACATGAGCAACCGAGTCTGTAAATTGTCAAGATATTTTTTTGAAAATGTTACCCAAGCGAAGCAGATTAGAGGGATTAAGAAGGATATGCAGAGGTTTTTAGATGGGTAACAGTAGAGAAAACAAAAACTTTTTCAGACTGTTTAACACGCACTGGAACTTGTTAAAACAAATTTTTTGTAACAGAATCTTCATAAGACAAATAGCCGTCGTTTTACTAGTTTGGTTAATGAAGTTTAACAGTTTGAAGCAGCTTCATGTTGTTCCTTGGAATGAGTCTTGTTTACACATCTGTATGAGGAATAGAATAGAATAGAAATGCAGATTCACAGAAAAGTGTGCAGAAATCCATTTTTTGCTTTGACATTAAAGTCTTTTTTGTCAAAAATGACCAATTTTGTTGATTGTGACTGATTTGTTGAAACAATAGAAAAGGAAAAACATCCATAAGGTTGAGTACTTTTTATAAACACTGTACACAATCACACAATGTACCTTTATCTGGTCTGGCTCCCAGCTTCTGAACAGTGGCCATGTTGTAGATGCTGATGCCCCGGGGAAAGCCGGGCCATGTGGTTGGTGTGTTGTCCACTACGATGATGTGTTGCAGCCTTGGAACTTCAGCTAAGATTGCCTGACACACACATACAAAGCAACAACAAAGAAATGCAACAACATACCTCTAAAGGCACAGAGACCCGCTCCATTTCACCACCAACATTACTTCAATGTAGCAATTTCTGCACAAAGCAGTGCAGCAAATATTTAGACAGAGATAAAAGGATCTGTGATTAGAAACATATCCAGATATGGAATAATTGCCACTATTTATAATTTTTGAAAATATCAAACCCGCATTGCAGAGTTACACAGCGAAACCGGAATAGCAGTACATATAGCATGCTGTAGTTCTGCTCAGTCACAAGGTGTCACTGCAGCTGAAGCCCTACATCAGTCATCATCACCGTCATGGAGGCTTTATTCCTCTGTCTTATGAGATCTAATAAAAATGTTCTCATCTCTTGAAGAGCTAACCTTCAGTCTGGTCTCCAGGAGCTCTCTGCTGGTGATAATGTGGGTGACTTGAGCCTCATTCAGACCATGAGCGATGGCTGGACCTCCCAGGGTGGAGTACAGTGTGACCACTGAAAGATAGATGATCACCTAAAAGGTTAAACTGACCACAAAAACAGTAAGCACACTTAAATCAGCTAAACATCTGAAGAAGGTTTGTGTATCTTCATCACTTTCAGAAAGTGCATGTGGACCAATACGGAAATAAAACCCTTGACAGGAATGTGTGACGATGCACAATGTACGTGCCCTGAGTCAACACAGCTCAGAGGATTGGATTTGACCTCTTGCCATCCACAAGCAACTGAGCTCAAGGACCACAAGCTCCCACTGTCTGATAAGCAATCTGTCGAGGATATAAACAGTGTTAGTATGTGTGTGTGGGGGGTGGATGTCTTAACTAAGAGCACACATAAGACAGATTAATGGAATCTGTGCCTGCATGACTGCAGTCGCCTAAAAGTGGAACTCAAAAATCTACATACCCCTATTTTTGTAAAGTAAATAAAGAGAAGTTGAAAAACAATACTTACTAATAATATTTTTTACCCATATTATCTGACATTTATGCTGTACAAATGAGATGAAAAACCAATCAATCTGTAAGAGGGAAGGAATAGAAAAACTTATTTGTGTAAGTATGCTCAGTTTTTTACGAAGACTTTATCAAATCATCGTTTGAGTCGGATTTAGTTCTAAACTTCTTTGATTGGAGCGCGTCAACTTGGCTTTGAAATATCTGCCTCCTCTGCCTTACAAAACATCTCTTTTCATTACTGGAGTCTTGTTAGAATGCACCAAGACATTTTTTTTTCTTTCATGAAGTAATTTTTTCTGATTTGGAAGGATAGTTTAACCATCTGAGATGAGCTCATAAAACCCTCTTATGGTTTTTAACTGAAAACTGGTTTTACTACATAAACCAATACAAAACATCATTCAAAAGTCATTTATAGAGAACTTGCAAACGATGACAGTGATGGTGAGAGGAGCCCAGGCTCTGTGTGAGAGAGGAGAGAGCAGCAGCTTGTCAAGTCTGTCAGTAACATCAGAACAAGACAGAAATATAAAGAATAGAATAGAAAAAAGAACAAAATTGAAAGCAAAAGGGTGAAAGTGATTGGAGGAATCAACAGAAGACAGAGGAAGTAAGCCTGACACTGTAACACTCTCTAACCCCGTGTTCCTCCTCTGACACACAGCACTTGGGGAGGCAGAACTTTCTGACTTCACATTTTTGCGTCATGGAGTCTTCTGCTTCCTGCGCTGTTACTACGCCTGTGCCTGTGTGTATGTTTGCATTTGTGTCTGAACGAAGGCCATGACACCTCCAGCCGTGAGATCCAAACACTCAAATGGACCCCAGATTAACACGGTTGCTCACAACCACACACCACTTAGTAATGCAGGAAGCAAACAGCAAGAAACAGAGAAGCACACACTGCAAATCGTAGCTCAATAAGATCTGAAGTATTTAAAACTGATTTTCTTTTGTTTTTTAAAAGCTGTGCATGTGTTGCAGGCTGTATGCCGGCCATTTGACACATGTGTGGAATGCACACACACATATCCAGTGTTTGAGTTCACTGGGGGCCTTGGCTGACTCTGTGGTGCCTCTGTCAACATCAGATGCTCACGTAGCCCCTCTCACTCCTCTTCTGACGCCATCACCCCTCACTTGCCTTGTCCTGTTTTCTCCCCACTGTTGCTCTTTCCGACCCTTGACTCCTCTCTGTTCCCCTCACCGTGTATTATAGACTGCCTCTGGCTTTTTCCACTGTCCCTATGTTTGTTTGCAAAGAGAGCAGGGCCCTTTACAAAGATGCCTTCTCTGCTCATACGCACACCATATTTTAAAGGAAGCATGACAGTTTAATGGAGCCTAAACCACAGCGCATGGACAAAATGAAAGTCACTTTGTGGACAATCAAAACAATTTAATGAAGTGCCGCTCACACTTAAACTGAACACATAAACTAAAAGGCACATTACTTTTTAATACAGAACATATTAAAGAATAAATCAGCCTATCATCCCCAAGGGGGGAAATTCACTGAGTGAAAAAGTTTCTTATTTCGAAAAAGAAATGTAACCTAATGTTAAATGATTACTTAACCTGACAAAACAAACCATTTCCAGTTACTAAAGAAATGATTGTGTTTGGACATTTATAGGATCTTGCATACAGTGTAGCCACAGCTGCTCCGGGCCAGGCTGCTATACATTCGGCACCATTGGGCCAACTTACCACCACCAGCTGGTGAGGAAATACCTATTCATCTATTTTTATGGGAAAGGTTAGTTTACAAAGGATGCAAGTCTTTGAGAACCATGTATTAATTTTTTCTGCTGCCCAATTATACACTACTTTGTCCTGCTTTATTACAAAAAAATCCACAAAATTACAATGAGGTTTTTGGTTGCAGGGTGAACAGATAAGTTCAAGGAATATGAATGTTTTTGTGAGGCACTGTACACTTAGAGACTCTGTGTTACTTAGAGGAAGAAATATATGAGAGAGAGAGAGCGCGCACAAAGGAGGAAAAGTAGGATATTTATGTAACAGTGAAGCAGAACGGACAGACTGACCTCCTGCTGTTTCAGCTGGGCCTCTGATGTTATATTCTTTGCAGTGGAAACAATAACATGTGAGGATGTACAACCACACAAACGCAACAGAGTTCAGACGCTGTACTCTAGAAAGCTGCTTAGTGAAAAAATGTCCAACAGAGCAGCACAAGAGAAACACAGATACTCTGAAGAAGTAGCTGTAATGGTTTTAGTTAAAAGGATTCGCAGTGTGAGTAAAAATGAAACTCTACTGGCAGGTGCTCATTGTTTTGTTTGGATTCATTTTAATTCATTAAAGCCAAAACCAATTCAAGAGCAAACAAGAGCCACATTAAATGGATGAGAATAGAGGGAGTGTGGGAGGGGGAACTCGTACAAAGAAAACAGAAACTGGAGATTCACTTTTTTACTCTTTTAGACATAGTTTGTCTAGTTGTCTTTACATTTTTAAATGCACAAAAAGGAGTTTTCTTTTTGTTTAACATGTAAAACTAAAACCAAACAAGAATAAATTAATGTGACTACACATTATGGGGGGCAAAAGAAGAACAAGTCACACTGTGATCATTAGAGAATAAACTAATGAACATAAAAAAATTAATGATCTAACACAATTTCATCATTGTGTTAGAAAAACATTGTAGTAGAAACAAGAGCAATTCAATAAAGTAGGATATTATTGAAAAGCTATTTCAGGAACTTTATCACTAAGTAAAACATATTATATAGACTAATTACAGATAGATGGAAGTTTTTAAGCCCAATAAATGTTTATTTTTAAAAACAGAACTGAGGGCTTAATGAAAAGCATGTTTGATACTTGTTTAAAGTTGTTGTTTTCAAAAGGTATCTTGAATATGACTGTAGAATAAACCTTTACATTTCTCCATTTTAACCTTCAGTGAGTAGATTTTTCATTCTTGAAGCCTGGAGTCACATACACGACATCTTTCAGGTAAGTTTTCTTTATTCTTTTTAATTCTTAAATATGAGGCTAATTTACAATAAAGGTAAACAGTTATCTCTAACAAATCTGATAGCATTGCTAATTTTTGTTTTAGAAATAAAGACCTTATGGCTTACTGAAATCTCAGCACTCAGAGTGAACTTACATGGGAAGTTGTACGCAAAGCAGGCCTGGGCAGCTATCAGCCACTCCGCTCGGGTCTCACAAAAGATGGCGATGTTGGTTTTCGGCCGCTGACCCAAAGATGCCAAACCGCTGCCCAGTTGAGTCGCTGCTGTCAGAGCCTCTTTATAGGAGAGCCAGCGGTATTCTCCAAGGACTACCTGCAGGTACCATACATGGTAGCAACAATGGACAGTTACTCCCTACACAGAATAGGCAAATAAAATGTAACATGTTGCATAAGACATAAAATATTCCTTACAGGTTACATGAAATTGACAGCAAATTCTCCCCCAGATGCCAGTAATGTCAAGTGGCTAATGGCTAATGGTGACCTTGTACACATGCTTTAGAGTCGCCCAAATGTAGATGAATGTTGGAAGCATAACATTTAAATTTGTAGGAAAAGTTGTTGGAGGTGGAGATGGGCACCAGCACCCCTTCCGACCCCACTAAGGGATAAGGGTGTAAGAAAATGGATGGATGGATGGATGGATGGATGGATGGATGGATGGAAAAGTTGTTGGAACTCAAATTGAACATTACCCAAAAATATACATTTTGGGGGTGCCAATATGCCCTAATGTGACCTACAATGAAAAAAACCCCCCAAAAAACAAAACAACATCTCCTACTTAGAAGTACAGCAATAAAAAAATGTGTCCTACTGAAAGCCTGAAAATATATTCAATTATGTGAGAGGGAGAAAGGCAGCATTTGGAAAAAATATGGGGCCCTTTCACAGATATTCTACCTTCTCTAGATTCAGCTGACCACACCGGTGATATGAGCCTTTTTGGACCAGCTTCAAAGAACTGCAGCTTTGTCCTGTGCAACTTCTTCATTGAAAATATAAATATATTGACTGATGCACATATACATATGTGCATCAGTCACATATGCATCAGAGTGTTGCAAATGGTATGACTGTGTATGTGTATAAATGCATGTAAAGTGAGAACTAAGGCAGGATAAATTGGGGTGGGATGGGAAATGAGCTTGTTTGTTTTTGCTTGTTTCCTTTCCCATTTCTTCCTTTTGTTTTCTCTGATGTTCAAATTATCCTTTCATGGTGATTAAAAGGTTATACGTTTGTCTGTGTTCCAACTGGAAATATGTCCTAATGCTTACCGTGAACCAAGAATATTAATACATATAAATCTTAAAAATGAATACTCCTAATAGTCCATCCTGCAGAGCAGAGATTTAAACAGGGTAAAAAAAGCTAAGCAGTTTGCAGCTGTGCAGCCAAATCCCTAACCTTGACAGAATAAAAACTGGGTTAGATAGTCACCTTTCAGCATGACACTGGCCTCAAGGTTGCAGCTGAAACAACAATGCATGTAAGAGGTTTTGTTTAAAATGCTTTATTTTTTTAGAGTAAATATATTTTTTCTTAAATAATATGCAGGTCTAAAGTATATCTTTGAGTAATGGGATTAGCAGGGTTTTCAGAAAACTGCAGAATGCAATTAATTTACTGACAAAGATCAATGATAAAGATCAATAGTGTATTTTTAATAAAGCTTTTAGATTCTACAGAGTTCTATAAATTGAAATTTCATAAGATTGAGTTTTATTTAATTTGATCTTTAAGAAAGCTTCAGCAATTAAGCTTGGAAAAAGCCATTCACTTAATAGGTACTGTTAACACAAACATTTAAGTCAATACAGTTTCACTCTTTTTACCACAACAACACAATGTGCACTGAGTTATGTTCTTCCTCCAAAACCCACATTATAGAAGCAAGCTATTTTGCATAACTACTCTTCTGTCATCCCCATGCCCCTCCTCTGGATATTACCTTTAAACACCCACACTAAATCCTCACAGCAAACCCCAGAGATTCCTGCACGTTTAGTGAGGTTATACTGACTCCTATTGGTTCATAAATGCTAGTACAGACAGACAGAATGTTTACTCATTAGAAAGGATTTGCACTTGCTGGATGGATTCAATGCCTGAGAAATAAATAGCTAAGGCATTTAGACTTGCAAAACCAAGTGAGCATTAGATGGATTAAAAGGATCAGGCTGGTGGGATTAGTGTTGGAATTCAGGGGTAAATCCCCGAACGTCAAAGTTGGGAAACCTCTGATTTGTGCTCACTCCACTGCACGCTAAAACAATGTAAGTTTGCTTCCTCTCTAATTTCTTTTAATATTTTAAATTTCAGTATGAGCGACATTAACAACAACATGTTAATGTCACAGCAAATCTGTGATTATTTCACTAGATTAAACAAAAACAAACATTGCACGAGAGATACTGTCTGTTTAGTGAGTCTGTGCCTCTCAACTCACAATGTAAACAGTTCTCCAGTTTACTTATCACATAACTCGACTAAAATCCATAAGAGAAGACTTCACCTACGTACTTTTAACAATTTAAACTCTGTTTCTCCATGACACCTTTCCTTGTGATCAACAACTCTGTTCACTTTTACATTTTCTTTGCTGTTTTCAGCCATCCTTCTCAATACTAAATATATGTACTACTTTATGTATAACACACACTGGAATAATCTGAGAGTTTTCCATCCTAATCTACAGCTGGGACTCATTCAATACAAAATTTAATTTAAAGTTAATTACACCTCTATTAATTATTAGCTGACACCCTACACGAAGTCAGGTGATAGCTGTGATATTGATTCTAATGAAACCTGAAGGACAGTCTGTGGAGGATGGATGCTCAGCTGTCAAACACTTCCTGAGTTTGTGTGAAGTTTGCCGCATCTCTGCTTGTTTTTTCCTGACACTCTGATTTCCTCTCCCCGTCTAAAGTCGTTCATGTCTTCTTAAGTGCTGGCTCTAACCTGATCTGAAATGTCTGTCGGAGCTGAGCTAGTCTGCCTCTGGTTTCTCATAGTGATGGGCCACTGCCTGTGTATCAGTGTCTTGCTGGGACATAATCTAAATCAGGGAACTTCAACTCCAGTCTTCAAAGGCCAGTGTTCCGCAGTTTTAGACGTGTCCCTAGTCCATCCATTATATGGATGAATTACATCCTCAACATACATTAAAGTTCTCCAGTGTCAATCTAATAACCTGATTATCTGACTCAGGTGTGTTGAAGCAGAGACACAGCTAAAAGTTGCAGATATGTTGCTCAAGTTTCTGAAGATAAAAACGAGCAATAAACCTTCAAAGTAATTGGAGAAAACCTATGAGACATTTGAATGTTTAAAAATCCAAAACGTTACCAGGTTATTGCATTTTACAGAGAAAAATAGTTCAATGTTTAATTCAGATTTAAAAACACAACTCAAATATGTTTTGATTAATGTAATTATGAAGGAAAAAGATTGAGCATTGTAACCTTAAATTAAGATGTTACTAAGATAATTAAGAGAACAGTGCAGATTACTGAGTTTTTCTCAGCAATCTGCACTGATTGCAGTCTACAATCAGTGTTTTTTTATTTTATTTTATTTTTCCGTTTTTGTCTTCTGATATATGTACTGTTGAGTTGTTGTTTTTATTATTATTGTTGTTTCTTTATATTTGTTTACTTTGGGGACTAAGTTGTTTAATGTGAATCTTATGTCAAATGTATGTATCATTGTCACTTGTTTTTTTGTTATAAAATTCAATAAATATGTTTAAAAGATGTTACTAAGATTATCAGACAGATATGTGGTTAATGAAAACTCAGCTTGTAACTATCTTTACATTTAATTTATTAAAATGGTTGTTATTTTTCCATATACCTCCACCTACTTCCATTAAGCTGCAATTTTAAGAAGTTTCTGCTGCAACCACCTTCAGATTACCTTCTTGAACACTTTCCCGTTGCTCTGTCGCTCGTCTTCCTCTGTAACCACTTCCCTCGTCCCAAGACAGTCTCTTTGCGGGAACCTCATGGCTGCGTACTCAAACATCTTATCCAGCGTATCTGCTCCAGGGTGTAGCGATGAAAGGAGCCTTTTGGTGGCGCTGACTGCTCTGTAGGGTCCCTCTGAGCGTCCTAGAACTGAACAAGCCTTAGGTTTCTTGGCCCGATCCTCCTCTGACCCGTAAAAATTCTCATGGGATCTGGAGACCCAGCTGAGGAGGTAGGAAGGCAGGAAGGTGATTGCGGTGTAGATCCACACCATGAGGTGGAAGAGGAGCAGCAGCATGGGATTCAGGTCCTCTTTGAGCCTCATTTTGGTGGAGATGAGGGATGACGAGGTGAGGAGGAAGGCACTATTCCTGCTGTTGAAGTTCTCTGGCTTTATGCTGTTAACTTTGATTTTTCTTCTAGAGTTTCAGATTCCTTTACTGGAAGATAATGTCCACTCACCCTGGTGGAAAAGAAAAACATCAAAGAGGATATTGACGCACAACTCAAGTTGTAAAAGGTTATCTGGTTTCATTATTAAGTAGGTTTTAAAAAATCTTGACGTAGACAAGATCCTAAGACAAAGACAATCACTTATACCGTGTGCACACAATTATTAGGAAAATTGTGATTTTTACAATCAATTTAATCACTGAAGAACTACAGGGCAGTCGGTTAACCCAAAATAATAATAAGCCACAGACCAGAATATTTAAGAAAGTAAAAGGGAGATTTTTTGGTTTGGAGTCCTAGTGATTGACCGTGGGAAATGAATTTCGATGGTACTTCTTTTTTAGTTGTTTACCATAATATCAGTAACTAAAGCTATCTCACCCAAACCCTGCTAGCATTTGAGTGGTCACTCTCATCTCAGTCCATAAAAGCCATGAAAAGGCCTGTCTCCAAATATCTCTTGGTCTTCAGCCTATGTCTCGTTCTGTGGTCATGTTTCACCCTGCAATTCATGGTCTTGATTCAAATACAGATTATTTTTGAAAAATATGCATAATCTGATACTTGCCATACAAATATGCAGACAGTGATTGTAGAGCACAGATATATTAATTTTCACAAAGTTTGAAAAGTCTCCTTTTGTTGTCAGGAGAAAAAAGCCACCGTTACAGCTACAGTATGTTGAGATGACCATTTGCACACTTCCATCCCGGCCTTGGTAAGTGCTCTATCAGAGGCTGTGGCACCAGCCAATCTGTTCTAATGTATGCACTGTCTGCAACCAAGGTTACTGAGCAGAGATTATGGCGTTTTTATCGTTTCTTCAGCTTTAATCCTCACTGGGGACAAAAAAACACAATCTTTGGTTTCCAGTCTTGCTTTATTTGATTTTATCTGTGGGTACCATTTAAGTAATTAGCACGAAAACATACTCTGCAATATTTACAGGAAGTAATCCTTCACTGATGGACATCGATTGCTTATCCATGTCACTCACCACCTATCAAACACAAAATGGATGAGTAAGGAAGTCATAAAGGTTGAGAAGAGTAAGGAAATGTATTTAGATTGTAAAATGTACCAGATTTATAAATGCGTAGAAGATGCAGCGCCTTCCCATACATGGCCATTTTTTCACCGTTTAACACTTCTAAAAGCAAATTTTTGCTCTATATTTGTTTAATTAAAGAGGGCTAAATACAAAGGCATGCAACATGATTCTTTGACAATATATACACACATTTATTTTTACTATGACCCATAAACACCCGTCTCCCTGGAGGACCTTGGGAGCTGTCCATAGTCCTGAACAGAGACAATGGTTAACTTTACATCTTAAGGCTTCTGACCTACATTCCTGACAGAATCATTAATGCGCCTTGAACAGTTTGTACATTTTGTCATACTACGATCCTAAAATGTAAGGAATTTTAAGTGACAGACCAACACAAAGTAGTGAACTATTTCATCACATTAAATCACAATAGAATACACTGATGTTTGTTGGATGTAATGCACCAAAATTCAGTAAAAAAAAACAAAAAAACAATGAATTCCAAAAAATGACAGAGTATTACCACTTTAAAGTCCCCAAGCAGTCCATTTTAAGAACAGGGATTCATTATTCATGAGGGAGCGGCTCATCTAGCTTCTCTGAAGCATCACATTGTTTTCCATAAAAAACTGCTCACTGACACATCTCCTCTGCATACAGTCATCCTTCAAGTGTCTCTAAGATTGATACACAAATATTTTATCTTCATTGCTTTCCCAGATTTCGAGTTCAGGTTCTTGAAGCAACCATGTGCCTACTGAATCTCAGAAGCACATAATTTAGAACGTTACCTCCTCAGTTCTCAGTTTCTTTTTGTTCAGGAAGCATTTGTTAACCCAGAAAGGACGTCAATCTGAGACAATACAGGAAAGCTAAGCAGAGTTGACAGACAAACTTTTTTCACTTCCTTGAAAACCACAAACAGAACTGCTGAAGGCCTGCTGTAAAAACGAACCTCTTGAAACTGAAGGATAGCTTAATGTGCAACCAGCATTTAATTTCTACCATAAAAACACACCTGACTAAATCGAAGTAAAACAGAATAAATACGTCTTCTACAAACTGGCTCCTTTTTTAATACCTTGTCTCGTAAGAGTTAAAAACTTTGAATAAACAAATGATAAAGTATTTGCAATAATTATTATTTTAGAATGTTTAAATATCATACATTTGTTTCAATAAGACTAGTGTTAAACCACCTGCAATAACTGTGACATGCCTTTGTGAATTAACTGCTATTATTATTAATTATTTGTTGATTATTTTTAATTAGGCATGTAGATTTGACAGCGGTCCTTGTCAAATTTCTGTTTATCTCAGCAAACCAAGGTAAAATCGCATAATGAATGTGACATCCAGGGTGTAAAGCTGCCCTGCAGAGCAAACCTGATGTTTAGGCTTTATATTGAGAACACATTTTATTAAGCTTTGTGTTTTATTGTATGTTATGCAGTTTCCTTATTATCATTTCAAAATGCTTTTGAAGTTACCTTTTAATTTTATTTTAACAGGTTACAGGAACTCACTCAAAGCAGTTCTGCAGCTTTTGTGACTACTTTAAAAAAAAATTACTCTTATATCCAACACCTAACACAACCCTGATCACAAAAAGGACTTCCTCTTGGCGCAGCAGAGGAGATGTACGTTATTTCTAGATTATCTCTGAAATGACCAAGTTCAGAAACATCTTATGCTACACACGTTTTAGCAGTATGTTATGAAAAGGAAAGTAAATGTTGAACAGCATTTTATTGTTATATTTTACTATGTTTATCTTCAACTTTAAGGGAAAAACTGAGGTTTTAGAGTGGCCTAATCAAAGTCTAAACTGAGTTTAGAGTGTGATAGTCAAACTCTGAACTACAGTACATTTATGCTGAAAAATCCGCCTGTGTAACGTAAATGACAATTCTATAAGGAGGAGTGGGTCAAAATTCCTCCACAGAGATGTAACAGACTTGCTTGATGAAAGATATTGCTGCTTAAGCAGTTACTATTTTTTGGTAGCAATTACTTTTTAAGTTATGTAACTTTTCCCACTTAAACGATCATTTAAACGAGTAGTTTAATGTTGACTCTGGTTGTCTTTAATTTTAACATTTATTTAACAATCTGAAATATTGACAGAATAAAACTGTAAAGAGGAAATTTCATTTTGTACTACAGACCCTATAGATTATAATACATGAGTACAGCCCTATTTAGTAAAAAACCCACATAAACATGGTTGAAAATTTCCACCATTCATTTATGCCTTGTAGTGGCTCAATGGCTGGTTTTATGTAACTAACAGAAGCTTTGCAGTGAGCCTCCTTTCTCTGGATTAACTGAATAATATCGTGTTATGTTCTACGTAGTGGTGGGGTGAGCAGACAGGCGTGTGTGTGTCTGTGTGTGAGTGTGTGTGTGTGAGAGAGGGAATCATTGCTTCCTTGAGAGATCGACTGAATGAGATCTTTTGTGCGCAGATGTCATGGTGCTGACACCCTCTCAGCTGAGCTGGGCAGGCGGATGTCTCGCAGAAACTTTGACATAGCCCTTGGAGAGAGGACGACGCAGCGACACAGTCTGCATTTGCGCTTCTATGTAGGTGTGTGAAGAGAAAGAGGACTTTGTGTGTGGTTAGTTTGTATGTGAGCATTGGTGTTGCAAGTCGGATTTATGCTTTTGAAATAATGACATAACCAAAAGCTTGCAAAACAACTTAACTGAGTTGGTTGGGATTTAATTTTAATTGTTTAGATTGTGTGGATTAGACCGCAGCTTTACTCTACTTTTGTAAGCACATGTTTTGTTGACACAAACTGTTGGCAGACATGCAGGTCACAAACTTTCCTTTGCTGCAAGCTTTCCTAAAGTTTCAGAACCTGATCGGGACATGTTATAAAACCATGTTAGATGGGTATTCATATTTAAAAGACGTAGGCGAATAAATAAAAAATGATTCCACTTTTAAAATATTAACGTCATATGTGTTTTATAATGTTACATCAGAACAGGCATGCCTTTTTTCAGAGGCACTTCAGAGAAATCTACCTTGTAAGGAGAAAGAGTTTGCCTGTGTGATTTATATTCACATCAAACCATCCTAGAACAAACAAACTCCAAGCACTTCTAGCCCAGGCCAGTGCACAAATTGTGAAGCAGCTAGTGGTTTGAACTCACAGTCAGTGCTTTTAGGGACATTTTGGATTTGTTAAAGCAGATGTGGTTATAAAAATTAGAAATATTCCAAAAAGATGCAGGTATTGGCTCAAAGTTCCAATTTGGAGTTGTTTAAAAGACAACTCCAGAACTAAACTCTCAAATCAGCTGTTTGTGATTTTTTTTAAATCTCACTTCTAACTCACATTTTGTGCAACCAAGTTTTTTGAGGTTCTTTTAAAATTAACCTATTTTAGCTATAAAACTGCTGTTTATGTTCAGGACTGCAAAAAGAGCAGCCAAAACAACAGCTTAAAATGTGTATATTCAAAGCGAAGAGATACGTTTATGTAGCAGAGGAACAACATTTTTTTTCTATCTGAAGCACACATGATCAACTGGAACCACATTAAAATATGTTACAAGACAAGCTATCAATAAGTTATATCAAAACATAGTATATATGTTTTTTTTCAAGAAAAATAGATCACTTGATGTCTGAAACATGACAAGAGAGTAGGATGCAAACCTAATAAGACATAGGTCAGTTAATGGCGTTTTTTTTTTTTAAGTTACCCAGCAAAAAAATTAACAGCAGTAATCTGAGTTATTTACACTCTCATAAGAGAAAAATTGGGGGGTCATTTTTCATAGTTATTCATTCATTTATAAATGTCCCAATTTCAACCTAAATATTTAGTTAACATTTTAAATATTTAGTTTGTAAATTAAATATTTGTGTCTTGTATTGTTGAATTTTTATGAGTGTAAACTGTGATCCTGTGGTTTATTTTTTTTACTTAAAAGTTATGACATCATGTGAATCTCATTCCTGCTCAGGTCTAATCACAACTCTAACACAGACCATGCCACACTGATGAAATGTGCTATTCTTTTGCACTTTATAGCTCTTGATTTGGCAGTGATTTTAAACCAGCATCAAACCTGTTCACGGTCATGCAAAAAGGTGCAGATATGTAAGGGGCAAGAAAAAAATTATCTCCAATATAAATTATTCCTATTTTATCAAAATCACAAACTCTGCAAATGCTCACACCTGAAGAAATATGAACTTGTGCGTTAAAGTTTTCTAAAAGTTGTGGTTTAACACTTCAGAGAGGCCAACAACGCATGCAGTGTAATTCAGATCTAAATACCACAGTGGTCTCAGCAGAGGGCCTGTTCCAGCTGGAACAACATCCAAATGCACCGAGAAGCGTCATGCACATACTTTTACTCACAACTTCCGGTTTTATGAATATGAAAATAAACAGCGAGTTGGGAGTTGAAAAACAAAACCGCACAAATAATGCTGACGGTATCTATCCTGTTTCGTACACCGACATATTTGGAAAAGAGAGAAATTCTCATTTGACACGTAACGACGTAAGTTGAAGGACTTTATCTGTGTTTTGCTGTGATCAGTTGTTAATAAGGCTGCCTAACCCGTTTTGCAGTGTTTCGCTCCCTCTGATATTCAATTAACATTCTCAGTTCGTCACATTAAATGCGATTGAAGCACATGAGCTCAAACAAAGCCATTTGTATTTATGTTTTTAAAAAGTATAACATGCGTTACTTTAATAGGTTTCTGTCATTTATTAGTAACTTGACGTTGCATCCCACTAGTGGACGAAATGAGGAGGAAACTCACCAGTGCAGGCTTCCAACCAGCGGTCAGTTTCTCCGACTGTGCCCAGGCTTTCTTCGCAGCCTGAAACCGTTAACCCACCGGATCTTTGCGCCGGTCTGTGGATGCTGCGCGCCCAGTGAGCTCCGAGAGTGCCCACGCGCGTTCGCGTTGTTGTATATGAAACGCGCGTGTGGATGGCAAGTCGCGTGGGGAGGAAGAAGAAAGGAAGGGGGGGGTTTCTCTGCGTTGTGATTGGACTCGTGAAGGTGGCGCGTGCTAGAGACCGACCAGCGATAGATAGAAGGAGGTCTCGAGGTGACTACACGGGTTACTGGCGGTCACAAGAAAGACAAGGCCATGTGCAACGACAGTCACGCGCACGCATAACTTGCGGCTTTTTAAAATAATCATCCACAAATGTGGTTCTGACAAGGTTCCTTTGCTCCGCTTGCTTATATGAGAGAGGCTACAGCAGCACACTGACCGCTCGTTTAGCCTGTTTTAGGGTTATTTAAGATAAACAAGTAGATAAATAAATGTTATTTTATCTTTTCGTGCGTTTTGTCTTTGACGGAGCCTGCCCGAGGAATTTATTCCTGCTTGCCTGAAAACTTCAGAATCTGAATCAACACCAGTTATGTTGACCAACGTATCAGTTCAGGCTTCTTATACAGCCTGGAAAACCATTTGATTGAAATATTTTCTACTCGGAAACAATCTGAATGAAAAAATATTTTTTTTATTTCCAGAAGTAATTGCTTCTTGTTTTACAATGGTATCCATCCATCCATCCATCCATCCATCCATCCATCCATCCATCCATCCATCCATCCATCCAATTGAACCAGTTTTCCATTATTGTGACAAAGTACAAAATACTATTTATTGTTGTCGTTTTTCCTTCTTCTCCTTTCAGGATTTTTCATTCAATTTCTTTTGGGAAAGGAAAGTGTGAATCAAAAGTCCTATATATTGTTGACCTGCTAAATATACACCTGAAAGAGTCTAGAATAAATATTGAGAACTGAAGGAAATAAAGACAACAATTATATTTTTATGAACGCATTACGTGTTTATTTTCATGACAAAAAACAAAAAAACTGAATTGAGTGGGTGGAAGATAAGGAGGTATTACACATTCACATTCATGTACAGTAGATGGCGGTATGGACTCAAATAGCTTACGATCTGATTTTGAATCAGGCACTGCAGCAGAGAGCTATATTCGACTAGTAGGGTCCTTTCACCTCTGAGCTGGCTAGGATTAGCTGCTAAACATGCCGACTGTCGGAGTTAAAAGAGACTTTCTCTTTAAGGCTCTGGGCCGAACATACAGTAAGTTTTGTCGTTTTCTTTCACAATTAACTGATAAATTGTCCGTCTTTGATTCTATGGGCGTTTTAGACTTTGAAAGAAATAAGAAAGCATAATAGCAATGGTTGAACTTGCTGCCTGTCAGCTCATTGATTGAATGCTAACAGCTAAATTCAGCTAACCATCAATTTTTGTTCCATAACTTTTTTAGCTTCTGAAAAACATGCTACTACTTGAGGGCAGATTTATGCTTATTTAAACATGAGTTAATTTTCGCTATTGTTTGTGTTTGTTTAATAAAGTAAAACGCCTCACATCTCTTCAGCTTATGTCTGTGTGGTTGCATCATTTCCTTTTTTCCAGCTGTAGATACATCGTCAGATGGCTGATGAACTGAATATACATTATTGCTGACGGTTTTTCTCTTGTTGTAGCTGATGAAGAGTTTGACGAGTTGTGCTTTGAGTTTGGACTGGAGCTGGATGAAATTGTAAGTGATTTATTTTGGTTACATAAACCCAAAATGCTTGTTTAGAATTGATAAAAAACACGGTAGCTTTACTGGCATGAATTGTTCAACTGCCTACAGGCACCTACAAGGAATCTGGAATTTTCTTTCAAAAAATATAGTAAAATATAAAGTTACAGATGATTTGTAGACATGAGTAAATACAACAAAAAAAAGAAAATTATAAACCATCATTGCTCTGGTTCTGTTCCAGACCACAGAAAGAGAGATAATCAGCAAGGAGCAGGGCGACTCTAAAGCTTCAGATGCATCCGATGTTATTCTGTATAAGATCGACGTGCCAGCTAACCGCTACGACCTGCTGTGTCTGGAGGGGCTTGTCCGTGGTCTACAGGTCTTCAAGAATAAGTGAGTCACACCCTGCTTCATTGAATAGGAATGTTATCCAGTATGATCAAATGGTTTGTTGGGGGAAAGAAATGAAAAATTTCTGATTTAAATACAAACAATTATTGTTAAAAGCGTCTTTTTTTCTTGAATTGTTTTACTTTTGATACAAATAAAACATTGTTTCAGGCTCGAGGCGCCTCGATACAGACGCTTGAGCCCAGACAGTGGGGAGCCTCAGAGGTTGATCATCACTAAAGAGGTGTGTGAGAAGAGATTTGTTGTGTTGCCTGAAGTTCCCTTTGAAAAACAGAACATTAATTTTTGAAGAGAATAAAATGTTTTTGATGTGTTTTTCTCCAGACAGCAGCAGTGCGACCCCATGCCGTGGCAGCAGTGTTGAAGAACATCACTTTCACTCAGGAGCGCTATAACAGTTTCATTGAACTGCAGGAGAAGCTACATCAGAACATCTGCAGGTCAGTGCAGAAGAATAATGACGTCTGAGCACCAGGTGGAGGTTTCTATCACTGCTGTAGTGTTTTTTTGAGCTGATCTACTCACAACGTAGGCTGCCGGCCAGCGCTGAGCTTAGGCGGGAACACCTGGAATAGACAATAACCAATAAAACTGAATGACAGAGACAGAAAAAACATTTGTCTTTTTCATTTATTCTAACTGAGTCAAGTATTAACTGTGTTTATCCAGGAAGAGGAGCCTGGTTGCCATTGGCACCCATGACCTGGACACCATCTCGGGCCCGTTCACCTACACAGCCAAAGCTCCAGGAGACATCTGCTTCAGACCGCTAAACCAGACCAAAGAGTACACTGCTGCCCAGCTCATGAGCCTCTACAAGGTAAACAGCGGATTTAGATACCTGGGTTTTAGTCTTCAGAGTATCTCATTATGCTAAAAGCTGACCTAATCGTAATCATGTTGTTCACACAGACAGACAGTCACTTGAGGCATTATCTCCCTATTATTGAAGACAAGCCTGTGTATCCAGTCATCTATGACAGCAACGGCGTTGTACTGTCAATGCCTCCTATAATCAATGGTGAGATTTTTTCTTTTTTTTTTGTTTTGTGGTAAATTTGAAAATGAACATTACTACTGTACAGTTTAGACAATACTGAGTTAGAAAGTTTGCTCTGGTTCCAGGGGACCATTCAAAAATCAGTTTAAAGACAAAGAACGTTTTCATCGAGTGCACGGCAACCGATCTTACTAAGGTAATACCGAGACAAGACAAATACAAACTCATCACCTCTTACTGTTGCCATTAGAAACTGACTCGACCCTCGCCATGTTCTTCCCTGCAGGCAAAGATCGTGTTGGACATGATCGTGACCATGTTCAGCGAGTATTGTGCTCAGCCTTTCACGTAAGTCTCCGTTCCTTCAGCCACCTCTGTTTGCTGAAATAGGTTTTCACTTCTAGTTCAAACCTTCGGACGTATTGTTGCATAAAAACCACAAACATGTTACTAGGATTTGCTGTGATAGATCAGGACAAAGTAGAAGATAACGAGGAAGTGAAATGAAAAAAAAGTTGACTATTAAATTTTCTTTGAATATTTAAAAATCTAAAAAGTGTGTATTTGTATTTAGGTTGATACTTAAACCATCCGTAGAATTTCTGTCCATTTTACTGTTACAAATAGTTTGAGCTCAGTAACACTGGATGAAGAGCATCTTTGAACAGCAGCTTTTAAGACTTGCCACAGATTCAGTTGTAGTTGAATGACAATTTTTTTTCATTGATACTTCTGCAAGACTGTACATTTTATAAAGTTGTTGCAAAATCTGTTGTTTAGAGAGGGCTGAAAAGTAGTGCTGCAACTAACAATTATTTTGGTAATTGATTGTTCTATCAATTTTTCTGATGATTGATCAGATTAAAAAGTTAGTAATTATATATTTTTTCATTTTAACAATATGAGAACTACATTAAAAGATTCAAATAAAAATAATTTAATGATATGATACATGTATCTCGGCAAATGGCCCTTTTCATCATGATTACTCCGATTAATTGGTTCAGCCCTACTGAAAAGTAACAGAATTCATATGCCAGAAAGTTATTAAGGGTTACGTTGATCATTTAATGATCTCTTGGTGTAACCTCCAGATTTAAACAGTTGGACGCCTTACTTTATGCTTTGTGCTTGCTAAGCTCACACTCACTGGCTTCACAACAAAGGCTCATTAAGTCATTGAAAAATATTACATTTCTCATAAATTTCTTTCTCCTCTGCAGGGTGGAGCAGGCTGAAGTGGTGTACCCAGATGGGAAGACCTGCATATACCCCGTACTGTTTCTACTTCTATTTTCTTCTTTTGAACAGTAATCACTTTACTGACATGGTTTCTAAATCTTTGCTGTTTCCTGGTTTGTGTTGCAGGAACTGGCTTACAGGAAGGAGAAGCTGTCTGGCGAGTTCATCAATAAAAAAGTTGGCATTAGGTAACTCATTTGGATTACTCATTGTGTTAAAATATGCATGTCACATGCATGCAAACCAGCATTTATACAGTTTCAAAGTTTTCAAGTAAATTATCAAATCTTCTCAGATGTTGTAGGAACTCCTTCAATGCTCCAGCAATAATTGCACTGCATCCAATTGTTTTCAACAAAGACAAATAAGTTTTGTTTTGTTGTTGTTGTTTTTTAAACAAATGCTGATATTTTCCCTTCATTCCTGCTCCCATCAGGGAATCAACGGAGAGAATTGCTCAGCTCCTGACCCGGATGTGCCTCCTCTCCCAACCCACTGGCGTTGGCGACGAGATCGAGGTGGAGATCCCGCCCACCCGTCCTGACGTCATCCACGCCTGTGACATCATGGAGGACGCCGCCATCGCCTACGGGTTTAACAACATCACCCGCACGACGCCACGCACCTACACCGTAGCCAACCAGGTGCCACGCCTTGGTTTCTATAAACAACTCGTCTTTAGAAGCAACAGACAATGTTGCATCTTGTGAAACTCGTTTTTGTTTGTTTGCAGTTTCCTCTCAATAAACTGACAGAGCTGCTGAGACAAGACCTGGCAGCCGCTGGGTTCACAGAGGCTCTCAACTTTGCTCTGGTGAGAAAAGATTAAATTACATTAATATAAACCTTAGCTTGCTTTTTTTTGTTTCTGTAAACCTAAAAATTGTCATTTTTTCACTTTTTGTAGTGTTCTCAAGAAGATATAGCAGACAAGCTTGGAAAAAAGATCTCTGAGAGCCAAGCTATTCACATTTCCAACCCCAAGACTGCAGAGTTCCAGGTGAGATGCAGTTTGACAGAAACACAGAATAATTACATACACTGACTTTCCCACTGAGCACAGACTCACTCTGGGATAAAGAATGAGGCAGATTACTTGTCAAATAAAATCCTTCTATGAGAATTATCTTGCTTTCTACCATCTATCCTCTACTGTAATGTCAATTCTCTCAAAACTGTTTTCTATGTAACTTTAACATGAGTGCTGTACAGATTTTACCATTTGACTGGAGATGCGGCACTATTTGTTTATTTTATTTATTTATTTTTTTTCATTTCTACTGTACCTCACCGGAAACATCAAATATATTTCTGACTAATGTTCGCACATTAAAATGAATTCTGAAAATGCTTTTATGTGGGCATGCTGTAACGGTGTCCAAAGCAATGTAAGAGGATTTAAAGCTATTTAAAAATGTGAAAACTATTTATAAAATTAATCGCTGGTTGGAGATGCTACAGAAAGTTTAAAACGTCAATTCTGAAATCATTTTTCCTTGGCTTAAAATGATATTAAAACTTTTTATTTTTCTTCTTTTTTTTGAGAATTTGATACATCTGTCATCACCATGGTGACACTTCCTGCTCATTCTGGGTCATCCCTTGGCGTTCTCAAGTTCATCCAGTGTAGTTCGGGTCAGCCCAGGGATCTCTTCATATAATGGGTCACCTATCTATACAGTAACAGTTGACTACATGAGCCAAATATAAAGAGTAAAAACTTTTTTTGCAGAGAATCTCTTCCCTTCATCTGATCCTATAACGGAAAATTATCCATCCATTCATTTTCTTGACACCCTTGTCCCTTGGTGGGGTCGGGAGGGTTGCTGGCGCCCATCTCCAGCTCACATTCCAGGCAAGAGGCGGGGTTCACCCTGGACAGGTCGCCAGTCTGTCGCAGGGCAACACAGAGACACACAGGACAAACAACCATGCACACACACACTCACACCTAGGGGCAATTTAGACAGACCAATTAACCTAATAGTCATGTTTTGGACTGTGGGAGGAAACCGGAGTACCCGGAGAAAACCCCACACATGCACAGGGAGAACATGCAAACTCCATGCAGAAAGACCATGGCTGGAAATCGAACCCAGAACCTTCTTACTGCAAGGCAACAGCTCTACCAACCACTGTGCGCCACTGTGCAGCCCCGGAAAATGATAATTTCAAGTCAAACTTTTCAAACCATGTGGATTTGACTTGTACTGTTATTCTTCCACTAGGTGGTGCCCTTTCCCTCTTGAATAATCTGCCCATGCTTTGACTTTCGCAATGTTTGTTTTTTTCTCTTCCTCCACCAGGTGGCGCGCACCACTTTACTTCCTGGTCTGCTGAAAACCATAGCTGCCAACAGGAAGATGCCCCTTCCTCTCAAACTGTTTGAGATATCTGACGTGGTGCTGAAGGACGAGAGCAAAGGTGTGAATATGCTTGAGCGTGAGACGATGTATGACACGTTGCCCATTTGGAGGTTGCTGTTGCCTGAGTAAAAAAAAAAAAGATATATTTTTTAGAGGACATTTTATTTTGCTTGAATGCTTTTTAGGTGCACAAATACACACAGTCAACGAATTTGAGCATCGTTACATTAAATTCTTTCCTCCACCCAGATGTTGGGGCAAGGAACAGTCGGCGTTTCTGTGCCATTTATTACAACAAGACTCCGGGCTTCGAGGTGATTCACGGCCTGCTGGACCGAACCATGCAGCTGCTGGAGGTGAAAGCAGCTCGTGGAGAGGGATACCACATCCAGGCTGCAGACGGTAGGCAATCTGGACTCAAACTAGGGCTGGACATCCGATAAGGAGTGTGCTCTGTTGGCTCAGAGTCCATTAAAGCAGAAAAACACAGTTTTCTGGGGGTTTTTTTCTTTTTTTTTTAGATTTTTAATTTAATGATCAGAAACATGGTATAAGGCAGGTTTTGTTTGGATTATGTAAATCCCTAACCAGCATTGGCTGTTAGGAGAGGATTGTTAATTTTGCTGTTTCCATGGTAATTTGTGGAGCTTAGTGTAGATGAAATCTGATGGGGTTTGAGGTGCAAGAGGAAGCGGTTTAGTGAGCATGTCTGCTTTGTAAATTTAGCCTAAGATCTGGATGGTTACATAAATTACAAACACAAGTCCTAATGACTCATTCAGTTTGATTTTAAGATGTGTCTTATGTCTTTTCAGTTACATTTTTAAAAAAGTAGCAACACTGGGGCAGTAATATTTTGACCAAGAGATCTCATGAGCGGATATAGTCATTTAGATACAGGAAAAGCTCTGTGTTTAAGGAGCAAAGATGGGCAGAGGATCTACAAGTTGGCATCCAGTCATTTAAAATCGATCGCAGCACAAAGGGGGAAGCACTTGATTCACTTCCTCCTAGTTCCAACCCCATGTGGTCACAAGATATGGCTCAGGATTGAAGAACTAAGATCCTGGATAAATGTGAGTTCTCTGTATACACTCTCTGGAAGACTGTTTCTCCAGAGGGGGATCCCTGAGTTTCCCTACTGGACCTGTTGCTTTCAGGACTCCAGCTCAGAAGAGTGGAGAATAATGGTGAATGGTCAGATGGAAGCTCCGCTCGTTCAGGAAGGAACCTCCACAGCTCTTTACACACCGTCACTTTCTGGCCTCAGCTTACTCTAAGTGATTATACTTCAAGACTGTTTGAGATTGTTCTGACTACATATTAACTTAACTGAACAGATATCTGAAATTATTAATACTGTTGAGTTGAATTGATGATTGGACTAATCGTCAACTAATTGAGTAATCGATTCATTAACTGGAGTATTCTGACTCAAAAAAAGACCTGTGGATGTTTGTTGCAATAAAATGTAGGAATCCTGTGAATAAATCAGTACTGTGTAAGTGCTATGATTAGAACAAAACAAAGCAAAAGAAAAATAATTATGATATTTTAAGAATATTAGCAAATTTTCAGTATCAAGGAACTCGAGTTAGGATAAAATATGCTGCTTCTGGCTGCGTTGTGTGTTTTCACATCATTTTACAAAAGCGGGTCTCATTTTGTCCACCATCCAACACTGCAATTGGATCACAGTTTGTCAAATAAACTGGAACAACACTGGACTTTGTTTGTGCTATCATTTACTCAAACTTGTCACATCAGCTTCAGTGTTTATGAGGTTGTGGGCCAAAATGCAACCTTGTCTTTTTGTGATGAAATGTGTCAGAATGACCTTCAAAGGGCTGTCTGTCACGATGAGAGATGGAGTAAGAAACTCAGAACCACAAGCTTTTTCAAACCCCTGGCCGCAGTTCTGCACTGCAGAGGATGAATGTTATCAATGTGGAAGTGGAACAATAATATCTGAGGAAGAATGTTAACTTGAAAAGCAGAAGGATGAGTCGGGCTGATTTCGTCTTCCATCCCTGTGAAATTGGCAATCAGAAAGGTTTGTGTTTGTCTTGGCTTCTGTTTGCACTGCGATGGAGAAATCCATCGCGGTGTTGGATTTCTCACTCATCTCCTTTTCTCCATCTCCACCCACCTTTTACTGCCTTCATCCCTTGGCCTGCCTGCCTCCAAGGTCGCCCTGTCGGAGATTCTTCCGGTCTCCGACGGTCCATTCAGACTGCAAATCAATGCGCTTGAGTATCACTGGATGAGAGATGAGAGCAGAGAGGATCGAGGGAAGGCAGACAGGGAGGTGGAGGAGAAAATGAGAGGAGACCAAAGAGTGTGACAGTGCGACGTAAGCCTGGAGGAGTGTGCACCGCCTGCGGTGTGCAGATCGGGCATGGGAGTCACGTCAGCCACTGCAGTGCTCAGCGGTGGGACAGAAACGCAGCATACAATTTTCTTTCTCACTTTTCCACACTGCACCTTTAGCGCCTCCCCACATATGCCAGCGTGTCCTTAGCCCCATTACAAGGTCATGACCCCAGCTAACCTTTCAGGCATCCTCACGATATGTCCATCCAAAGGGCGAGGCAGGACCCCTCCAGGGGAGTCCGTGTCAGGTTAGCTTCCGTTTCCAAACCTGGAGAAAGGGGATGACGGGACGAGCCGAGGGATCCACAGTCAGATAGAGTCACTTAGGAGACAGATGCCCATGTTTCACCTAACAACTGTGTCCAATGCAAAGCCCCGGTCCATTTGTCAAGGCAGGGACTTCGACCTGGAACAAGTCTTTCATTTGTTCAGATATCGATTTGCTGTTGTCACAGTTTGTGTGATTAAAATGTGGCTCACTGAATACTCTTGATTAAAAAAAAATGGATGAGTACCATTATTTGAAATATATTCAGAACATAGAACGTTTATATTCAAACTCAAATAGAATTTGAGAATCAAAGCCTAAGATATGTTATTCTTCATATTGGTGTTTCTCAAGTTGTGGTACAAGTAGGACTGTTTGTACTTATTTCTGTTCAGCTGGAGAAAGTCATGCTAAGCATCTGTTCAATTCTTGGACTGGTTCAGTCGCCTGGTGATATTGTAATGTAGAGCTGTGTATCATCTGCATAAACATGGTAATTTATCTTATTTGTTAAATAGCAGGGGCCCCAAGCTGGAACCTTGGGGTATGCCACATGGGATTTTTGTCAACTTTGATGAAAACTTGCACACTGACTCAGTTTCTTTCTTAAATAAGATTTGAACCAGAAAGTCTGAACAAGCATAGAAACATCCAGAGGCAAATTACATCATATATTGTGTCCATTTCTCTATTTTTTATTTTTAAACTTATTTTTTAAGTAAATGCAAATTATGGCGGCTAGACTTTCAAGGTCCCTTAGTTTTTCTAACAAGGAACAAGGACCGACTATTTACTTCTGCATTAAGTGCTACTAAAAAACTGTTTTAGGTCTTTCTATAAAATATTCCTCCTAGTCAAGGCAAATACCTGAGTTAATTGTCTTTTATTTCTAGCCTGAAGTTGCCTGTTTGCAGGAATGAAGCGAGAGTTGTTCTAAAGTGAAAATAGGATTTTTGATAGTCTCAAATCCAACATCATCATCAGCTGGGAAATGATCGATCCGCCTGCCGTTTCTGCTCCTGAAAGATGGAGAAGTGTGTGGAATGTTGCCAGGCTCCAGCGGAGGATTTTCATTGACGGCTCAGTTATTTAGGATATACCCCGGTGCTATTTATATAGTTGCCATGGCTTCCCATTTATATTGCAAGCTAATGACGTGCTTGCCAACGCAAGCAACTCCACTGATATAGTCCTGCTAATGGACACGGGGCTAAAGTGAGGGGTAGAATTACCCCGCCGCGATGTCATCCCCTCTCGCTCCGGTCCTCTTATTATTCCCCCACGGTGATGAGAGAACGTCCAGGCTGTGGGCTCTGGAACCCATTAGCAAGACAGCGTGGGAAGAAGCAAGGCATTATGGGAGCATGCCACGTTTGTGTATGTGTGTGGGGAAGGGGGGGTGGTTACTGTAGTAACCACCGCTTCCTGTCATCACTTGACAAGTCTGTTTGCCAGTCTGTTTGTGAAAAAAATTGAGCATTCAGTTTTGAATATGACTGGAGTCTATGAGGACTTATGGAGTACACCGATTTTTATCTGGGAGTTTTGTTGCGCAGAGGAAGTTGTGCCTCGTTTTGGGGTGCGGAAGAGCTGAGAGTTGATGACGAACGTGGGTGAACAAATGATGATCATTAAGCCTGAACCGAACAGTTTCACCCACACTCTGTGATTTACTCACACATCTGTGATGTGGAAGAAATCCTTGTTTTTCAAAGGGAAAAATCATCCACGAGACAAATGGCAGCAGTAAAAACTGGCAGACAATGGAGACCACAGATGGTGGATTAGATAAATATACATAATAACCATGCTTTTGGTTCTTGTTTTCCCATTCTTTTTAGGAGCTGAACTTCAGTCATTCTTAGAAACACGGATGATTAAAATGTAAAATTTATTTTGGATTTTCTCTCATTCAAAAAGGGTCAAAATCACACATGCATGCATCCAGTCAAGCTAATATTTAGTGAAGTATCCCATAGCGAATTAAATTATCGACGTTGAAGCCATGACAGAAGCTGAATGTTGAAACTCTAAATTGTATATTGTTCTGAATATTCAACCTTTATAGAAAGAGGTTTTATGATAAAAACAGTTGTTTGGCCACAGTGTCAAGAACAATCTCTTAGTGACTGAAAGTGATGCTTTTGGTGGCCGAAACCTATATTTCTAAAATTTACCTAATATCTAAACCTTATCATTGAAACTTGGAAACATTTTTCTACTTCCACCAGGACAATAATCCCAAGCACACCTCAAGGCTATTCTTGGACAAGATAAAGCCATCAGACAATGAGCTACTGGAACACTGCCTTCCTTCACGATTCTCATCTCCCTTCAGTGCTCCTTCTGAAATTTCTCGCATCGAGCTGGATTTCTTTGAGTTGCTTTTATACAAACAAAAAAAAAAAAAGAGTTGTTAAAATACACCTATTAAAGTTTTGGTCTTTTTCTGATATTTTTTTTTCCAAGTTTAAATTTTTAAAAAACGTTTCTTTCAGATTCCACCTTCTTCCCGGGTCGCTGTGCTGAGATCTTTGTCCGCGGGATGAGTGTTGGGCGTCTCGGAGTCCTTCACCCCGATGTCATCGGCCGCTTTGAGCTGACCATGCCCTGCTCTGCTTTGGAGATGGACCTCGAACCTTTCCTGTGATTTCACCTTCCTAAACGTCTACCAAACATTTATGAGTTGCTAAATCAACCAGATGTATAGTTTGGTTTTGTGTATATGGGATGTGATTTTGGTCGTCTGTGTAATTGGTGCACGAACCAACCAGTGTGTACAGCTTTGTAGTGTTGATCCAGTGGTTTTTAAATAACACGGCTGTTTTCACTAAATTAAAAATTAACGAGACTTCTTTGTGTTTGTGAGTCTGTGTGTGGGTTTTGCATGCATGCATGCCCTTAATTTTGGCTTTTCATGCATTCATTGGTGCATGGTGAATAAACTCAGTGACTTATGTGTTGCTTTGATTTTTTCAGTGGCCACACTGCTGAAATCCTCCTCACACATGACGTTCCCATGCAGGAAACCTTCAAGCACCCGTTTTCAGCTCTCAGCCAATCCCAGCCAGCTCTGCCATCTCGCCTGCCTTCAACTAAAACGGTGTTTGGCGATTTGAGCTCACACGCAGGCCTCAAGGCTCTTAATGATTTCCTGGCAGACAGAAGCTACATAGAGGGTTTCACGGTGTCCCAAGCTGACGCCGCAGTGTTCGATGCCATCCCCTCTCCGCCCTCGCAGGCCTTCTGCCACCTCCGACGCTGGTACAGCCACATCAAGTCCTTCCAGATGGAGAGAGCGCGTCTCCCATCGGCCAGGAGTCGGTTTGTTCGCTCACCAACTCCGCCCGCCTCCCCAAACAACAACAGCGAAGATGACATCGACCTTTTCGGTTCCGACGACGACGAAGAGAGCGCAGAGGCGGCTCGGATCCGAGAGCAGCGCCTGTCCGAGTACGCTGCCAAGAAGTCTAAGAAGCCGGCGCTCGTCGCCAAGTCCTCCATCCTCCTCGATGTCAAGCCGTGGGACGACGAGACGGACATGGCCAAGATGGAGGAGTGCGTCCGTAGCATCGCTATGGAGGGCCTGCTGTGGGGGCAGTCCAAGCTGGTGCCAGTGGGCTACGGGATCAAGAAGCTACAGATAGGGTGCGTAGTGGAGGACGATAAAGTGGGCACAGATCTCCTGGAAGAAGCCATCACTGCGTTCGAGGAATACGTTCAATCTGTGGACGTGGCTGCCTTCAATAAGATCTGAATTGGACAGAATTAACCGACTGAATGACATTGGCTAATGTCACCTGGACCTGGCTGTAGTCGGTGTGGTAGCTTTCCATAGAAACTCAGGTGCGTCACAGACTCAATATTCTTTGATCTGTTGCTTTTAAACATCAAATAAAAGCATTCTGATGTTTGGCTGAGCTCTTCTGAGTGCATCTTTTCATACGGCCTTATTCAGCATTTTTTCACTGAATCTGTTGATGTCTTATTGGCTTCTCAAAGGGAAACCGTTGCAGTCAGTGAAGCGTTAAAGTAACCTGCGCAGAAGGCAGTCCATCTTGAAAATGAAGTCTGACAGGTGTGCCGGCATTCCTTCTAACTCGACTGCAGCAAAGCTTAACACCGACCATGCGATGAAGCAACAGATGGTCTGAACCAACCAGCAGATGGAGAGTCTTTGAGTGTTGGAGAAAAGCAGACTACAGTATTCATACCCATTGAACTTTTTCACATTTCAAACACAAACTTTAGTGTTTTGGGGGGGCTTTTGTGTGATAGCCCAACACAAAGTGCATACAGTTAACCCTGAATGATTCATATCGCTTAGTCTTAAGTTTTTCCGATAAGTTTCTTTTTATTGGAAGTGTTGATGTGATGGTGGCCAAGCTTGAGTCCCCATTTCAATCTGATAGAGAATCTATAAAAAGGAGGCCTCCCAACAAGGATACAAATGATTTAATCTAACTTTTTCTTTAAATTGATATCCTTAAAAACATAACTGTTTGGTTAGTTGGTCCTTATAAATTGTTCTTAGGTGTTGGTATGTATACACACGTTTTTTCTGTTCCCCTGTGATGGACTGGCAACGTCCTGTCAACAGGTTTTACCTGCATAGTTCTTGTTTAATTTCAACATACCTGTTCTTCACCTAATTAAACACATTGAAGTTTGTGGTTGTCTGGCAAAATGTGCGAAAGTTCAAGGCTATAAAGTAAAGTGAAGTTGCTACAGTTCAGTTTGAAACAAATAACTGCATTCTCTAACCTTTGATTCAAACAATCAAATTGAGAACCATGAAAGCTTTATTCCTGTGTGAACAAACTTTTTTTTTTATTTACAGCTAAGCTCTGGATCAGTCACAAGTCTTATATACAGTCTTGTATGAATCATTTCCACTTAGGAGTCACACATTCACTACTTTTTCAGTTTATAAAAGCTCAATAACGTACGGTGAGATAAATATGAAGTTCATTGTTGAGATAATTACAGATCAGTCTTACTGGATGCCAGATGGTCATAGCAGCCCAATCAGAGCAAAGACTCTGTTGACCAGTATGGAGTTAACCAGTCCCACAGCTGTGTATGTGACAAACTTGGATGGTACTTCTATCTCCTTCCTCCTCCTGGCATTTTTGTCCGTTTTCGGAACATTGTACCAAGAATACAACGCGTCCAAACTCAGCTTCCTCACTATCTGCCGAGTTCCCACCAGGGCAACGACTCCCACCAGGCTGCGTCCAGCCCCTCTCGCCACAGACAGCGCTGTTACTGTGGGTAGAGGTACAGGTAACGGCCCCCGGTGCTCAAAAGTGTCGCCCAGCTGCACATTGGCCCAGTATCCCACTGAGCAGCCAGCGCACACGCCGAGAATTGTGGTGGTGTCTCCTCGTGTGGTGGTGTAATGGTCCAGCTCTGGGTATGTGTAGCTTAGGAAGAGCAGCAGTGACAGAGCAATGATGGGGGACAGAGGGCTGGTCAGCTGGAAGCTGTCGAAGGATTCCCAGAAAGGGTAGGTGAGCAGAATCAGGACGGCAGTGATCAAAATGCCACAAACCACATCCTGAAAGCACAGCAATGGCAGCATTTAGTCAGCCTGTCAGATGAAGTAGAGTCATTAATTTGATTCTTGATAACTAAAATCCAGCACTTCTGCAAACCTGAGGCGTATGAGACTATGTTATCATTTGTGGCTATAAGCATAATTATTGCCCAAATCAAAGGTTTTGCATCGATACCACCATCTGACATTCACTAGTCGACAGCTGAGTTACATTGTTTGCAAAGACAAGAAAGAGTAGATCTAAAAGTGCATCATTAAAGATCCAGGCTTTTGTGATAAAGCAAATGATGGTTGTAGTTTTAGCAATGGCAGCGCGTCCGCTGGCATTGCTAAAACTACAACCGAACGGCTTCATTCACTTCCTCAAGTGAACGAAGCCGTTCAGCTGGACAGGCTTCCAAACACTGAATAGACGTTGTTGAATTAAATTTGTCATTTTTAAAGATCCTCCATCATATGTATGACTATATTTCCCTGTGGATTGTTGATTTTTCTTTTTTGTTGAAAGAAATATGTATACAAAATCAGCACAACCTAATAAGACCAGTTGGTCTATTTCTGCTAAATCAGTAATATAGTTAAAAATCCTGCATTTGTTATGTTTAGATTTCTATAGCCTATAGAAATATATAGGCTATAGAAATATAGCCTATATATTTCTATATATAGGCCTATATATAGCCTATATATAGGCCTATATATAGCCCATATATAGGCCTATATATAAGCTATATATATAGGCTATATATAAAGCCTATATATTTCTATATAGGCTATATATAGCCTATGTATTTCTATATTATATAGGCTATATATAGCCTATATAATATAGAAATAATAAAATAATGAATGGAAGACAGTACTAAGTCCACGTGAAGATAGAAAGACATACAGCGTGTGTGTGTGTGCGTGTGTTTGTGTGTGTGGTGACTGGCTCACCAGAACTGAGTGCATGCCAGTGTAGAGCCGACTCAGAGACACCAGAGACGAGAGCGTCGCAGCAATCAGCAGGCCTGTCTGGAAGCAAAACTGACACAGAAACACACATTTACCACCAAGCATCACTTTGACACAGTCACAAGTTAATTCTCAGGAAAAATGACACACTTTCCCCCAGGTATTCATGTTTCCATCAAATCTTTTCATATTCACATGCAACTCCTCTCTGCGTCAGCCTGCCTGACAACACCTCACTGCTCCTTTATCTTGCTAGTGTTTCTCTCTTCCTCCTCCCTCCACACACACACTTTTACCTATATGGCCACAGCTTTTATCCCCCATTCCCATTTAAATAACAGTGAGAAGAGAAGCCTCGTGTATTCATCCACCTCCGTGCCTTTTTTTTTTAGTCTTTTCCTGTCCTTTGCAGCTGGAAGCCTATTCAGTGGTAGTTCATAAAGAGGGAGGGGTTTTATTTCTGAATGGCCACAAAGGATGCCAGGGACAGGAGGGGTGGGGGGTTCGGGAGTCAGTCTGTGATTGACTGCCGTGACCTCCGACCTGCTTCGGGGAAAAGGCTGAGTTGCCCCGAGGACTTGAGCAGCAGCCTGCTTCTCATCTATATCTGTGCTTGCTCTTCTCTGTCAGGGGATTCCTGGAGGAATTTTAGGGCACTGTTAAGCGCCCTACTGTACTTTTGGTGTCTCGGTTTTTGGTCCAATTTCTCTGACCCTCTGAGCAGAGATCAAGTGGAAATGATCCGGCCACAAATCAGTCTGACAGCTCCGGAGCCCGCTGAAAACCTTCCGGCTGTGGCAATTTCTCGTTCGCCCTGGTCTTCGCGACAACACAGAGCTTGATTAAGGCAGCTAATGATTGGCTCGTTGAGTGTTTTACTGACTTGGCAGTTGAGATGGAGAGATAAAAAGAGGAAGAGTGAAGAGGAGGGAGGCGGAGAAGTTGGTCTGACAGTCATTGACTCGTTGCAGTCTATCAGAGGATGAAGCAGCAGCTCGATGGGTGTGGCTGATGTGTGACTGATGGTGACGGCTGCTCCTGCCTTTCACGGCCCATTGTCCAGCAGGCAGGACAGCATGTGATGGACAGCAGGACCACTCCCTTCATTTCAATCTGTTACCCCGAGTGTCAAAGTACTGCAAGTCTGGGAGGATGCCGATTTAACAGCCTTGTTGATTATAGAAGGTGATTCATTGGCAGCCATAATAGTGGTAATGACACGACAAACATCTAAAGTAAGGACATTTTATGAATTAAAATACAGTTTACAACGTATGCAGCATTGTAACTACATTTACTCAATTGCTTTTACTTGAGTAATGTTTTTATGAACTACTGCTACTCTTAGTTGAGTAAAATTTCAGAATACTCTGTCCAACTTCGATGAAGAAAGAACAACCATATTTTAACCAAAAATATACGAGACAGAGACACACTTTCTATCTGCTGAGCCTGATGTGGCATTTGGAGATTTATAAGATGCATTAAACAATATAAATTGTCACTGGAAGTACATTATCTTGTATATGCATTACCTACTGTAAGTTATAACTTCATGTGAAGTTATTACTTCACATGAAGTTATTAAAATGTAGATTTTAATATTGAAAAAAAAGAGGATTTTAAAAAGTGTTTCTTCTGCTTGAATGTGTTATTTTGAATTTATTTGTTGTAGTTCTTTCTAGTTTGGTCTTTTAAGATGCCAGAACTTGCACATAACTTCATAAATTATTTGTTTCATGACATTATGCCAAAATATAAAACCAGATTTTATGATTAGTTACTCAGTACTTGAGTTGCCTTTTTACCAAATACTTTTCTACTCTTAAGTAATTTCTTGGAAAACCACTTTTTTACTTTTACTTGGGTAAAAAGTGGCTGTTCACAATGAGAAACACACAAAGTCCTCATGGACTTCCTCATGGTCACACAAAGATTGACCCGACAGGCCAAAATGGTAGGAAACACATTTTTGTTGAGCAATTTGCAGGAATGAGCTGCCAGTTATTTAAAACTTATCTTTCTCCTTTTTATTTTAGTTAGGGACTTTTTTTTTCTTCGATTGGTTTAATAATTATTAAATAGGTAAGTTTAGGTTAATATTAAGATAATCTTTCAGCATCACCTCCCCTCCGATGCTATACCTAGATCCTCTTTCGTTGTGAAATATCTTGTTAACAAAATCATTTTAAATAAATCCCAGCAGCTACAAACTGTGTGCGGTGCCTGCTTGAGCTCTGAGGAGGATGGATCCTTTGTCTTATGATCTGGCTACTCTTAGGTTATAACACTGATGGTGGCGATTAAATGTGTGCAATCAAAGTGCAGCTTACTGAGAGTCTCTTAACTAAATATTGTTGTGGCGTCTGCAAACATTTAAATAGATCCAGGATTAATATAATTTGTGCGCCCATTGTTTTTGTTTTTACAACACATTGGACACGTGTTGATGGAATTGGGTTTCAAAACAACAATTCAAATAAGTTTTAAAAGCCCAAAATGAAAGATTAATGCACACGATGAGTGTATGGGAACTTCTCAAAGGAGCTGTGAAAGACTCTAATGGAGGCTGATGAAGCCATTCTGAATTGTGTGGTTTTAGAAACACTTGAACACTCTGCTTTCTGTTAACAGTGACGTACAGAAGATGATCCTAATTGGCAAATTAGGAGCATCATGCAGACTCATCCAAAGTCAATTATGTACATTTCAATTCTGTCATAGTCATAAAACAGTTCAATCAAGTTTGGTTTATTATGATTGGTGGTGAAACGTTTTCTAAGAAAACCCAGCCGACAACAGAGAGTGACTGAATTTGCGGCCATCTTCCTCCTGAACCAATGTGGAGACGGTGCAACGGACTTCTTCAAAGCGTTTGTCTGAATGTGTTTGTCACCACAACAGCACAGCTTGAGAACTGCTTCCTTTCTTATTTCAAAATAAAAGCCTATGTCAGCTCTGTGAGACAGACTCCACTTTGACAACAGATGTTGAATAGGACTTTGAAAGTGAGCTTGATCATATTTAATAATGAAGTCTTTCTGGCAACTTTTGTATGAATTAGTTTGTATTTCAAAGAAAAGTCAAATCAACTATAAAAAAACATAAATTGCTTTTATTGGTCCATATTGTGCAGTCGCACTCTGATATATCCACTATATTTGTTGTCCAATTAACCTGTGGAAATAATGCAGATTTTTGACATATGAATGAAGCCCAAACCCAAAGTACTAATCCATGATGTTTCAGTGGAAACAAACACGTACGCTCACCTGTACTCTGGAGGGAGCACTCAGTAAAAGTGTGAAGGAGATGGCAGTGGCAGCCATCGCGTGGGTGGATGGCAGTCCGTACTCCGCGTCCACGCGCGTCTCAAGCTTGACCACAGGCGGCGAGGGCGGGCGAGGAAGCTTCAGCAGGTCCTTCATCACCTGGCCAACGTACATCACCAACTGCAGCAGAGACATATATTTTCAAAGTGTTTTTATTAATGCCTAACGGCAGCAGTTCACATCAGTTTAAGCTTTCAATACCCAAAAGATGTTGGCAGACACTTCCCATGTATTGAGGTGTAAGCCATCCTAATGAGCCAGTTACAGGATAACAATCAGCTTCAAAAAGCTTTACTCTTTTATGCTTACGTTTTTTTATCTTTCTAATAATTTTGGCAATACATAGTCAAAGAAAATGCATTTTAATTGTTCTTTAAAATGTAAAAAAAAAAAAAAAAGCCTTCAAGTGCGGAATGAACTAGGACATACATTTGCTCCCACTTACAATGACTAAAATCAGACATATCATGTATCACATCAGTTCCTTGTGATTATTTTTGCCTTTCTGCTCTTCATTGATTATCTCCTCTGAGGATAGCAGATTGATACCAGCTGGCTGATGGGCCGAGCTCTTTGGTTGTGAAGCCTCTCTGTAGTTGGTTGTGCTCCCTTAGCATCCTGCTATGACTTATGTGGTTTGAAAAGTGAAATATTTCCAAAAACAAACTGTCTGCCTCATACACAAGAGAAGAAAAAGCCTTTATTTATCCAGCTGACCAGCAGTGCAGAAGGGGCACTGCTTTGTTCCTCTATGACCCATATTATGATAGAAAAATGTGGGTACTGTGAAGCCCTATTTTTATTTTTATTTTTCAAAAACCCTGGTTTATTCTAATAGTTATCAACCAATAACTTGCACATTTTAGTTACTTATACCTCCATATTTCTTTGACAATTAAGTAAAAAGAACCAGAAAGCGCAAATGAAGGAGGAAAGATTTTTGAAAAAGTAAAAATCCTGATGACCATTTGCTTTGAAACCAGCCACCAGTTCTCATAAATATCTAATCAACATCCCGACTCCAGGATTAAGCTGCACAAAAGTGCAGATCCCACACAGTATAAAGTGCCAATGCTGCAAATGTGCAGTAACTAAATCTATTATAAGAAACAGAGTTGAAGACAGCAGACTTTGCTGACGCATCATTTTCAGCATCTTTGGGTGAGACTATGCTCTTCATCTGACAAAAGACCTGAGCAAGGTGAATTCACGTGTGGGTGTGTATGTCTCTGCATCTGCATCTGCGCCCAGCCAAATCTGCTGCATATTCTCTTTCATGAGAATATGCGAGTGGATAGGCCGGCCCGCTCCGGCTCCAGGTTTATTTAAAGCCAGGCCTTGTATATTTAATGAATGGCTGTCTTAGTGAGGAGCAGGAAGGCAGCGAGCACAGAGGGATCAGGATAGTAATGTATGTGTTTAAGGAGAAGAACAGAGAGGTTGTTATTACAATCCCATTTGACACAGCAATCAGCGAGATTTTGTTACCATGGCAAAGGAGACATTAAAGTACCTCGACGGATCCACTGTTTCTGCTCATGTGGAGGCACAATGAGCTCTTTAGGACTTGAGGCAGACGCTGAACGGGAGGAAGGCAGGCTGCAGAGATTCGCTCTGTTTTAGCCACAAGGGCATTTTACTGAGGGTAAGCGACGATGATAGGAAACGAGACCTGAAAAATAGAACACTTCAGCCTGACTCCTCACATAAATACTAGATGGGACTGCAGCCAGATTTTTTTTTTTTTTTTTCACAAACCGATCTGCTTTTTTTATAGCTATAAAAATCTTGTCATGCAGGGTCAGTGCTAGAAATTGAAGACAGTAGAGGGGATAACATTTTGACCGTTGGAGTTTACAGTTATGATATAGTCAGCTAAAAAGTTAATTATCACAAAAACTAGCAATGGAAAAACAGCGACTGAGTTTTACAGTTTCCAAAAACTGCAAAACAAAATTGCCTGTGTTGGATCTCCAGCCATGAAGGGCTGAAAACTGTAGGCTAGTGTACCTATGTGATTCTACAGTGCACTGCATTTACCTACTTTCAGCTTCAACAGGAAGAAGAGGAGTTTCAGGAAAGAAACTCTGTCATGGACAGCATAAAGCACTTTGGAGTCCTCTGACTTAATAAGTTGCTACACAAATGCAGGATAATTTTCCATTTACCATGTAAAATGGCTCAGACTGAAGCCCATTCCTGGTACTTTAGTGCTTTGCACAACTTTATTTTGATGTGTCACATGAAATATCAATAAAACCCAATTAACTTTGTGGCAAAATGTAAACAAGAGTAAAAATATTTCTGAGAGTGAGTGTCTCCTCCATTTGTTTTCATGTATGAAATGAGAAAGTCATATGCTTTTCCTCCCTCCTGCCAGTCTGCTATTGTGTAGTGGTGTGTGTAATGATATATATGGTAGCCGTTGTTACACCACCAATCTAAACTTATAACACTTTAACTAACACCTACAAATCTTTTAAGGAACTACGATGACCATAAATTTGCAGTAAAATCACCACACTGACAATGTGAACTGAAACTAAACTAAACTAAAAACAACGTTGCCCTTTTATTCACTGCAGCCTTGCTATGTGCAGATGCTGTTTTCCATTTTGTGTTGCCCTTGGGTCATTTCTGAATATAAAATGTCCTATTACCATATTCATCTGTACTTTACATGCACAACTCCTAACGGAAAACAGACAATAAACAAGAGACAGACAATGGCAAGACCACTCAGCACACACACTGCCACTGTGTATTCATACGATAATCCATACGACAGTGTGTTTCTGCCCTCACACACACTGAATCTGGCGGCCAGCTCGAGTAAGTGCATGATGCGACACCCTTATCTTCTACACAAACATCACATTGATGGCTGTGACATTCACATCAAAAGGCCTGACCCCACAGACAGACTCTGCACATTAAGGGAAGAGTTAAAGACTGTCTGACTCTGTGAATAAGTATATTGATCGAGCCGAGAGCAGATTCAGACTTTGATCTTTCCACATTTGGATCGGACTGTCGGGTGTGTATATTTTGAGACGGTGGGCTGGTGAACAGGTCGCTGTTTGTAAGGCCGGAGAAACGCTATGTGTGATGGGTGTTTTTTTTCTTCCACAGTGACATGACTACAGTTTCTCTCAGTTGCTCTTGTGCATTTCTTCAATAGTCCTTGATATTTGTAGAACAATTAAGTGCGTTTCTTTTAACAATTAGCACAAAAAGCTAAACACTGTTGGTTACTCCAGAATCCATGGTGAAACTGGATTTTACTCCAGAAAACGCGCTTTCTTTCTCGAAGTTCATAGTTTGTCTCTTAAAAGTTCAACCAAGTCATTGTGATACAGAAAGAAAAAGACAGCACAAAGAAAAAATATAAAAGTAGAAACAGGAGCATAAGACATTCTGCTTGAGGAAAATTTGACATGGAGTGCTGTAGGAAATACAGCAAAGTTTTCCTACATTTTCTGACTGTTATGGTAAAACCAAAGTTATACCAGCAAGTTTATTGCAACTTCTGTTTTACCATAACTTCTTACCGTTGTGGTTGTTTTAATTTTTGTTGGCCCTTCTGGACCACTGTATATAAAAATACACTACCTAGAAATCATATTTATAAAATTCCTCAGATTTGCTTAGAACTGATTAAAAAAAAAATACACCAGAATCCTGGCTTAATGTTAGCTTTTCTTAATATATTTGGCCTCTAGTGTCACTACCTGTAAGCATACTTTGAAATATTCCCCCTGGCAGAGTATTTGCATGATTTTCAATGCATTATGCTGAAGTATTGTAATACTATGATGCAATTCTTGACCACATAGTTTCTCATGTCTACTGTTTTCTAAGTCAACCAAAGTCGACCTGCGATGAAAACCAAGAAAGAACATTAAAGGACAGTGGCGAAGCGTGTGTGTGTGTGTGTGTGTGTGTGTGTGTGTGTCTGTAGCTCAGCTTTAACCTTAGATAACGCCAACATCACAATGGCAAGGCGCTGTAGCGAGTGAGAGGTGCAGGGTGATGAGCCCCCAGGGCAGACAGACCAAATGGCTGGTCCAGAGAGAGAAAGCTCAAACGCTGATGGGGCCAATAAAACGCTCTGCAGAGCGAGGCTGGTAATGCCTAACTAGAGGGAGGGCAATGAGTGTGTTTAGAAGGCGACAGAGAGATTGCAAGTATGTGTGTGCTGGAGTTTATGTGTGCGTTTGAAATGGAGTTCACATGGGGCCGTGGTGCACCAGAAGAATGGTCTCTCTTCCTCCTGGGGGGCCAAACAAGGGGTTCATACACAGGGCACCCACCAAGTGCTTGAGGCAGGGACAGAAAGGGCACAAAAACACGCTGCCCATCACACACACCGAGGGACTGAGGCGGTATGACTGCCTGTGTGTCACTGAAAATGTCATGAAGGTTTCATTTGACATGTTTCCAAGGTCTCCTGTCACACAGGGCAGGACACTGTCTCAATAAACATCTAAAAGAGAGAGGCAAGCGGTCTTCTGGCACTGATGTGTCCTCATATGTGTCGTCTTGCTAGGGCCTAGACTAGCTGGCCCTTGTGTCCCTGCCTGGGGATATATGGCCTTTGTGGTGTCAGAGACAGGTCACTGGAAGGAGGTCAAACGATGAAAGGAGGTTGAAAGGTGAAGAGAAGGAGACGGAGCAACATGACAAGAAAGGCAGCATTGTAAAGGAGGAGAGCATCATCCTGACGGCCTGTGTTTGTGAGGTTACCTCGCAGATGCACACGGCCAGAGGTGATCTCTCTTTGGCTGAAACTTACGGTCCACATGTTGACGAGGCGGCGGCAGAGGAACGGGTCCAGATTCCAGTGTATGCAGGGCAGGCAGGTGATGTAAAACACTTCATGACCCAGGCCAGCTGAGAACAGGAAGAGGAAGTGGAGCAGCCTGTTTCTTACCTCATACCGAGGCTTTTTGCAGTCCTACACAGACGAAACACACATTTAAGGTTTGGGTTGTTACCACTATTAGGTAGTTGAGGTTTAGAAATCACTGACTGTTCATAATGTTTCTGTGAAAAGTAAATTTTACTGTTTTGATCCCAGCTTAATGTTTTAGATTGGGGAAAACATTTTAATAAAGATAACCCAAATAACCTTCCAGAGTTTTAAAATGATGATTTAATTTGTTGCCAGCTCTTTGGAAGAATTATGGAATTAGATTTCACTCCAGAATTTGACTTTCACTTTTCAAAACCTTCCTTTTGTTCCTTTCAGAGGTGGACTTCCTGCTCCCAGATCATCACACTGCCACCACTATGTTTGACTGTTGAGATTATGTTCTTTTTTCTGAACTGGTGCATTAGTTTTATACCAAATGTATCAGAATATTTTTCCAGTACTCTTTGGGATCATTAAGATGTCTTTTGACAAATTACCTTTTGAAAACAGTTTTTTTATTTAATCTGGCTGTCAATGTTTATTATGTTGATGTGTTTGTTAAAGAAAATCAAAAATGTGCTAAATTTATCAACCAAAAGTAGCACTCAACAGTGGCAACACTGCTACATGATCTGACTCCAAGAAAACTTAGGCAGAAGTTACCTAAAAAAAAGAAACTGTTATTTTTTCCCTGTGTGTAATTCTTACACAACTCCAATCTTCAAATTCTGTCCTACACACAAATTCTCCTTGCTGTGCCTTGCCATTCAGCTGGTTGAAAGACAAATAACACACTTTTCTCTCAAAAGAAAGACGATTTTGGGCATTAAGGAATATTTCCGTATTGAAAATGAAGGACAATCACCAGCTGTGCTTTCCGAACAGAAAAGTCGTAACACTTTTACAAGTACACTTTTATAACACTTTTATGAGTACGGCAGAGAAGCTATGAAATTTTGATTGGGTCTATGTAGCCCAATCAAAATCACATTTTTAAGCAAGTTTTACACACCATTACAACAATGTGCTATATACTTATCAGCATGAGAAATATATTGTTTTAAATCGTAGTGTTAATACAGTGATTTTGTAAATCTGTACAACATGTGTTACACCAGGAGAAGCTCGTACTTGGCCCTGCCTGCACAGGCTGACATAAAACATAATAGAAGCCAGCAGAGGAATCATTGGAATAAGATTAGATCCATTAATCCAGTTTTGCAACCAGCCCACTGTCTGGTGGCTACACCCTTTTCCTTTAACCTCATGTTGCACACACACCACAAAAATGAATTTGCTACGGTGTTTCATTCAACAATTCATTCAAATGATTTCAATTTGTATCACATTAATGGTCATTATAATTGGTTGTGTGGATTGCCCAACAGAGTATGGATTTAAAATACAACTATCATAACATTTGTGTTTTCTTATTTTCATTCAGTTCATCTGAACATTATTGGAACCATAATTGGTGTTGTTCAGTAAGCAGAGTTTTAAAATCTCATTAACTCATTTTATTTAAGTGTCTGTTCAGAAATCCTCAGAAAATCTGCCCAAGTAAAGTCCACACACTGTTGATTCAACCCTAAATGTTTGTTAAATACATATAATATAGACCATATAGCTTTTTATATGAAAGTAAAGAGTGCAAACATCCTGCACACAACTTGTCTTGCTGCGCAGGAAGAGCAAACACCTGACAAACAAGAAAGGCCAGTCAAACTTTGGCTTGCAAAACCTCTGAATAAATCTGACGCTTCGTTTAAGCATGTGCTGCTCTCCGGGTGGTTTATTCTTTTTTATTCTAATGTATCCGATCGACATGTAAACAAACTCCAGTTCTCTTCTTTTTTTCTAAGGAGACACACATTAGCAGAGACATCTAATGACCTGGTATTCATAGTTTGAGTTGCTGTCCTGCCGGTCCCAGCTTCCCTCCAGCTGCCCACGTGGTTTCTCCCCGGTGATCGGGGCTCCGTTCACAGGTCGATGGCTCCTGCCGGGGCCTGGACTCGACCCATCGACCCGATACAGCCCGCATCTTCTCTGGAACCGGGCCACAAGCTCCGGATCCTGGAGGTAGGCCATCAGCTCCTGCATGTCAGGTGAGCAGGCGGACGGAGCAGGAAGTGTCGGTGAAAATAGAGGAGATCACGGAGAATGAGTGCGAACATTCCGGCCAGGTGCGGCTGCTGTGTCACAGGTGAGCTCAGAGGGGGCGGGGCTACAACAGGGATCAACCAGTAGCTGTGAGTCTGTAGTGGTGACAATGTGACCTTTATACCAGGATGGTTCAGGTGATGTTATAAAGTAAATATAGCAAGTGGAAAGTATTTATTGTCTAATATTGCTGCAGGGATTCGTGAGGATTCGTAAACAGACGTCAATGACTGATAGAGAGAGAGAGAGAGAGAGAGAGAGAGAGAGAGAGAGAGAGAGAGAGAGAGAGAGAGAGAGAGAGAGAGACAGAGTGGGGTAGGAGTGAGAGTGGGAGGAAGGGATTACCTGCAGATTAGGTTATGTTTCTACCAGCGTTACACAATAATTTTGATCAAATTCTCTTTGCAGAATTACGGAAGCTCAGTCAGACTACAAAGAGAGTGGCTTTAAGCTGCACGTTTTGCTACAAATTCTTAATTGGATTTAGGTCTGAACTTTGACTATTCCATTCTAAGACATGAAGATGCTTTACTCTAAGCTACCCCCCATCGTAGCTGTGATTGTTTGTTTTGGGTTGAAATGCAAGAATGTGTTCTGTCAACCCAGTCTCAAGTTTCATTTTATTTTTATTTTTATTTTTTGCAGACCTCTAAAAGGATTGCTTTGTATTTTATTTCCCATCCATTCCTGACCACCTTCCCTGTCCTGTTTAGTGTTGTTGGAAGCTGAAACTTCACCCCAGTCTCACGTCTTTCTCTGCCTCTGGTTTTCTCTGCATGCAGAATTAAAGCATCCCCACTGCATGACACTGCCATCACTATGTTCCACAGATGGTCTAGTGTGCTCAGGGTGATGTGAAGTATTTTTTTCCTACACAGACAGTGTGAGCCAAAGGCTTGAATTCTTCATTCATAGAAAGGTCTCGCATTTATCCTGCTCAAACTTTAATGGAACTTCTTATGGCTTCCTTTCAGCATTGCTACCTTTGTGCCACACTTCCAGAAAAGGACAGAGATTTATTTCATGCATAACTCACAGTTGTCCTTAGGAAAGATGCAGTGGATCTGTGCAACTCTTCCAATGTTACCATATGTCTCTTAGCCTTCTCCAATAAATATAAACCCATCCAAAAATCAAAGCATAAAAACAAACCCAAAAAAAAACCAGAACCACCAGAACAGGTTTGTACTTTAGGCTGTCATACAGCTGAAGTACTGTCAGCATTAAATGTTACACTTTTTAAAGTTTTTTTGTTTGTTTTTTTATGCATATGCTATCACAATAGCATGTTGCAGATACTAAAATAAAGCATTTTTGCTTCATTATTCATTATTTCATTGTCTTAACTATCAGCAGCAGAACTACTCCGACCCTTTTCAGGCTTTATATCAGCAAAGAACTTTAACCTCAGAGTGTGAAGCCTCATATCAGACACTAAGAACTATTTATAACACAACTTCTTCTCTGTCCCCAAGAATAGACGTCAGCACGGAAAGCTGGGTGCGCACAGCTGTTTACCACAACATAAGTTATGACTCGGTATTATTTTGGAGGACATTTTAATCGGATCAGACCACAAACCCAGTTCCTGTAGATTAATCAGCTTCTGTAGCTTCTAAAATGGCTGCAGTGTTCCTTTGAGTCATCATCCATTTGTCCTTTTGGATTTGCTCGGCTGTATTTCTTCTGTCCCTAAACAGATCAGAATTCATCTGGCTGCAGCTGTCCTTTGCTCCAGCATCTGTTAACCCCCAGAGGTCCAGTGTTGCTGTAAGCCATACTTTGAAAAAGAGTTTGAACCCTTGCACTTTTTCACACCTTCAGTCTGCAACCTCAAACCTCTGTGTGTTTTATAGGGATTTTATGAGGCAGACTAATTAAAGGGGAGATAAGGAAGTAGAGAGAAAATTATAATCTATTTTCCTTATTTGTTGCTACAAACGTAAATCTGAAAAGGGTGCATATTTATTCAAACCCTTTCAGTCTGATACCTTTAAATAAAACCTGGCTTACCCAGTCGCTAATGTGACATACAAGGCACCAGCTTGACGGTGAAGGAAGCTATATGATATGAGGTTTATTGCAAATTGCAGTAAAATGCATACAAATCCACACCACACTTTTCAGATTTTTACTGCGAGAAAAACATACTTTGAAAACTATGCATAACTATATCCATGTACTTCTCTGTTATGTGCTTCTTGCCTGTCATAAAATTCCTCCAAAATATTTTGACATTTCTAGCTGTACTGGGACAAAACATGAAAAGATTAAAGGGGTTCCTTTGCCATGTAACGCATATCATATTTAGGTTTCATGGCTGTAAACTGGGATGTTTACATATTCAGTCTGATAGGAAATTATTTTAAACAATTTGATTGTTAGTTTTCATTTTCAGTTTATGTTTGCGTTTTTGTCAACACGGTAAACAGAGGCACGCTGACTGTCCAAAAGGTCAAACAAAGTGAGAAGGTCTCGGAGAAACAGCTGGACGATGCTGACGTTCTGCTGCCACACAGTCGGCTGAGTTTTGACGCTCTTTGTTCCAGGAAACAATAAAGCGGCCACCCCCTCCACCACCACCCCCAGATGAGCGCATCCCACTGTACGCAGCGTCTACGTAATCTGGCTGCTTGGAGCTCGGAGAACAACAACACGCACTCGGGACTGAGGGATGCTGCTGGGACCCAGTGGATGATGCGCCCCGCGCTCCGCAGGAGTCACCGCCATTACATCATCTTCATCCGCTCGAGAGCCGTTTAGTCACAGCCTGTGACTGGGATCCCGGCCGTTTGGATCGAGCAGCGGGGATTAATGGAACGCACAACGCTGGCGTTTCAATGAAGGCAGTGGAGGGGAGGGGGAGAGCAGGAGAGACGTGCACCGTCATCAGCATCTGTCCGCCAGCTCCCTTTGTTTTCACCGGAGAACGTGAATGGCGAGAGATGACATGGCAGAGGTAGACTTGCCGTCAAACGGAGCGGAGCCCCCCGGTGAGGCGTCCCCGGCGTTCCCCTATGAGGAGTACGAATGTAAAATCTGTTACAATTACTTCGACCTTGACCGGCGGGCTCCGAAGATCCTGGAGTGTTTGCACACGTTCTGCGAGGAGTGCCTGAACACGCTTCACCTCCGGGAGGAGCGGCCATGGCGCATCAGCTGCCCAGTGTGTCGCCACCGGACGCCCGTCCCGGACTACCGGATCCAGAACCTGCCCAACAACACCAAGGTGACGGAGGATTTCCCGCTCTACATCGACTCCGACCCCTTGCCGCAGGACGCCCTGCCGCCGTACCCCCCGCCTCTGCACCCGGCTCTGGTCGCCCTCCGCCGTGAGGAGGCGTCGGGCGCCAGCCAGGCGACCCCTTCCACCACGGTGTCCACGGCCACAACCCTCTCTCAGGACTCGGTGCGCTACGACAGCTGTCAGAGCTGCAAGAGGGTGGCGCTGACCACCGGCTGCGTGTGCGTGATTTTCTCGTTCCTGTCCATGCTGGTGCTGCTGTTCATGGGCCTGATTTTTGTGCACAGCCACAGCATCCCCCCTTCTCCGGCCGGACCCATCTGCTTGTCGGTCGCCAGCATCCTGGCCATGTTCTCGGTGGTCGTCACGTGGCTCATCTGCTGGCTCAAATACAGACCTGACCACGAGACAGGCCGCGCGTCCGCTACCAGTAACTCCAGGAGGAACGCCTGATTGGCTGCTGGCCCTGATGTACCAGGGCTGTGTGTGCGTGTGTGTGTTTGTGAGACCATGTACATAGGAGCCTCCTGGCAACTGATTTTTTTTTCTTGCTCCCTTTACTTTTTTTTTTTTTTTTAGGGGAAATGGCCTTTTATCAGTATAGCAAACACCCAAAGGCCTTCATGTTGTTTGGAGCAATATAGGCCAACTTGATTCTTGATAATATTTTTCCTAAACTTATGCACTGGACTTTGGGGTGGTAGCTGACTGGACGTGTTGCTGGGTGAACTTCTTACTTTGATGAGAGTTTTGGGGTGTATTTGGTTTGATAAAAGAACATGAAGTACTTAGATTTGGGTTCGGTACCCTTTCCATCACTGTCTAGCTATATAATATGCATTTACCCCCACTATGCCACTCACTGTATGATAACTGTCCACAATGATTCAGTCACATCTCAGAAAAACCCACCAGTGTTATTGTACAGATATGCTCACTTTTGGGGGGTTTTGGTTGAAAGGGTTTGGTTTTGATGGATGCTTACTGTTTGTTTATGTGGTGAATCTTTAAATCGGATCTCAGCTAAGCTGCATCCACAATGGAATCATGTAAATAGGTCAGAAGTATGGACAACTGCTGCGGGATGTTTGGCGTGATCAGCCTTTTTTTTTTTTTTTTTAGAGACCTTCCTTTGTGCTTTACCTTTATCTTGCAGGATGGTACTGTTTTTACTGCCCACTTCTTCCAAGCAAAGGAATACGAAGAGACAACTTGTGATTTTGAACCCGTGTTTTGCTACTTTAGTGCATGTGAGGTCATTCTATTCCTTTCTTTACTTTATAATGAAAGAGACAGTTTGTCTCCTGACTTTTGTGCCTCACCGTGTTTCAAAATGAAGTCAAACTTCACTGCTTTCAGAATCAAACAGCGTCGAAGCTCGGGTGTAAGTGGGGATTCCCTCATCTGCTCTCATCTTCTACTCACACTCTGGATGGAAGTTAAAGACAGGGTTTTCCCAACGTATAGCACCTTTTTGTATGTTCGAATAATGTAAAAGCTTTTGCATGTTGCTTCCGAGGAGAGAAATGTTGGGCAGGTGCAGTCCAGATTCCCACTTCAGCTGTTCACCTCTCTTGTTTTTCTCCAAAGCCATAATTAAGAATTGTGTCGCCTTTACAGGCGCAGTGAGCCGGTTTTGAAGTGGTTCACTCCCCATTAGGTACGGAAACCAATTAGCTGTAATCAAACAACAAACTGTTAGAATACAACTGATAACTTTTGTTTCAACAGGTTTAATTTTTGTGGTTAAAAAAAACAACCTCTTCAATTTGTTAAATTGCGGCTTTACATGTTAGAATTCATTTCTTTGAAATTGTCTGAAAACAAAGAGATTCGCCAGCCTGATCCTTATGTCAGTGCTAATGAGAAGATTTTTTCTATCCCCAAATTACCAACCAAAAAACTATTTTTAAAATATTTTTATTGAATTATATTAGCTAAATTTTAACTAATAATTAAGATAAACTTGTTTAACTGGTAGGTCCTCCTTTCCCTTGACCACCCCAGCTAAGACCAGCCTTTTGTTGACAATGCCCGCCTCAAGGTTAGAAAGCTCAGCTTACAATTTGGACTTTATCATCAGCATAATCATAGTAGCTAAAATAAAAAAGGCTCTTCACTTTTAAAAAATGGATGGTTTGTGTTATAAATATTTATCCATAACATAGATCATATTATCATAGCAGCCACTTTGTTCTGTGCTAAAGAGAGCCTAATCACCTACACTGTTAAAATTGGCTTTTAAAATTAATTCAACAATTTGTGAACAATTTGTGTAATAGAGTATTTCTGAGTAGAAATCATGTAAGTTCTACTGCTAAAAAAACCAACTTCCAAACGTGTTCTAAAATGTACAGTTAAATTTGATTAATTGTAACTGATTGCTTAGATTGTTTTGCTCTTCTGGTTTGTCCACCTTGCTAACAAGGAACCACAAATAATACTTTTTTGTTAAGGCATAAAATGGTAATAAACATTTTGAATCCGTTCTCACAGGGTGATATATAAAGCTTTTCTCTAATTTGCGTCGTCGTAACCTCAGGGTTAGAAACTCAGCTTTATCATTCAGATAAATGAGGGGCAGTTACCTGCAGTGATTTTTTTTTAAATTGGTAAAATTGAACTTGATTTGTTTAAATCTAAATAAATATTTCCGAGTAGACGTCACGTAAATTAAAAATGTAGTTGATCCACTAAATGAGTTGCCTTCTAACCAGTTACATCGTTTTGCGGCATCGGACTTATTTTAGCAGGACATTCAAAGACGCTTTACATGAAATCAGTCATTTCCATTCACACACACGTTCACATGAATATATTTTTAACACATTGATATAAGATTCAGGCATAAAATGTTATTGAAGTAGTGATACATTTTAAATGTATTCAAACACTTGAATACATTGTAAATGCTGTGGTTTCCACTTACAACCACACCTCATTGTGTCACTCCTGGGCAAAGACTGCCTCAAGACTTAGAAGTCCATCTTGCTAGCTAACTTAGCTTTAGCATTAGCACTGTGGCTGATCTAGTTTAGCTGGATGCAATCTTTAATTCTTGCTCCAACACAAAAACCACCAGTCTTATTGCAGTTTTTAACATTTAATTGGCAACACAACTTGTAACACCCTTCAAGATATGCATCTTCCAGATACTGAACCAGATGAAGAAGAACGGCTAGAATAACCAACATATTTAGTAAAATTGAGTTTAAAATGATTAGGTATGCTTTGCTACCAAAATCAAATAGATAATGTTAGCATTTTGCTATTATCGTCCATTACATTTACAAACTAATTTGCTTGATTAAACTATAACTATATATTACATAAAATGTAATAGGTAATACCTTCCCAAAACATTTTTGTAGTGAATGTGGCTGAGTTTAGGTAAATGCAGTAGGATTATGGATGTTGAAAGCTGGTAGGTAACTATAAAAACACCCTGCAGATGGTGAAATGAAAATATTTCCACCTTAAATGTTTGCATGCTGGAATACACTTTTGAGAACAGAATCAGGATCAGACAGCGTAGTGTGATGGAAGTGGGCTAAACTGGAGGGTGTTAATTTTTGTGATTGTACAATTCTGATGCTTCATAGTCTAAAAAAAGATGTCAACACCTGTCATAAATTGTATTAATGTAAAACTGAGAAATTGTGAGACTAACATGTTTTTCTCCGAGCCGTTCTGTTTGAAAGTATTCCTGGCTGCAGTGGAGGAGGGAAACAGCAAAGCCAGTTTCCTGTGGTTATTGATGGTTATTGAGCTAGAGCCCTGCCAGTCCGATTGCTTCAGTCATCCTGCTCGACCTTTCCCCAACAAGTACGATGCACTTTCACCCTCTTATTTTACACAAGTAATGGGGCAAAAACCTTTGACCAATGTAAGCATAACGTTATTTATTTCTGAGGACCTAGAAAACGTTGTCAGTTTTTATGAGAGTCTGTGGTTGTCGTTCAAGTTCCAAATGTATTTGCACAGAGAAATGTTCTTTATGTGCTGATTTACATGCATAAACACATTTCAGTAATAAAGGAAACATGCATACCAGTCACATTGGTTTCATTTGTCTCTCCACAGAATGAAAACAACAGCTGTTGGAGAGGCCTGTTACTTAGGCAGTTTTTTTTCTCTCATGTTAGCTCTTACATAATGTGGTTCACAATAAACTGAGTATGATCCAACTTGACACATTAAGCTCCCTGCTGTGCACCAAATATGCCCCCTACTGGTTGACGAAGGATGTTACATGCTAGTAAACAAAAAAGAAAAAAAAAGTGAAATCCCTTTCTAGTGTCAGGCAGCAGGGTGGTTGCATTTTTCATGCAGAGTAAACTTCTGGTGGTACAAGCTTGATGAAGTGCAAATAGATTTTTTTCAGAATGAGCTAAAAGCTAATTTTCCATTAATATCTCTTAGATTCGTCATACTTGTTCGTACAAGGCCTCCCTGTTGGCTGAAATAAAACATGCTTTTCATGAGCAGGACAGATAAAAGCCTGGGTGGACTATTCAGCAGCTAGCTGCGGATGCATGCATGCGTCACATCACGGGCTTGACCGAAAAGCTCCAAAACCAGCATGACGCATTTATTAAAGATTCCACTGTTGATATATCAACAGTGTGTAAACAAGCCTGTATTTACTGGAAGTGAGGGCTGTTGCATCGAGGTATGTTTACAAGAAAATAGTGTGTGATCGGGTTTTCAAACTGTGGTGCAAGTAAGGCTGCCATTTTTGAGATAGGCAGCCTTACTGCCTATCTCAAGGCAACAAATAAAATGTTGTTGAGTTGAAGGCTATTAAGAAAATGGATAGCAAGCAAATGAATAATTATTTGGACTTGATATTCCAAAAAATAAAAAATAAAATAAAAGATGAGTTGTTCAAGCATATCGATGTTTGCTACAAAAAAGATACTAATAAAAGGCAGTGTTGTGGAAGATCCTTCAAGAACTCTCCGTAGAAAATGAAGCCAACTACAGTGAATTTAGAACAAATGTAATTTGTTGACAACATGATGATACTTTGAAAAACATATCAGACAATGACGTAATACTCACCCTAAAAAGCTTGAGAACCACTGTATAGGTCACAAACTATCTGTAAAAAGATAAAAGAAAGGAACCATGTGAAAGTCTGTGAGGTAAACCAAACGAGTAAACTCTTGAATACTCTAGGACAGTGTTATATTGTTAAAAATAATTCTCAATAAAATGTCAGCAATTATTTATGCTTAATTCACATGGTTTAAAGCATTTCCTTTCTTCCTGTGGAGTCCCCCAAGGTTTGATTCTAGGCCCTGTCACTTTGAACCTCTGGCATATAAAACCATTAACATCTATCTATCTATCTATCTATCTATCTATCTATCTATCTATCTATCTATCTATCTATCTATCTATCTATCTGTCTGTCTGTCTGTCTGTCTGTCTGTCTGTCTGTCTGTCTGTCTGTCTGTCTGTCTGTCTGTCTGTCTGTCTGTCTGTCTGTCTGTCTGTCTGTCTGTCCGTCCGTCCGTCCGTCCGTCCGTCCGTCCGTCCGTCCGTCCGTCCGTCCGTCCGTCCGTCCGTCCGTCCGTCCGTCCGTCCGTCCGTCCGTCCGTCCCTCCTCCATCCATCCATCCATCCATCCATCCATCCATCCATCCATCCATCCATCCATCCATCCATCCATCCATCCATCCATCCATCCATCCATCCATCCATCCATCCATCCATCCATCTATCTATCTATCTATCTATCTATCTATCTATCTATCTATCTATCTATTAGAGGTGTGCCGAATGATCGGCCACCGATCATAATCGGCCAATTTCCGTGAAAAAGTGTATGATCGGTGATCGCCGATCACGGTCTCTTGTTGCCGATCACACAAACCGATCACCTGCTTCTCATTTTGCAGCCTGCTTGTGCAGCTGGTCTCCTCTTTCTTTCATACTGCGCAAACGCGCAGCAGCAAATACTAAGCGATGTGAAAGTATAACGCACTGAGTGAATGGGGAAGTTTGTGTGTTGCGGCGGAAAATTAAAGCATATGGGGTGAAGCAGGTCAAAATGCATCAACACAACGAATCTAATATGGCATCAAAACAATGCCATACTTGACGGAGTTTGGCTACATCGAGGCTCACTGCAGTTAAAAAGACATATGGAGGATCAGATAGCAGGTAAAGCAGCGCGCAGCTACAAACACTCACCCGGATTAGCATGACTGTCGGAAAGCTAAACAAATAACCTGCAAAATTATTTAAGTCTTCAAGCTGCGATGTAAGACGCTGGTTCTGCTGTCGCTGTTGAACCGCTGCTACGCGCTACAGGTAGTAATATTTCACAGACAGAGCTTCGCTTCTGCTCCACCTGGTAATGACTCTCACACCAAACCTCTGCTTAAAGCTGCAGCATCCATCTTAAAAAAATAAATTTTACATACATATTAAAACTTTCGCTGTCCTAACATGAGACAAATAATCTCTGAAAAAATAATCAACCTCCTCTGCCTCCTCCCTGTTCTGCATAATTACTCTGCTCAGTCAGAAACAGCCAATCAGAACTAGCAGTAATCAGCTAGCCGCCATGCTATCAGGAAGTTTTCATTCAGTAACTCTGGATTGTTTATTGTAATGGAACCTGTATTTGCCTTTGAATGTTAAGTTTTATACTTGAATTTTTTTGGCAATGTTGAGAGGTTTTATTTTGACTCTTTGCATTATTTAGCCTCTTCAGAGCCTTCATATGTTTTCAGCCTGTTAAAGATAGTAATACCAATAGCAGTACAATTTGCACAATGCTTGCTTTGTTTTTTTCTTGGAAAAAGTTATTAAAAACAAGTTTTTGTCTAAATTAAGGTGAATTTATGGTTCCCTTTTCTACATAATGTAACTGGTAGTGCTTATGATTAAAAAAAAAAATAATTATGTGATCGGTATCGGTGATCGGCCCTCATGGGTGATCAGAATCGGTATCGGCAGGAAAAAACCTGATCGGCACATCTGTCTGTCTGTCTGTCTGTCTGTCTGTCTGTCTGTCTGTCCGTCCGTCCAATTTTTATTTATCTAAGATAAACCAAACATATGAAATTAGCTTTCCTGCAGAATAGTCAACAAAACTTAAAAAAAATTATTTAATAAAATTGTCTCTTCAGTGTCTCTTCAGCTCTTCTGACACCTCCCACAACTCAGTAAGCATATTAACTATGATACATTTTAAAAAGCAAATATTTATTCTCTTCCAACTCAACATTTTACTTATGTGTTTGTTTAATATTTTCTTGTTAATTTGCTTTCTTTTGTCAAAAATAAATGGGACAACAAAGTTGATCTGTATGGTTGAAACAGCGCCTTCTACAGTCACAGTAAAATGTAATTGGGATGTGAAAAGAATGCTAATTGTTTCTCGTTGCTGTTTTTAAGAAAAAATGTCCTAATTATCTTAAAATTAAATAAAAAATAACATTGCATTCTACTTATCTGTCTTGGTTCCAAAATATAAAACAATTTGATAGATTTATTTTAATAATAATAATAACAAGATCAAAGAACCAGTCCTGTTTTTTTTTCATGATGGGGTTCTCATGATCCAAATACTAAAACGTGCTTAGAGGGAAAATTAAGCAGATGTGACTAAAGCAGCTAAGTAAATTTTTCTAGGATTCAGACTTAAAAAAGCATAACACTACAATAAATAATACTTGTAGTTATATTGTTACATTTGTAAAGTTTTAATATGCTCGTTACGAGTTGAACTGAAAGTCAACACTAGGAAATATATGAAATAATATATTTGCTAGCTTACCTTCTGTTCACAAACAATTGCAAGTCTCAGCATGTAATCCCTATATTAATTCTCAGAATTATTTGAATGTCATTTCATTTTTTTAATTGGAATTTGTCATCAGAAACTTGTAAAATCACACAAACAGGAATCTATTTCAATTCCATTTTCGTTGGGTTTTTAAAAAATATTCAATATAACATATTATTAATCTCTATGAAAATTGAAATGAACTTATTTCCTTATACTCCTACAACCTCCACCTCTAACTTTGGCTAGCAAAGTATGTTTCACCTCATGATTATAGTATAGATGTGAGTGCTTCATGGCTCACAGTGCAACAAATAAACTAGTTATTTACTTAACGCTTTGTAAAAAAAGAAAATCACCATAGTTATAGATTTGAGTATCTTTTATATGTTCTTGTTCAATTATTTTTTTGTAGGGGTGAAATATATGAGACCACAGCAAAGGTGCAATGAAGAAACAGCTGACTTGAACAGGTTTTAGTGATTTGATCTAAACGCATCATATTATACGGTGGGTGATTTATAGTTTTTAGACCAATATTTGGTGTTCTGCTTTGATATACAACCATTTTTGTTTCTTACTTTTAAAAAAGTAAACGCATTATAGGAAGTATTAACAGGCCAAAAAAAATTAGAAGACCACAAATATAGTCTTCTAAGAGAGAGAGAGAGAAAATATTTTTAGGTAAATTTTGAGAAGTTGCAGTTTTACGACATCCGCTTCCTGCCTTTTTTGGTGAATTATTATTAGCATGTGTGAAAGAAATTGATTTATTCAATCAGCACTCTTTGAATGTCCTCCTCCGCAGAGCATGTGATGCAACTCATTTATTTCTCATCAGGAGAGATTTCTGACTTTGAGTTTCGTCCCCCGGTAATGGATTGGACACGGAGATTCAGTGTCGCTTTTTAAAAGAGCATCAAGCCTCTATCTCTGTTTTCTATTTGCCCCCTTTTTCAGTTCGTACAATATCTAGTTTCAGTCAAATCCCTCTCAGATTGCCACATTCGTCAGCCTACACAGTCACGGTTCCCTCTTTTTTTAATATTAAAATAATTTAGAAAATTTCTCTTTGATTTTTTTCTTTCTTTTGGAAACCATTCTTAACATTTGGCCTTTAAATGTTGCGTTTAATCGTCCGCGCAAAAGGTTAAAGTGAAATGACGCTCAAGCGCCGTAACATTATCCAACAAAATGTGAAATTTAAAACAAGCGCACACGGTAAATCACTCCACCCGTGAAAATAAAACGCGATGAGATTCCGTTAAGCAGATGAAGAGCGCCTACAGTCCTATTTAGTTTGAACTCACCTTCCATTATCTGCGCAGGTCTTTGACAGTGAACACAACCTGTTAAAAGTTGCTCTCTATACCCAGATCCTACAAACCGGGGCTGTGTTGACTGAACCCCACTGAGTCTGCGGGATTCTACCTCCTCTCGGTAAATGAGGGTGGATGACAGAGGCCTTTCTCCACAGGTGAGCGGAGAGAGGCTCCATCAGGTGCTCGGGTTTCGCTGGAACTCACGACACAATGTGCACAACTCTGACTATTCAGGGAAGACTGCCACTGAACAAATCAGTGGCAAGAATGCAAAAATCAAAACGTGTCATCGATTGTTTAAGAAGGTAATATAAGTGTAAAGGATGATGGCACTGAACGGGGTAATAGATGCATTTAATCTCCAGTTTTCTACAGGGTGCAAGAGTAGACACCTGAACACATCAGTGGCATCATCGAAAGGGACCTGGGGGTCAATAGCCTCAGTCTCCGTGGACGCATGTTTCGTTGATTTGGAATTGCTTATTTCATTTATTTCCTTATTTATTCATAATGTCATATGCTACTTTCATAACATGCGACTTTTAAAGTCCTGGCTCTGAACTATATATATATGAATTGAGCAGCTGAATTTACTTTTTTGGTTCTAAACTATATTAACGTCCGAACATGAATTGAATGAAATACTGCTGCGGTGCGGGGTAACTGACGGACGCTGGAATAAAACTTTGATTAGGGTCCCATACAGCTTTGGGTCGGTTCTGTCAGGCTCTGTCACAACAAACATTTTTCATGTTGGTTAAAATATGGGTTAATAAGGTTACTGGTAAATAAGCTTGAACCTTGCTTTTTTTTTTCCCTGTTCATAAAAGTTGCCCTTTTGTGAATTAAAGCAAGCCTTTGTGCCAGTTAAGAGCCGTAGGAGTGCACTCCACCGCATCAGTCAGATCCCGCGAAAGATACAAGATGTTGTGACCCGTGACCCCATAGCGCAAGACAACTTCTTTGTTTGTGGCGATATTGATTATTGGACATCTTTCGGGGGGCAAGTTGTAAGAGCGTAAAAATAAATCCTCTCCTCCAAAGTGGCACTGCGCCAGACAGGCTTTACGGCCGCCCTGGCGTCATACCCTGCTGAGGCGCACGGCCCCCATCAGACTGTTCCTCGCTGGTTGGTGCTGCACTCTGAAGAACCACAATAAATTCCTTGAAGTGCACGCTCTTTGTCGCCATTTGTGTCATATATGTGAGGCCACGGGGAGGAAACAAATTAGAGGTCGCGGGCAATAGCACGCGTAAACACTTCGGAGATGATATTACGCACAGATTGGCGGTAGAGAATTCTAATTTAATTCCCCCCCCCTCCCCCCTCCCTTTTTGCGTTAATAAATCATGCGAGCTCACGAACCTACGTGGTGTTCAGTGAGAAAATATTTAAATTTGCGCTCATGTTAATGTATATAAAAAATTTGCAGCAGTAATTATTGGTCTAAACGTTAACTCTGGGGACTAAATCGTTCATTCATTTTGTTGGACTTTAAAACGTTGATCTGTTCCAATTTTTAGTTGGTAGAAATTCCATACATGACCTATATGTGCAGTATCAGAGAGTTAGAGGCAAAATGCACAAAAGAAGACAACTCTTCTACCATTCTTTGTAAATCAACAAAAATGTTTGTTTTCAATGATTATTGCTTTTCACCATAAAGCAATGACATAAAAAAGATCAATTCACAACATCTAAACTGAGTAAAAAATTACGCCACGACACTTAAGACATTATTTTAGTTATTTGAACAAACATTTAATTGATTTATCGTAGTTATGTTACACAGCACAAGCCTAATATGTTTTTCTAGCATCTCAATGCTTTGAAAAGTGAACTTTATGTACAGATCTGCGCTCTGTGAATTGCCGCCCCTGTCCTGTCCAGCGCAACTATATGACTGCGTTTCTGATAGGACAAAAAAGTTTTATGCCTCAGCCAATCCTAGCATTCCCCTGCGAAACATTCGTAAGCCGCTCAGCCAATCACAACCGCGAGCGCTGGACAAGCACGGGAGAACCTCCACTACTTTTGACTGCCCACTCTCACTTCGAACCGGTGTCAACAAACAACAACAACATCTCCGCCATAGAAACGACGCCCTGGTTGCCGTGGTCTTTAAAAGCAGAACCCGTTGCGCTGAAAAACACAAGCCCTTCAAGTCCCTTAAAACCCAATTTCATCTTTTTGGCGTCGGTTTTTGACGCCTCAGGGGGCTGCGGCTGTCCCGGGATACTCCGGTGCTTAGCTGTAGCCCGGATCTCAGCTAAGCTCTACCGAGGCTAACCGGTGCTGACTTCTCAGAAGAACGGAGATTTTGTCCATTAACCGACCGACTCCTGCTGCTGTTCGCCGCAGGAGAGAGAGCCCTCCCCGGCAAAAGAGGAGGTCGGTGCAGGCGGTGGGGGTGGTGGAGGTATGACTGCGTTGGCGGGGTCAGTACCCAGGATGATGCGACCCACGCTGGCTCAGAACTACCCCCGCAGCGGCTTCCCACTGGAAGGTAAAGCACGTCAAAATTTCGATTTAGTGAAGTCGGGAAAAAAAAAATAGGACTTTTAAGAACTTTCTATTGAAAAGTCAGTCATCGTCTCTGTGTTTAAATGGTGATGTAAAGGCTAAAAGAAGGACTTAAATGAACTAAAACGTGTCGGTGAAGTCGATTCTTTATTTCTTAAATACACTTTTTCAGATTGGTATGACTGTCGAAACTTTGCGCCAGTTCTGTCCACCTTGTTTTACAGTTTGCTTTGCGGAGGTTTTAGATAAGCTACATTTTTTACAGACTAATGAAACATCTATTACTCTATGTGCTACAAGTAATTTCCTATTCCAAATAAACATATTTTTGTTAGAGATCCCGTAGATCCCGTGGTCTATCCTGAGAAGTTCCCCCTCATATTTTTAATATTTAAATTTACAGTGTCTACCCCGCTGGGTCAAGGCCGAGTCAACCAGCTCGGAGGGGTTTTCATCAACGGCAGACCTCTGCCCAACCACATCCGACACAAGATCGTGGAGATGGCCCACCACGGGATCAGGCCGTGCGTCATCTCCCGACAGCTCCGGGTCTCCCACGGCTGCGTGTCCAAAATTCTGTGCAGGTACCAGGAGACGGGCTCTATCAGACCCGGAGCCATCGGTGGCAGCAAGCCCAAGGTAATTTAATTTATATTTTTCTTACATGCAGTCCATCAAAGTAAAAACTTATGCATGCACTTACGTGTTGATGCGTCATAATAACCTGTTGATTTTTGTAAAACGGCTTACTTGTTTGGTCAGTACATAAAACAACTCTTGTTGCGTTTAAAGCAGGGAACAACGCCGGACGTCGAGAGGAGAATAGAGGAATACAAGCGGGAAAACCCGGGTATGTTTAGCTGGGAGATTCGGGATAAATTACTGAAGGATGGGATATGTGACCGCAACAACGTTCCTTCAGGTAAAAAGGAAGAAAAAAAAAGAATTTCACGTATTTTTTGGCAGAATTTTTAAATTTATGTAGCCTAATTTTTTTTCTTCATAATTTAAGTACGTGTTTTTATTTTACTTTTTTTTTGTTTTTAAATCTGTTTGTTTCAAAAATAATAATACAAATAAAACAGTCAAATACTGAAATGATGGTTTTACATAAATATATTCACATTTTAGATCATTTTTCATCATTGTAAATCCAATTGTCAGCACAATTCTTAACCTTTACATATATTTTCACCTAATCTTTATTTCCATGGTGACATCATCAATTTGTTTGAACCCTCCACTTTTGCAGTGAGCTCCATCAGTCGCATCATGAGGACTAAGTTTGGGGGGAAAGGTGAGGAAGAAGAAGAGGAAGACGAGATCGAGAAGAAGGAGCTGGAGGACAGTGAACGGAGAGCCAAACACAGCATTGAAGGCATCTTGGGAGACAGATGTGAGTTTACTTCTTGAGTTTATATTTTGGCCTGGCGAAATGTGCACGTTTGTTTTGCAATTTAATTATTGGAGAGGCTTCTATGAAATTTCACCACATTTAGCAAAACAGTTTGGAGAAGAATATTTGACTAGTAAAAGCTGTGGCTTAAAGTTGCTGGATGTTGGTAGAGAGTATGGGTCAACCTTTGTGAGGAATTCTTTATCGACCATTTCTCTCCACTAATGCTTTTCCCATGAGGCCCTATACCGTAAATCAAACAGCAGGCGATGGCTCTGTGCGGGAAGGAGGAGAATGCATGTGTGTGATTGCCTGTTGTGAGTGTGTTGAGCAGTGGTTTAAAAGCAGTAAATGAAGGGCCTTTACAGTAAGTCCGTACAACCTTTCAGCAAATATTCTGTAATGTTCTAGTGAGGCATTATAAACCCATCAACCATTTAATTTCTTCATTCATTATTAAAACTAATCACACTGCTCTTGATTGCTGTGCTTATATAGTTTGAGCTCCGTATTAAAGACCAGATCAATTTTTATTAAGGCTGCAAACTGCTACAAGCAGTGGAAAAAGTCTTAAAGGCAGAACTGTTTTCGTGAAAGAACAGCTTTAATGACTCTGAGTAGTAAGTTTTTATGAGGAGTAAAAAAATTAACAAGTAGAGTACCAGAGTAAACCATCAAAAATTGCAGATTGAACCTTTTGCTGAATACTAGTATAGTTATTCCAGATTTGCGGGATATTTTGACATTTTGCACTCATTTCATCAACCTTTGCTACATTAGGGCCAATTAGATTGTTTTTGAATGTCATCGCGTTGTTTTTTTTATGCTTGGCTTGCACTGCTAGAGTGGAAATTTGTGTTGCATGGCGGCATTCTGTAATTTCCATATTATATTACAGTTCTACAAACATACGTCTTTTAACATGTAGACCTTGCTGTGACTGACAGAGGGAAAAACTGTTAGGGTAATGAGTCTGTCAGAGTTTGCTAGCTTAAAATAATTTAATTTGGTTTCTATCCAGCTGGGGGAAAAAAATCTGCTCTGTAAAATTTAAGCAAGATTATGACACTATTTAAATATTAGTTTATAAATGTTATGTTAAATAATGATTTAGTTTTCACCAGTATTAGCTTCTTTATTTTGACAAGTCCTACTTAAATATTTTGAATTTCACTCAAGATGTTGGTTAAGTTAAATATAATTTATCAAATGTTGTGTATAGAACAGTAAGGCTTTTATATTTATATGAATATGTCAGTTTAGTAAGCCGCAGTGCTAATGTCAAGCTTGCTAGCATATCGTGCTTCCTAGCTCTAAAGTTTACATTTTAGAACATGTTTAAATAGTTTATCACTATTTCACTGACAGTTTCTCAACTTGGTGAAATTGTCAGTGATATTTGATGTTTTCACATCAAATATTAATTCTGTGTTTTCAAGGAGATAAATTAACATAATTACTTGATAGTCAGAATTTGTCAAACGTTTACTAGTTTTTGCTAAGAATCACATTTCCTCATTTTTACATTCCGAAATATTGATGTACGTCATTCTCACATAAAATACATGCAAATTATCCACAATTTTGTTGGTTAAACTGTAACACTCAGATCTTTTAGTGTATGACCAGTAGCTTAGAAAACAAACTTTTAGCATGCAGCTTAATAAGCTTCTGGCGCACGCCGATTTCCCTGTCAGCAACAAAGCGAAGACCATATTGTTCCCAAAATATTGATCTCTTGGTCAAATATGTTTAAGGCTCCAAATGTCAGCATTTGCTGCCGCTTGCTCTTGCGTCAGTAGGGGAGGAGAGATAAAGGTCCCTGGTTCGAAGAGACAAAATGTCCCCCAGATGAGTTGATCAAACATTTGTTCAACGGTCTCCATCTCCTCACAAAGACACGCCTCGCGCGCACAACGGGACGCTTGCGGATGAACTTGGGAGACAAAGGCTCGCGAGTCCATTTGAGGCTCACGCTTGGGCTGCGCGCGGACAAAAGGCCAGCTTGGAAACAGCTTTGGCCGCCGCTAAAGTAGAAGAAGAAGAAGGCGACCTGCTTAAAATTCAGCCAGAGGAATAGAAAGGAAAAGGAGAGTTTCACAGAAAAAGGGAGAGAAAAAACCCCGACGCAAGACATTATGAGGCCGCAATGAAGGATGAATTATTCAGGGAGCGCTCCGGCTGCCCCGGCACGGCTCGGAGGGCCCGTTCACCGGCTATTTTCATCTACAAAATGTTTTCTTTTAGGGTTCGCCTCAAGAAGCCCGCTGCCATTCACTTAGCCAATTCAGTCTTGTGAAAGCCACCTACAGCCGGAGTATGCGCGCTCACCCCCTAAGACAGTGGCGCGCATGAAAATCCCAGCTGGTGAAATTGGCCACAAAGCTTTAACAAGAAGAAGGCTGTTTCTCCAGCCAACACGAACTTATTTAGAGTGTATATAATTCATTGTGAGACATCAATAAAATTCAATAAAATTGCTAGAAGCAAAAACACAATATTGCCCTCATACGTGGCTTTTAATTAACACTATAATTGCAGAGTTAGCCATTCTCAAACTATATCTGGTCCTCAAAACAAAGAGAACTTCTCTAGCCTGATGTAACTCGTGAGCTATCATTGATCCTTTGATGATGCCCTGGCCTTGGCCTCTCAAACATTAATAATGTCCTCTAAATGATGTCGATATTGTGCCATGTCTCGTTTTAATGACCGAGGGGGGTGGGGGCATTACCGAGTGTTTTCGGTGAATAGGGACCAATGTTCTCCCGGGGAGAACCCCAGTCTGGCCCGTAGCACAGCTTGACAATGGGGGCCCCGGGCAGCCCGTCCTCTGCGCTGCATGCGCACAGCTCCGAAAACTCAGCCGCTTGCCCTCCCCTCTCCTCCCAGCCGCTCCTTTCCCCCTCTTCCCCCGCTTGCTCTCCTAAATCTCTTCAAGCAGATTAAATCGACTCTTTTATTTCATCGCACTTTCATCTGGAGAGCGACACCGCCCCTCTCCCTCTGTTTCTTTCGCTCTCCGTGTGTCTCTCGGAGCCTGCGGCGCACAGCTCGGGTTATATCTGCGCTGCATCCTCCACGGCGCACAAAGCAAAGTCAGTCTAGTTTGTAAAGGAACCTTATTAGGGTGTGTATTGTCAATTTGCGGGTTAATTATGCATATGTTTTGTTTCACTGGGACTGATTTTACATCGAGAGCTCAAACTGTTTACTTTGGAACAAGACTATTATCTCCTCAGATGATAACTACCATATATAACTACCATATTTCCTGCTTTAGGCAATGGAAATACCAGCTGTACATAATTAAAGAGATACACAGTGGCCTAAACAGTCATCAGAATGTGTAAACATCATGGTCTGAAAGTCACTTGTTGATTTTTTTTTTATTAGAAACAATACTTACAAATAACTTTTTTATGTTAAGTTAAAAAATATCTAAACAATACAGTTTGCTTTTAAACTTAAACAATATAAATGTATTTAACAGTAACATCTTACAAATTCTTTAAACGTTAAACAGGAAGACTTTAGTTCTCAAAAACCTATATACCCCACTTCATTTTTAGATTTATTTGACAACAGTTTTGGCCCTCCAGGCCCATTTTTAGGGTCCCGGCAAACTGTTAACATCATGGCAATTAACCCTGAAGACAAAGTTAATGATTAAAACAGACATGGTGTACCCGCCTCCACCCTCCTCCTGCCTCACATATTAACAGTGTATCTTTGAGAGTCCAAACTTACTTTGGTGAAATTAGCCCGATAATACAGAGGAGCCTTGTCGAGGGCCAATACACTTACGTTTACCCCGACCGTTTGTATGCACACACATGTCCACACATTCCACTCTGCAATGCAAACAGTCAAAGGGATAACTTTATTTTGGTGAAAGAGGATCCTGGAAAGGGCTAATTGAATAAGCCCAGGATCTTTGAAAAACCCCTACCATGGTGAGCGCAGTCATCATGTCATAATTAGGTTTATTGAGGCACATTCCTTCAATCTGCCTCCATTCTGCCGGCCTCATTGTGTCCACAACCCCAGGCCAGTAGCTCAGGGACAAAAGGGAACCGTGCACAGACAATACATGAAAGAGCTATAAAGATTTAGCCAGCTTTGTCACAGAAACAGAGCGGGACTTTGTTTGTGTAAATAATGCAACTGAATGAGGAACTTCGGTTCCTCTGCCACTTGGGGTGTGGGACCTTGAGCTGCAAATGGTACAAGGGGGGCACAGCCCACATTGGTGTCACAGCAGAGGGGATGAAATAATATGAAGAACCTGCAGAACAAGAGGAGGAAGGAGCAGACAAGGAGGCCAAGATGAAGTTTAGAGCCAAGTGAGGGGATTTATTTTAGTGATGAAAAAGTTTACAGGTGACATTTATCTTCAATTTTGACTGATGATATTGCTAATGAATGGTTGTTTTCTGGGAGTGTTTTTTTTCCATAGTTTTTGACACAGAAATGATTTATATATAAAACCTTAAGAATCATAAACCCAGCCATCCAAGAACATATAATGGATGAATTTGTAGCCGTTATACAGCAAACTACTAGGTTGAAAATAAAAATTTCCAACTGTATCAGGTATAGCAGTATTTTACACAATGATTTAAAACACACTGATTTAATTGCTTTTATTTAAAATAGTAAAGCAATGCATTCTTACTGCTGCTGCAATAGTAATATATCAAGCTGAGTATTACAGTGATTATAAGGCTAACTATAATATTTTACTTTCATTCTGATACAGAAACGTTAGAATAAAAAGCTATGTTGTACTTTTCAAGTACTTATTATATTATACATATATATTACATATATTTTTTTATACTTTTTATAGAGTAACAAGTCTAACATCATATCAGCTTTTAGGCTATCTCCTCTGCAGTTTTAAAATAATTCTTTCTTGTTAAGACTGATGGATGGCTCTCTTTAGTTTCCGCATCATTTTTTTGCCACCTACAATATTTGTACGAATCTATATGAATTTGTCTTTCCTTTAAGCAAGAAAAAAAATGAAGCAACCTGTCTGCAGCCATTTAAACAGCAATACTCAGCAACAGGAGGGGAATCACAGCATTAGTCATTTCTCCACACAGCCACAAAAGTCAGTTCCCTCCTTCACATTATCTGTCATATCATCAAAAAAAGTTTTAGGGTATAGGAATATGATAATTTAATGTTACAAATTGGAAAAAAAATGTGCACAGTGGAGGTTTTTGGAAATAGAAAAATATGATAATGGTATACTTATTACATTGTCATGCCACCGGGTTTGAAATGACAAACATGTGCAGCTATTCTGGAGTTCTGAACATGTAATAATCCTTTAGTTTTTTGAGCATTTGTTCTGGGGCTGGATCAAATGCGTTAGGTCAGTGGAACTGCATTCCAAGTTTGGAATAAAAAAAAAACAACTTTTTAAACTGTTTAATGTGGAATTTGTCAGTCTGAAAACATGTTTGCAGATTTCTGCCTTTAGCTTTTTTACTGTGAAGCATTTTTTGAAACAAATTCCAAACTTCATATGTTTGGGTTTCAGACAAGAGTCCACAGAAAGTTTAATTGACATTTCAAAGCACTTTTAAGACCAATCATTTGTGTAATTGGGACAGCTGTCAGCAAATTAACTTATATTAAAAATAATGGCCTTGGTATTTTCAGTGTTGCTGTTTTTGTCCCAACGAAATTTGACAAAGACAGGAAAAAAGAAGATCTTGATGAGTCCTATAATAGCTATTGGCTATTACTGGACTCCGCCAAATGTGTCGTGAAGAGGGCTCTGTCTGTCTAAGGAGCGGATGAATGTGTCACTCAGAGAGTCCCTGGGCACAAGGGCAAGGGGGGGCAAAGGGGGGCACAGGGGCCAAGTGGCGAGCACCAAATCACTCTCCTCTACCCTGGGGCTCTCTCCGTCTCGCTAGCCCTCTGCACCCCTCCCTCTCTTCTAATAAGGCCTTGCATGATGACTATCCAAGCATGAAAACATAGTTATCTGCAAATGAATGGCTGCTCTATGCTTCATTAAAGCCTCTTTTTGCTTTCACACTCTTATTGTGACCCTCTGATATCAATTCAAAGGGCAATTAATGAATGCACACCAACTTTGAAGTCAGGACGATTTTCTGAAAAGGCGGGGCCCAGAAAGGTTGCGTGTGTTTAGGCGCATGTGCGTGTGTGAGGGGGGTATTTGGGGACACCCCCTCCCAAATAAATTCGCAGTAGTGCCCCCAGTCTTCACCCGCGACGGACTGAGCCACATTGAGCGGCGAGCGCACCCCAAAGATGGTTTGAAGGGAGTGAAAGAGTGAAAAGGCTCGGCGAAGGTCAAGTAGAATGGCTGGCTTTCGAATAAGGCCCCTCTTTATCTGCTGCAAGTATGCACTATAGGCCCAACAGTTGAGTTGGGGGGAGTGGGCGGGGGAGAGAGGTTGTTTTTAAATCTGGGTGAGTGTGTGTATCTGAGAAAGTAAGGCAGAATCTCTCTTGCATGTATCCGTTTGCTTGTTTGTGAGCTCGATTGTTTCTAAAGTGTGCGTACGTGCAAGTGAGCTTACCGGGGTCAGGGTTGAGTGTCAAGAGTTTGCAGAGGCCAACGAGGGGGCAGTAAACGCAGCATCCACATAGCTGATGGGGGGACAGGCAGCTGTCAATCATCTGACTGATGAAGCCTGACTTTCTTTCAGAGCTTTGTTAACTAATTAGCCTAAAGCCTTCTGAGGGTGTGGGAGCAGGGTGCTTAAAAAGCATGTTTATGTAGTAGTCATCCCATGTGGGAATGTCTCCTCTGATAACCCATAGGTCTACTCTCAAACAGTCATATCTATGCCATTATTTGTTTACAAAATGCTGAAAAGAATAATTAAATCAGTTGGATCTAGAGTTTCACAACTCTCTGAAACTTGATTACAGGAACTTCCTTGTTCCAACATTTGTTGCCAAACCAGGAGTTCCTTGGTAATATTTACCATCTGAGACATGAGGTAGAAAAAAAATAGGAAAATCAGATTTCCCCTCACCCACATGAAATGAATGCACCACTATGCAGCACATTGCTCTGTTTCAAGTATGTTGCTGTTCAAGCAAATGCTTGTGGGAGATAACTCTGCTGTATAAAAAAGAGCGCCTAGGCTCTGGAATAAAGGGAGAAAAAGTCAAACATCCTTTATATCTGTCAACAAATAAAAATTTCAGTGATAGCAAACTGGATTTGTGGCATGTTCCCCACTGACTGCTGCTGGGAGTTTTTTTTTTTTTGTAGTTTAGACAGAAGAAGTGCAGGGTCATCGGGTCCCGGTAAGGTCACTCTCCCCCAGTGCTGCACAGGAAACAGGGTTAGAAACACATTTAGCTACAAATGACAGGTAACCACCTCCTCATACCCTTCAACATCCCCTAGCACGCTCCCTGAAGTCCCGGCTAACAGCAGCAGACTCTTTAAGACTGTCGTCATGTCATGACTCTGAGCACAACAAGGCTTTGATTGATGAGAGTTTGCCTTTGTGTGTGTGAGGACATGTGCAGCGTTTTCCAAGCATTTGTACTACATGAACTTTTCCAAATTTTGTCACATACCAACCACAAATATTAGCGTATTTTTTTATTTTAAATCAACACAAAGTAGTGCATAACTCTGAAAAAGATGGAAATTATTTGTTACTTTTGATCATTTTTACAGAGGGAAATCTGAAAAGTGTGGCCATAGTTGTATTCATCCATCCAACATCCCAGCTTTCATGTGACATTAGGTGCAGCCCTGGTTCAAGTTGATGTGTACTGTTTGTTTTCCATCGTGCCAGGTATTTGATCTTGGTCAATTTGTTGTTGTGCCGTCCTATTTTCATTTTCAGATGGTTAGATTGAACAGAGCTCTCTATGTTCAAAGCTTGGGATATGGTTCTACAACGTAACCCTAATTTTCAACCTTCCCATCACTTCCTCTCTGACCTGTCGGCTGCTTTTTTATATCCTTTATGCTGTTGTTTGTTCACTAATATTCTCTACTAAGCTTTGGAGGCCTTCACAAAACAGCTGGATTTACATTTATAAGGTGAATTCACACATAGGTGGACTGCAATTATGAACACAGTAGATGGCACGTTAGTTTGTTTGACAGTATCAAACTAAAGGGAGTGAAATACAAATGCATGTCACACTTTTCTGATTTATCCGAAACGTTTAGAAAATCATTAATTGTTTTTCTTCTACTTCGCAGTTATCCTCCGTATTGGTCTGTCACATAAAATCCTAACAAAATACTCAGAAGTTTCTGGTTGTAAAGTGAGAAAGCGTGAAGATGACTCGAAGTTATGAAAACTGTTTTATGCATATTCATCTTCCAGACAGGACGCATATCCTCTCATTTGCAGTGCAGCTGTCAATATAGCAACTTCTTAGCAAGTCAAGTGAGTTTACCGTTCCACCACTCCTCCTCCCACACACCCACTCCCACACAACAATTCATGTAGACCCACACGCACCATGTTTTTCTTAACCCAGCAGAAAGCGTCACAGATGGGTCCGTAAGCTGTCAGCAAAGCCATTATCCAGGCCAGCATCTGCCTGCCTTGACTTCTATGTACTGTTTAATGCAGTCGACCAGTCACTTAGTCCCACAGCTCCTGAATGGAGGCAGCATGGTCGTCTCCGCCCAAATAAATGCTGCGTTTGTCTCCTCTGCCTTTTGTTTTCTGTGTTTTTTGAGAGGAGTAGGTGGAGAGAAGGGGGAGATGTGTCAGGAGCTTGATTTACCCTCACTATTAACCCACCCACCACCTCCACCTCCAACCCCTGCCTCTGATGAGTTAGCCGTACGTCCAAACTGTGGTGTAAATAAAACGCATATGGTCGGCCAATTCCCAGCGGCCCCACAATCATGCACACATGCATTTATGCTCGGTGTGTACTGTCCCGTGTCTCAGTGGACATATTTAAGCCTTTGTGTCCCCGTCCGACCCCCCACCCCCACTCTGCCTCTCAGAAATTTGTCAATGCTGAAAGTCTTTCCAATAGACTGTTGCAGCTAAATCCTCGCCTCTGCCTTCTCCTCCTTGTTTTCCTCTCCTTTGGGATGGCGTAGCATGGTGGGAGCCATTTTGGGCTTCCTTGGCTCAGGAGAGGTTGTTTTGGCTCAGAGCCCCTCGTGCTGTGCGCCTCTCAGGTCCTCAGTTTGGTTAAATTAAACAGTTTTCTTTTCTCCTCCAACCCCCAACACCAGACTCCCTTCCACCACTCCTCTCTTATTTTGCAGCTTAATGCTCCGCAGCACACCCGGGCCGTCTCTCCAGGCCGTTTCGTACTCAGATCATTTGACCCTTTTAAGGCGCATATTTTCTCATATTTGGATGAACTGACGAGAGGCTCATATGCTCTTTCCTGGAGCAGAAATATGTATATATATTTACATACAGCTGTGTAAGTACAGCATTTTAAGATTTAGGTTGTATATACATGCAGGAAGTGATATAAACTATAGAGTGGATAATTTGATTGGCCCTGGCTATGTGGCGGTGCCAAAGTGATACAATCAGATGTCAGGGATAGCGAGGCGATGATGGCATACAGGCCTCTGTGAAACCAGAAGTTAGAAAAGCTTTCACCATGATTTCTTTAGCTAAACTTCATCCCCTCCATGTTGCAGTAAGCAGGCTAATGTAGTGCTGCTGATTCAACAGCACATTCCATTATCAATAAGAGTAAAGATGTGTTTAGAAGGGAGAGACTTAATTGACAGCAGACGCCTCAGGGCTGACTTGATTATCATTGCCCTAAAGTGCATGCAAGATGAGGGAAAAACTGTTGCATGCTATGTTGCGTAATAGATGTGGAGCACTGCACTCCTTGTGTCTTTTACCCGTTTAAGCAACTTCAAGCTTTTGGGTCGATTAGGTTGCCTCCTCGTCACAACCTGCTTTAACATTTGCAGTATTTAAAGGTATTCATACCTCTTGTTTTCTTATGGTACAACCACACTTTTCATAGTGGTAAACTAACATCAAGTGATGAACAATTGTGAACTGACAGTTATTTTACTAAATATAATTTAAAATTTGTTGTTTTGTAATTTACAATGGCCCAGAAGAGTCAACAAAATGCAAAAGCCACATAACAAGAACTAAAACCACAACAGAAGGCTTGGTACAACAGAAATCATACTTGCAAGTTTATCATAATTACCGTTTTTGCATAAATTCCTTTTTAGCAAAAATTCCATTTTAATGTCCATTCCGTTTGATCAAAATGACTTTTTGTCATAACCGCTGTTTAACATAAATTCAATTTTCCAGGAATTGTTTTTGACATGAATTCCACTTTAGCAAAATTCTTTTAGCATAAATAGAGATTTAGCAAACGTTCTCTGTTTTCGCATGAATTCCATATAGCATGTTTTCTATGATAACATAAATTTGGCACAAATTACATAAAGCATAGCCTCTGCCTTAACATAACTTCAGTTTTTGCAAAAAAACATTTTTTTTAGCATATATTCAGTTTTGTATAAACTCGTTCAGCATAAATTCTGTTTTAGCTTACATTCCTTTGTAGCATAAATTTTGTTTTAGCATAAATTCCCACTCTATCTTTGGTTGTGGTGTTGGGCTTTACATTTTTTGATCCTTATAGCTAATCATAATATTCAGCACAATGCGTGGCTTAAAGCTAGTCATTAAAATCGCACTGAATACATGGTCCCTTCAGTGAACGATGGTGGCAGCATCATGCCATAGTGATGTTTTCTTTCAGTAGGAATGGAGAATCTGTTCAGAATTGATGGGAATATAGATTGAGGAAATAAAGAGCAATCCTGGGGAAAAACCTGCAAGTGGCTGCAAAAGACCTGAAAGTGGGGCAAAGAACCAACTTCATGCTTCGGTCATGCATCCAAAGTTGTAATGGAAAGGTTTATAAATGCATTTCCACATGTCAGACTGGATCAGTCAACTACCAGATCTAATTCCATCCCATTTGAAAATCAGTGACTGGACTGCATTGAAGATGTTCACGGATGTTCTCATTCCAATCTTACTGAGCTTCAGCTATTTTATGAACTAGAGTTTATCAAATTACATTGCAGTTTTACTTTCACTGTGTTTATTGAAATTGCACAAACTCTGTCAAGGTTGTGCGTTTTTGGTATTTTTTCTTAATTTCCTTTGTGCGCCATTTGAACTAATGTGTTGCCCTTTATCCGTGAAGTATTTTTTGTAGTTTTTGACTCCCATTTAAATGCAGTTGCCTTTATTTTATTTAATTGTCATTCTCTTTTGTAATGGAAAATGTGTTTTCTGTTTTTCTTATTTGGCCTTTAGGGTGTTAAAAATTCAGAAAATTTAGAATTATTTATTATGTGTGGACTTAAGTTTTTTTAGTTCTCATGAAAAAAATTATAGAATTTTTAAATTTGATTTTATTTTTATTTCTGGAGCAATGTTTAACAGATGTTTTTTTCTGTCTTAGTGACCCTAAAGAGTTAAAGTAACAATAACAGCGGAAATTGCTTCTAAAGAAAATTAACTGAGTGGAGCTAAATAGAAATGTCGCTCTTTATTTTTTTCACATAAATATTATCGCACAATTTTAATAAAAAGCGTAGGAGTTAGTTGGTGTAATGTGACAAAAATTAGGAAAGGCTCAAGGGGTATTAATGCACATTTAAGCTAACATGTACCAATGTTTTCTTTAAACACTGAAAGATAAATATTTGAACGTTTTAAAGAAAATACACAAAGTATAACTTCTCCCTGTTAAGTGTCTAAATGCTTGACTAAAACCAGCACAGATGCCCTGACAGTCTATCCTCATGGGTACATTTACAACCATAACAACACCCCTTCTTACCCCACAACCCCTCCACCCCCCTCAGGTGCTCTTACAGTTCCCTCTGCTAGCAGAGTATTTTCTCTTTTTTGGGTGGGGTGGGGGGGCAGTAAGGCAGGGGTTTCAATGCCCCAGGCTATGCCCCCATCTACCCCACCCCAGCCCTCTTTGCGAAGCCTCTTTATGTCTCTCCCCCCGAACCCCCTCCAACACCTCCCAAGCTCCCCCATGGGGCAGGTGACAGGCCTCCACTGTGAAGGGCTGAGGGAGCCATGACGGATTCCACAGATGGAGCGTGGAAATCGACGGCAAAGACCTCAGCTCTGAGGAGCAACAAAGGCCCGAGAGTCGGAGAGAGAAATATGGGTGGAAAAGAGGGAGATTGGGGGGGGACAAAGAAAGACAGGGTGACAAGGAGGGGGAGAATAAGGGAGGAGAAGGTGGTGCTTGTTTAAGGAGGGTTGTGCGCCAAAGCACATAAAGTGTTTGTCCGGTGAATGTGATACTGCTCCGATTCTTTTTCTGTTCGTTTTGCAGTATTTGTTGTGTCTGGTGCTCGGCTTCCTGCCACAGATCGTTTTCTTTTCAGCTCAGCCTCTTGTATAAATGCTGCCTCTTGACATCACATGATGCAGCAATCCAAAGTCAAGTGAATGAAACTAATGAGCCCGCTTTGGTTCTCCCTAAAGCACTTTATCACTGCTAGTCTCCCAAGACTTGAGAGGTGCCACTCTGTCGCTTCTTTTGAAAAGTTCTAGAAACCCCGGTAGCTGTCATAACCGAATGGGTAATTCCAAAGTGATTAAGGATTTTCCTGGGCTGCCTCGGCTTTCCCAAGGCCCAAATCCCTGTGAAATGCTGAGGAACGTGCATGCTGGGGTGGGATTGGGGGAGGAGGAGGAGGAGGAGTAGGACAGGGTGGACATTCCTTGCGGCCTTCCTCTATGCAGGAACTGGAGGGGGAGGCTACAAAAGGCCTCATCTCTTGTTTTTCGGTCGTCCTGTCCAAAACTCCACACCCCAAATTCCTTCCTCGCCATCTAAAGCACAAAGCCCAGTCACTCAGAAGTCGAGGAAAAATGTGGCCCCCACACATCAGAGGTTTTACAGGCGCTCTGTGATGACCACATCTGAAACAGCTCCAGAAACAGCTGATAGCGTAGAGATGAAACCCTAAACCGCTGCGGCAATTTCAAATTCTTTTCTTTGCACCTGTTGGAGACGCTGCTCATTTGTCCTTACTGTTAAAATGCCGAAATATTCAGGCAGCATAATGCAGCTAAAAACACATTAAAACATCCTGCAGGAGGCTTAAGCCAATGTCTCAATTTTGTCCCCCCTCCCACCTCAAAAATATTTTACGTATTGGCCGCTCATGCCTGAAAGTTTCTTTACCAATTTGCTCCTAATGCAAGTTAAGTTGACTCCCACAGCTTTTGGTGTTGAGAGGAGAAAATCGCCAAAGGGGAAGAGAGGATCAGTTTCACATGAGGGGCCCCGAGCTATTTGGATTCTCTTGTATTTTATTGTCGCTTCCAAGGGGGGAACTAATACAGTGTTGCACACAAAACTTCCCCTGTGCTGAGGGGGAATTAATTAAGTGTAGCACAAAAAGTGGGTGCTTTGGCCACAGTGAGCTGAGAAGGAAGCCAATGGAGTGTTTGAAGTAGTTAAAAACCAAACTGCTGGATTACAGAGAAGATCTCACAATAGTGTTAACACAGATCTGAGGCAGAAATGAAAAGAAATGAAACACAAAAGCTGCTCAGGCGCATTACATCACCAAGCCTCAGGTTATATTGCATCTGATAACATTTTCTTTATCAACCGTAAATTAGAAGTTCTGTTCAGTTAAAATCTTTTGTTTTAAAATTGGTATAAAGTTTTTGTTTTGGTAAAAAAAAAATAAAAAATGTAACAACGGTCTTACACGATCTGTAAAAGTATGGATAGAAAGTTTCTTCTAGATATGAAACTATCATAATTATCGATAAATATCTCCAAAATTCCAGTCCTGTGGTCCATCTGTGTGCTTTGTTATCCGTCAGGACCATCTCATAACATGGTCCTGTGTTACTGCTTTAAAGTACATAAAGCACTTTAAAGCAGCAACCAACGATGAAAGTACTAAAGGTACTGGAATAAGACCCACAATACATACCCAGTGTGTGAATCTCACACTGGGTTGGAGGCCATGTTTTAACTTAACCCTAGTGACGTACATTGTAAATATACACTTCAAAAACACAAAATCTTAATTTTTGTCTAGTGTCTGGTGCCAATATCTCAGTGGACTTGAAATAAGACAAGATTAACATAGGACATTGTGACTTAAATATGTAGAGGTTGTGTCACTTATGTCAAATAATTTTCCAGTAGAACCAGTACTTTTTCATCAATATTAAGGAATTCTTTCTTTAAAACAAGAGCCTGTATCTTTCCAAAAAGTTTCTAGTACATCAGTTTTTTCCTATTTCAAATGTGCTAATATATTTGCATTATAAACTAGACCAAAAATATGTGAAAATATTTTGTGTTTTTGCAGTGTAATCATTAATCAGAGGCTAGATTTCAACCTAGCCTGAACTTCATGCCTGAATTATTAAATTATAGTAAGTGAAAGCTGTTGCCTCTATAATAAATGACGAGAAATCTACAAACCTGTAAGATTTGGACACATTATATCTAATATGAGAGGCAAATTGGATTTAGTTGGTGTGCTTTAGATCATCAACCTCTACATATTTAAGTCACAATTTTATTCCTGCATAGCTACAGGATCGAAATAATTTGTCTTTCTGTAAGGTTTTCAAACCACCTGTTGTGCTGACATTATTTGGGTCAATGGGATTAATCTAGAGGTGGGAATATACAGTATTTTTTATCAGGTGTGTGCATGTGTGTAACACAGAACAAATTAACATTTTATTGCATTAGATTAGTTTTAACTCCCAACTACCAAAAGGGACAGAGTGAATGCACACTGAAATTGTAGACTCGTTTAATCCCTGTTCTCCTTTCTCCTAAACAGCGAGTCACTCAGACGAAGGCTCGGACGTGGAGTCGGAGCCCGATCTGCCACTGAAGAGGAAACAGCGGCGCAGTCGGACCACCTTCACAGCCGAGCAGCTGGAGGAGCTGGAGAGGGCCTTCGAGAGAACCCACTACCCAGACATCTACACCAGGGAGGAGCTGGCTCAGAGGGCCAAGCTCACTGAAGCTAGGGTGCAGGTAGGAACTTTTCTAGCTACTTCTGGGACAGTAGACACATCTAAACTCAGAAGTCATTAAATTTATATGAATAATTCTAGTATAAACCCAAAGATTGCAAATATATCTCCAGCTTCTAACACCAACACACACTTGTTGATGACAGGCATCCCTCTCACACTCATTCAGACATAAACAATGTGGCTTTATTTACTCTGTCAGCATTTAAGGACAGCCTGCTGTGCTCTATGTGCTCCGTCACATTAAATCACAGTCAAGTTCTGGTCCTGATGTCTCAGGGGGCCAGTCTGGACCTTCCTATTTATGATCTAGGGTCCAGAAAATTCTCCTCCACAGGCTCCATATGGGAAACATAAACAGGCCCAGCAGGAGTTACACCCATATGGGCTCAGCATGTCAGTCAGTGCAGCCAGCCATGATACACACTTTCTCTCTCACACAGTCTACACCTTCCCTTTCAACTTCTCACCCTCTGACAAGTATGGAAGCATTACACACTCAGCAGCAAATGAAACTCAAATATAAGTGAAATAACTGCCTGTCCTTTCCAGGTGTGGTTCAGCAACAGGCGAGCGAGGTGGAGGAAACAAGCTGGAGCCAATCAGCTGATGGCATTCAACCACCTGATCCCGGGTGGATTCCCCCCCACAGCCATGTCCAGCATCCCGCCGTACCAGCTCTCCGACAGCACCTACTCGCCGTCATCTATAGCACAGGGTACGGGACAACTATTAACAATCACTGGCTTTTGATTTTTGTGTAAAGTTTCACACTCCTTTAACTTTTTCATAATTTGTGATTCCGATAGACCAACACAAAATAGTGACAGTTTTTAATAGTGTTTTAGAATTTGTGTGATGCTGCATGTAACCCATGTGGATGTTGAGTTCAGGGTGATATGCGGTGTCAGTTTTTTTGTCTTTCTAAAATGTGTAAAAATATTGTTGAATTTGAACAGTTTGCTCAGCAGAAGTGTTGATACAACATCATAACAAGATGAAGGAGGCTAATAAAAAGACTAATAACTAATACCAATAGCCTTTTGTGTAGTATTGACTAAGATTGTCGCAAACAGCAATTAATCACATGATAAATTAAAACAAGCTCAATAATTTCCATTCTGATAATTCATATTTTTTGAAGGGCAATTTTGTTTCAAGAGATATCATAATCCTTTTAGTTTATGTTAACAGTTGTGTGAAATCATAATTTATGTGGTCATTTATAAAATAATTTTTTTGTTTAATTTATATTTTTGGTTATGTTTTATTCTGGATATTTAAAATGCCTTCCAGCCCCAGTATTACGGGTTCTTTACAAAATTATAGTTTATTGGTCTTTGAGAGGGCAAACTGGTTTTATTACGCTATATTCAATATATTATTTGAAAATGGTCTCAAAAGAGTATTATCGTTTATTGCAAGAATGTCAGGAACAATTTCTCATCCAGTAAAATTTTTATCTTGGTAAGCCAGGTACTGACTGCAAACTTATGTTGAGATGTCTGTTTGTAGTCGGATCTTGCAGTGGTGGGATTGTGATGTGATTTACTTGAGTGACAGAGTTCTTTAATAAGTTTCACATTTTCATAATTATAATTTTCAGCCATTGTTAACTTCCAGATTCACTGTGTCTGGCTTCTTCTGGAGCAGAAATATTGTACATGTCTCATCAATAACATAAAAGTCGGATAAAATGTGACATGACCGTTAAGACTGCAGACGCTTTGAAAACTTTAGGATACATATTCAATTTAGTACCACATATGGAAGTGGCTGAAATCAGATTTTTTTTGAGTGAAAGATGAGAATTGGGCCGTTCAGATTGCCGTTCAAAGTCGGATATGGGTTGCATATGGGCAAAATACGCATATTTGGGTTGAATTTGCCTGTTTTGTGAATGTAGCCTCTGATATGTCTGCTGTGTGGTGTTATGGGATGCCAGCACAGTGGCCAGACTGCAGCTGGGGAAAACTTTTTCTTTTTAATATCCTTTAGGCTCCCTGTAGACACCTGACTAATCTCGCAGATCCTGTGGCAGTCTGGACAACCGAAAACTATTCTGAAGAGCTGCTGCAGCGTCATTGCATCTTTATTTAATTTAGAAGCCATGTTATATTTTTTTATTTGCACAGTTTTAATTTGCAAGATAGACAACAAAGTGCAAGTTTTCCCAAAATCCTTACAGTTAATCTCTGATTGTAGTGTCGGAGCCTCCCAGCACGGTGCACCGTCCCCAGCCTCTGCCTCCTTCCTCCAGCCATCAGGCCTCCGCTGGCGGAGGGCAGGCAGACGGCGGCTCTGCCTACTGCCTCGCCTCCGGACGCCACTCCTTCTCAGGCTACTCGGACAGCTTCGTGAGCCCAGGCGGGCCGACAAATCCCATGAACTCCGCAATAGGAAACGGCCTCTCTCCACAGGTGAGACACCAGGTACAAACATGTGCGAGCTGCTTCATGTCATAAAACAAAAAGGTGTCGTAAAACAAAAAAGTGTCATAAAACAAAAAAAGTGTCACAAGTTTCCAGACTTGTGATTGTGTCACACAACAAGTTTGCAGACTAAGTCCTGAACTCAGTGACGGATTAGCACTTCCCCTGTGGAGGAGAAATGTGCTATGACTCTTAAAGGACAGAGGACAAATCGCTGTGTGACAAATGAGAAGTGAAAAGACAATTACAGTCAATTTTCCAGGCATGAAGTCCCAAGGTCTCGGCACCTAGACGACGGGTGCAGCAGAGGAGGCAGAGGGGTTGGGACCCTAACAGGCAGAAAATGAGATTTCAGCTCGGCGCGGTCTGACTCCACAGAGTTTGAGGACAGCGACACACACATGCAGATTGGCATAGTTACAGGGACAAACATCCACATTCTGGGGATAATTGATCATCTCCATAACATTCACAGGATCAGCCAAGGCTTTCGCAACATCTCTAACACAAATATTACACGACATGGTTGAGCGCCACGTCTGAGACTGCTTTTCAGCAACAGACTACTGTTTTTTTTTTTTCTCTTTGTAACATGCCAAGCAAACTTTGTTCAAAGATTTGATGATGTGAGTGTTCCTGCATGCTTATAAAATATTCTCCTCTTCATTGGAAAAGTATCTACATTCGTTGATCTCTTTTACATTTTCCCACAAGCTTCAACATTTTTTGCTGGATTTTCGATCACAAAAAAGTAGTGCATAATGGTTAACAGGTATCGAAACATGGCTTTCAAACATTTTTACAAATAAAACCAATCATTCACGAATAGATTAGTTTAAAAAGTAATTTGTTTCCATGTATTTCTGCTTGTTCAGTAATGTTTCTTTCAGCATTTGTTGGAAGCAGTGAAAACATGAGCAAAGACAATACTAGGAGCTTTAGGAGACAGAAAACTTCACAATTAAATACTACTTTGTTAGAATTGATGGCACAAAATCTCAAGAAAATACATCAGAGCATGTGTAATCTGACAACCGTAAGTATAAAACACTCAAGGCACCGTAAGAGCTTGAAGGCCATGTTGTGAATGGACAAACAGCTGAACATTTCTTGCAGCCTCAAGGGAAAGTTCTCCTGATGGCATTCTTTGAATTTTTGCCTCAGCATTTTTCCTCGTGAAAGCAGAAAGTTCTAATTTATTTGTATATGTTTCATGCAGCAAAGAAGGAATATCCTGTCTCAGATATTTCCCCCCCTCCATACCGACATTCTTCCCTGCTGAGCTGTGTCGATTTAGGCCGCTGGCAACGGCATCGTCCCAAAACGAAACACCCTGAATGTTGGGAGAGAGAGAGGCTCACAGGTAGAGAGGCATGATGGGTAAGGGTTTAGCTAGAGAGAGATAAAACGAAAGGCAGCATACAGGCACCCATCATTTTAAGTAGCACTTTTTTCCTGCTGGCTTTTTGCTTAAACAAACCCCTCAAAAATTTTGGTAATTTTTAAGGAAAATGTTAGCAGGCATGGGAGGAAACACAACTCTGCTCTCAAAATCAACATGGACTGCTCCACTCACCTCCCCTGCTAGGGAAATGATTTAAGCAGGACCATGTGTGTGTGTGGATGTTGAATAATGTGTCACTTAGAGGGGCTGAGAGGACGCAAAGAGCAGCGTACCTGCTTCTCATTAGGTCAGCCTGGAGGCCTTTGCTCTGCTAGAAAAAGGTGGGATATTTTACATTTGAAGGTAGCAGATTCAGTTTTAAAGAAGACAGAGTTGGTCTCACTTCCTTAATAATCGTACACAGAGCGCTTTAATGAAGGACAGGTAGATTTGATAAGCGACACTGGGTCATTGGTGGTTTTTCAGGTCTGTTTTGAAGCAGCCGTAATGCTTTGACCCACGGCTATTTTCCGTCTTTTGCGGGCCAAGAACTGTTTCCTTAAATTTGATTATCTGCTCGCTAATAAAGACCAGGTCAAGAGCTAAAGGATTTCTCCAAACTGCAAATCTATTCTTTGGTTTAACAAAGCCCAGCTCACACAGATCTTTGCTTTTGTCTTATCTCTCCGAGCGTATCTCTCTCAGAGATAAGTCCCTATCTTGTGCCACGGCTTTTTGGAGCAGCGTCAAAAAGAAATGTTAGAATAAGTGGAGCCATGGATCAGAGACAAATTGTTTAATTCCTCCTCTCTGGTGCGATCTGTGTCTGGAACTGACTTACAAGGAGTCTTTTGATGTCCTTGGCGGGGGGGATTTCCTTTGTGTATCCAAATGCTATGAACACTCACTTCTGTGCTTGGAAGAAACAAATAAATATATTAAGTGTATCAGAACCTTCAAAACCAGCAAAAAAAAAGATTTTTTATTTTTTTTATATCTCATAGTAATACTGTTTTCTCTGTAAATCAGGTGATGGGTCTGCTGAACCCAGGCGGCGTGCCACACCAGCCCCAAAGCGACTATGCCATCTCCCCCCTGACAGGCGGCCTGGAGCCCCCCAGTGGCATGGCCGCCAGCTGCAGCCAACGCATGGACCACATCAAGGGTCTGGAGGGTCTCTCCAGTGTTCCCTCCATGTCAGCACTGCCCTCCCTGCCCAGCTCCCAGTCTTACTGCACCCCGTCCTACAGCTCACCAGGCTACACAGTGGACCACGTCGCGTCCTACCAGTACAGCCAGTACGGGCAAAGTAAGGTCAATAAACGTCCCCTTTTTTAACTCCTCATACCTTGACATCTGCACTGACAAATTCAAACAAATACATAATCAACATATTAGGAGGTTTTCTTGTACGTTCATTGATGTGTAAAAAAAAAATAATCAAAGAGGAAAAAAGACGCAAGTAAATTTCTCGTTAAAGTATTGATGTAAGAATCCTGAATCCTGATGTATTTTATTGAAAATTTATGGGATAAACTAACACAAAGTAATTGATTCCTGTGAAGCAGAAGAAAAATGAAACATGGGTTTAAAAATAGCAAGAAATTATTTATTTACTATTTAGGTGAATCATTAGTATATAATGGATATTAGTTGACTAATTTGGTTGAATTAAAAACTTATATTTTCATATTGTGCTATGCAATTTTACAGTTAGCATTTGTTATTGCAATATCAACATGTGTCAAGAAAATGTGGACTAATTATAATCAGTTTCTCCGTTGCAATATTCAGAAATAAATTCACAATTATAAGATTCCCTGATATCATGCAGTTCTTGTTCCTTATAAGTTTGCAGAAATACATAAAACAATCACAAATCCAGCTTTCATAATGCAGTATAAAGACGGCTTCAGGACTGCTTCTTCCTTAAAACAAAGGCCTTAAAAATGACAGGATTAATACATTTTTATGTTGCTCAAATAACGTTAAAAACAATATTCTTCTGAATCATCCCCATAGTTGTTCCAAGTCAGACTAAGCATGAACGTAAAGGAACTTTATAAAAACTAAATATCGCGACACATTTTTAAGATATCAGCTTCGGTGACAGACGTTAACTGATGTTCCTTTGAGGAGGAACAGAAAACTCTGCAAACCTTAAATTCCTTCTGACGAGAAAAAGAAACTTAATTCCTTCAAAAGTTAATTAAAAGTAAAAATAAAACATGTTCAGTTCTTTGTTTTGGGCCAATGCTTGGATCACTTTGTTCCAATGGTGAATCTGCAAATTGTAAACTGACAAAAGCAGATTTTTCATTTTCCTCCTGTAGCCTAGTTTATCGGAGAAAATCACGTCCGCTTCAACCGAAACTGTTTCAGTCACTCTTGGTTTTTTTGATGATTAGATTAGTTCATCTTTTTTTTCCCGACAAATGGCTAAAATGTAACTTTTAGAAATATGAAAGTTAAACAAAGCTGAGTAAAATTGTATGCCAAAAAGTAAAAATGCTAATTTAACAGCTAAATTAAATTAGGTTGAAACGACAGCTGCGTTTAGCTCTTTCCATTCATGTTGATTCTTTATTTTTTTATTGAAATTTACATGGAGAAAGCAGAGCCAAAGACAAAATGTATGCAGTGCCATAATAAGATCTACCAGTTACTGCATTGATTTTGATGTCTTGAAGTCAGATTGTAGTTCTGATTAATTAATAACTGTGCTTCCACCCACATAAATCAACAAAGTTGTGACAAAATACTTTTCTCAGTCCTCAGAGATTACATAACAACATCAACATTTAGCCAATTTTCTGTGTTTTTTATTACACTCCGGTCCAGCTTTCTGCTGGAATCTGCAGATCTTGATAATAAAACACTTGAAGCAAACCAGCCGGAGGAGAGCGTGATCATGTGCCTCAGTTCTAAGGTCTGCATCCACCGCGCTGCCTGTCCCTCTTCCTCCGCTCTGTCATGTGCTCTCAAGTGTTGGGGTTAATTGTGCAGAGCTGATTCAATATAAGCCGTAAACGTCCCGGCGCTGTTAGTGAGCTCCACGCTCGGTTACACGGCAGAGTCAGCTCCCATCAGGGTGAAGCGAGGCTGCAGCCCCGTCTGCTGGCCCCCCTCAGAGTGTTTCCCCCCAGAGGATTCCTGCAGCCAGAGGCTGCCTCACATCACATTACCCACATGCTAAAGGACTCAAATCAACTTCAAACAAGCCTCCGTCTAACTTCGGAGGACAGCGTCACTCTCCGTCACAGCATGATTACAGCGGCTGGCGTTTCCAATTGTGGTCCGCAGGGGGTTGGCCAATCAGGTTCATCCACTGACCCCATGGCAACCTCAACAGAACCGGGAACCTTCAAAGAGAGCGGAGAGCTCGCCTCCGCCTGCCTCCATGTGGCTGCAGGTATCAAATGAATAACTAACTTAATATCCGAGAACAGCAAATGTCTAATGAAATATCTCGGTCAGATATCTTAATGTGGACAGAAAAAAGAGAATCAGAGTGTGGCAGTGTGTGCATAAAGGATAGCACACACACTCGCACACTTCTCTGCAGCGCTGCACGGCTGAACGGTCCATCTTGATGTGATTAATCAGTGCGACTGGATAGCCGGTGCGCGGCTGGGTTTGGAGCTGCGTAGGAAAAGGTCGTTTCTGGGGGTGGACAGATCCTAACAGCCTCTGGCAGGTCGACTATTGGAAACAGGTGGTCGGACTGAGGTCAGCTGGGGAAGCAGCGCCGCTGCAGGTTCCAATACTTCGTCAGAAACTGGACCATAACTGAGCTCTCACCGGACTGCCTCATGGAAAACACAGCGGCAATCCATGAAACGCTTGTTTGTTTTTAGTCGGGCAATGTCACTGTTGCCAAGGAGATGTCTTTTTTTTTTTTTTTTCCTCTGCAAAGATTACCTTCCTGTCAGGGCAGCCATTAGATATTTTGTCTTTGCTTAATTTGTGAAGTCGTGCAATTTTCATAAAGCAATGACCCAAATTATAAAACAAGATTTTCGAACCAATCATTTGAGACATCTCTTCTACAACTCATGTAGTTTATGTATATTTTATTACTTTTTAATAAATCTGTCAACTTTTTGACCTGAACCTGAACAAATTAGCAGACGGTTTTCTATGCATTCATGCAAACTGTAGAATTGAACATAGTATCAAATATGTTGTATGTACAGTTCAACAAAACATTACTGAATAACCTAATTACTGTATTCTGTAATACATGTAACCCGGTTTGTTATGTAACCCAATGCTCCGAAAAAGTATTCACACCGCTCAAAGTTCCTCGTAGTTGATGCTTTAATTATAACCACAAACTTTAATTATAAATACCAATTTTATAATAGGCAAAAACAACTCAAAATTATGAAGTGGAAGTAAAAGGTTACATGGTTTCCAAAACTTTGTACAAATAAAGTATAGTGGTCAGTTGTGTTGTTTTAGCTCCATCTTTTGAACTGCTTTGTGCTGGTGTGTCACATAAAACTCAAATAAAATACATTGAAGCTTCTTGTTGTAACTTAGCAAAATGTGGGTGTGAATACTTTATGTACGGTGCTGTCCTGTCTATTTTTCCCTCTTCCTCACACCTCTTCCATCACCCTGCCCTGACCTTCCCCTCCAAATCACATTTGTCAGATGCTATGCTAACAACAGCCATATGTCAGCGGAACTAAAACACATGCACAGAATTTATGGCAGCCATATATCTCTTTTATCATCTTTCCACCTAATATTCCCTTCACACTGGGAATACTTTAACACTTGCTTTCTCCATTCTCTTTCACAGGTGCCCTTCCTTATTTGAGGCCTGAGATCACCTGATCAGCCATGTCACAGAGGGACACGTCCGCGACCGAAAAGCCTTAACATTTGGACCAAAATCTGCTTTCGTTTATTAGGACACATTCCCTGCTGCAGGATCTTCTCTGTGGAGCGACAGACTATTTTAAAAACATAAAAAAAGGGATCATAAGATAGAATATTAGAGCAAAGACTGCACACCGACAGTAGACATTCCTGCATCTGCCGCAGAGAGGCACTTTCCACTGACATTAGCAAAGATCACAAAGTGTCTCTGCTTGTGGCGTCTTTGGAAAGACCCCGAACCCGACTCTGCACGGCAGCCTACCTTAATGGGAACTGTTTACAGACCCGAGCGTTGCATCATCACTTGTAAAATTCCACATATCATCTTCAAATCAACCCCTCCCAGTCGCAGCAGGAAAAGGAAGGGGCTCAGTTGATTTTAGTTACGTTCACTCATTTGAGATGTCCACACCCCACACATGGAGAGAAATTCCAGAGAGAACGAAAACAAACACAAGCTAATGAATCTGGGGCTTTTTTTTCTTTTTTTCTACTGTATCAGACGCCCTAATGTACACTCCAGCTGTACAACAGGCAGAGTTCGGTCAAGCGTTCCCCCCTCACCCTGTCCCCTCAAGTCCCCCGTCTCTCCCTGTCTCCGCTCTGTCTTGCTGGTGTTTTCGGACGCCAAGGCGAAAATCCCGGCCTTTTGTAGTTTTTCAGAGCAACTCAGAGGAGGTCAAAGGGTGACTTAGGCGAAAGTGACAGATGAGAGAGCTGGCAGTGGAGGGCAGCGAAAGAAGTAGCTTTAAAGAAGAGTGGGGAGGGGCGGAGGGGACAAGCAAGATCGATCACAGCAAAAGAGAAAACCTTTAAAGGTCCCGTCTTGCTCAGAGAAAGCCAACGGGTCACAAGTCACGACTGAGGGACATTTGAGAAACAGAAAGAGTTAAAGACTGAAGGCAGCCGTTTGCCCAGGTGACCAAAAGTGCAATATCACATATCTTAGAGACCACCCTCCCATTAAAAGCTGTTTGAAGACAAATACATGCATAAGATACGTGTCTGGAAGTCTTAAGAAACACTTTGGATTCATACCTTGGATCAAATTTTGAACACGTGTGCCTTAAAAGCTTTTGGGTCCAAAACAAATAGGCAACACTTCTAACACTGAGGGGCAATGTTTCAAAAAGGACGAAGGAATAAAATGGAAGAAACACAAAGCCAAAACTCTGTAGTTTATTACTTTGTGTTGCTTCTGACCTATTTATTGTCTTGCAGTTTGCAAAGGAAATAAATGCTGATTCGATTTCTGATGCCTAAAGTCCTGGTCTTAAAGCTGCAGTAGGTAACTTTTATAAAAAATATATTTGTTGTTAAAACAGTCATTGTGTCATGACTCTGAGACAGATCATCTGCCTCCTCCCTGTGGTTCTGCTGCCATCTGTAGAAATACACCGCTTGTGTGGGGTGTGAGCAGTGCATAGAGGAGCTTGATTGACAGCGCTAAGACCTTCCACCTGGCTCTGATTGGTTGTTTCTGACCAAGCGGTGTATTTCTGCAGATGGCAGTAGGACCACAGCGAGGATGCAGAGGAAATCAATATTTTTCTCAGATTGTCTTAACTCAAATTTTACTGTCAATACATGGTGACAGTTTTAACAAAATAAGTATAAATACATATGTTTTTAGTAAAGTTGCCTACTGCAGCTTTACATATGCACTTGTTGTGGATATGAATGTCAGACTCATTTTGGGAAACTGAACTGTTCACAAGAACTGGGTGCACTACTTTGGATTTATTGCAAATTTTCTTCAGTCCAAACTGGGTCAAAAATATACATGCAGGCCCCAGTTGTACATCCAACCTAATATTCGGTCATAGTCCCATAGCAGGTTGCAGAGAAACCAGAGGAATATCCTCTACTTCCAACACAGACTGGGAACTTGACCACTCTTCTAAAGGTAATGGTCATTTAAGTTGGCACATACTCGGCTTTTCAGCTTAGTTCATACTTTCTCTGGACTTAGGGCGGCACCGTCATACAAGCCTGGTATTTGTTGCCTTTATTCAGAAGCCAATCGGATGTTTGTTTAATTTCATTGCCCTGCTGTGTCCAACTTTCATTGAGTGTTTGAATTGGAGGAAATGTTTACAACCCAGGAGTAGCCATGCCTCTTCATTACTCCACTCAGTTTGTGTTATCCACTGCTACCACTGGAAGAATAACTACCTCATCATGATGGCATCACCATGCTTTGTGACTAGATAGCTACCAAACAAGTGAAACTTGGACACAAATGAGCGTTCCAACAGGACAATGATACCAGACACATAAAACCTTTTTAAAGGGGAGCCTCTTATTTAAAATCAACATACACCCCAAAAAATGTTGCTTTGATTGTGTTATGCATTTTTAACAAATCCTTGAATCTCCCATGGCAGCCATTTGGGGGAGTCTAAACACCGCTCACACAAAATCTATCCCACTCCTTCAGACTAAGGGCAGCAGCAATTAGCAAACACCTGTTGTAACGGCGCGTCTGCTGAGCTAGGACTGGTTGTAAACAACATCATGGAGAAGCATTGCAGTGATGATGTACTGAAAGCGGAGCGTCTGAAAGAGTTGGAGCTTCTTAAAGCGACCGAGGTCCATTTTAAGGCGTCAGATTTAGTTATAACGCAAAGTCGAATTTCTGCGCTCCATTTTCATAACAACTGAAGGCAGCATGGTGACTTGATTGTGCTATAAAATGAATCAGGATTAGAAGAGTGGCCAAATATTCAGCGTCATGTATGCGATGAGTTTGTTGGTGGGTATAAAAAGTGTTTGGTTTCTCTGTATCTTGGTGTCATTAAGAGAAATATTCGCTTAATGACACGATTGAAAAAGAAAAAGAACGATTGAACTGCATCACGAAAAAAAAAAAAAAAAAGCCTAAAATGACATTCATGTCCTGATAAGTGGGTGCACATTTTTGAGCAGAGCTGTACATATCTATTGTTATTACGTGGTGTGTGTCAGCAGTGTTATGGAAAACTATTCAACGCGGTCCAACAGAGTGGCGGCTTCAAAAGTACTTCACCCATAAAACTTCCAGAAGCGCTTTTGTTTTTGTCCTTCAGACTGACGCAGCCCTTTCATTCCCATGATATATATTTTTTTGTATTACTTGACAAAGCAATGTGACGTCACGTCATGTGTACAAGCGCATTATAATTTCTATTTATAATAAAAGAAAACCCCTGAAAATAGCTGATGTTTTGATCTATTCTTTTTGCTAAATGTACTCTTTGTGCTATTTTCATTTCGTGCTGCATGCAGAGGAAGAAGAAAGGCGAGCGAATGAGATTCCCCTGTAAGGACGAATGAAAGTGCACTCAGAGATAAATGTGTACTTTTGAAGGCGGCTCATGTGAAGCTTTCAAACCAAAATAGGCCTGCGATCAGCAGACACATTAGAGTTGACGCTGAACACAGCAGGCTTTCTCGCGGATGCAGACATCTGCATTGGTGCTTATTAATACCCCTCTCCACATACTTACTGTAACAAACTAACTTTTGTTTAGCAGCCTCACGACGCAGAGAGCGAGCCTTAAAGCATATTGTACAAACAGCCGGCACCCTCTGAAACCCCCCCACCCCCAAAACCCCATGCACCGTGCTCACATCCACAAGGCCCCCTCTGTGTGTGTTTGTGCTCCACATGCATTCATACTTTCTATTCACTTACATAGTGTTGTTTCTGTGAGCGCATGTGTTCGTGCAGCCCGAGGGTGTTGAGCCTAATTATAACATTCTTCTGATTAATCGTGTCTGCTCGCCGGCCGGCCGGCCTCGGAGGGGCGGCGCCGCCGCGCGCAGCTTGTGCAGCAGGACCACACACTCTATAAATAAAGTCTGAGTCAATAACAACGCCGAGGATCACTCATAGTCTTGTCAGCTCTGTTTGCTGAGCCTGAGTAATTCAGCTAATGTGAGAACACTTGAGACACACACGCACGCGCGCACACACACACACACGCACACACTCACTCACATACATACTGGAAAAGCACAAGCAGCTAATGCTCAGATCTCCCAGTTGGCACACACACACGCACACCCACACACACACGCACACACACACACACGCACACACACACACACACACACACACACACACACACACACACACACACCCCCCCCACACACACACACACACTGTTTGCTTTCTTAATCAGTCCATACCATTAAAGATGAAGACAAATCACACCTGTTGGGTTCCTAAATTGAGACATTATTTTAATTAATGAACATTTCCCTGCACTGAGAAGCCCATTATTTCATTAATGCACCCCCGGGTGTAGTTGTAAGCAACTATTTTAATGACGTCTCAAACCGCCACATAATGATAAATATTTTAGACAGAAATCCAAATCAAACAAACTAAATTTCCCCTCTCATTAGATCTTAATATCAATATTGTGAAACAACACATGCTCTGTCCCAACGGCTGTTTCAGACATTTGTGTGTAATTTTTTTTTATTTTTTAGAAAATTCCAAAAAGAAAAAAAAAAAATGTAGTTGGCAAACTCTATGAGCTGTTTGCTTGACTGATTTATCATCACAGTTTGAGTTCGTATGACTGAGACATAAACAAACAGACAGATGTGTTGGCACAATGTGTAGATGTCTTCTCAGGACATTGTATTCCAGTGCCATAATCTCACGCTGAAAAATAAATCTTTTGGTTCGAGTTCATTTCATTCAGTTAGGAAACAATCGCAGGTTGAGAAAAATAATCCTTGTTTTTGCTGCAGGCGCACTTGTTGGTACCCCTTCTGCACTTTTGTTTTGGTATTAAGGCACACAGACAATCTCTGCAGATCCTGAGTCCTACCTTTTTTCCCTCCTCTCTTCAGCTCACCCAACAGCTTTTTTCTATGGCCCTGTGAGGAGTGCTGGCAAGGTGTTTTGGGTCATTATCCAGTTGAAAGACCCAGAGGAAAATGCATTTTCATTTTCCGGGAATATTTGAAATTCACCAGGAGTTTGAAGAAAAAAAAAAAACTCACACACTCTCTCTGTCTTCCCGTGGCTCCTCCACCACGCTCAGCAGCGATTTTCCAAAAGTCCTTTGGTTCAAACCAAACTCATCAGGAGCATTTGTTGCTTAAAGCTTAATCTTATATATAATTTTTTTTTTATCTGACCAAAGAAGACAGTTCCAAGTTAAGAACCCAGCAGTTTAGCAAACTCCACACATTTACATTTGTGTAACAGAAAAGTGACAAACTTCTCTGGGTCTTCGGTTAATTTTTACTTTAAAAAACTGATGAGATGCTGGAAAAGACTACGGTTGTTTGCTAAAAGGAGGAGTTAGCCTATTAGTACAGCCCGTCAAGCCTAAAATACCATCTCAACAATTAGCATATTTGTTCTGATGCTCTTGTGCCTGTATATCTAATAATTTAGCTGCGTAAGTGATTTTTGAATTGAAAGTGTTGCTTACTTTGTCGATATATGATTTTAAGTTGCAATAATTGCTGACGATGCAATCCACTTGATTAAAAATTTTAATCGCGTTCCACCGATATTCAAAACATTTAGATCGTTTTATTTTTTTGTTGACACTTTGTTATTGAGCTCTTTGTGTTGCTGCAACAAGAAGACATATTTGAATCTGTAGAAATCAGAGAAGCAGAATATTTGAAATGAAAAGCCTAACACACTCTTGCTTTTGTTCTAGTGGAGGGAAGCTCTCACACCCACGTCGCACCAAGCGATCCAGCGCTTCACATCGCAGCAGACAGGCTCTCGGGTTAAAGAATTTGTTTTTCTCTCAGTGTTGTGATCCGACGTGACCTCCAGAATGAGGCCAGCAGCTGCCTCTGTCATTCCCACCGCGCTGGATGTGTGTGAGGACTGGTTCTGATGGCCCAGGTTTCTCCATACGTTTCTGACCAGCTGCCGGTTTCTCTCTCTCTGCTTGTGTGGATTTAGCCCAGATGTTCTGGTCTCCTTTCCTGTGCACAGTGAACATCTGACAGCAACTCTCACATGTAGATGGGAAAACCATCATCGTGCACCCCCCTCTTAAAGTGGCAATATGATTACATTTCATTTAAAACATACATAATTTATTTATCTTCATTTTCTGCTTTTGTTATATCTAAATGAACATTAGCTCAACGCACCTCTTCCCGTCTTTATTTAATTGTTCTCCTCAGCCTTGTTGAATCCTCATTCCTGCTCTGCTTCTGCACCAGGTGGGAGGAAGTATAGGGAAACGTCCTCCAGCTTTACCCCTGTACACACACTTAACCCCTGCCAGCCCCCCTGCATTCACACACTCTGTCATCGCAGGTCCCGGCTGCTGTTGACCTGAGCACTAACACATGCTGGGGACAACTTAACCTCTGGACCTCCAGACAGAAAAACAGATTGACAGAGGAGAGGGCAGGAGGAGGAGGAAGAGGAAGAGGAGAGGGGATCAGGCAGAGACAGAGATGCTTGAGCAGAGGCTGAGTACTGGTATCCATAGTATCGTCTGATTTCACTTCATGCATCTGTAGAAAATCTCACCATCTGTTGTCCAAACTCCTCACATACAAATGTACCAGTCAAAATCTTGAGTGTTTCTAACTTGTATTTTCTGTAACTGGTCAAAGGTTTTTTGTAATTTTTGTAATTTTGTAAAAGCATTGTCAAAGGAGTAGAAAAAAAAGAGGGCTGCACAATAAGTGATAATAAGTTTAGGAATGGGGAAATAATTACTTTTAGAAATGTAGAACTATTTGCCCCTCGCTGAATAAAGATAGATAAGGAGTTTCCTTCTCACATTCCACGACAAAACCCCGTGGCGTCTAATGCTTTCCTGTTTCAAACACTAACAACTGTAATGTTTGTACCGACTCTTTAAGAGTCTGATGTTTATGTCTTAAGAGGGAAAAAAAACCAGTTTTATTTATGGAATCCTAGTGAATCCTTTTAAACTGGCAGCTTCTTGTGTGAACCTTTACCTCTGTTGCTGCTGTTTCTATTCTATTCTATTCTATTCTATTCTATTCTATTCTATTCTATTCTATTCTATTCTATTCTATTCTATTCTGTCACCGGTCCAAAACCTAACTACCAGAATAATGTCAAATTTCATGATCCATTGGACTATTTATGATCCCTTCCTGCTTTAGAAATACTAAAACTATTTCTCCACCACAGATTTTCACTAAAAGTTCACTGACTTTCATGGTAGCAGGAAGATAGAAATTAGCATTTTAACCTCTCCTTTAATGGTATATTATTATCTCAAAGCACCACTGAGCTTCACAGTTTTAATAAAATTTGAGGAGAAAGTCTCATTATCCTTTTTTACTTCATCAAATATTTAGTGCTGGTGTTTTCCCTCTGGGCTTAAGCAAAGATTCAGCATGAAATATGTTTAAAAAAAAAGAAAAGGAAAAATGGCTTTTTTACAGGGATGACCAAAGCTGAGAGAGTGGACTTATTTGCACTTTTCCACTGTTGCTTTGTGTGCTCAGGATAACCTGCAGCTGTAAAAGACCTCATTCAACTTTCTGACTCCTCTGATGAAAAGCGATCACACACTTTTTTTTTTTTTTTTTTGCTTTTTCAAAAGGTCACCAAACAACATCACACAGAGGAAATTAATTCAGACTGGGCCAGTCTTCTTTTCTGCATGAATCAAATAACAAATCCACCATTTTTAATTCTTTTCTTCATGAGCAAGCTCGATGCGTTACGCGACACATCTGTGCCACCGGCATCACAGAAGCGACCATGCAGTTTGCTAAGCGACTCGCTTGAACCTGCAGATTCTCTCGTTTACGACCCAGTCCAAAAGCAAAGTGGTTCCATATCGGCTTGTTTAGGGCTGGTTTCTGGATTTACAACCTGCTAAACCTCAAAGGACTTCTTCCTCTTTTGGACTTTTTTCCTTTATTTTCTCTCCAAATTCATTCCCCAGATTTAAGTCACAGAGTGGATGTATGTATATATACATAAAGTCTGACAAGTCAAACATTTTCCATGCTCAACATTCGATTTTCCATGCTTATCCAGACTTGAACAACGACAATGTTCCTCATTTAACATGGCATAGGAACCTGGTGCACCAAGCTGCCGGGTATGAGATATCAGACATGTTTTCCTACACATTATACACATTTTGAATTATGTTCGCAAACCTTAACTGGAACACAGATTCTTTAACACATACCGCCCTTGACACACTGAAGTTGTCATCCAACATTTATGTCAGGAAGTAACTGGTCCAGGTTCACGTTCTGCTGTCCAATACTCTCTGACCTTATTCCTGAAGCACCAACAGCTGATAAATGTTGATAATAAGTATTGATTACATAGTGAATATCGATGGTCAATAATTGACCTCTCCTTGTTTTGTGAAAGGAAGACTGCCTTGATTCATTTTTTTATGGTCTCACATGATGCTGTGAGTCAATGAGAGAACAGGAGAAGAGGTTTACGGACAATATGCACAGTGTTTTGTAACTGTCTCAGCGGAAGCTCAAATGCAACTTGCACGTGTTTCTCTGCAGAGGAAGGAGGCAATTTGGGGACTGTGACGCATATCGAGAGGAAGAGCTGGAGGAATGAAGTCAGAAAGACAAGGAGATCCTGGTTAGCAAAGCAAGAGCCACGTGACTCGAAGAACACAAACACGGAGTCGCTCTTCGGGTCCGGAGCGAACAGCTTTGACCCCGCTCAGATGAAACGTTATCGAGAGCCCCAGCCTCTTTTCTGCAACATCCTCCAACTTCCAGTGTTATCATCGTGACACAATAACACTCCACCAGGCAAACAAGAGTTTTGCCTGCAGGCCTGGTCATTACAGCACTGAAAAGTTTCAACAGGCCTTGAATTCATGTCTAATGTCTCCTGACAGTCATCTAGACCAACATGGAGGCATCTGTCGGCAGGCTCGGCTCATGTGGGACTCTCTCATTTCAGACTTTTACTCGGCTTAAGCAAACATGGGCAATTATATTATTTCCCCTGCTTTTGTTTTTTTTTTTTTGGAAAAAAATTCACCATAAATTTTGTTCACTTTTGGTGATAAAACCAGCTCTGACAGCAGCAAAAACAGCTGGATAGAAAATATAGAAGTAAAAAATACATACCTTACATAGAGAAGCCAATTGGGTAATAGAAAAGTTTAAATCATAAAAGTGGAATAAAATAAATACACTCAACAAAATGAAAAATAAAAATAACAATAGTAAAGCATTCCCCCTCCCCGCCTTCCAGACTCAACAGACTTGCTGCCTCCACCTCAACCATCAATTATCCCTTCAGAAATTTTCTTTACAGAAAAAAGTCGCATAACTTGCCCCCTTTTATTAACGGCAAAATAACAACCATTAGAAGTAATATTAACACATCACTGCTTTGACATCAAATAATAAATTCACAAACCACTTGTTCAGCCTCATGTATGTCTCATGCTGAGCCACTTAACCTCATCCAGCTAGGTTTAGATAAGGTTTCCTTGTTACAATTTTCCAATGTTTGCGCTCATTGCCAGCAACATTCGGGACTTTAACAGTTCTTATACAAACAGGGTGTGTTTAGTGGAGCGGACACACTTCGGCTATTTCAACATCTTAAGACAAATCACTGTGACTCTTCATCTAAAAGTTGACATGAAGGTTTCACAAGCAGAAGTAGAAAGCAGTTCAGTGGAGAAGAAATGTATAATTAACAACTACAACCTTGTGACATCATGCTTTACCCAATGAGACGCCGATAAATCAATTAAATTTATGTTTCCAAAAAAAGCGTGCCTGATTTAATTTCCGATTTTCACAGTGCAAAAGAAGCTGCAAAAACAAGACTTGCATTTTAAAGTTACACAAGTTTTGATGCCACGAATGCAGGTTTTACTAAAAAAAAAATAATCTGTGAATTAAAATCTTGCAAAAAGGATAAAGAATGCTGATATAAGGAATATTTTCTTGGAAGAGTTTAACTGGTTCCAATCAAGAAATCATAATGTTCCATAAATTGTATTTTGCCTTTATAATGGGGAGAACTGATGTGGCTCTCTGCCCAGGGTGGCATGGTGCCTGGAGGGTCCACTGGCATAAAAGAAAGCTTGTCAGTTGGAACCAAAATGTCTTTTTTATTTGTTGTAGAAACAGTTATGGATCCCTCCTTCCAACATTTGCACTGTGAGACAAAATGGCTGAAAACAATTGCTTGGCAATGATGCTGAAGTTAGTGTGTGCTTTGAAGATACCATAAAGGATTATTCCACTGTTTGTTTTTATTATCTCAAATTCAAAACTTCAAAATACCTAAACAGGTCAAACCTAAGCTGGATCTTTTAATAGTGGACAGAGGTTTCTCAAAAGTAAAAAAAGAAAAAGAAAAAAAACAAAGCAAGTTAAAATGTATTCTAAGAAGCATTTATAATGATTCCTTTGTGTGTCATCAATCCATTTCTTCTAGTAAAACACAAGACTTGCTTTGCCCAGATCAAATCCTTTTTAGTTCTTTGTGTTATAAAAAGAGACTGTTGTTTGTGGAGTGGAGTTCTTCATAGGAGGGTGTGTGTGTGTGTGTGTGTGTGTGTGTTTGCTTTTATGTGGTATGTAAAAAGATATTAGCACCCTGGGCGGGATTCATGGAAGAACCAACACTTCCTGCTTGGAGCCAGTCAAGGTAATTAAGTTGATAGGTCACTGAGTGATTACACTACCACATCAAGAGGGAAGATGAAGTCGATATCTGTTCATAATTTATGTAACTTATTTCCTTTTGTCTTTTCATGACCTTTGTGGCATTGCTGTGTGACTGACAGCAGCGCTCCAACCAGTGCATATGTTGAACTTCGCGAGCGCCTCGTGGCTCCGGATCGTGCAACGGAGTCGCCCAAACTCCACACAGCCAGCATTGTGAGGCTTGGCCCGCAGTATGAGAATAACGTTGCAGCGCTGCGATTGTGGTTACATCACGGTGATGAGTGTGAAAGCTGAAAAGACAGGGATAGAAAATGAGTAATGAAGATGCGGGGTGAATTAGGAAGGAGAGAAAGGCAAAACAACACACAGAGGGAAGGTGGTTGAGAGTGGCGTTACGTCACAGAGGGGTATTTACAGCATGCGGGGGTAAATTGGTAATCCCTGAGAGAAAGGGGGGGGTGGCAAGAGAAAACCCCAAGATGGAAAACAGATTGACAGAGACAGATGTAAACAGCGGCCAACATTTTCTTCTCCTTTAGGATTTTGCCCACTTAGAGAAATATTGTGTCTCTGCAGAGTTCGTGGAGCTGTGGGAGAGCGGAGAGAGCTGGGAGGTATGCCGAGTGTTTTTCTGGACAAGTATGGGATGTAAAACTCTGGAAGTGGGATAGCAGCTGAAGCTGTCCGTCGAGCAATGAATCAGGATGAGGTACCGTGAAGCGGAGGCCCTTACAGGAGCCAGATGGGCCCCTGGCTCGACCCAGCTTAGGCTGAAACTCTACACACACACACACACACACAAACAAGATGGAAACAATGGGCTCTTAAGTTTTAAAAACAGGCAAAAGCATACAAAAAGACTCCTATCGAATACTTTTATTAGGAGTACGGTGCCCAACCAAAAGGAATGCAACGGAAGTAAATACAAGAGGCCTTAATAATCTGTGTGAAAACTAAAGATTTAATATTTAATAAGATTTATATTTTGTGCTCCATGTCTAATCAAAATGCTCTGGTTTTTTGTATTTTACAGTTTTTATGCTCAGTTGAAAACACTGCAGATGGACTTATGATCAGTTTTTAAAGATCTCCGTTTGATCTTTTAAGTTGCAGAATTTCTGTTTCTCCTTCCACAACCAAACTTTCATGTCTGGAGGTCTAGAATTTGAAACATTTCATTTGTCTCTGAAAACTGACTATCTGCAATTTTCAACAGCAATAAGAATTCAACAAAATTACAACTACTCAAAAACTTTAGAGCTGCTTCTATTGTACAATGCTTAGCCTATTGTTTTAATGTGTAGAAGAAAAAGTTTAATTGGCAGAAACTGCCATTAAAATAATATAAACATAGCTTAAAAATATTAAATGACATTGTTGTACATTCTGGAATGTCGTTTTTTCTGTTTTTTTGTGGTTGTTTTTTTTAGATTTAAGAGTGAGAGAAAAAGAAGAACTTTGTTGTATTTTCTCTTGTTACTTTGAGAGCCAGAATTCACTCATGGAAAATGATCTTGCTCATCTTGCAACAGCAGATAAGAGATCAGCTTCTCTTGGGTTTAAGATACCAAAAGAAGCACGTTTTTTTGGATCCAGACTGACCCAATGACCCTTGTCATTTTCTTAAGATTATTTACCGGTTATTAAACTTTTTCCTCATATGGAAAATGCAAAATTATCCAGAATAATGATTGCATCATCTGCAAATATCTCAATCTTCATCATGCACCAAAGTATTATAAGATAACATATAAAATGTAAGAAATGTGCTCATTTTCTCTAGTGGGAGTGACTTCCATCAGCCTTGCTCCTTTACCTGACTTGTAGTTCTAAATCACTGATAAGTAAAGAGATTTGTAGGTCTGTTTTTAACCAGTCACCTTTACATGGTTTTGTTGGGATGAGAATAAACAACCAATGCAGCGTCAACTCTCTCAAACAATGCAGGTTGAGGATTCATCCTATTTCCATTCAATCAAGGAAAAAAACACACACACACACATGCACACGTGCACACATATTGAGTTGCATCTAATTTTCTTAATTGATCATTATGCGAGCAAACAGCCAAAGTCATTGCTCAGTCTTCGTGTTTTACTGATGCGGCTGATGATTTTGACAGATGGCGTTGTGGCCACAAAACCACGATATCAGGGTTGAGCAGCAGGCTGGACATATCTAGACAGCGACTACAGATTAATGCTCAGATTTTATTGAGAATTTGAGTGTAATGAGATCCAGTGGCCTTACAAGAGAGAGCAGAGAGCTGAGAAAACAGAAAAGGGTTGACACGAATGAACTGCAGTCTTACAACGCTGTTATTTTTTAATCTTAGTGGGCTATGTTATCCTAAGGCATAACATAACCCATATATTATGCCTTGGTAATATAGGAGTTACATATGTCAGGTTAAAATATAAAAAGTAAAAATAAAAAAATTAAAACACATGTCAATCTACATATTGACTTAAGCTTAAATCGGGGCATTGCAAGAATATCAAAATTCATAGAATTTTGAACTTGAAATGACAAAAAAATACGTGAATTTTTAGTGGCAGCAATTTTATTTAATGACCTTTTTTCCTTCTGTTTTTTAACACAATTTAAAATGAGTTTTATTTAATGCTTTTAGTTGAAGTGGTAGTTCCTTAATGAAACAATAATGTCTTCAAATAGAAGACAAACCAAAAACATTTTCCTGACTGATTCAAATGACGATGTAAATGTGTCAGGTTTGATTTCGATGGCCTCCAACACTCTTGCAGAAGGAAAACATTAATGTTCCGAACTAATGCTCAGTTTTGAAAATATTCATAAGAACTATCTCAAAACCTAGATCTAACTCCAACTAAACCCAGCAACTCCTTATGGATTAAACCTACATAAATAAGTTATATGACTAACCTGCCTGGGGTGATATAATTGCAGAGTTTAGCATCTGATGAGGCATTTGGTGTCATTTAATTTGTATTGTTTTTTTATATGTGGATATGAATCCACTATTTTCACAAGTTAAATAAGTGGCTTTATTCATTTTTCAGGGACTAATAAAGAATCCTGATTTATATTTGAAATAAAGAAAAGACAAACAATATCAGCTGAAAAAGACATATTTGCAAAGAATTATAAGATAAAATCATGCTTGAAGTGCTTCTCTGTTGAATATATTGAATTATTTCTTATTTGTAATAAATTCTTCTCGTGAATGTTTTGTTACACTGAGCTCACAAATTCCCTACAGCCCCAGAGTAAAATCCAAACCTGGAGAGGCAGCATTCAGTTTTTATGCTCCTCTAATCTGGAACAAATTTTCAAAAAAACTGCAAAGCTGCTCAATCTTTTTTTTTTTTTTTTTAAATCAAGGCTAAAAACTCATTTGTTTAGCATTTCCTCTGATTAACAATAATTGGAACTTAGATTAATTCATCCCTGGATTACAACATTTTGTTGTTTCTCTTTATTGTGTCCCTATAATGTAATTGTTTTCTTTTTTTATTTGTTGATTTTGTTATGATTTTTCGTTCATGTAAAGCCCTTAGAACTGCCTTGTTGCTGAAATGGGCCGTGTACACGTTCTTGACTTGACTGCTCAACACTGCCCTCTGCTGGATAAACGGTGTAATTCTTTTTATGTACAACAGAAAAATATGGAGTCTAAGAGGAATTTTAGTTGACTTCTCCCCAGGAAGAAAGGTAATGTAAGTGCTTTAAAGATTAGTTCTAAGTGTTGAAAGAAAAGGTAAGAAAAAAAACTATAAAAATATAAATTTATTAAAAAATAACTAATAAATTCATGAAAGAATGAATGAAGCAAATAAACAGCCGCACTGAACGTTTTTCAGCAGAATTGCACCGTGGTGACAGCGCCCTCTAGTGTAGATAATAAAATAAAACACACAAATTAGCGCAGAAGGCGCTAATTTGTATAAATGTTTATATAAATGTTTAACATTTATATAAACAGACATCCTCTGCTCCGTCTGCTTTCTCCCATAAGAGGAAAAAAAATGATGCTCTGTCTCCAGGATATCATCAGTTGTTCCAGATACGTTTAAAATGCATTCAGTAACAACACAATCTTTTTCTAACATCATCATCTACAAGATTGAAGAGATCCCCTATGCTTGATTACATTTTTGACGTACCTCTATTTCTAAAGAGACTTTGATTCCCTGGATATTCCTCACGCTAAGCATCTACCTTGCTTCACCATCCATCACAGTTTTTCCCAATACGCCCACCAGATGGCAGTGCTAACATGCGGTTGATCTGGGCCGATGAACCCGTTAACCCGTTTGCTCCCCCACGCCGCAGCCCCCCAGTTACAAAAATCCTCAGCCTCTCAGCGCTGCAACGGAAATATGAGCCTAGCCTATGCTGTTTCAAGCCTGACATGCTGAGCTGCCTTACTGACATGCGCAATGGTCATGGACGTGTGTGGATGTCTGTATTTCAGTGAATATTGAATGCTCAGATTCCAAGATGGTTTGCTTTGCCCAATCTCCCTCCTCAAAGTATGCATAGACTCTCACCTGCTTTCTGCTTTGCGATGCATAGATGTGTGTGTTGCCTCTGTCTGGTGGGTGTCCAGACTGCTAATGCCTCACCTTCACCTGATTAATCTGAGTTCAGCCATCTGCCCCAGCTGGTCTGCAAACTCTCTGATGTCAGGGACTGCATCAGAGAACTGCAAAGCAGAAAGACCTATTTGCTTTGAGGTTTTCAAAAAAGAAATATGAGCAAAATTTTAGTTTTTATCTACTAGGCTGGTAGGGTTGGGATGGCATGTCGTGAGGGATGCCATCAGAGAAATCTGAGCAGCCTGAGACATGGCTGATTTGTCCTGGCAGATGCTTCAACAGAAAGTGGAAGACTTTTCTGAGCTGGTGACAAACACAGAGCCAAAACCCGATTGGTTGAATGTGCAGAATTTCTTCCTGCCAAGCAAAATCAGCATCTCAGAAACCTGCCTGGGTGTTGTCTAGAGAGCTAATATGGATAGCCAACACAAAAAGAGTGAATTATAATTCAATGAGACCTGGCCGGTTTATCAAAAGACACACAGTGGGATATAACCCTCCATGGTGAAGGAACATGTAGGAAGAGAATTATGACTTATTCCGGTTTTTCTTCATAATAGTTTTCTTCTTGCCATAATGTCCAGATTTGCGGACTGTATGATAAATCATTGTCCTGTTAGCAAATCCCCCCACCTGAGCTGTAGCTCCACAACTCCCCCAGAGTAACCATCGGCATCTTGGCTGCTTTTCTGTTTAATGCCTTGTAGTCATTAAACATAGTGAATGACCCATCACTATTCATTGTGTTGCGTGAACAATGTCACTCTACTTTGTATAAAATCTGTTATAATCAGTCGTAACCTGCGGGACAAGTTGAATGATGTTGCCTTTAGTTTTCAGTAAGTGGAATAAACGTGTTCAGAAAGACTGGATCAGCAGGAGCAGGCTGACTCACTGCTGAGCTAATCCCTCTTCTAAACTCTTCATCCATCTCTCGTTAAAAGCCTCCCCCTCCCTCAGATTCACGGCTTCATCATTTCCTAGTTTTAGCCAGACCTTCGTGAACTGTAAGCTTTAAACGAGAAGACAGGAGGACAATGAGGAGTGTTGGGATTCAGCTCTTTAAGCGCGGTAATGGCTGCTCCTCCATCAAGCGGAGCCTCTCAGGGCCCCGCATCGGAACAACGCGGTGTGCAAGTGGTCCACAGAAACACGAAGATAAATTAATCATCCGCTGTGCGCATCCATGCACCTCTTTATTCCTCCTTGCCTGCTTCTTCTCACAGTCTCCTGCAAAATCCCTGTTTCTTTGCAAGCATTCCTTTACTTTTGCGCCGTCTTGCAGCTCCGCTTGTCGCCCCCCCCCCTCCAATCTGTCTGTCTCAGCTGCAGCCCTCCCCTCCAGCGTGTTTTACTGATGTGTAACGCTGACCCACTTTAACTAAAGGCAAGCGAGGATGAAGGAAGCAGCGACTGGGGGAGGATGGAGAGACTTCACATCTCTCCTCCTCTCCCCCGCTGCTCACATCCCATAGTGCTATGTTTAAGGTAAATATTTTTACAGCATCGCTCATCGCAAGGACTTCTGAGACAGGCCCCCGCCCTCGCCGCGAGTTCAAATATTCATCATCTCTCTCCTCATCTCCATGCTACTCGGTGTGTTTAACCCCCACGGGTTGTCGTTTTCAGTTGTGTCTCTCCCACTCTTGCTGCCTTCGCCCCTGCTGCTCACGTTTCACGTCTGCCTGCCTCAGCTCCCGTATCCCCCTGCGTCCATATGCTCGTAGAGCGCCGTTCCGAGGGAAGCGGCGGCAGCATATGTGTGTCATGTTTGGGTCTCACTTCACATGCAGTTAACACATCAGGTGGGAGCCATATGCGCAGCAGTGGCTCACTTGTATTTCGGTGGGATTAGAGAATAAAGGAGCAATGCAACAATATATAGCCCCTCCATCATGACACATGTGTGACGGCACTGAGGCTTCTTGCTGGAAGCTTAAGGAGTAAATCTTATCTTCCACTCGATGTTTCATGGTGCTGTAGTAGCTTAAGTGGAACCTACTGCTGGTTTTATTGAGAACTGAGCTGTTACATTAGCAGAAAGTGTTAGGCCTCCTTTAATCTGATACCCTTCAATAAAATTCAGCGAGACAATGTGGCTCCAGAAATGACCTATAGTACACAGAGTTCACATGTAGACCTAACAGGACTCCCACCTAGACTGAAAGCCATCAAGAAGCCAGTGGAAACTCTGGAGGAGCTGCACTAATTCACAGCTCAGGAGGAAGAATCTGTCTTCAGCCCTCCACAAATCTAATCTTTATGAAAGAGAAGAAGAAAACTATTATTGAAAGAAAGCCAAAAAAAAGGGCAGTTTTCTACAAGCCATCCTGGTGATGCACCTCTTAGAACATGCTCTGGTTAGATGAATCCAACAGTGACCATCTTCCTTTTCTTCAGTAGGTACAAGAAGGTTGGTCAGAAATGATGGAGAGATGGATGGAGCTGAATGCATAATATATCTGAAAAAAGAAAAGCATTTCTGATAAATTTTTGGATCTCCATTTGGAGGTACCTAAGCATTTGCTCCAACAAATTTCTCCAAAGCTCCTCCTTGGAGCTGAAGTCAGATTACAAAGTCAAGTTTCTTTGAAGTTATTATCAAAATTTTTATAACTGAACATAAAATAGTTACTTGATTGTAGTGTAAAATGACTCTGTGTGTCTGGAACATACATAATACTCTCTGTTTAAGTGATTTTCTGTATTTGAGCAACAACTGAAGATCTCAGTAGTTCCCTAAAGAATCAGTGGGTCTGAAATGAGAAGTCAAAACATGCCTGAGTTTACATTAGTCAATTCTTTGAACAAAGGCCTGTTTGGTAGCAGGTTCACTTGACCCAATTTAGCAAGATAAGCTCTCTTTTACCTACGTTATCTTGTTTATGGTAAAACCAGAGCATCACAATCACTGTGCAACGGCATATCTGGCATATTTCAGGCATGCATTCCTTCCGTCTCGCCCCCATTAAGGAGCGTCCAACTCATGACAGATTCAAGTCCGCAGGTGGACAACAGCAGCTGATGACAACCAGATGAGAAGAAAAGATTAAAGGAAGCATCTGGAGAGATGGATGGAATGAAAGTCACATGGATGGAGGATAGAAGAGCACGTGGCAAACCTGCCTCTCCGGTCTCTCGCTCAATAAATATTTCATGCAGGGGACTAAAACCAGCGCTGTGAACTCTGAGGAAGTGTGACAGCTGGAAATGCTCTGAAGACGGTGGCTTACAGCAGCCATCTAGGAGCAAAATGATGGGAGAGCTGCAACATAGGAGAGCTGTTTTGGGTGATGGGAAGGAGAAGACAGCGAGAGTTTGTAGATGACTGACAGATAAACGTGATGTGTATGGACAATAAGTTGGTTGTAACAGAACAAGATGATAGTTTTCCATGAAAAATTCATCTAACAACTCCACTCTTTACATTTGCCATCAATCCTTACCTCAAAACCGAAATCTCAAGGATTTCTCAAGGATTTGTCTAAGATTTTTGTCACACACACATACACACACGCACACACACACACACACATCCTGTGGGCAGGAAGGAGTCCTGAAATATTGATGTCGGCCCTCCTGTTGCCGTAATGAAAAATCGTCATCCGATAAATGTTTCATCCCTCCAGATGCATCACCTACCCATTTTTAACAGATGAGGCAATTCGCCGCAGAAACACAAAGACTGGGGAAATGGGCCTTGTCGCATTTGTTGCCCTCAGCACTCGGCCTGGAGGAGAGGCCTGGGGGAGATTTTGCTGCTGGAAGAAGCAGATCAGCTTCTGACTCATATATGTGGAGTTTCAGCTGTTTGATACAGTAGCAACAGACCACAGAAACCAAACCCTCCTTCTGTGTTCACTCCGATTTGGTCAACTGTCCCGGCAAGTTAACAATAGAATGACGACATTGTGGGACAAGGACACGACTCCCCCACTTAGTACCACATTCACTACATTTACAGCAATGTCGCCTATGAAGCTTATTTATGTCTTACCAGATTAGACTGGTTTTACACTTCTGTGGATTTTCTGTCAAGCTTTACATTTCACACAGGATCTTGAATGTTTTACCTTAGCCTTAACGGAACAACAAAAAACATTTTCTTCTAGTAGCTTTTAGATATTAACATTAAAACATTTATTTGAACAGATAATTTTTGGTGCAATTGAGAATCTACATTGAGGTTTCACAAATTACAAAATATTTTAGAAAGCACCCATAATGGACTTTACCAAGCTCCGCCTAGAAACGCCCTTGAAAGTCCCACGTGGCTGCCTGTCTCACAAACAAAGCCTCGCAGAGCTTAGTTTCTATGTGTAAACATGGCGTCTTTCATTTCGACTGACTCTCTGCAGAGTATTTCTGAGTCGATTAGTTTAGCATTTCTGCCGGATTTTCACAAAAAATCAGCCATGATAATGGACAGGGGAACCAACAAGTTCATGTCATCTTTTTTGGACGACATCAAGGTGTTTGAGCCACGGAATGCCTCCAACATTGTGCAGCGAAATGCTACGGGTCGATGAGGAAAACAGCAGATGCTCAGACCCTCAGCATAAATATAGCTGTGGACAAGATCACTGATGCCTGTTGTTCTTGCAAGGCTGGGTAAGTCGGGCATTCATGGTTTTGAGGGTTACTTTTGAAATCACTGATTTCTGTTGTTGCCAAATGTTTGAGTATGCCTAGGCCTGATGCACTGTACTCAGTGCTAGCGTGGCTAACACGATTACAGTTTAGTAAAAAGCCTTTTAAGGTCAAATAAAATCTTTCAAATACGGTACACATTGCATATTGATCTGTTCACAGTCTTACGTTAGTTGTATCGGTACTGCCATTATGGTGTAGTTAGCTAAAAGGTTTTCATAATGGATGCGTTTATTATTGACTTTCTTTTTTTCATTCACTAAACACAAAGAAAGAAAAGCAATAATACTTACACCAGCAGACAATCCTTTGTTCTTATTGATCCTACGACGGTTGAGCTGCAAATGCGGTTGTGCACAAGCTTTGATCCAAGCAAGGCATTCCATTTCAGATTTTGGAAATCTGTGAATTTTAGTTCCACAAATACGATCAGGATACTTGGCATTGCCTGATACCCCACTGACAGTGGAGAACCATTCTTTTTCGAGTCCTGAAGCAAAAATTTTCTGCCGGTCTGCTAGTCCACAATGTACATTAGCATGTATTTACGACTGTAGCTTGTGTTTGTGAGATGGTCATGCATGTGGTAGCTGCGCTGTGACATGAAATGGGCATTAGCCATTGAAATGCGACCCCTGTGGTAAGGTCCATTAGCGTGGAATAATTCAGTTCAGGTTTGACCGAGCTATGCAGCTAAACCCAGAATGAATGCCCATTTCTTATGACTGGAGTGACCCAGTCTGAGTCGAGGGTTGAATTCATTAGAGAATGTGTGGAGGGAGTTAAAAATGAGGGTGATGATAAAGTGACCTTCCACCTTTAAAGATTTTAACTCGAGTCCAGACTCTTCAAAAAACACAGAAACTGCCCTTTAAATAGACACAGAATCATAAACTACGATTCAGTAGTTTATGATTCTCATGTACCTGTGGTGCACAGGACTGTCTCTGACAATCCTTTCACTCTGCAAAACCCAGACAGACACTCAGTGCCTATTGACTGGATATGCTGCAACAATGGAACAATGGGAAGCTTGTTTGCACAATCAAAATATCTCGTCTGTTGTCACCAATAACAAAATCTCACAAAGCAAATTATTCATACATAAACGTAGCAACACAGCTTCAACTTATCTATTTTACTTTTAAGGTTTTTTAAATTATTTATATAACATTTAGAGCTACTACACAGTTGTATGTTCCATGAATGGTTATAGAAACCATCTTTTTGGCAGACAAATGTTGTTTCATGACTCACCATTCAAGCAGCATTTGAAATGCTGCCATTGTTAGGAGTTGCAACAACAAAATGGCACAAAACATAAAGCAAATATCAGAAACCTGCAGCTAATTAATGATGGCATCGATAAGGGATGCTGATGATGCGTATAAAAACTTTATGTTTTGACTCGCAAACTCAAAGTTTACAGCTGTTAACCGCCGAGACTAAGAATCCGTCTATCGGAAAGCTTCATGATCTCTGCGCATCTTGGATGACACGTGTCATGACTGCTAAAGCGCTCATTTAAAGTTTGCGCACTCGAATGTTCCACCGTTCCACCATGGAGACATTAAAAATAAGAAGCATAACGGAGGAAATAAATGGAAAAACAGGAATGATTTTAGCGACGCGCTGTCTTGTTTCAAACAGGGACTTCTGCTGATATGGCAGTGATTTATCATCCCAGGCTTGTAATGCCATCCAAAGCATGAAAAACAACATGAGTGTTTTGATTGTTTGCTAGGCGGGGCCGCTCCGGGTCAGATTACTGCAGACATGTGTTTGGAGCTTATTTTCCTCCTCAGTGACCATAATTAGACAAGCCTCTCTGCTCCCTCGCTTGCACAAGTGAACGTGTCCTGTAACTGGAACTCCACTTGGCTGTTTCTCCCCTAAACTTTTTCCAGACTGTGAATGACCTAGAACCAGTTTGATTGGCAGTGCATGAAAGTTGAAATGCAAACGCAGTCTTACGTACACAGCATGGTCGTATTAAAATGCATCCAAACTTATTAAGATTCACAAAGGAAAGTCGGATTCTGTCTTTATGGTGTTCTCTGTCTCTCCATTGTTATTGAGCAGAAACCCATTAAAACCGGGCTAAGACTTGGCAAGCTTGCAGAATGATGCCAATACGACTGAGCTGACATTGTCGGTGCCCTTGGTGCCTCTGCTGTTTGTGAGTCTTGGAGGGCTGGAATATTGGAATTCAGCTGATTTCCTCTGGCAGAGACACCATGCTCCTCCAGCTGGAGTTGACACAACGCGGGGGAGAAACAGTAAAATTGAAATGATAAAATTAATTCAACTTGCATTCTTAGAAACAATAGTAGTAATCAGGATGGTCTGAAAATCATGAATAGCAAAAAAAAAAGATATACCAATGGATTCAATTGGTATATATTGAATCCATATATACCAATATACATGGTATATATGAATACCATATTTTGCTGCCTGAGAGCAGCGAAATCCCCTTACAGAAGTCTCTCTTTTTTTTTTTTACAACATGGTTAGCATAATAATCTGTCACTTCTGAAAGGTCAATATGACAAGCGCTCCAGGGAGCATCACATGGGCCTCTAGCCTCCAACGCGCTCTAAAGGCTAACTCTTTGCTATGGTGCATTAGCGATATTCTTGCACATCTGTTTCTTTTTTTCATAGTAAAGCGGAATGAGCTGCTCTTTGGCTGATCTCTGTAGTTCTGCAGTTCATTTAGATCCTGGTTACCATCAGACAGGCTGAACCAAACAACTTCTGGAACCTCATTGAAGGTGCGGACTGATGTCTCTATCTGAGAACCACATGACTGAAAAGATTTTTCACTGTTTCCTTCCAGTTGAAACACTTTTAGCCAAAGAATAGTCAGACTTGGATTAGCATGCAAGTCAAATACACATCTCTTCTAGTATACACATAATGAAAGAGAATGCTTTGCGCAAGACAAAGCACACCTTTGGCAAGGTGTGAATGCATTCATACCCTTTGAACATCCTCACATATTGTTACATTACAGCCTCAAATCTCTGATGTATTTTGGGGGGACTTTAATATGATCACCAATACCATCCAAGTTTTGATTTTTTTTTACAACTTTTCACTGTCTCTATGGCTGCATCTCTTTGGATTACATCCCTCAAAGCTTTGCACATGTGGAGATACAAAAGTTATGTCTGTATGTCTAGTGTCATGTCCAAACTGGTTTTCTTCTACGACTGCCCCGTTTTTTGGATCCAAGTGCTTCTCCGTCAGTGGATCTGCCTTCCTGTCCGTGCTGATGATTTCAATGTGGTCTGTCTTATTGATGCAGGTTTGTTATGGAGAATCATCCTTCCACTTTAATTATTTTTAATATTTGTTTATATATTTAAAGGTTTCAGAAATCTTGTGTTTGAACTTTTGTGCCTTTTTCTCCAACACAATTACCTCTGATTTGCTTTGAGAACTTGTTATGATTGTGCTAGTCACCACTAAGCCAGAGGTGCTGTACACTGAATGGCCTATCATACCAATGGTAAATATATTGAATACATGAGATGGCTAAAGTGCAGTGAATTCAACATGGTCATTAACATGACTCCTTGAGGATATGAGCTTTAAAGAAAAGATAATGCTCAAATTACCGTGTTTCTGAAGGCATTTTATTTAATTAAGAAAAAAAAAATACTTAGATCTTTTACAAAAGGTCATGGCAAATCCATGTTATGTTACAAGCTGTAAATGAAAAAAAAAATCTCTCTATAAACTTCAAAGTGTTCTTCAAAGCCCCATTAAGTCTGAAAGGACAAGATACCTGGGCTGTGGCATGAGTGATTAATGTAGAACAGTTTGAAGCTGCCCTCAGGAGGAGACCAGGAGAGAGCTACTGAGACTAAACAGATCTGCTCAGTCACATTTCTATTTCTACCTGTGCGTCTGCAAACCTCTTTCATTTTAAAACTAGTCCCTAACCCAGTCCAGCGCTGATGAGGGAAATTACTCGAGGCAAACAGTGAGTTAAAAATGTTTCTTTCGGTGTAAGAATAAATCCAGATTTCAAAACAGAAAAGGAAAGTAACCCTCGAGAACTGTTAAGGTTGTGTACTTTTTAAGATTTGCAATTGACATCCAACTATAAAACAATAGGCTAGAAAAACTCAAGACAGTGAGTTTTTCTTGCCTAGAAAAACTAGGCTAGAATCCTAATATTTCTAGGATGCAGAAATATTAAATATTTCTGCATCCTAGAAATATTTAATAGTTTGGAGAAGCACAAAAGCCAATCTTTTACAACACCTTTAGTATGTGCATCCTCATTAAACAATCCTCATGCTTATTGCTTACTCTGAGTGCAAAACTAAGAGATCTTTTCAGACTCATTCTGTTTTTTGTCCAAACTGAGAATTTCCAGAAAACCAATCAGTGTGTGAGCAGACCAAACAGGCCTCCAGAGGGTGACAGATGACCAGAACTGAGGGGGAAGTGAGAACCGGGCCTGGGCATACAAACCGAATACGAGAGAGCTGGATACAAACTAATTTCACAATGAAATGGCTAACATGGGTAAAACGATAGTGTTCTTTTGTTTTCATGGACTAAATGATGTAATTCTAGATGTGAATAAAAATGAAAATCTTTGGTTGTTCATATTGAGCTTAAACTCCCAAACAAACTACCGTAACAATGTCTTACACAATGACTTTTGAACAAGAAGAATGTAGTAGAATCTCCCTGCAAAGTCTAAGTGAAGCTTAGAACGACAATAAAACATGCTAAATGGCTAGAGGTCACTGAAATTATTTTCTATAAGCTGGTTCGTGGTAGTAAAATATGTCTTTTTGAAACTTAGAATATTGTGCTATAGCGTAAACATTTCCTCTTGATTGCACTGTAAAATAGGAGGCAACACTGACAGTGCTGTTCATGCCATGTGATTGGCTAATTTACATTTCCTGTCAAGAGGCAATTGAATGAGTGTACCTAATAAAATGGCAGGTGGTACATGTCATAAAGCTCAATGCTGGGACATTTTCCAACATATTCAGAAAATGTATGGCATGCCGGCTTGGCTTGTGAAGCAGCATCAGATGAATTCAGAGGTCATAATGGAGAGTTATTGACTTATAGCAGCGAATCTTCATACTCCGCTGAAACACAAGGCAGATGCATAATAGTCAGGGACGTATAAATGTCAGTGCTATGCTTTGCATACAATAATGACAGTGGCAGAAGGTAAAGGCAGCTCTAACTTTATTTTGCTCCTCTCCCTTTAGAAACCATGTTGTGCTTTATGTCATTCCCTAGCCACCTGATTTTTCAGCATTTCTGTTTTGTTTATGTGATCAGCTGGTGTGATGAAGTCCTATCAGCAGGGGAAATGAAGCTTCCTTGTAAAAAAATAAAAAATAAAAAAAATGCTTGTTTTTACCCAGCAGTATAAAATTGATCTGGTGTTGATTTTACCTATGCATAAAATAAACCCCTTTGGAGACAAAAATGCCAATAATGTAAATCTGATTATATCTTATCATTGTGTTTTGCATTTTTTCCCCCTCCCTTTATGCAAGCCACTTGCTGGCAAACGAGTCGGAATGAATAATCACAAGTGGCTGTAACAGCCACCAGCGTTCCCAGAGGGCTCCTGCAGCCTGACAGCACTGTTGTGTGACAGCATCAGACAGCAGCCAGGCATCACAACAATATGGCGCTGGCACTCTCTGGACACATTGACACAACAGATAGCCGGGTTGGCAAAGTGGTAATCATGCCCACCCTCTGGTATGCCTGGCTAAAACACGATCTGAAAGAGCAGCAGACCGGCGCTTCGGGCATGGCTGTTGGCTTGCTTTGGCATTTTTAGCAATGGTGTAATGAGTATGTGATTGATTGGGACCACAATAGGGATTCATGTACTCAGAGCGGTATACAGAACACACCAGGCACTCTCGGATTACAGGCCTCGTGGGTTCTCACCAGATTAAACGGTTACATTAAACAGTATGAATAAAAAATTGAAATTATTCTCTTTAGAGCACAGCCACAGGAGAAAACACTGGCGTGTTTCCAGTGGGGATTGTTAGGAGGAATGCTTCATGCGTTCCTGTTTCCTCTCTAAAACCCACGTGCTTGAAATAATTGTTTCTCCCTTGGACTATTTGTGCGTCCCTGCACCGGCAGAATCTAAATATATAATTAACAGTTGCAAATTGTACAAATGGGACATCCGGAACATGATTATGCCAATGTTAAAGGTTGTCTTAGTCATTTGGATAATTGCATTTACATGCCTGAGGCGAGATTCTGCTTGATGTGGAGAGGGCACTGCCACCTGAGCTGATTCAGAACATCCAGGAGTCCACTATTATCATGTTTTAATAAGGACGTTTGCAACCGTGGTCATCAAGCCTTCAAACAAAGGGTGACCTCAGACTGCTTTTATGGTTCTAATTTGTCTAATTGGGCCTAAAGTTCATGAGCTCATGGGTATGAGGCATCTTATTAAACTACACACAGGGATGGTGGGTAAAACTAGTGGGCAGCAGTGGTGCCAGGCAGGATCCCCCCTTCTTCTTCCCCCCCATTACATCTTCATCTGATCACTTAGCAAAATGAACTGGCTGCTCACATGGCACGGCGATATTTCACGCGTTTTTACCAGCGTCATAAATTGTACGACCATTTTACCAAACACTTCCTCTTGCTTTGCTTGTTTTTATTTATCAACATTACAGCTCAGGAAGGGTTTTACAATTTTCTGTTCTTTTTATGCCAGTTTGTAATCCAGCCTTGCCAAGATCCAAGACTCAAAGAAGAAGGGAAAAAAAAGCCTGCAGCCTACAAAAGGTTGTATTTATCGCTACATCAAGGAGAATTAGGAAATAAAATCAGCATCCGGTTGGTGGTATCCCTACTGGGGATTTATCAAACTGTCCCTACTGATCTTTAATTCATCACTTGATCTTGGCCAACAGGCTAACGCAAGCGAAACAAGAAGTTGGCTCGGGCCTCAGATGACGACTCGTACATAATCAGTTCCCGGCAATCAAGAGGCCTTCCTTAATATCGACAGTCACAGTAAAGCTTCCCTCTGCTCCCTTTTTATTTGCACAAGGGTCAGTTAAAGCCAGCCCCGCCTCCAACTCAGGCTGGTCAGTTGGTTAGAGCGAGCTGTGGTCTCAGGAGACCGTAGAGGTGAAAGGGTCACAAGGTCAGGGATTTGGGGACTCTCACGGCACAGCAACACACAATTGTTCTTTTCTAAGCTGCGAGGGATACGACTGGGGAAAGATTTACTTATCAGTCAGTTCATCAGCCGACAGCCACAGAATCACAGGTGCAGCTTGGTGGGGGATTGGCTTAGAGCGAAGCAACTTAATCAACTTACGAGACGAGGCAAGGACATTGTCTCCTGTCTACATTTATCCTCGGATTCATTCGATGTTTGGATACTCTCGGGTGTGATATGTACAGAATTGTAAACCTGGTGAAACTGAGGCGTCCGAGACAATTTGTGAGGGAAAGGGACATTTTATGACTTATCACATGTATTTGACATTTCTTTGTCTCCTTTCTGAAAAAACAACACAGAAAACAGAAACACACACTTAGTCAGTTCAGTTTGTTTTTCTCTTGCACTAAAGACATGTAGGTGATACTTGGTCCTAAGTCAGAAAATTAGGTTATCAGCAGACAATTTCAAGTTCTTCTGGTGGATTTTATTCTTTAACATCTTTGTTTTCTGACATCCATCACGAGAAGCCAAAATCTTACTGGTTTTATGCAGAACTACCGACACACCTGCTGCACTTCATTTGATTAAACCATGAGGAAACAGGTCAAACCAAACAACTAAATCTAAACAAAGATGCATGATTAAGATTACTAATCTAATTTACAAACTCATCTGCATAACTAAATGGTCTGCAAAATGAAACATTTAACAGTAATCCTCCTGGATCACCTGGTTTTTTAATTTCTGCTTGTGCCCTGTTCTGTTAAAGTGGTTTAAAAAGTTTGTACCAAATAAAACCCAGCAGATTGTATGGAGTCATTACTTACGGCATTCACTCCCCCGGACCAGCAGGGGGCGGCAACAAATCGCTTGTGTTGAGTTGTTGACTTTACAGCAGTCCCTCATACGGAGCATGCTGTGACAGTGGAGAGAAAGAACTGCCCTCTGACAGGAACAAACCAACAGCAGAACCAGAACCAGGCTCGGTACCAGCAGCCATTTGCCATGACCTACTGGAGGAGAGAGAAGAGCAGAGACACAACAGGTCAACTGATCCAGGAGAACTTTCTATGTTCATGGAAGTGAAAAGGAGAGGGAGCATCATGTCAGCCATTGCCCTTTTCCAGGAAGCAACCACAGCTAATCGGCTATAGCATAATGATGCAGAAGCTCATTCTCAAGGATCAATAACGGGTCGGCGGTGTGTCGCTAGGACTCACTCATCTGACTCAGTGTTTAACGTTGTTTGTATTGTTTTGGGTATTGTAGTACTGTACAAAGTAACTTGGCAAATGGCATACTGTACACCATGACATTGTAAGAATCACCTCCAGGTGATTTGAATGTGATTTTGTTTGCCATTCAGACTTAAGGACCTCTTCCTAAGAAAGATCTGTGCTAAAACTGGACTTTGACTTCAAACACATTCTAACCTGGACTGCCAGAACAGCAGGAAGCCATTTTGAAGGTTGCTCTTGATTTTAAGGCCCAATCCCCATGGATTTCTCAATCACTTTGGATTAAATAAAAATATTTGACTGCTGTGATATTTAGAGATGATGTTACTAGGAGTGTTGCATTGTAGTTTTTAAGATAAATAAAAATTTTTTATGCATGTAGCACAAAATAAGTAAACGGCTAACTGTTGCAGGAAATAATTGTATTCAGCCTTTCCCCCTCCCCCATCTACCGTATTTTCCGCACTATGAGGTGCACCGGATTATAAGGCGCACCTTCAATGAATGGCCTATTTTAAAACTTTTTTCATATATAAGGCGCACCGCATTATAAGGCGCATAGAATAGACGCTACAGTTAAGGTTGCCAAGTGATTTGTTCCGTACTCTACAAATGTGGATATGTAATAACAAAGAAGTGGTCCCCGAGTACTTTATATGCTGCCCCAGTCATTGTTTCACTCACCGTGTTGGTGTTGCGATATTGTGTGCAACTGCTTTCTGGGTAACACAGACCAACCGACACGCTGCCACCGGAGTCTCTGTCTCTCTACCCTCCACCCCCGGCTTTAAATGTATAGTGGCTGGTCCCTTGGTAATCCTAGTCTAAGCACCCCGGATGAATATCTTTGTTGACATGAAGAATGTCAACAAAACAGTCCAACTCCGGCCACGCCGGACCATCGTCCGGCGTGGCCGGACGATGGTCACCCTTCTCCGTTCGCGCACAGCATGTTCGTGGAGAACGTGGTCCTAAATGACCTGCAGACGACCTGATTCTAGATGGTCGGTAGGTAGATAGGTTAGTCAAACTTTATTAACAAACCAGCGTTCTGACAACTATCCCAGCATGCACTGCACACTTCTTCTTCTACGGGGAAAATTAAGTTTTACCGTAGTTGCTAGACCTGTTGTGGCTCAATACTGGTCCATATATAAGGCGCACCGGATTATAAGGCACACTGTCGGCTTTTGAGGAAAGTGAAGGTTTTTGGGTGCACCTTATAGTGCGGAAAATACGGTAATTAAAAGTTGATATCAATTACTGCAATTTCTGTTTCCTCTTGGTTTTTGTGTTGATGGTGTTAAATCGATTAACTGGGATGTAATCCGGTTTTCTGACGGGTTGCATTTTCGTCCCAATTTCAATGATTTATCCCAGCCTGAGCAATAATGTCACCTTTCACATTCGGCCTGTCAACCACTAATTACCTCTCTGTGATTCGAAGCGCAGGGCGCAGACAGAAAAGCGGCGATCAATCTCGCCTCTGCAGCCACACGTGTAAATGTTTAGATGTTCGGACGTGTTACTTCTCATGTTAACTCGCATCCATTAGCGAAAGCCAGCATGTCTATCTATACTCCTGCTGACCTGATGGGCCTTTATCAGTGGGAGGCTCTGCACCTGGTTGGTTGATTCTTGTGTGTGTGTGCGTGTGTGTGTGGGGGTGGCAACAGATCAATCTTATGTGTGAACATTCACATGCTTTTCAGACATGGATGTCAGAGTGCAAGTGTGACTTCCTGAAGGAGAGTTTGTGGTTGTTTACATGCAACAGGTCAGAAAGGGAGACACTGAAACGCTGATGAGATCGTGACATAATAACCAAAACATAATCCAACCCCCCCAAAACACACACTCCTGTCGCTGTGGAATGCCATTTTTCAGCCAGCATGACTCCTGTTTGAATTGGAGAAGGAAACATCAGTCTGCCTTGATAAATGATGTTGATCCAGGGCCAAAGGATCAAGGCGACTGTAATGTGATGTAAACTAATGAAGAAACAAAGACGGACACAAAAGAGAGTAGAAAAAAAAAAGAGATAAAGTTGGCAGTGAAGTCACAATGGAAAAAGGGGCAGGAGGGAAAGGACAAAGACTGGATGTGAAGCAGAAATAATGGGATTGATAGATTTTAAGATGGGCTAAAACAGAACAAGGCAGGAGGGGGAATCAAGAATGTCTGGAGGCCACACTTATCTCTTTGAATGAAAGGAATGCACACGCATACACACACACAGACACCAGCTAAATTAAGATGTGCACCGAGGGAGAGCAACAGAAAATCAATGAGCAGTTTAACACCCATCCTCCAGGAGGTGGAAGAACACCTTCAGGCCATGACGCAAGCATGTGTCCGTGTCGATCCGTGCTCGCATGTACATGTGTGGGGACTCCCATGTGATTTTTAGCTCCGGGGTGTAACTTGAGTGTGGGCATACACCAACACACATCCTCAATCAACCTCCTCTCCTTCCTCCTTCCAGTGCTGAAGCCCCAGCAGGCACGTCCACCCGGCTGCCTGGAACGTCAATTATTTAAAGAAAAAAAAAAAAAACAAAACAAAACAAATGTGTTCTGTGGAAGGGCGGTCAATGACTGAGCAGTGGGGTGTGTGTACCTGAAAGAAGAGGAAGAAATGTACATTTTTGGAAAAGGCATAAAAAGAGGCACAGCAGCAGATGCAGGTGTTTTGCATGGCTGGTAAATAAATTAGCTCATGTGGATGGACAGTTTTCATTTTCTTCTTCTCTTCGTGGTCGTATATGTGTCGTATATGTCTTTAAAAGTCTAAAATTCCTTAACAGAGAACACTGTACAGATCAATGGGTGTTCGTAGTGGCCTTTGCATCATCGAGTACCGGCTCACAGTGCACAGGCAATACACCCGATAATTACATCCATTGTGACTGTTTGCTTGTTTAGAGGTGCTAGTGCCACATAAGTAACGCAATGGATTTTAAATAGTGGAAATGCAGAGGTGGGGGTGTCTGTAGTGCCCCCCCCCACCCCCCCCCCACCCCTGGCAAGTCTTGAGTCAGTTGGGGCTGGAGCTAGCGTTCCTGTTCTTTCAGGGTGGTTCATTTTATTTCATTTCGGTTCCTGGTTTGGTGGTTTGGCTTCGGGTTTTCAGCGGGTTCCAGGTTTTCACCGGTGTTTGGTGGCAATCAGTTGAGTGGCTTTTCTTTGGTGGAGGAGGCTAACTGTCGGCTTGGTGTGACATTTATGATGTCGCAAGAGGGAGCCTTCAACTCCTGTCCTCAGGGGTCGCTGTCCTTCAACTTTTCGATGCATTCCTGAATCAAACGGCTGAACTTCTTCCTCAGTCTGCAGAAAAGTTGTCTAAAGTCCTGAAAATGAGCCCATAATTTGATTCATGTCTACTGAAGAAGAGACGCATCTAAAAGTTGCAGGGCAGCAACTTTTAGCCCTTGAGGTCTGGATTTGAAGACCTCTGGTTCAGAGAGCACTGGTTTTCTCTTGTCACAAAGCAAATGACTCAAATGGGAAACTACCCATTATACAGTCAACAGAGGAACTCGGTGCTGTAAAAGATGCTCCAGAGTGCCCTGCAATGCTTCACCCTGTTAAATCTTTATTTTTGAACTAAACACATTTTAGGTGCTGTGCTTCTAAACATTAAAAGCATGCTGACATTTTGTGGAAATTACTTGATAAATTGAAAAGTAAAGTGAGCATTTATTCCCTGCTTCTTTGTATCTTTTTCGCATCTCTTGTACCTTTTCTGCCCCCCAACTACACACATACACACGCACGCACACACACAGACACACACAGACGCCCTGGCTGACCTCAGTGTTTAATCATCATCCATTAGTAATTAGGAGCTGTTTCCTGAGTGTGTATCCAGAGGCTTGCTGAATAAAGACTTTAGAGGAAATAATAATAAATAATAATCAGACTGAACCAATTAAGACTGATTACCTTCTCTGTCACATTGGGTGCTACACACTGCTCTGGTCTCACACACACATGCTGCACTTGGAGCACTTTGTGCTGACTTGTGAATATTTATATACACCGTTCGTTGGCAGCACTCACACACGCACACACACACACGCAAACGCGTGTGCTGCTGGGTTTCGCCCTAAATATAGTCAATACTATGCTCCAGTAAATGGTGTAGCAGTAATTGGGATCCCGTGGAAAACTTCACTCCTCATGGGGGCTCATTCTGACTTCAACAAAACCAGGGCTCTGTCTCTTAGGATAAGCCCCTTTCAGTCTCAGTCTTAGCCGGAGACAATGGCAATGTGGCATGGGATGGATTAGTAAAATGGGTGGAGCGGGCCGGCGTCCCAAAACGTGATTAAGTATTTGGTAAGTGACTCTGAGCGGGACTCTGGAGATTTGAAAGTATGCGCTGAGGACGCCGGCTCCTTTCTGATGGTAAATAAGGCTGAGAGATGCATCTCGGGGCGGGGGAGGACAGGGGTCGACAGTGGAGAGGAAGATGCACAAGATGTCAATAAGAAATATGTGGCTGCTTTTATTTCAGCAGATCCCCTCAGGCCGACACTGGTGAAGGTATCAATCCGCAGATGCACTCATGAACTCACCGTTCAACACTTTCCCCCACGCAGAGCTCGAAATTCACGACAAACTCGGCCTTTTTCTGCATATGGACACTTTCTGTGCAATTAAAGCAGAACTATGAGCTCATTTTTCCCTACTTCCCAAATAAAATTTAAAAAAATCAGCGTGTTATCACCTCTGCCATTCTGCCTGACTATTTTAATGGCTTTTTAATGGTGTGGCGATTGTCATCCGTCAGTAGCCCGTGGGGCTGTCCCCAGTGGCAGATTTGGCTCCAGCAGCCACAGCTAGTCTTCTAGGAAGCACCATATGGCGACAGTTAGCGCCGACATATAGAAATGTAACACATCCTCCAGGGAGGAGGGTGGCAGTTCCTGTGGATACAGTGTGAAGTGTGTTTTTTGAGCGAGAGTGAACGAGAGCAATCTCAGAGTAACAGATTGGCTTGTGGAGATATCAGTCTCTGCATTAGATGAGATGATTAGATGAGTGCCTCTGATTTGTCAAGATGAAACCCTTGTAAATTAGAGCGAGGCTGTGTAGATTTAAAGTGCTATGGTAATATGTTTGAAATTAGAGTAGAGAGGGGCTGGATGCAGTTGATGAGAGCAGTAAAGAACTGGTACAATTAAAAATTCTTGATAGGGGGGAAAAGAAGAAACTAATCTCATAGTTGGTGCCTTAGATTTAAGTCAGAAGTTTTTGCTTTTACTCAGAAATAAAACTAGCTCCGATGTCAAACTCCTGCTTCTAGTGAGATTTGCTTTGCACTTTGAGAAAATGTATGAAGTGATGAAACTTCAGATTTATGAAAACCTAAATTCTGTCTCAAAAGACAGATAAAACAAGATAAAAAAACAAAAAACAAAAACATTAACACAGAAATATCAGGCTTCTGAAGAGTATGCTGCACATAACCCAGCAAGTGTTCCACTCAACACTTATTGAGTTGGGGCTCTTTTTGCATGAATTACTGCATCAATGTGGCATGGAAACAATCGCTGTGGTTCTGCTGAGGTGTGATGGAAACTCAGGTTTCTTTGATAACACCTCCGTTTTTTGATCTGGTCTCTCTCATCTTCCTCTCAATAACACTCCATACCGCGTTCAGGCCTATTTGGTAAGCAATTCAGCATCATCATTACTCCTGTTGATGATGCTGTTGAGTGGAAGAAAGTTGAGTTTCTTCCACTCAACTTTCTACAGCACTCAACTTCTTTAAAAATGATCTTTTTCGCCTACACTGCTTGTGGATGATGTCAATGACTCTCTTCTGGACATGAACGTCTTTTATAGACTGAGAGACAATACAAGCTTTTAAAGTTGAACATTTTTACAGTATTCTAATTTTCTGAGACACTCAACTCCATTACCTGCAAGCTAGAATGACAAAATGACAAGAGTAAAGGGTTCAAATAGTTGAGGTTTAAGTGAATCTATATAAGAAATGTGTTTCACTTTATGAAGTGAGTGTCAAAAGATATTGAACTTTTGTACTTAATGAACAATTTCAAACACTTTCTCTATAAACTTTTATGTACATTATTTTTTTCAGTTTACTAAGTTCAAGAACATAAATATATTATTAACTTTTTGCCAGAATTGTGTAAGTATCTGCTAGCATTGTGAAGTGAATATTTTTTGTCGCAGAATTTCGCAATCCAAATGTTTCTGCTCCAGCTTGAACATCTTCAAGGAGTCACTTTAAAGTCTTTATTTTGGGAGAAAAGTGTCTCTGAATTGCCATAGAAGTTTTCAATCTTAAAAGAAGTCTCAAAAGACACTTCTTCTTTTATATGGAGATAACCTACCTGTTATTCCACTCCAGCCTCTGTCATCAAAGCTGTCTTTCTTCTCCTCCCATCCCGGTCTCTCTATCCTCTTCTCCATCACTTTCTCTGGCCTGTCAATTTATTAAATAGGCTGAGGCACGGCAGCATTGATGTTGATTTCATACATGTCACGCGACACAATTACTTTAATAGTGCCATGAATAGATTTCATGGGGAGATGGTTGGATTTGTTTGAGAGGCAGTTTAGAGACAAAAGGAGGCTGTCATCTCTGTTTGGCCTTCAGTTCCAGAGCTCCTATTAGCAGATACGACATTTTGACAGTCCTGCCACGAATAAAGAGATGATGTCTTTACAACTTTTTTTCTTCCAAACTCTTTTCTTCCGTATTTTAGTCCATGTTTCATTGTATGCTTTTACTTTAACATTTTTTTTAGGCACTGTGTACGTGTGATTCTTCACTACGTAGCTAGTGAAGAATCACAAGAATGAGCATGAATGAACGAAGACGGGCAGGTGTGAAACAGTTTCTTCAAATCTGCAGAAAATCCAAGCACAGACGGATTTGTTGTTTGCTCAGACTGCTGTGATTTAAAGTGATCCTGGAGCTGCTGAGCTCGAGGTGTTCTTTTTCTAGCACGTTATTCTGGCGCGTAGCAATTATCTATCTTGCTATTTGCTCTGTTTTTGAATGCAGCAGCAGCGTAAACTTGCTGTGCCGCTGCCTGGCTCTCCGACAGGATGCTGTTAATGGGGAGGATGGAGGTTTTTTTCTTTTGCTTTTACTACCCGCCGTGGCAACCAGAACCGGGTCTCTGCGCTTCGGGGAGTTTCACAGTGGACTGTTTTTCTTGGACGCTACAGTGCCCACTCTGGTGCTGGAGAACCTCTGTGTGAGGATAAAGAAAGAAAAAGAAACAACCTCTGCTGTGCTGACAGGATTAGAACAGTTGACACATGTAACCCTACGCTACTACTGCAATCACTCACTCATTCACCCTCTATTTCCGAAATGATAAGCGAGGGAACAAGTTGTGGCGATTAGAAAGTTGGGAGTTTTTCTCCCTTTGTTCAACATATTACAACCATACGGTTTAAGAGAGTGTAGATTTTTGTAATATCTACTGCACTAAAGCTTCAAACAACTAAATACGTCTTTTGATGTCATTTGATGGCTTTTTCACATCTGATCTTGAAAACAGGTTTCAAACTAATTGAAGTCATGCTGGTTCTGTAACGGATGGCTCTCCATGTGTCTGCAGGTGACAAAGGTTGGTGTCTGTCCACATTTTAGATCCCCTTTAATTCTCTCTTGTCCTGAAAGCCAGAGTCCCGGAGAGCCGTTCGCCTCGAAGCGTTAACTCCAGCTGGGACGGTGAGCAGGAGCGGGCTGGACTGAATTATCTTAGCGTGATCCCATGTATGTTAATCTAGGATGTGGTCGAGATATTTTTTTTTTAAAGCAATCTGTCTATTTTTGAAAATATTTAGCATTGCGTACATTAAAGTGGTAGTTCAGCATTTCTTGGTGGAGAGGTTATAACTAATGCATTACCTGAATAAATAACTTTTCATTTCGTCACTTTGTGTGAAAAAAATAAATAAAATAGAACCTCTTCCAACTCCTATCCTCCCATAACCAACAACAACAAAAAAACTAGAAAACATTAAAAGAACCATCAAACATTCAGGATTGTAATCCTTTGGGACAGAGTTAAAATAATAAAAAAAACATTTTAGCTGAATGTTCATGCTTACTTATACAAATAGCAGTAACACCTGATGTTAGTACTAACCACGTGTGGATGGACACCATGTTTTAAATGCTTCACCCATTCATTTCTACTGGAAAAAATATTTTACAGGAGTTTTAATATTTAAAACAGTAGCTAAATGAATAAACACCAGGAGTGGTAACTTACATGTCCAGAATGAGCCGAATGTTGTTAAAATGTAGTTATATTATGAGAAAAAACAAAAACAAAAAAACCCCACAATAGTTTGAATCCATTTAAGCCTTCAATCATTTGTATAATTCTTTAAGTAAATAAAATATAGTTATTAGCAATGCAGTAAAATGTCATGCAAATTTAATCAGCTGACATGCTGAATGAAATCCAAGAAGGAAGAGGCAGTGCAGCCACGGAGTGGGGAGACTTTGGCGTTGGTTGGAATATTTGTCTCTCCGGTGACCCCACTCCCATCCGTCATGGTTGGTAAACAGACCTCTGACACGCTCCGACACTCCACCAGGACCCGGATCGTCCCCAACGTGCTGAGATACGGGTAGGCTTCTGTGGAAAGCCGACCGTCGCTTCAAACGCTGATATTGAATGTTTATGCTCAATATTGATATTGCTTTGGTGGATTTGACTTTATGTCATGTTGTGCAAAAGAAAGGGAGTTAAGGTGGAGGCGTGAAAAGAAGCCACAATTTGTCAGAATAACACGCACGCATGAATGAAAAAGATAAACGCACATTTCCTCCTCAGTGTGGGGTCAGTGTGGGGTGTGAGGTGACTGGCAGTTTGATGTCACATTCATGACAACAGCAAAGGGGGTTTTCCCACCACCTGGCTTAAATTAGCACAGATATATATGTCCTCAGAGGAGGAGGGGGGAAAAAAAAACACAGCCGGAGGAGAGCAAGTCTGCATGCCACAGAGCAGTGGCAGCACAGAGGTTGCGCTCAGCAGTCGTGGAGCAGTCCGGTGCGTGACATGCATGATTAAATGAGCAAAGCATCTGCTCTCCTCCTTGGCCTCTTGCAATAACAAAAGCTGATTTGAAAATCCGTTGCCTGAGGCCGTGGTTCACGGCTCATATGTAGCTCAATGTGCCGGAGCTCCGCGCCCTGGACACTCCTGAAGTGCTCCTCAGTGATGAATATAAGGGAAATCAAACCATCTATGTGTTCTACTGTAAAAATAATCCGTTGTTCAGCTCCTTTTGCTGATTTCTTTATTTAGAAGATTTGGGAAGCAGTTTTTTTTCCCCCCTGAGTCGTCTGACTTTGTCCATTTTGTGCAATGAGGTGAAGCCTTCAAATAGTGTATATTTTGTTGCTTTACTTTTTTTTTCACCTGGGTTTTGGTCTTCTTTTGTCATTTAATGTCCATATAGCAATCAGCTGAAAGCAGACCCGGAGGTGGGACTGTTTAGTCAGCTGCTGTTTTTACAGTAAAGTTAACTGGAGTCATTTTTCTGTACTTGCAGGGTGAAAACAATCCCAAAGACCCATTTCCTGGGATTTGGCTGTATAATAACAAAGCAAAATGTATTTTAAAAAATCTCTAAATTGAACACAAAAGCCAGTCAAGCATTGTGTGGCTGTCTTTTGTTGATGGGAAACAAAGACATAGGAAAACAATGTTCAGGCATCGCCGTACTATACGTTCAGCAGTGTAGCGTACAAAAATGTTATCGACACATTAGTCAGGCAGACATGAATTTGCTGGAAATCAAACAGATTTGATGAAACGGTGACTCAGATATTGTGTCCTAATAATAAAATAACTGAATCTCACTATGCCATATGGATGCATCATTATCTGCACACTTGGGGACACATGCAGAGAACTGAAATATCATTCCTACATGATCAGTTTTAGAAATGAACGAAAGAAATTGATAACATAAAATACTAACGTCATAGACAAAGTTACACAAACAGTGCTCACAAAGCAGAACAGTGTGAATTCCACACACCTGGTCCCATTAAACATACATTCGGAGTGGGAATGCATCAGAAGCAACACACATACTTTAAAAGAGATGACAGGACTTGACATTCCCTTAAAATCCCTTTTATTTTCTCTCTTACTTGGATTCATGTCGCACATTTTTAATACGCCGGCACATATAGCAACAATCTTACAGTAGCTTTAGGTTTTTTTTTTTTTAAAGATTTTATTGGCTCTAGTGGCCTTTATTTGATAGTGAACTGACAGTAAAGTAGGTAATGAGAGAAGGGGGAAGACATGCAGCGAAGGTCACCAGGCCGGGAATCGAACCTGTGACAGCCACATCGAGAACTAAGGCCTCCATATGTGGGTTGTGCTTAACCCCTGCACCACCACTGCAGGACTTTTAGACTGTGAAAACTCCACATCCCCCTTCTGTTTCAGTGCGGCAAGATTTGTGCATATTTAAAGCAGCGTGTCACACACAGGCACAGACCAAACAAAGACGGCTCATGTTTCATGCATATATCTGCTTCGTTTGCATGCTCTTTCTCATTGAGGTCAGACAGTCAAATGATGGTAGCGAAGGGACGGAGATTTATAGCCAACCACATGTTTGTATGTGCGTGTCTGTGTGTTTGTTTACATGGTCATGCCAGCTCCCAGCACGGCGGCCGTGCGTTGCACCGACACATTTAGTGGAATGCCCCAGTCTGGCCTGATAAATGCCTGAGTACATAGAAAGGTGGGGATAAAAGGAAGTGTTAGTGAAGATAAAATGTAAAGCAGGTCATTGGTTCATCTCCCTGCTTACCCAGTCATATTTTTAAATCTTGAGTAGATTGTTTTTTAGTCAATCCGTTGAGCTGCTTTTTTCGCCTAAAGAAAACGGTCCTTTTTTTAACTCTACTATTTTCATCGTGATGTGATGAATGCAGATCTTGTAAACCAGTCAGCTGACTTCACAAAAGTAAAAAGAAAATCATGTTTCTCACGTCTTCCTTTGAAAATTGATGAGCTGTACCACCAAACCAGCTATTCCAAATCAGTTTAATGTTCAGTGGTGAACGTTACAGCAGAAAAAGATTACGTTAAATTTTTTTGACACTTCGAATGTAAAATTTAAATTAGTACAAACATTGGATTAACATTGAGGCTGATTTCTTGTTTTTCTCTGAGCTGAGTTAAACGTCAGGAGCTTCACAGCAGGAACTTTACTCCAGAGATGGCTTCTTCCCAGCTGGTTCCAAACTAGCTTAATGCCCCCCCACCTGAGCTTTCTCACCCTTTCCAGTCTTTAAACCAAGGCTCGCTATCAAGCCATTAGTCCTCCTAATCCTTATCCACTCTAATAAACACACCTCTGAATGCTTAGTCTGTCTGTCGGTGAAGCTACAGTGGCGTTAAAAAGTATTCCTCTTTTACATATTTCTTCTATTTTTGCCTTTTTAATCACATAACTGTTTCAGCTGATTAAGCAGTTTTCACTGGCGGTTCATAGTTTCTAAAAGTAGAATGGGTGGCAGGTCTTTTTCTTATCAGGCTCGCCTCCTGTGGAACAAGCTCCCAGTTTTAGTCGGTGTGAGGGGAGACACCCTGTCAACTTTTGAGACGAGGCTTAAAAGTTCCCTTTTTGATAAAGCTTGTAGTTAGAGCGGCTTAGGCCATCCTGAGCTATCTCTGTAGACTGCTGGAGGACACCCTGACCACTTCTCTCCACTCTGCCTTATTTTCTTCATAACTTATACATTTGGCCCGTGGTCTTGTTTATCTTTGTCCCCCTCCCAGACAGCGCCATCAGCTGACCTACTTCTGCCAGTAACTGAATAATTTGACACACTTGACTGTGTTTGTATGTTTCACTCCAAAATACAGTTAATCAAGGAACTATTCCTGTAATTAATTCATTTTTCACTCCATAGATTTTTCTACTGGCTCAGAGCGCATCTGCTGAACTGGGTTTCTTTCTTAGATAGTTACTGAAAGAGCTGCTGATACGTAGAAGGTACTCCCAGTTCAGTGTTTCTGTGCTTTTTTGTGTTGTTTTATCTGTATGCTCTGTTTTCTCAGTCGCCCAGTTGGTGGCGGCAGATGGCTGCTCACACTGAGCCAGGTTCTGCTGGAGGTTTTGTGCTTTTAACATTTTTCTTTCTACTTTCGCCACATGTATGAGGGACTTTGAATTTGTTTATATGACTAGATTCAACTGTAGATAAATTAGGCATGCTTGTTTTGTGAAGAGTTGTTTTTATTTGTCCTCCTGGATGAGTGATTGATTCTCTTGGAGTAATTATGGTAAACCAGCCACTTCTGTGAAAGCTCACCCTCTCCTTTCCCAGTATGTTGGACACTATGTTGAACCGAATGTAAAATGAAAAAAAAAAAAAATATTAAAATAAGGACAAAATACAGATTTTATGAAACCTGAGAAATGTCCAACAACTTGTGATATTTCTCACATTTTGGTCATGCAGCAGAAAAGAAATACATGTAAAAATTTAGCAGCTGCAATATTTCTGATATTTACACCAAACCTATAAATTGAAGCTGCTCAACTGATCTTGAACGTTTTAAGTTGACGAGGATATGCTGCATAAACGTCACTGTAACACTTGAGCTCACTTAATAAACATCCATTTATTAAACAGAGAGGGACGCTAATGAGAGGCCGTTTGTAGCTCAGGAAGACAATGAAGGAGCAAACACTGAGTGTCTAAGATAAAAGGGTTCTCAGCGAGTGGGAACTAGCAGGACGGACCTGCAGTGTCACTCTCACCTCCAAAACCACGGTTCGAATACACTGTCTTGCCTGTCGTTATCTCCACATGAAGAGGAGATGGGTGGTCTGGGAAAAGGAGGGGAGGGCAATAAAGCACAGAGATCTTGTTGACAGGTAGTTGCGCGATGGGCCAGACTCTGTCTGACAGGGCTGCCACAGAAGTGCTGTTGACGTGTCTTGTTCTTTGAAGAGACAGCTGGACTCCCATGTTGTAGTCGTCAGCCCAGGAAGTAAGTGAGCGTCTCTCGTGGTGCCACGGCGCGCTACAGGAACTTCTTGACAAGTTGTGATGTAGAACATTGCCTTCCTTTGGATCGACTCAACAACGCCTGAATCACAGTTGGGGAAATAACACGCCAAGCAATTTTTTTCCCCCCAACTGTCAAAGGAGGATAAAGCTAGGATGCATGTTATGAGAAAACATTACCATATGGAGCCCGATCTTTGATCCTGCATTCATGTCCCAAACATCTGCTTTGAGACCACTGTTTGGTAGGGGACACATTTTTTTATTAGCATTAGCATACTCTATGTTCTTAAGACTATGAGTCCTTCAATGCTGAACATTTTTTAATCATGAAGCTGTTTCTGCACTGCTGCACACAGTCTCGGATCTTTCTGGATGTCTGCCTGCCTTGTTTCTGCGCAGGCCGACCTTGATGGCATGGCTGGCTGGCTCCTGCTGCAGTGACAAAGAGTTGGAGGTTTTCTTTGGGCCCGGGCACTGAAACCTAATCGGGGTTCCATATTAGCAGGCAATGAGTGAAACAGTCATCAGTAGCGTTTCAGAGAAGCAGTGGAGCTTTAACACCTACTGTAACGCCCAGCGCCGCTTCCTGCCCTGGATTACACTGAGGCCTTGGGCATACAGTGGATGACAACACAAGCGAAGGCTGAGACTTTGTTTTTCCCCACTGTGCTTTCAGTTTCCCACCCACTCAAATTCACACAGAGCTTATCCAAACTAAGGTGTACTTCCTGCTCACATGGACCTACACACACAATGTGTAGGTCCATGCAATTTCGTATCCCACTTAATAGGTACTTGCTATAATCTGCTTGTAAGTGTTGTTAATAGACAGGCAGCAGAAAACCTAAAGTATTAGCGCTCAGTTCAACACATGCACAAACACAAGCCTGCTGATGGAGAGCCCCTGCTATGTGCTGCCCTTGTTTCAGTCATTACTGTGAGGAAGGTGTAATGGTAGCCCACAGACACAAACACACACACACACACAAACGCACACACCCCCCACACACACACACACACAACCAAAGACCTCTGAGTGTATACAGACACATTTAGCCTGTCGCTGCACATGGTCATGGCGATGGTGCTATAAATTTTCCACATATGGTCATGTTGCAACCATACACTTTATTATACTTATAATTTTTTTTTATGTGATAGGCAAACTTCATATGGAACAATTTTGAAACTGAAGGAAAAAGATGTATAGTTTTTCATTTATTCTACCAATAAAAAAATGACAAAAGTGCAGCATGCATATGAGTTCAGCCTCCGCTGGTGGTGTTAGCAACATGCTATGGGGAAGCGATGGCCTAGTGAAAATCCAAGTAAAAAAAAAATCATTGAGATTTTGTGTAAATACTTAGAAATTTGTGTTCACAGACACTCTTTGTCCAATCTGGCTTAGCTTGAGCTAATTTTCAAATAATGAGCAAAGATTTTAGTCTCTAGAAGTGCAACTGGTAGAGATGTTCCCAAAAACTTGCAGCTGGAATTGCAGCCAAATGTGGTTCATATTCATACTCGCTTGGTTGCTACACAATCCTGAAAACTCTGGAATAAAAATAATGACATTGATGATTTAAATATTTTCCAGGACTGGATAAGCTCACAAAGAAAAAAAAAAGAGAATATGGAAAAATATTAGTACTTTCAGACTTTATTTCCATGTCATCATAAAGACTAATCCATCCATTAATCAGTTGGTTCCTCCACCAGTCAATATATCAATCCATCCGTCCGTCTATCCATTCATCCATCCAAGGCCAAATAAAAAACAACAACCTTCAATTCCTTTTGAATTTATGAAACATGGCTCCAATTCCAATTGAAAAAATCAAAAATGTGACTCTGGAAAATACTTTCTTAAATCTGGAAAATCCCTTAAAATCTTAATAAGTCGTATGGATGTCTTTTCCAGACCCTGTTGGATCGGTGCATTTGAAATTTTACTCTTTTTTTTTTTTTTTCTCTCTCGGTGTGTCAGAAGCAAACACACACACGCACACACACACACACACCACACATACACACACCACACATACACTCACACACGCACGTAAGACCACCTGTCAAACAGCTAGTCCTATCTGTTATCAGCATGTCTTGGCCTGTCATACCAGCCTGTCGTCTGCAGCCCGTGTCCCAGAATGCTGACAGATAAGCAGCGTGTGTATTTCTGCGTGCATGTGGCTGAGTGTGTGCCAGTCAAGCGTCGGTGTGCACTTTTTTAAAAACTCATCCACCTTTAAGGGGTTCCCACGTTCTGCTGGGTTAATCTCAGGCCCTCTCCTTCTGATCCGACCAACCGGACAGCTATCTCTGTGCAGACGACACACACACATAGGCAGACATCCCCACCGCTGCCAGGCGCCTGCAAACACAACCACATGCTTCCAAATCAGATCACGAATACACACGCTAAGATGACACATTGGTGTAGACATAGTTGTGGCAGAGAGACAAGATGCTAAACCATGACACCAGTTTGCTGCAGTACTTGATGGCAATAACTGAGCATGAAATAAGGCTCCGCAAGTGAAACGATTACTTATCAAAGGGCATACTGGTTTTATTTCATTATTCCTTTTTTCACTACATGCTTTTTGATGTTGCTTTAAGTTCGTGAAAATACAGAGAACACTCTGCTTTACATAATCCCCAAAAATATATTCAACTCCAACTACACAGAAGCATTCAGTTCTCAAGCCTTCCATGTTAAAAAAAAGAGTGGTGAAAAATGTTTTGTCGTTCATTCTTAGTCCTGAACATTAAAAGCAAATTATATCAAAAATTGAAGCTGCCACATGTTTTTCTTTCCTTTTAAATTGTTGATGTTAGATTTTTATTTTTATTTAAAAAGGTGTTTGTCAATGCCAGACAAAGGCAGGAATAAAAGCTGCCGCATTATCAATGTACATTCAGTCAGATTAAATGCTGTGACAATTCCCTAAGAGAGCTTTCTAGAATGAACTGAAGGAAAGAAGAAGTTTCTCCACAACAGTGTGAGAGACTTTGTGTTATTTGTGTCATTTCGTGCTACGCAATGAAACATACGGACATTCCTTGAATTAAAAGAGGCTTGTTTCTCTCTCACGCACAAAAATGACGAGGCGCTCTGGCTAATTGTCAGGAAATTCAATTAGCCACATTCAAAGTTGGTTAGCCACGACCTGAATACAATGTTGGATTAAAAAAAAAGAAACTTCCTCTGCTTTTAACTGAACTCAATTGTAATTTATAACAAGCTTAGTAAGAAATTAGAATAATTCTGCAGAATGAAACAATAAGCAGTTTAATGCTAGTTGCAAAAGCAAAGTAATTATTTGAAAATGCTTTAACTACAGGTAGTCAGATCCTGCTTCTCGCTTATTAGAAGTCAGGAAAACTGTTACTCAGATCCCTATTCCCTGATGTCACTGAGCAGAAGAAATCTCATTATCTACACAATCGTTTGCCCCTTTTTCACAGGCTCTTCTTTGGTTGGCTCTACTCTACCTTGCCCGCTTTAAAAGCATTTTCACTACCATTTTTCTCCAGTCGTGACTCTGTACTGGTTGCAGCGCCTGTGGAAACATGACAACTCTGGAGAAGAGTGGAGCAAGGCGGGGTGGGGCGGAGCAGCCAAAGTAGAGCCAGTGGAACCTAAGCACAACTATTACATAAGAATAAAACCTTGTTTTTCTTCAAAGCGCTATTCTCCAGACAACAAATATATATTACAGTGCAGGACCTCAGGGAGGAGGCAGAGCTGCACAATTTCTCACATTATTTGTGCTGTAACGACTAGTGACAGAAGTAACAAATAAGTAAAAGAAAAAACATACTTTACCTAATGCGGCTTTAATGTGGATTTGGTTTCAAAACCCTTTTGTATATTTTTATACAACACGCTTTTAGCATGGCCTGCACCTCACTTTTAATTGTTTCTGAGCAGTTCTAATTGCTTTCCAAGTGCACCTCATTACCTTACGAGCAGAGCTTGTAACGGACAGAGAGAATCGGCAACAAAAAGAATCCACCAGTAAAATAAAGGGGATGTGCTTCATGTCTGTGTGACAGAAAAGGTTGCGCATCCAGAAACAAGGAGGTACTCGTTACTTCTTGTTATAAGTGCTATAATGTTCTTGTTCATTATATAAAATGTTTTTAATAAAGACAGGCAGTGTGTGCTACTCTTAAAGGAGATACACAAGATGGCTTTGGAATTATTTCATTAAATTATCTCAAAGCACTTTTAATGAGTTAACTAGACCTGATTTAATTTAACATCTCTACCTACAAAGCCCGATGAAAGAGGGTTGTTTCAGACTGTCGGCATGTAAATATGCATTATACATTTTGAAAAGACGGTCATAATCACACACAACGCATGAGCACTTTTGCAAGGCACTGTCAAATATATCATGTTTATATGGATTTGAGTAGAATCAGAATATGAAGAATGCATCATACTGATGACGTAATATTGATGGGTGAGACAGATTGGGCGACCCGGGGGAATCACACGCTGGTGTTTCAGCACACACAGTCACACTCCAACAGGGAGCCAGCAGAAGTGGAGGAGAAGGCTTCATGGTACTCTGAGGTGGGTGGCACTCCTCAGTGACTCTCAGTAATAAAAGTCCAGCGTGATTTGTAAAGGCTCCATTGTGGCTTCATTCTGTTTCTCCATGAGGGGAGCATTCCTACCAAATTGGACAAAAGAATTTTAATGGGGCGGCTAATGGACTGTGATTAGATAGGAGAGAGAGGGAGAGAGAGAGAGAGAAATAGGTGGACTTCGCCGGGAGCGGCCAGGATGGGGGTGGAAATGCTACGACGATGGGGATGGTGAAGGGTTGGGGGGTCTAGGGTTTCATCTATTCAGGGAGGGAAGGGGCGATGGGCCAGAAGATTATCCCATTTACCTGCAACCTTTAAGGGGGAACTGGAGAGGGGGTACAGAGAGCTTCATTGCAGAGTTTAGGTTGTGAGGGGGACACAGGGGACGCCACTCCAAAGGTATATTGGAACATATAGTGGTGGGATGGATGGGAGCCCACCTGCTTTTAGCTGTGAGTGGATTCAGTGTTGTTGAAGTGGCTTAATGCAACACTTAGTCTTTTTGGTGCAGTTTCGTGCAGCAGGTATTACACAGGGAGATGGTAAAAACAAAATTCCTTTCGGAGTCTTATTTTCTCTGATCTGGTAAAAATTTAGTTTCTGGTTAATGTTTTTGTCTCTCTTTTTTTTTAAGCAGCAAAAAAAAAAAATAAATAAATAAATACGATTAAGCAGTTACTGTAATCGACCGTCCTGAAGACAATTTCTGTGCTTTAACCTTCTTCAGCTTCTCTTTTGGATTAGCATGGCCGTCAGAACTGCCAACTTCTGTCACTTTCCATTAAATCCTAGCTGGTGACATTTTCACATTGCGGTTAATATAAAAGAAGCATGATCCACGTACCTTTAGATTGTCACATAAACTAATTACACCATCATGGAAGGTGGAGTAAACAGACTTAGCCACAAAACACTGTTAGCCTATTTTAAATTTCTTTGCAGAGATGGCACTGAATCGCGGTATCATGCTGGAATTCACTGAGCTCCTGAGAGACCCATTATGTCAAAACATATTTGAAGAAATGACCTGCATGCCTGTCTGGTGGATTGTACACATCTAAGGCCACAAAAGTAGACGGAGAACAAATCTGTTTTTGAATTAATGTTAAAGACCTTAAGTGATAGAAAGCAGATATAATGGTGGCAGCAAAGAATGAAATATTTTGTCATAAGCAGGATTGATAACATTTTGTTATCTGTAAGTATTAACTGTTTTAGAGATGGCCAGAAACAAAAATGCACACAAGAAACTGAATCTCCACTATTTGCCCTATGCAACCAGCATTGCAAGTGTTTCACAGTTAGCTGCTAAAGGAAGTTAGAAGCACAGCAGTTTATGAGTTTTTGGTAATTTTTCCAAACAGGGAAGCCATATTTGAACCTTGGGATAATGCAGTAGTATTTTGCTGACATAAAACATCCTCTTAGTATTAACTCCCAAGCCAGAAACACACTTGGACTGCTGTCTAGGCAGTCTGAAGATCACTGATAACAAAGTCAAGTATTGTTATTACTGCCTGATTTTACCTTTGTGCTCCTACTGTTTTACTGGCTGACTTTAACCCTCTCATTAGCTTTTCTGTATTTACTAAGACAGATTTTGCTTCATGACATCTTCAGTTCAATTCTAAAATTCCTACAATTTGCTTCTAGTTTACTTTTTGAATAAATAAGAGTGAGGGATAAAATAATTTAGCCATTAAGTATGTGTAATTTCATTCTTTCACCTTATTTCCCTTTTTTCCTTTCCCACATGAAAAGACAATGCAAGCTGCATTATCTCTGAATAAATGGACTTTCTTGTTTCAAAGCAACAGTTGTGTGTGCATCTGCTTTTCCCCGGTTCCTCCTGTGTGAAATGACTTAAAATACCCTGCCGTCACAACAGCACACACAGCACCGCAGACAGAAAACACACACTCTGCCCTTACCGCCATGCAGGTAAAGCTCAGTGCTTTACCTAAACACACACATAGATGCACTGTCATTCCTTTTCAAATTGGATAGAGACACTGCCATGCGATATTTCCATAAGTAATAACAGTCGGCTGCTTCGGAGGCCAGCGGCTGCTATCTCACAGCACAGAGTCGCACCGAGTCGGTAATTGCTATTTTGGCAAAGAAGCTACTTGTGTGTGTGGCAAAGCATGACAGTGTATGCGCATGCAGGCATCAGCAGAATGAGAAGCACAGTCAGAGTGTCGAATTTGTCAGGAATTTTTACTTATGTGTGTGCACATGTTTGCCGTCTCACCAAATAGCTTCTTTTTCTTCTTCTTCTTGATTTGCAGCACATGCCTGAATGACTGTTTGTGTTATTTTGTGTCCAGAGACAGCGGGATGCCTGTGTAGGCCGCGGCTCCACAGTCAGATGTTTGGCGCTGGCTTGGCGCAGCTTGTTATCAGCACATGCTATCCCGTGCTGGAAGTGAGCTGCTGTGTGTTTTAGATGGTTGCTGTGCCAGCTCCCTTGTTTACGTGCGTGTTTGAATATTCTTATTCCATGCAAATATGTGTGCAGCTGTTTGTAGCATGGGATGACTTTGTCTCTTAGTAAATACATTATCCAGAACATCCATTTACTAATGTCACCAACTATACATGTACGTGTATCATGCACAACTTAAGTCTCGGTACAAACTTCTATATGTGAAACAGATTCAGAATTTTACAAGTTGCTTTGGAATTAAAGTATTTTGTGGCATATAATATTGTCATGTTTCAACAAACGCACTATCACATGGTAATGGGGTGTTCAGGGTAGTACATGTTCATGGTATCATCTAAATAGAGCTCCTTCTTCTATGTTTTCTTTGCCTCCTACAGGCTCACTGCCAACCACAAGCTGCTACTTTGTTAGTGGAAATGGTAAAAAGAAAAACGAACTTTTTTTTTCTATATGAAGAAATGTCAAGCAACTTTATGGGAGTAAATAATATACAGTCATACTTATATGAACCTGAACCGACAGATATTCAGAATTGAGTGAAAACTACTTTCTAAACGTACAGCTGGAGCTATGCTCAGATCAAAGCACATCTATATGGTATGATGATGATGATGGTATGATGGTCAAAAGGTAAAAGCTAGAGATTTTCCTTTTTAACAAAGTGAAATGGATCAAAATGTCCCTTAGATGGAATACAAACCCCAGAAGACTTGATGATGTATTTGTGGAAAGTTGGTTTTCGTTGAATGCAAACATACACCACACTTTTCAGATTAAATAAAAACTATGTTCCTTTCCCCCTTTGCAATAATTAATCATAAAATCACAATAAAATACATAACAATTTCTGGTTGAAACATTTCGGTAATTTGACAGGACGCTGAATATGTGAGTAATCCTCCATGCGCTGACAGCATCCCCTCCTTTGCACAATTCAATAAGCTCTTGTAAGTGTCACTGTGCAACAGCGGAACGCCATAGCAACCAGTCCACCTTTCTGTGATTACCACGCTCAGCTCTGCCTCACACTCCCCTGCTATCATTGCACATCATCTAAAAACAGCCAGCGCCTTTGTGGACCAACAGCATGAGACTGACAGAGACATATTCAATATTAAGATCTGTGTGTATATCTGTGCAGGGTTAGATACACTCCTGCAGGGTGATTTTAGAGTGAATGATGCGCAGTTGCAATGTTGTGCATTTTCTCTAAACATTCAAAGAGGATACAAGGAGAACATGAACAGTAAAAGCAGATAAGCCACTGAGAAATCCTAGCAGGCTATAAATTCATAAACTGGTTATGATTAAACAAACTTTGTTTTTCTAACCATTCTTTGGTAGTTATCTTACAACACTCATATTGCGTTTGGAGAAAACTTTCAGTTCAGTAAAATTATGTACCATGCAGCTAAAAGCTAAAACCTAGATTTTGTTTTTGAAGAAATTGACTTTATTTCAAAACTCTTAACTCACACCTCTTGAGGTAGTTCATATTGGCATTTGTTGTGTTTTGGATGATTCTGCTGTTCCAGAAGCCTCACAATCACAGCTTGTATATACTCCGTCCGTGTATTGTTTCCTGTATTTTTATTCTTTTTTTACTGTTTATTTGTTTTTATTGTCAGAGAACTTCAGCTGGAAGTCACATTTATGGCGATGTAGCTGCGCCAACCCCCACTCCAGAACTTGTCTTTCAAACATTTTTAAGAGCAATTCTCTTAACTACCTCGTCATAATTACATGACAAATGGAGACAAATGATTGTCTGAAAGTGTTTTGCTGCGTTCTTGCAGTCTAATTGTCTCACTGATGGTTGACATCAGTTCATCTTCAGAAAACGAGGCAGCTGTTCGAAAGGAGCTCATAGCTGCACGTTTTTTCCTAAAGTTTTGAAATGTACAACACTGAGTCTTATGTAACCTACAACAATAAAAAGCCAATTATGGGAAAGAGGAATATTTAAGACCCATTAATGAGCTTAAACATCTGCATGAAGCTTCTTTTGTTACTGCTTAATTAAATAACATCAGTGTGATTTAAGTGTTAGAATAGATATTGTTGAGTTGTGTTTGTACCCTCGTTTTTGCCTTCTTTATTAAATCTTTTTTAATTCTCTTTGATCTCATTTATTGTCTTTTTAATTTGCTGAAATTCCAATAAAGCTGTTCCGATTAATATGTGTTTTCTTCTTTCATTGTCAGAAAGCAAAATTAGTCTGGAATCTTGACTGAAATCTAACTCTGACACTGTTTTTTTTTTCTTTTTTAGAACACTTAGAGATGATTGTGCCAAGAAGAATTCTCCATAAAATCAAGAAAAACCCTGAACATCTTCTTCATGAGATTGTCATCCAACAACATAGAGTCTTCAGTTAGAGGCTTCGTCAGATGCGCTCTATTACAAACTGCTACAGGAAATGGATTCAGCCCAGCCATAAGCATCTTCAACAACTTTTTAAAAAATAGAAAGTATTATGAGTTACAACATCAATGTCCCCCTGAAATAACTTTTCTAAAGTTATTGTTCCTCTTTCACAAAAATCCAAACCTCTCATCTGACAAAATTGTTTCTGAGGAATACAGCATCTCTTTCGTTATTTTGGTCATAGATACCTACAGGGTGAATGGAGATGATTGTTATATGTGACAGAATGAATGTAGCCATTCCTCTGTCCCTCTCTTCTGCACCTGCAAGACCATCTGGTCTTCATTCCTGCCTGCAGCAGGCTCAGCATAGTAACAACAAAACCACGGCGTAGAAACGACGTTCCACAATCTGTCGGTTTCTAATTGCCACCGGTTTTACCTGAAAGGTTTGGTTTATTACAGTTTTTGTTAAATTCCAACCAAGGCGCCGTCCAATAGCTCCGGGCAGAGCTGCAATCAGTTCAAGTTTGTTATGTTAAATATAACCCGCACTTCTCTGAAGAGGAACACTCACTTGAACGCATTAATGCGCAACACTGGTTGAGCATTAATTTTCACCAAGATCTTTGAAGACTGAGTTACAATTTCAAATCCATCCCACCACAAATGCACACCCACAGAGTAATTTTTGGATTTTAATTAAATCCAAAAATTTAATTTTGGATTTAATTGTTTGTTTTTGGTTTCCCAAAAACAAACAAACATCTGTTTGTTTGTTTCCCAAAAACAAACAAACAGATGTCATGCTGAAGTATTTACTTTAGCCAAACAAGTCATTTAAAAAAAAAATTCTCACATGGAGTTCAGTTTCATCTACTTGGGTGCATTTCCGCTTTGTGTAACAATATGCAGATTCATAAATCCAACCAATTACAGGCTGTGTTGTAAGTGTCATCATGTAGCATGAGTCAATCACCAGATTGATCTACTGGCCTGCTGCCAGTTTTACGTTACTGTACGGAGCTAAATGATGGAGCTCAATTTGCCTGTTTTACTGCTGAAAACAGGAAAAAAGAGGCAATTCATTTTCATGTGATTTTAAATCAGTATAAAAATGTAATCTATCCACAATAACTGTAATATGATCAAGGTTGTGATTAATTTAAGAATGCAAGATATGAAATACTGAATTGGTTGAAATTTCCCACAGCCAATTTCAGAAAAGACAGAAGTCGTTGTTTTTAACTTAACTAGAACCAATGAGGCTAAAAGCCACAGCGCAGCACAGAAACCAAGGTGACTCAGAAACTTGAAGTCTTTTACCAAATCAGATAAAAACATTGTCAGAATGAAAGGTTTCCTGACAAATCATGATAAAATAAAACTAGTGTTTTTATAAGTAGGTTATATTATTGAAACTTTGCCTTTTTTGGTGTCTAATGTCAACCTTGCAAATTCCCAAAAAGGGGATTATACACTGCACTAGATGCCTGTTTTTGTAATATATTTCAAAGTTGACTGTGAGGTATGATGTATCTCAACCACTCTTTAAGTCACTCCACCAGAAAATGTTGATAATTCTATTTTAATGTGCTTTTTGCCTTGCATATAATCTATTTTTTGTATTTTTCTGGAAATCACCTTAAACTTCCGAGATATGTAAATGTTGCAATCCAAATAAACTTGCTTTGCCTTGTTTCCTTGTTAATAGCCACTGTCTACTGTTTCTGCCCTCAGTCTGTTAGCAGTTGTCTTTTTTTTTTTTTTTTAAACACAGGAATAGGAAGCTTGAACTTTCAGCATTTTAAATATCACGGACACATTTAGCAGGTGCACATTTAACAGGATGTTCTGTAACCCCTATGTAGGCTTCAGCTTTCTTGTCTTTCTCCAAATGTGATGCATAAGAGCTCCTGACCCGAAACCGTTAAATGACTCAGACACCTAATTATCCCCCCTGCAGCGCCCATTCTCTTTTCAAGCTCCCAAATGTAATTTCGGTGCCGTTCTTCACATATAAAGTTGAAGGTGATTTGTTGCTGATGTTGGGACTTTAAGCTCTGACTGCACTGCCATGCACATCTAAACGTAAAAGCAGAGTAATGTGACGGGAACTATAGTTTCTTGGATTATGATCCAGGCCCGTAAAGCCCGAAAATGTTTTAACAACAGAACAGAAAGAGGGTTTTCATGGTATTACAAACAAGACACAGCAAGTTGTAAAGCGCATACCTCAGTCACACCTTGGAAGAAGGGATTTCTATGAAATGTGCTTTTCAGTTCCACCCAGCATTTATTTAAGCCTTTCTCGTGAAAGGAGCGGGACCCAGACATGCTCTGATGAGAGAGGTTATATTGGAGCAGAAATGCTCTGTAGGAACACATATATCCTGCTGTCACTTCACAAACCACTGGCATTTCTCACAACAACGATTCAGGACTGGAACATGAAGGGTAGCAAATAACACAGCGGCCTCAACAGCGCTCCACTTTAAAAACCCTCAGGTAAATTTGAAATGACACAAAGGATATCCTGCTGTTCGCTTGCTTTTCCACATCCACATAGAGAGCCTCCACCTGCTGAGCTAGTCTGCCGGACCCGCCGTGTGCTATTGATTGAAACACCGCTGCCAGGGAGTAAGGACCTGGGTTGCAGGGCAACGAATAGGTCACCAAACAGTGAGCAACCTGGCATGGGGCTTGGAGTGGATGTTGCATGCTGGAGAGAAAGATGAATTTCAGAAGAGTTCTTTGTCAGATGTTGTTTGTTCATTTATTTCAGTCTTAAATTCGTCGGTAATGTTCACTGCTCATTTTTACCAAATATTTTCAGCCAGTGACAGTCCACAGTCAAGCTAATGATATGTCCAAGTGGTAATTTAATATGCATTGAGCTCTGCACAGGATGTCTAACTATATTTAAGATGCCAACTTAAATCTCTGAAAGTGATAACTCTCCACCATGCAAATGATCTATTTCAGACACTCACAGGTGAACGAAATCTAGTCGCTCAGACAAATATTTGTGAAAGACTGGGGTCACTATTACCTGCTTAATGAATCCCAAAAAGTCACCACATACATTATGCTACCACCTGTGCTAGAAATCCAGCCAGGAATGTCCTCACAACCAAATATTCCACAGTCAGCTGTTATTGGTTTCGTAACAAAGCTGAAGTAATTGGGAACGTCTCAGCCACAAAGTGGAGTCAGCAGATGCTGAGGGGCAAAATCCACAAAGGTCACTAACTTTTTGCAAACTCGTTAACTGCAATCCACCAAACGTCCCATGACCTTCAGATTGTCTCAAGGACAGTGTTGAGAGTTTTGTGGCATTTATTTTAATTATTGAGCTGCTTCATCCAAACCCTGCCAGGAGAATGACACTTGCGTACATGTATTAGGTCAATTGTTCAGCTTAGTGCAGAGGAGATTATAAAGTGGGCCTGATTTGGGTTAGTTAATGTGATTAGTTCTTTATTTGGACGATATAACGCAACTATTTACAACAGATCCACAAGGAAATAAACAAAATGTGCAGGTGAGATGAGAAAACCCAAAGGGTTCATTATAAATCTCACCACAGGTAACTAAAAATTTCAGCTGCATAAACTCAAGCTGACACATTAAAAGTGAAAATACAAAGTATATAACAATCGGAAGATGATCGTCACACAAGCTAACTGTAGTAAGCCAGTGTTAGATACGTACCTGTATTTTCTCAAACTTCGTAAAGAGTAAAAAAGGAAAAGTATAGAAAAGAATATTTTAATGTCACATCTTCCAGTAATCATTATGTATAAAGAGACAATTTTCATATTGATAGGCTGAATTGCTTTGGCTTGAAAACCGTTGATGAAAAATGTCTGCTAATTTAAGAGGAAACATGAATCATGTCATTTAAAACTCACCTGAATGGAAATGTTGAAGCTTAGAAAACTGTCCAGTTGCTTGCTTTTACAAATGTTCAGACTAAAAATGGTTGTGTTTGCCCTTAAAAACAAAACAAACAAACAAAAAAGCTAAACTAAAGCTGGAGACAAAGAAACTTAAGGAGGCGATGAATAATGGCTGCTGTTGTTCACTTTTCTTTGTTTAACTTTGAATAGGATTGCTACCAAGGTCTTACTCAAATCTACCAGGATTAAAGCACAAAGAATATAGATACAAACACGGCATTGTCTCCGCTGGCTGTTTGGAAAACATGGCGGAGTTGTGGTCCTTGTGAGTGTTGAAATTGTGAAACAGTTGGTGCCGGAGACCTAGAACAGCTGTGCTTACATAGTGTACATGATGATGTCATGTATCCGTGTATCTGTGTAAGCAATAATTCCAGCTCACTGGATTTTTTATTTTTTTTATCTCACTCCTGACATTTCGGCACAGAGCGACGCTCCTGCTACTTCTTTGATCTTTTCATCCCATTTTCACTTCTGAACTCTTGACTCCCACTCACTTGGACCTCTGGGGATTCTCAGTCCCTGATTGCAGGGCCCCAAGGAACACTGCATGAGGCTGAGGATTTGAAGGTGTTGGGAAGGGCTAGTTGCCTAGGGGGTTAGTGAACAGCAGGAAGAATCAAAGAGACCGCAGCTGGAACAAATGTCCAAACAGTTGTTAGGTGTAGAAAATAACAGGGGGCGGGGAACCCAACAACCAATGGTGCACTCCTGGATGATGAATGATAGTCAGGTTGAAGCTGATAATTCAATTTAATTTCCACTTAATGTTGGTTCAATTCCAAGGCGTAGTCAGAGGCCGCAGAGGGTTCTTGTTTTGTTGCAACAAAAGCAGAACCACTAAGGGATGAGTTACGAAAAGATTTATTGAAAAAAAAAAACATGATTTTTTTTTAACCATAATTTTTTTTAATCTTATCTAGTTCTTTTTCTTTCTTCAGCTTTATGCCATCCTTTATGTTTTAGTTTTAGACATAATTTATGTTTTGCAGCTTTAAATTTACTCTCCAGAATTTCCAAGGTCTGAATTCAGACAAACACGTGCAGCCCAGATTTTTTTTAACTAGAGCGACAGTAAGATCCCCCACCATGCTTATTTCCTTTATCTTTGCCAAAGAAAAAGGAAATAAAAGTGTATCAAACATTGAGGAAAGGAAGTGAAACAACAATGATGCTTGTTTTGAAATAACACAGTGTCTAAGCAGACTTCTACTGTCCAATCCTAAAAAAAAAAAACATTGGGATTTTTATGAAGGCCATTTTGTGGTTATTCACAAAGAACCCGATGACTTATAACATAAAGAAAGTTTTGCGTACTTGGAACTGAATAAAGCATTCGAGTAACGACATGACATAAAGGTAGAGTGATGTAAAAATCCAAGCTAATATAGTATGTTGTTCTTACATTGTTTTACTTTTCTATCTGGTTATCACTCTGAGCAAGCAATTTATGTGTTCCATTCTCATGACTGGTTTCAAACAGGAAGATCATTAGTTACCACTGTTTCTGTTTTACGCAATTTCCAGTATCAGTATAACTGAGAATAATAGTGATATCTAATATTACACGAAGTCAGGTTGAAGGGTCCCTGGCGTTGTTTTAAGATAGTGGGTGACCCCTTAGAAGAGCTTGATTGCTCTCCGACTTGCTGCTAACTACAGACCATCTGGATATATATTGAATAAATGAAGATGACAAAGAGCAGCTAAAATAACAGCTCCTACAACCTTTTACCTGAACCTTGCATCAAAACCCAGAAAGTGTCCCTTTAGATCCAAGATCTAGATCTTTACAAACAAAGCTGATAAATTTCAAGCACATGATTTGCAGATCAGACTGGCAAATGACTGCCCCTTTGCGTGTGTGTGTGTGTGTGGGGGGGGTGGGGGGGGTGCATGCGTGCGTGTATGCGTGCTTGTGTGTGTGTGTGAGAGATTCAAGCTAAAGCTTTGGAGTCGGTGCAGATGATTGGCACACAATGCAGATGTGTGGGCAGCAGATGCCATCTGGAGAAAGAGGAGTGGGTTTGCAATAGGAGGGAGACGGGGGGAGGGAGATGCCCCTCCAGAAAGAAAGAAAAAGCCGATGGTTTGACAGAGGAATAAAGGAAACGATGGGAGTATAATCAATCAAAAAGACTCCGACTCAAATAACGGGAGACAAGAGACACCAACCCTCCCACTGCCGCCCTGTTCCGACCACCATCGCCGGCTGTCATCACCAGTTGAGGCTTTGCTACCATTGATTGAACCAGATCAAAAGCCTCCCCTTGGTTGCCCCCTCTGGTTGTTTAGGTTGCCAGGCTCGCCTTCAAGGGGAAAAGTGAGTGGAAATCCTTATTATCTGCACGTGGTTGTTAACAGCTGAGGTTTTGGGTCAGTGTTGACTGATTCCATTGAAGCACCAGACCCTTTGCTTGCTTCATTAAAAAGTGGACAGTCTTCGAAGAACCTTTCACCCAACAAAGACATGACATCACCACCCCTGAAGACACACACCTCTGTTGATTAATCCTCATACTTAGATTAAACGCTGTATGTAAGGTGTGTCTGTGAAAAGCAAACAGAGCCACATTTTAATACATTTCAGTTAAGGTTGCTTTATTTGGATGGCTTCAATTCCCTCTGTATGGACTTGAGCTTGGTATAAAAGTAACAAAAGAGATGAGAAACAAACAGCTTGTGGTCTGACAAGCATGCAACTGTCTTGCAGAGTAGGTGTATTTCTAAGACATTTTACCACATAGGTGTACAGTGGAAGGAAAATGCATAGTTTTTCAAATGTTTTCACATAAAAACAGTTTTTTATTATGTATAATTTACTTCATTTCATCTGACACCCTGAAAAAACAATCCATTGGTCATAATTCCTATATGAAAAAGTCACCTAACTATTTCAATTTAATCTTGATATGAATCCATCTGTTTGGTGAAGGCATCTGTGTTTCTCAGAGAATGCTAGTGAACAAAGCATCAGGAAGACCAAGGAAAACAGCAGATAAGTCAGGGTGAACTTGTAGAAAAGTTTAAATCGGGGTGAGGTTGTAAAACAATATCCAAACTTTGAACACCTCACACACAACTACAAACCCACAAAGACATGGATATCAACCAAAGTTGACATTTGGGCAAGTATAAATTGAATGACAGAAGCAATCAAGATGATCACTGTTGCTCTGGAGGAGCTGCAGACACACTGTTGAAGGGGAAGAATCTGTTTACAGGACAACTATAAATTGATCAGTTGACAAATCTGCCCCTTAAGAACAAGTGGAAAGAAAACGTCAAGAAGACTCCCTTTCACAGTTTGCCACAAGCTTAATGTTCTGTGCTGGAAATCTAACACTACACATGTCCATGCGCTCGCCATTCCCAAGGAGAAACAAGGTGGTGGCAGCATCATGATGTGGGGATGCTTTTCCTCTGCAGAGACTGGGAAGGTAGTCAGAGTTTTGGGGAAGATGGATGCAGCTATGTGCAGCATAATCCTGGAAGAAATGTTGTGTGCAGAATACTTTAAGATTTTAAAAAATTATTTCTTCTTTCACAATGGATTTGTCAAAAGGAGAAAAACATCCAGCTGACTGAATATTTGTGCATGATGCAGTAAATGCTTCCGTCTACCGATACAATTTTCCAACACAGACACGTTCAAACCTTTATATGACTATAATCACAGGTAGAGAGATTAAATTTTGTTTTGACTGTCCATCTTCACAGGAAGTAAGCAGCCAAACAACTGATACGGATACAATAATTTTCCCAAGGATAGTCAGGTGTGGCACATGTTTCCCTGCTGAATCACCATGTCTGTAATCTATAAAAGGCCACATTCCAATTTAGCCGAGACACAATATTCAGGAGGTGCCAGTTGTGGTTTGCAGATCCTTCCTGTGCTCACCGGCAGCTGTGTGTGCTGATGCGGAACGCCCTGACCTGCCCACACAGAGGCAATCTCCTCTGCAGATCATTGAGAGGTTGCCTGCCAACGACAGCAACGTGCCCTTCTCATGGGAGCCACGGCCGACCTGTGTAGGAGGACATAAAAGTGAGAGAGCACCCTGAACTAAACCTCAGCCCTGGACACAGCTGGCTTCTCCGCAAACATGAACAAAGTGGCCTTTGTTGGAAGGAAAAGGCAGCGGTGCCATCACTGCCTGCACACTATAACGCCAGGTTGGCTTTAAAACTTTAATGGCGAGAGGAATTAAGGAATTAGATCATTGATAGACACAGATCAACAATTCAAAGGTTCAAAGAAAATGCACTTGCTGCCAAACTAATTTAATAAAATAAAAAAAGTGCTAAGACAAACTGCTTTGTGATTTATGTACATTTAACCAATAAATATTAGCAGTTAAATATTACAAGGGATTTGGCACAAAAAAAACTGCCAAATCCAAACAAAATTTTTTAATTTTAAATTCTTGAACTGAAACAAATAAAATAAATTTGTTAAAATAAATCTTAGTGAATTGTTAAGAATATTTTTGCTGCTATTATGAAAAGAAAGATAAAATATAAGAGTTAGTTTCTGAACTATATTACTTATATTACTATTAGAGATTGTGTTGTTATATCAATACATTCACTCACTGTTCTACTACTATACAGTTTTCTGTTGACATACTGAAACATCTAATCCAAATGTTTAGGTAGAATTTGTTACCAAAACTGATTTTCTATTAAGGTTTTTATTTAGCCACTTTACAACCTGACATTAAGAAACTGATATTATTTTATTATTGTCAATAAAATAAATTACTTAGATATGTTGCAGAATATTTGACGTCTTCTGCAGCGCACTTTTCCTTATAGTCCACCAAAAGACAAAAAGGAACAATAATCCATACAAGTTTACCACCGATCTCAGAGCAGCTCGTGTCAATTTTTACAAAGTGCATTACCGTGTAATGCAAGGGAAGGTCACGATCCTGCTTGTTCTTCAATCCAATTCTGGAGCCAGAACAGGTGTCGATCTGTCCGCTAGGTGGCGACCTCGGGCTGATGAGGCTCACCTCGGACTGCAGACATGCAGGATCAGCACAGTGTGACTGTTGATGAGCGCAGAGGACAAGAAGCGACTCACTCCTCCTCACCCATGAGCCGACTGCTTTATTTGTAGCTTTGGTTGCTCATGTAAAGTAAGAGATGAGCTGGTGTTCCCAAGCAGAACCAAACTAATTAAACTGCTTACAGTTTATTATTTGATTCCAACTGGCAACTCACAAAATCATGTTTAAAAAAAACAAAACAAAAAAACACCCTGCTGCAAGCCCGCGGTGAATTCAGTGAGGGGGGATGATGACACTTGAATAGGGGGGCAGTTAACGATTATTTGCACCCCGCTTCCGTGTCCCCGAAGTTTCCTCCTTGAATTGTCGGAGTGCGCGTCAGAGCGCACAGACACGCCTCCAGCCTGTGGATCGCTCGGTGCGTCTCTCTCCTGCTGTCCGCTTCAAACCCATATTCCGCTGGGGAAAGTCAGAGGACGAGAGAGAGGGAGAGTGGGAGTGTGTGTGTGTGTGTGTGTATGAGAGAGAAAGAGAGGGAGAGAGACAGAGAGAGAGAGAGAACGAGAGAGAGAGAGAGAGAGAGGGAGCGAGAGAGCGGGACCAGAGAGAAGAGAAACGCAAGAAAAAGAAGAGAGGAAAAAAGAGGACCCGCGTTGCAAATGGCACTCATGGCAGGGATTTTGTTCACGGTCACCGTTCTTATTTCTGGGATTTCTACGCTCGGTTCGTCGGCACGGATATACCCACCAAATGAAGGTAAGAAGACTACAGCAGACTTTAGACTTCATCCACCCTCCCAGCTCCGCACCGTCCCTGTGCTTGTGTTTGTGCCGCGGAGACCTCTCACTCCTTGGCCCCTCGTTGCGTTTGCACGGGGGCCCCTCAAAGAGTTTAACAAAGGAAAATACAGCGACGGTCACTTTTTTTTTTTCCCTTCAAGATTCAGCGCATAAGGGATGTCCAAATGCGCACGGTTTCGTCTCGGCTGCATGGAGACCCTGGCTGCATGAACAGATCTCGCTTGTGGTCCCGACGCAGGCTGTTTTGTCAAGAAGGAAAAAAAAAAAACCTGAGCTGATCTGTAGACAAAATGCGCATAAATATTGTCAGGTTTGCATCTACAGCAAAAATAAAAATTCAGGACAAAAACTCCAGAATGAGACTAGCAAATCAGCAAAGCAGCTCTGGACCCAACAGTGTGAGAGCTCATCGCTCCCTCTGTCACTTTGTGTTTGGATGGAAGACGGAGACAAATTCAAAAAGTTGAATTGCGCGACTCTGCGAGTGTAAGATATGGACCGAAATAGGGGGAATTATATATATATATATATATATATATATATATATATATATATATATATATATATATATATATATATATATATATATTTTAACCTCTTGTGAAATCAAGAGGTTAAATAAAATCGACGGAATAATGCAAAATGTCTACACCAAGAGAGCAGAAGGTTTGGGCTTTAACTTTCTACTGACCGGCCTGGACAGCGTTCTCTTCGCTGAGCGTCTTTTTTCCAGAATATTTTTTTCTCGTTCTGTAAACAGAGCGGGATTTTAAATAAACTAATCTGGTAGCAACACCCTGTGTGTCCCCATCGGAGGAGCAAATCTGCATTGGACTCACACAGACGCAACTCGTTTACACTTACTTTAATTTTATACATGAGAAATATTTTACGTTTTGACATAAACTTTTGTTTCCACAGATTTAATTTCTGCTAATATATGAAATTTGCATATCATGTTACATGAAATTAGCTTTTCAGTGCAGGAGATAAGACATTTTACGCACACCACTTGCTGCCGTTTTGTCTAGAAAACTCATTGCGATTAACGCTCTATCGAGCTATTTATCTCTGTTTTAATCTGTTTTAATTTTAGACTCTTCATATTTGCATTCAGAACATCTCCAAGCTTAAATGAAACACGTTTAAAAAAAAAAAAAAACAATCGCTATAAATCATTTTCCTCAACGAAAATCAATCAGCGGCCATCACAGCAGGGGGATTACGCAGAACACAGCACACGCAGGGACAACAGCAAATTTCATTTTAATTCCCCGCAAAGATATTTCTCATGTGTGGATATTTTTCCAGTTTGACTGTTATTTGGTTAAAAATTAGGAAGCCATTTTTCTTGCTATGCTGGTGTTGTGTGGACAGTCTGAGGCTTGCATGCTTGAACGTCTCCCATTCTTGTTTTCCAGTCACGTTATTGGACTCCAGGGCCGTACAGGGGGAGCTGGGATGGGTCGCCAACCCGACAGAAGGAGGGGTATGTATCGCAAAAAACTGTTCCACCGGGAGAAGATATCCATTATTTGCAGGAGGCTTGGGAGAGGCGGGGGTGATAAATAAACAGTCCTCCCTGATAAGAGTTTTTCTTTCCCCTGGTGAAACCATTTCAGGAATATCTGGGTTGGATATTTATTTAGTCATTTGTCGAACCTGTCGGGGTATTTAGTCTTGGGGTGAGGAGGCACAGGGCTTTTGAGATTCTCATATATGATAACCTTGAGTAAAAATGCCACAAATATTAAAACAAAAACAAAAAAAAGATGATAACAAATAAGACTCAAGTATATAGCAGGATCTATTAGCAGAAAAGTGACAGTTATCCGAGCTATTGCATAAATAATCAAATATTAATGTCAGTTATAGCATATATTTATTTGGTATTCCTTTTTTACATACGTTTTGTCTAGAAAACTCATTGCGATTAACGCTCTATCGAGCTATTTATCTCTGTTTTAATCTGTTTTAATTTTAGACTCTTCATATTTGCATTCAGAACATCTCCATTACATTACATTACATTAAAAGAAACATTACATTTATTTTTTACATACGGATTTCTTTTTTACATACGCCTCCTCACCCCAAGACTAAATACCTTGACAGGTTCGACAAATGACAAAATAAATATCCAACCCAAATATTCCTGAAATGGTTTGAAACTTGTAAACTCGTAAACTTGAGGAAAACATGTCCAATAACCAGGGGCTACATTTAGAAGTAATTAAGTTACATCTAGTCATTCTATCCTTCATAGAGTAACACAAGTCTATCAGTCTGATATTTAGTGATAATTTAGTCAGGCTATCTGCACTGGTAGCCAGCCTACAGTTTGAATTTAGTTATTTACTTATAGTAACTTTACCTTAGTTCTAGCTGGGGTTCCTTTATCGTCCATGACTGTCCAGGTTGTTCATGTTTCTTGTAGGTGAGGGAAAATGTAGGTGCCATATTTCAGCCAGCTGACTGGCTGTGCACAGCAACAGGTGTGCAGAGGTGGAAGAGGGGCAATTCTGTGTTACCCAATGCTCCAGACAGCCATAATAAAACTCCCTCTGGCACTTTTTCTGGCATCCCATTAAACAGACTTCAGTGGCGGTGAATTTGAGTGGATTTGAAAATGCAACTTTTAAACCCTGGCATACTTTGAGGCGGTAACTAGGCCATGCCTTGGAGTGAGATCATTTCATTCAAGGTACACCAAAATTTTGATCAAATAAAATGTGATACTTTATTTTACATGTGGAGACACTTCAGAACACCTGGAGGGTCCCATGAGTTTCCAGAGTCTGCTTCAGGAACCCACACAAAACCCCCCGCCTCCAATGCCAGGAACCCCTGCTCCCCTTTCTGCTTGCTCCCCTTGCCTCTAACCACTCCGTAATGGTCAGATGCAGGGGCTGATACTGCAGCGGGCGTCAGGTTTCCTGAATAGACGTTGGATTGAATCGGTCTTTGTGGAGAAACTTTATATCCCTGTCCACCATTCAGTCGGGGAGGGAGGGAAAGAGGAAGAGAGAAAGAGAGGGGGGAACTTGGCAGCTTAGAGAGGGTCCTCTGGAACTGATGAATAAGGCGGAAAGTGCCGGGGGCTTCAGCCCTAGCTCCGGCTACAAACCAGAGAGGAAAAGGGTCGACTAACTGTGCGATACCACACTCTACCTGCCTCTGATATTAGATATCAGATCACAAATAAAATTTGGACACCTCCTCCAGCTCTACAAAGGGTACATTTTGACAATGTGTTTAATTTCCTCAAGAACCTGAATGAGTAGTGGCTTTCATTAGACAAAGACTTTTCACTAATGAATTTTAGTTGAATTGCACAAATAAAAAGAGAAACACAAGTGAACCTTTTAAAGTATATAAAAAAAAACTATATCATTTACAACAATTTGGCCTGTTACTGAATCTAAAATCATCGACACAGATGTTAGATGCTATGCCTTTGACCCTGCACAAACAATCCTGCGCTGCGCTCGGGTCCTGCTACCGGCCATCTTATCACAAACCATTGATTGACAGGGTCCAGGCAGCTCCTGCGAGCCTGCGTTCACCCTCTCATTATGACCAATTGATCTCATTCTGCCTCTTTCCTGCTATCAGGGAAAGGGGCAGCCTTATCTCAGCGGCGCTAGATTTTCACAACAAAAGGGGAAGGGTGGGAGGGTGTGGGATGCAAAGGGAAGGGAGCAGGGTGGAATAGAACAGCAGGGAATGATAGACGTTTTCTCAAATCATACAGCTGCAGCTATATTTAGTATTATCCCTTCCACCTCCTGGGAAATAAGGTTTTAATCCGGAGTGTTTACGATTAGCCATTGAGTCATATCTGCCAGCATCGCCCGTATCTCCAATAGTCCCGGTTCTATTCGTTTCTGTATGGTTTACCAAATGGCTAAAGCTACGCCAGCCAAAGGCTCGTCTGCTTCTGTTTACAGTCCGGCTCAGTCAAAAGACTCTTTTTTTTTTTTAAAACACACAGTTAAAAAACTTGAGGGAAGCATAGTGCTTTGAGCCTCTCAAGATGAGGTCCATATTTGCTCAACGGTGCTCTGTTGAGAGGGGGAACTATATCGTAAGTAAAACAAACACTCCCTTTTGGCAAAAATAAGCCAAATCGCACAGGGTAAAATAATCCATGCACCTCACATCAGTACCTCCCTTCTCTTTATGAGTTCATGCTAACCTCAGTGAACATGTGCGTCTCGGTCTGCAGGTCTCTCTTGATTATACAGACACAAAGCAGGCCAGGGCCCATTAGATCGTTAGCACTTGTTCAAAGACTTTCTGTATCTGTGCAATGCGGTGATGGCATTCTTTGCTTTAAAACTACTCTAATGTTCTTAAACATCCACCTGAATGTTTGTGTGTGAGCTGGAAATGGATTTTTTTTTCTATATCACTCCCAAAGTAATTGTACTGAAGATCATTGAGGCATAAACCTCATTACACACTCGTTCTTTCTGATACTTCAGCAAAGGCAGTGAATAAAAGTGGCTTTGTGATTCCATATTAAGGGCTAACAAGTCTATTAGGTGTAATTCATAAAACATGCATTAAGTTAAGCAGTCAGCTCAAATATTGACTAAAACAGTCAAATGCTCCTTTGAGGTTACATTACCTCATAGTCATGTTAAGTATTGCACAGCCCGTTATGATTATGAGATGTTTTTCAGATGTCCTTAATCCTTAACAGGTTTTTTTCTACTTTTTTCCTTATTGTTTGTGGCATACAACTTAAGCTGTAAGATCCATCAAGTCTAACTTCATTCTTGTTGCATTTTTTTTCTCTCGCCCTTTCCCCAGTGGGAGGAAGTGAGCATTATGGACGAAAAGAACATCCCCATCCGTACATACCAGGTGTGCAATGTCATGGAGCCAAATCAGAACAACTGGCTCCGTACTGACTGGATCCCCCGTGGAGGTGCCCAGCGTGTCTACATCGAGATCAAGTTCACCCTGCGGGACTGCAACAGCTTGCCGGGGGTCATGGGAACCTGCAAGGAAACCTTCAATCTTTACTACTACGAGTCCAACAATGACAAGGAGCGCTACATCCGGGAGAACCAGTTCACCAAGATAGACACCATTGCCGCAGACGAGAGCTTCACTCAGGTGGATATCGGGGATCGCATCATGAAGCTGAACACGGAGGTCCGGGATGTGGGTGCCCTGACACGGAAGGGTTTCTATTTGGCATTCCAGGATGTTGGAGCGTGCATTGCCCTTGTTTCTGTTAGGGTCTTCTACAAGAAATGCCCTTTATCTGTGCGAAACCTAGCCCAGTTTCCTGATACTATTACTGGTGCGGACACGTCATCGCTGGTGGAAGTTCGTGGCTCGTGTGTGGATAATTCGGAAGAAAAGGAGGTTCCCAAGATGTACTGCGGAGCCGATGGAGAGTGGTTGGTGCCCATAGGGAACTGCCTGTGCAACCCTGGATATGAGGAACGCAGTTCAGAATGCCAAGGTAAACAACTGCCATTTATTATTTTTTTCTTTCTTACTGTTTTCTTTTACCTAATTCTAAATGTTTACATCAAACTAACCCCTCAAATCCTGACCACACTCATCCTTTAGTAATGTTCCCTTCCCCCCACCTGTAATTCTTTGTTTCTATCCCCTTTGTTTTGTGTCTTTGTCCGTTGCTTTCCTTTCCCAATTTACCCACCTAGCACTCTGCTGGAAATTTTTATCTCCTCGCTCACTTGCTTTCTCCAGTCTTTTCATGGTGTGCTTGCGTGATAGAAGTAATGACGACTGTAAGTGGAGTAATTAGCAGGCCCACTGGGAGGTGTTGTGCAAAGGGATGTATCCCAGGAGAATTGGTGAAACTGGGAGTGGAGCGCAGAGCTCCAACTGGTTCCCACTACTGCTGTGTCTTTCACCCCACCTGTTCTTTCTCTTGCTCCCAATGGAGCCCAAAGCTTGAAAAGGAGATAGACAGCTTTGGGAAGAGTGGGAAAGAGTGAAATAGGCTTTACGATTCCAAGCATGTTTGGGAGGAGTGAAAATGCTGCGGTGAGACTGGGCTGAGGTGGCGATGTTTGTTTTGAAGGACTAGTCTTTTTGGATAATTATTCTAAAATCAGATTGTTGTTATTCCAAACCTGGCCCTTCAGCAGAGATTAAAACGTAATTTTAGAGTTCCCTCTTCTAGTTTCTTTTTCATTTCTGTAATGTCTGAATATTTGCTCAGTCTTCTGTCTGTTTTATTATGCCCAGCCTAAAGTGAAGCACATGTGGCACAGCACAGTTTTTGTGGACCATGTTGAGTGTTTTACCAGTCTGACCCAGGGTTGTAAGCCGTCCTGTAGGGCGGATGCCAGTTTTGCTTCACTGCTTTATTGGTAGACACCTCCAACAAGCCCATCACCATCACATACAAAAAGCAGTGAGCTGCAGCAGCGAGGGGTCAGAGGCTGGGCACGGGTGATTAACAGGAGGGACGGACCACTACACCTCTCCTAATTTACGAGGGAGCCTTTATCTTGGAGAACTAATTGCATGACAAACAGGTCTGGTGATTTAGGGGTGCCAGTGGCTGCTTGGGGGTAGGGTCGGGTAAAAGGGTTCAAGTAGTCACAGATGGGGCATGGGGGTTCTTTTTATGGCCAAAAAAGGCTTCCCTGTTACTGGTTTCAGACGATTCCCTCCAGGTTTTCCTTCCTGAAGTATGGAGATCAAAACATGCTTAGTTGCATAGCTGACGTAATGCTTTTTTTTTTTGGCACACTGTAATGCAGTTTATGATCATACCACCTACAATTTTGGAAAAAGAAATGTCTTTGATCCTATTCACTTAACTGTATCTTATACAGGTTTTAGAAATTGAAGTAGTGTCCTTATCAGAGTAATTCCTGTTGAGAAAAGTAGCTGCTACAGAGAGCTGTATGGATACGCAACCATAGGTTTTATGGGACTAATGCAGTCTTGTTATATTTTGCCAGCCCTATTTTGACACTACTTGCTTTTAAGCCAATGTATCCATTTAGCTCACGTATCACTGCAGCTCCTTGATTGTGTTTAAGTTAACAATGCCAGCCAATCCATTACCTTTTAGCTTCGGTTACAATGTTTATGTTTTAACATTTCACTTGCAGTCGTACTCTGGGTGACATGCCTCGAGTGCAGACTGAGCAAATGAACTCTACTGACTCCAGGGTTAAAAGGTGCTGCCCACTATTGGTTCTCAAGTGCACTGATGAGCTGGTTAATATTCCCACAAGTGACAGGCTCTATGGGAGAAGGGCTCCACATCTCGAAGGACATGTTGACCAAGAAACTCAGACAGAAGCTCGTTTTGGGGGCAGGGTGGTTTTCCAGGCCAACCTTAGGGTTTTGCTTTTCTTAATGTGTGTTTTGTGATTTGAAACAATTTTAACTAAACAGTGTGTCAGTCTGCACTTAGACTAGGTAGCTGTACACCGTCGTACTCAAAGGTGTTTTGTGCTTTACGTGGTATCGTTGTTAGAAGGTGCGCGTTTGTAGGCTTGTGTGTCTTTTCTCTTCCTGTGTATGCGTGAGGTTACAAGGGCACCTTGGCCCCTGGTTCCCAGCCTAAGATGAATGGAATCTCCTCCATCATTGTTTGGGTGACAGGAGAGCCGACTGAGGAGGGTGATGTTTGGGGAGAAAAGGGAGCCGAGGGGGAGCTTATGGGGCACAGAAGACTTGCATTCTCCTCCCCTGGTTGAGGTCAGAGGTTGCCCCCTTCTGCATCCATCTTACTGCTCTGTCTGACAGGGTTGTGGATCCAGGATTGATTAAGACGTCAGGATTTTGACAGCTGTGCCGGTAGAGTTTGTATGTGCGTCTGTACTCAACATAGACCTGGGGTGAGTATGGTGTACCCCCAGGGCCAAGGCAAGAGGGACAACCAAGAGAAACTGAGGGCCAAGGGCCCCCCTGATCTAAGGAGAGGGCTCTGTCTGTTTGTGTTTGAGATCCCTTTCCCTGTTAACTATGCCGCTCACCCCCACTACCCTTATCCCACCCCATATGTTCTGTAGGGATGATGAAGGTCATGGAGGACTCTCGCTCCTCATCTGGTGAGGAGCGTCTTTACCATTGAAGGTGCTGCGGTGCAGTTGAGGAAGATATTAGTAAGGATTCTGTTGGCCATTATGCAAACATGATTATTGCCTCTACAGCATTTTTGACATTGAAAGAAAAACTTTCTTCCAATAGCCACACATAGCAGGCATGTGGGCTTTCATTAAAATCAGTGGATTTGAAGTTGTGATTTATTTGCCTTCATGTTGTATAGGTTTGTGTATGTTGAGGATGCAGCCTTGTTGAGGCGTCAGCAGTTTCATGTGACACTGCAGATTGCTTGCTCGCTGAGCTGTGAACAGGTTTCCTGCATCTCAGTCAACACACAGCACGTCTTTTGTTTCCTTTGTGAGATTCTTGTTGACAATTGCATTCCCTTCCCATTCAGTATGTGTTGATTTTTATTTTTTGGTGGGATTTTGCAACTTGTTTGGTCAGAAAAACGAGTCCCATGGAGAACACTGTCATGTTTGTATGACTTAATTGCGCTCACAAGACATCACCATGCATAATTCTCCTTTTCATGAGAACAAGACCGACATTTTTACTAATGTTTTTGTGAAAACAAAATATTAAAGTGTGCCCCACACTTTGGGAACCACTGATATGGTTATACTTAGAAGAAAAAAAAAACCTAAATCCAATTTTTAAAACAAGTGAAATCAATGTTTCACAATGGTAAAATTCTATTTTATATTCTGTTTCATTCAGGTATTTTAGATTGGAACTGTAGATGAACAAATGTCTTCCCAACTGATTAAAAACCTCAAAATTAAAACTGGTGTTTGGGATCAGTTGGGAACTGATCAATGCTAACTGTACCATAGTTAGAGACTATTGATTACCCAGTCATGGTATTCTTACACTGTTCACTATGGTGACCATATTTTGCTTTTCAAAAAAAAACTTGGTCTACTTTCTTATTGACATGCTACACATCTTCTCTAATTTGGGCATATTTCTGTTGAGGACTTAGACCTTTGAAATCATGAGAAAATATAACAAACTATTTGAAAACCCAACAAGTAGAAGCTCAAGAAGTATTTGGAGAGCAAAGTTGATTAGTTTTACAGAACTGCTTAAAAGCCTGCATGCCTGACTCAGACCTTTTAATGCACGTTTTCGATTGATTTAATGCAGTTAAAAAAATTATATGGTCGGGAAGATAGCTTCTATTGATCCTGGAGGCTGGACATGACTTTGACCTATAGTCAATTTACTCAAGAATAATCCAAACCTAAACTTTAGCCAAGCATTCCTCTAGATGTCATATTCAAGTTTAAAATATTGTTTGTGCTTTTTCTTTTACAATTAGAGTGTTGATTACTCAAACGTAATTAATGAAATTCTTTTAAAGATTACTGTAACTTTTTTTTTCCGACTAGATGCTCCTTGATATTAATTAACTGCAAATTTTACATGAATACCACACTTCACTTTCTAGATCCATTCAATTTTTTTTTTGCTTGTATCACCTACATGAGCAGATCAAAACCTAAACTCAAACTGGGAAGTCAGTTTGAGTTGGGATTTCTTTCTCCACCTGATGTTCCCCAGCTCCCTTCCCTTCATTCCTGCACTATTCCCAGCTGTCTCTGTTGAGCTGGAAGCCCTCAGTGGTCCTGGATTAAGAGGTTTTAGGGATGAAGTTTCTCTGCTCATTGTGAGTGCGGATCTGGGTCTCCCATTCTCTCTCTCCCTCTGTTGACAGTTTTAAATATGCGCTTGGGAGCATCATTCTAAATTCACCACGTAATTCTATTTAGCCAGCCGGTCCCCGATGGCTTTAAATACACAGACTCACTCTCCCTCTCCCATTTCATCCCATGTTCACCCCCCCCCCCCTTCTCTTCCTCTGCATATGCACAAATTAGGTATTTGCATTTTCTTTTACGCCGGCTTAGTCGCTTGCTTGTTCTCTTTCTCTTCCATGTCATCCGTCTCCTTAAATTTCCCTTTGCTTCAGTGATCCGTTATCTGCATTTATCTTTCTTTTACATCTCTTCCTCTTTTTATACTCCTTTATTTTTTTTCACCCGAGCTCCTGTTAGTAATTTTCACCCATTGACACTGTCTTTATTCTCGCGCCTTCCCTTTCCCCCCCCTCCCTCTGCGCCGGCCGTCGAGGTGGTTAGTGTTTGTCAGCCTGTCTGTGGTGGCGGCAGCAGGAAGTGGGCTGAATAATGAGATTATACCTTCAGCGGTGGGAGACTGGGAGGGGGGCAGCACACTGAACATCATCACCCGTCATTCTTCTCTCAGACGTGCATTCACAAGTGACACTTGTGAGTGCTCACTCTAACTCCAATTATAAATGCTCAGTCTCATGCAGAGAAAGAGGGAAATCAATGTGCCCGCTCACACACATGCACGGCCTTATGCTCGAATATCCTGCCATGCACATGTGCAAAATGACATGGTAAGCAGTAAACTCAGAGTACACTAACACATATGTACAGCAGATGCATGCACAGTCAGAGGCAGGCTGAGTGCGGGAGGATAGAGGTGGATGTACTCATCACTCTCTCTGTCACCAGAGACGCTCATTTTGTGCTGCTTAATAAAGGCGAGGAATCTATTACCGACTGAAAGCAGGATAGAACAACAGGTACAGACAGAGAGGACAGAATATCCCATGAGGTCCCCCCCGCACCCCCGTCCTGAAATAATTATTTAAGCCATTTTTAATACTTTGTTCTCCTAAATGTTGAAGCTAAAATCCCCTGAATGCACAAATCTTCTCTTTAGTAGCCGGAGGAGGGGCTGCTGGTGGTAATTCAGACATCATTAGCTGAGGTGCTGAAAAGTTTTTCCTGCTCGGCCGGCCGTCCCGCCTCAGTGTTTGTTCCCTTTGCAGTTCTCGGCACTCAACACCCTTCTCCAGCCCCAAATCACCTCCCCACCGTCTCCCGTCGTGCCCCTGTTCAGGGCAGGAAGCCATCAGTGATAGAACGTGTTCCGCGCCGATAGTGCTGAGCATGCCGCAGCACGCGTGTGTGTTACCGCAGTGCTGCAAAAGAAAAAAACAAACAAACAAAAAAACTGCTTTTACTTATTTATCCCCTAACGACTTTTTAACCTCTCATTTATTAGAACCAAAGAAACTCAAAACCTTGTCTCGGATTTTTTATTTTTTATTTTTTTATTTAACCACTCTGCTCTGCTGCGGGAAAGTGCAAATATAATATGTCAAACTTAGGTTTTAAATAAAGAACACTGGCCTGAGCTGCAGTTTAGAAATTATTCTTGGATATTAATATAGATGGCATCATTTTCAGCAAAGTGCTTTACTGGCAGATTCTAAATAAATCTTACACAATGAATTGAAAGGAAGCAGTTCAACAATAAATATAACTGACTAATAAAAGAGAGCGCATCGTTCAGAACCACTCAGTCAGATCAGAAAGTCTGTTTAAAGAGGTGTTTTCTGAAGTTTTTAAAATAAATTGAAATCATAAATGGAGTGAGTTTGCATAGTGTTTTTCTTGTCGTGCTTATTTCTCCAAACACCTTTTGTGCTGGAGCCACATCCACCCAGAGAACCTCACAGACACACACACACGCACCCCCCACCACCCCCCTACACACGCGCACGCACGCACGCACGCACGCACGCACGCACGCACGCACGCACACATTTTTAGAGTGATGCACAGTTAGACAGGCAGCATGGGCTTTAGTGCCTTGCCTGAGGGCATGTTGTCATGTGGCAGGGGAGAAAGCGGTACTCAAACTCACAACTTTATTTTTGCAAAACAGCTACTCAACTCTAAAACAATAAGGTGCATACGGATGCCTCCGCACTTTGCATTGAGTTTTATGGTTCAGTTTGCATGGATTTAAACAACCACATGGTGTAAATTTCTAAATTAGACCATTTTACGCTGCAAAATTGGAAAAATAAACTCAAAATAATTACTTGTATATTAAATCTACATCATCCAAACTTGCACAACCACCCAAACAAGCTCACCAAAATAAAATATATTTTTTTGTTTAGTATTTTGCTATTGTTTAGTCAAAGCACCTTATGCACAACAGGGATAAATAATAAAAAGCAAAAATATTTATTTATTCATTATTTTTAAAAGAAGCATATCATAATTTCATATTGCCTATCATCTGATAGTGTGTATTTTACAAAAAATGAAATAAATAAATAATGGTACAGTGAAACATTAATCTGGATAAATAAGTATTCAGCAGGTGCTTGTCACTTAACCCTTCAATCCTTCACTGTTCCTCTTTTAATTTGAGTCTTTTTGCTCTTCAGTGAAACTACTTTTATTTTCTTATACACACACACACATATATATATATACATATATATATAATTTGAAAGGCATGGCTCAGCAGAAAGCATCCAGACCTTCTGTTCATTTTGTATGTTGGGTGCTTAAAAGTGCATAGATTCATATATTATTAAAGTCACTGCTTAAAAATACTGATTATAGTGTCACAAACCTGCTGATAAAATGTCTTTGTGGTGTCTGTACTCAATTTAGATCACCTCTGAAGTTGTGCAAACTTAAACGTACTTATTGGACAATAAGTAAACGATTCCCCTGACAGCGTCCTCTCTGTTTGTACGGAGGAGCCAGCACGGCTGTCAGATGGCATCAGCGCCATATGTGGCATAGAAGTGAAAAAAAATTGACAAACATTTCTGCTCTCCTCTCCTCCTCTCTCCTCTGCACTCATCCTTCTGAAAAGCATCCTCTCTTTGAAGCCTGCGTTGGGAAGAGGGAGCGATTAAAGCAGTCAGCAAGCAAATTAGCATGTCAAAAGGCCCTGAATCAATACCCCAGCTCTCTACCAACACAACCCCCTCCGTCTCCCTCTAACCATCCCTGCCATTCTCCCCATTCCTCCGACTGCTTCCCCTGCTTCCCCCTCCATTTTCTCCCGCACTCCTGCGTGCTCTCGCTCTTGTTCCTTTGCCCCTTCCCTTTTCTGCTGATCTCAATTGAAAATCTTCCTCCCCACTCTCTCAGCTGGCAGACGACTGAGAGAGAGGAGGCCGGGTTTGTAAAGGGAGATGGACGGATGTATAGGCAGAGAAAGACGGGTAGGGAGGGAGAAGTGGACAGGCATCGAGTGGGCATGGGTTGGACAGTTCTGGAGAGAGGGAGCCTGTGAAAGCGGGGAAAAAAAAAAAGAGGGCCCCTGCCACCCTCTTTGTGCCGACAGACAGGCAGAACGGACCTCTCTCGCCAAGAGGAGCAGAGGAGATGGAGATGAGGAGGCAGGGAGAGAGAGGAGAAAAATGGAGACAAAAAACATGGGGGGAAGTGAAGTGGAAAGAGATTTAGTTCCAGTCTGGCAACTGTGCTTTTTCTGCACTTCATCCATCGGTTCACCATTGCACAGAAATCCTTTTGATCCGGGGCGATGTGCTGCTGTAGGTGTGTGAGCCATTATCTGGCCCGCATTTGTTCTTTGCATCTGTCTCAACAGGCATATCACATGCTGTATCATAAACCTCTATTAATGTCCCGATCTGGTTGCACGATCTGAACCTGGAGACAAAGCGGCCCGCCGGCTCCTCAGGTGGACGAACCGCTCTCTGCTCGCTTTCTGACAATGGGAAGCTGATTGCAAACACCTTGAAAATGTTTTATCTCTCCCTGCCTCTTTCTCCCACTGATTTCTATCTTAAGCTCCCTCAGTCCCGCCGGGCCAATAGTAGGTGGTCTTTTCTTCTATTTCCCCCGCCATCCTTTTCTCTCGGGGCACAGGGTTCAGTGGCCAAATCAAAGAGCTTCTCTGCAGCAATCAGTTAAGGGTTATGACTAAAAAGGCTTGGCAATAAAGAGCCGCTGTGCAATCTGATGGGCCCTGAGACTGGACACAGAGCCCATGTTAATGAGCTGAGATCCCCCCTTTCTAATCATGGTGGTGGAGGAAACCGAACACCGCTTTATGCTCTCCTCTAGACCGCTTTATGCTCTCCAGAATCACACGCACTCAATCAAAATATGTCGAATAAATCTCAGTACACATGCAGAGGTAGATGCAAGCAAAGCAGTTGCTGATGCAATTATGAGTTTTTAATCAGTTACACTAGGAGAGATGATTTGATCTGTCAATACAGATATTAAATGATTCTGACCATAAAGAACTGTATCCAGCATATTCCTAAGTACTTGTTTCTAGTTGTGACTGGTCCTCAGAAGAGCAGAGGTGAAGTCACATCATGTGTAAAGCAGGGTTTACAAATATTTGAAAACAAATACATTACTTCAGAGCTATCATGTCTTTAGCACCATAGCATGGCTAGCATTACTAAACCTGATGTTTTAGTTATATAACCTTGCTCTGAGATTACCAAGAAATTCCCAATCTTTCCAAATGCAGCATACTCCAAGACAGGCAGAAGTTTAATTCTCCTTTCTAGTAACTGCTAAAAGACTTGCTCTCTCTCGCACTCTCACAGCCCGAATGAGCTGTTAAGATGTTTAAAAAGAAATCAAATTTAGCTCTGTGACCCATAACTCCTTAATGCACTGTCACCTCCAGGATAGCAAGATGCATTGAGCATGGTGTGTGTGAAGGTCAGAGGCGATGCTCTGATGGGAATTCATTTATATATATATATATATATATATATATATATATATATATATATATATATATATATATATATATATATATATATATATATATATAAATTGCCTCTGTGATGTACTCTCAGAATTTTTGACCCACCTCTTTTGTTTTTAAAAATACCCACCTTCTCTCTGAACAACATAAATCAAACGTTTCTTCGAGAAATGTAGAAATCTTTGGTCTCAGCCCAGAACTCTGAGATCAGCTGGCTGCCCTCCTGTGAATCGTCTGTGCCTCAAAATACAATCTTGTTTGTGTATCAAGCACACTGCGGGGTTTCTGGTGAGGTGCAACCTCCCTGTGGGAGAGCCAAAATGTAATTTGAGGATGTGGAGGTCTTGCAGCGCTGGAAGACCTGAAGCTGCAGCGCTCCAGCCAGAGGCAGAGGTGCATCCATGCCAGGGCATGTCTCTGGGATTAGGAATCTTGATCCTTTTTGATCCCAAGCCTGTTGCAGAATACTGCTGGAAGGGTGGGGAGGAAGAAAATGAGACGTGTTTCTCTTGAAGCTTCACGCCAAGGTGGTATATTAGAGGAAGAAGGAAACACGAGTGGATAGAAAACCGAAGGGAGAACATGATAGAGATTGAGAGAAGTTTATTTGGTGATAGAGTGTAAACGTGACAGAAACGGTGTGTGTACAATAGAGAAGAAAGGATCATGAATCAATTGCTGCCTTCTGGCTCTGATAAACGACTGGAGATATAAAAGGTGAAGTGGGGGGTTATGGGTACAGAGTGATGCGGCTCTTTGAACAAACCCAGTGTGGTCAAAGCTTGACCTCCAGCAGCTGCTGTTGATATCAGAGCCAATATTGTTGGTGTTTGTAGTTGAGCTATTTCACCTGACACTGAAATGATTTCAGTAGGAACGGAGGCACCTTTGAAAAAACCTTTTTTTTATTGAAACACAGCCTGATACCCAACAACTCTTCTGTTTAACAGAAGAAAATACCTCCAGCAAACAACTTTGATTTTGTGTGGTGCAAGACCTGTTTTTGTTGTCATACATTATTGAAATGTGTTAGGCAATACTATACAGATATGAGTACATTTCTGAAGAGCCTGGAGGCTTAAGCTGACTTCAGTTGCTGATGAAGATTCCAAAATATTGAGCATCACCCTACAGTGACTTGCAAAACTATTCATACCTACTAAACCTTGTCCAGGTAAAAACCTAAAACTTCATTGGAGTTTCAATCTACTTTAACCAACGCCAAGTAGTGCATAACTACATGGTTATGCACTACTTAACATATTTCAACACGCATATCTGAAAATTTCAAGACATCTATAATATGAGGTATGTATTTGTACTCAGGCCCATTTACTATAACATCCATGAAAAAAACAACAAATCCATTTCAACCTTTAGAAGGAGAAGTTTACTGTAAGTCGGGAGGAGCTGCGGAGCTCAGGTGAGAAATCAGTTGATTGCTATATTCTGCTTTTCAAAAAGCCGTGCCTTTTGGAAGAGTGGCAAAAAAAGAACAAAAGTTATGAAAACAAAACTACACAAAAACTCGTTTGAAGTTTATCACAAACCAAATAGAAATCATTTATAGTGACCTGTTTACATAACAAAAGATAAGGAGTTTTTTGTGAGCTTTTTAGGGAAGAAACATTCCAACATAACACAGAATATCCGAGCACCTGATGTTCATTTTACACTCACACTGATTGGTCTCTCCTCATAATCACTCTGCCTGTGCATCTTTCATTACATCAAAGCTACGTCCTAAAACACATTAGCATAGCAATCCTGTCAATGCAGCCATTAACCTGAGACATGCTGTACCCCCCCTCTGCAAGGCCAGGTTCAAACTGCCTGTGGTTAGAGAAGGCTACACATTCAAACTATGAAACATTTATACATGCTGATTTGTCCGATTGGCTTAGGAATGCACACAGTTATCGTGCCAAAGCATACCATGCTAACATGAGGCCAAAGCACTTTTAGTCACAGGTCCCGTTTAAGGCCATTGCACTTCCATAAAGCAATGACCTCAGTCTTGTTTGGAACAAGAAAAAAAAAAGTAGGGAAAGTAACTTGAAGGGGGCAACACCAGGATAAAGTAAAGGTCAATGCTTTGACACCTACAATGGAGACCATCGCTGACCTGACATGAGCTGCTGAAGAGCTACTGACCCGCAAAAATTTTATGTAGCCTCAGTTGTACATGCACACACACAGCAGTCACAGCACTAGCTCTAGTCTCAGAGACTCACACACACACGCACACACACGCACACACACACCTGCACGCACAATAGAAGGTGTTTTGAGGCCCCAGACAGGCTGTCGTCTGGGAGCTGCCTGTAGATTACCTAAACAAACAAACTAAAAATAATCTTTTCAGCCGTGAATCGACCCTTTCCGAGTCCTCCTCACGTACATCCAGAAAACCGCAAGAGGCTAATGGCAAACCTGCCCTTGAGACTACCGACAACTAGGCAATTAAAGTTTTGCATGTGCTTCTATATGCTTAAGCGCTGACAGATGTGTGTATCACATAGTGTAGGTCACATGTGAATGTGAGGCGTGTTTATAATCTGACTCACTACAGAGGATTGGATAGGATTATGTCTGAGCTTAATGTAAATTTACTGTTGTGGGGAAGTTTTCATAATGGAAAAATCTGATCATTTAAAAAACAGACCGATTTGCACAGGTTTACATATAGATTTAGAATGTGGTAATGACATCAGACAGAAGTAATTTTCCATGGTATAAAAGCCACCTGAAGGAAAACACGTAGGACATCTAGATGAAATACTGGTAGCACATATTTTCGCTAAATGACCAGATTATGATGATCAGAGAGTCCCGTCTTAGAACCCTCATCCCCCCAGAAATGAACAAAAATGCCATTTTTCATCCAGTTCTGGATGTGGATATATATATATATATATATATATATATATATATATATATATATATATATATATATATATATATATATATATAAAAATCTTTGGTGATAAAAACGTGCACAGTTCTTTGAAAAGTTGTTCTCTGAACATTTTTACATGTTGTCATGTTTCAACTTCAAGGTTTTTCATAGGAAATATCTATACTAATAATAAAAATGTGACATTTTAACTTGGTAACAGCTTCTGTTACCAAGAATCAAACTGCCAAAGTTCCTCCCTTGAACCACCGCCTCCTTTACATAGCACCCAATCTCTTTGGGTATTTGGTAAGAGGGATGCACCAGGAGTTCACCAGTGTGCGCCACCTCCCTGAACACACCATACCTGTGGAAAATGTTGTGGTGGCAACATTATGCTGTCAGAATGGTTTTCTTGAATGAGACTAAATCCTGGAAGAAAATCTGTTAGAAGCTGCAAAATCTTCTAGGATCTCTAAAGATACAGCCAGATCTTCAACAAAATGATTGAGAGCAAAATATATGTGTGTTAGTATGGCCCAGTAAAAGATCAGACTTTAACACAACTAATAATCTATGCCAAGACTTAAAATTTGATGTCCACAATTTTTTTCCATCTAATCTGACTCAATTTAGTCAATGGAGAACAGGGGGGGGGAAATCACCTTCTAAATGTACAAAAGACTTAAACATCCAATTGCAGTGAGTGGTGGTTCTGCAAAGTAAGGACTCAGATGAAAATCATGTATTCTCTTCAGTGGTGCAACTACACATTATTCAGGTGGATGCGAAAACATAGATCGCCACCCCTCACCCCCACCAAGGGAAGGAGCGTCAGGGTTAAGGAGCGACGCTCACTCGCTCCCCCCCGAGACGACAATGCGTGAAGGGTAAAACTAGTTACATTTACATCGTTATGTGCGCGAGGTGAAGGAGCATAAGGCACGCTGAAGTGTATGGGAGAGCATGATCGGCGCGCCGCCCCCTCCAGACGGGGTTTTGGCGCCCCCTCTGGTGCTGCGCCCCTATGCGTTGCATACCCTGCATACCCACTTTTTGCGCCACTGATTCTCTTCATGCTAAAGTTTTGTGTTACATCACAGAACATTCCAAATAGAGCACTCAGTTTGTGGCTGTATTATGCACAGAGAAAAGATTCAAAGGGTATGAATACTTTTATAAGACATTTAATATGCTATTAATATCTGATTCTGCTTTCTAAATTATTACTTCTGGTAGTGATCACACAGAATAATTTAACCAATGTAGATTAATTGTAAAACTGCTAAAAAAATAAGAAGATGCTTACAGATGCAATTGCGGTTAAATAAATGTATAACACTGTTTAGCCAGCATGTTCCGCACTGATTTGTTATCGATTTGCATTAAAGAAAGACACGTGTTTCATACTTGTTTACAGAATTGGATGTGAGGCCCCTTTCAATCTGTTTCCTTATAGCTTCCTCTTCCTTTTCACCTATTCTTAATGTGTGCTTGTTGTGTTCTCCTCACACATCCTCCATTTTCCTTTCCCATTCTCAACGGCTCACCATGAGCAGAATGGTTTAACTCTCCCGATTGTTTGCCGGTGTGTTCCGGCACAGGAACATTAGCATTCTCCCTTCCCCTCTCATGCTCCTGCCTATTTTTCTGTTATTATTTTGATAATAGAATCTAAATGAAGCTCTTTTCATTCTAAATAATGTCAGGAAAGGATGCTAAAAAAACACACATATGCAAATGTGCACTGTCCAACATGACACTCCATCCTTTGGAGACCTTGAGAAAATTGGTTTGACACAAAAACATGACTGTTGTTTATTGAGCATTATCCCCACTGTGCTGCTGTTCCCTTCGTCAACCTGCTCTCAGAAAAACACGCCTGTTTAGTGGATGTGCGTGTGTCTGTTTATTTGCAGGCATGGGTGGTGCTGCGGAGTGCCTTCGAAGCGCAGAGGGCTTTTGAAGGGCTTTTTTGTTCATACCTGACTGTGTGCAGGTGTGCAGAGGTTTGTACGCCTCTGTTTGTGGATGAGGTATAATTTCTGGTCTTGTTTGCCTTGAATCATAGTCAATTATCCACCTTCTGTGTGGATCTTAGGTCACAAAAGGCCCTCAATCTTTTGGCGTAATGCCCAGCTTTTGGTGGTGCCACCTCTGGCACAAAGGCTGTGTCTAAGCTGCACAAACTCAACATGTCCAAAGTCCAGCAGGATTTCATCAAGGAAAGATATTATTTTCTCCCTCTCTCATTTTAAGCTGTTTGCTCACTTTACCCTCTGTGTTCATGCTTTCCTTCTTGGACATTCCTTTAGTGTTTGATCCATTTCCTCACATTCACCTTCAGAAGCTTGTTCCTTATTTTTAAGGAGTGGCGGAGTACGTTCTGAAGAGGCTGGGTGGAATACGTTAGATTTTCATGATATAACCATTGTGCTGATATTCCATTTTAAAGCCAGGCTGGACAAATTAAAGAGGAAGTTAAGGCCTACGTGTCAATATGAACAAGGAGACCTTGCTGAACAGGAAGTCTAGAGAACAATATTTAATTTTTTTCCACTTATGCAACACAAGAATTAACAATAAAGGTGGTTCTACGTTGTAATTTTAGCAAACAGGACAATATTGAAGAAGAAATGGCTTAAGAAAGCTTAAAATATTAATTTAGTGTACCTTTGCTCATATTCTTAATAAAAAAAGTCTCATAATCCCATTGCTTTCAACCTTTAGAACCTCTGGTGGAAAATATGTCTTCCATTCAAATACCATAGCAACATGTTTAGTAGCAAAAGTTGTTGGGGACTGTGAATGGTACATACCAACTGAAGCATAAAGAGCTGAGTTCTCTGTCTTATGGTGACCATTTTGGATTATTCATTTCAAATTAGTGAAAAGCATGCAAATTAGATTTTTTTTTTTTTTTTTGCTACTTGAAACTTAAAATTTGGACATTTGGTTACCATTGTCAAGCACAACTAAACCAAAATGTTTCAATCACCCACCACCACAGAATAGTTTTCAGTTTGTTGTCATGGCATACCAATCGCTTAGAGACGATTAGATAATTTTGGTTGTTGGAAAACTTATGTACAATCTAAGTTTTATTATGTTATAAACATTATTACATTTTTTTGAACCCCTGCCTGTGTGGAGTTTGGCTCTTGTACCTAATTTTTATATCTGGGTAAAAAGCCAAGCGATCAGCACAAGATTGTTATTAAGTATACCCTGTTTTGTTCTCAGGGCTCAGCGTGGTGATAATTTTGATTGTCACAATGTGTTTTCCTCAGCTGGGGCCTTGGTTGATGCTCCTGTCTGCTGGATACATATATTTTAATGAGGGCTACATTTCTGGTAGCACTCAGTTGATGGATTGGTCCTGCTAATATACAGTTATAAATCATCCGACATTTGACAGACAAACTGCTGCCAAGTCTCGTTCCCCCCGGTATTAGCCACCACTACCGAAGCCGCAGTGATTGTCAGCAATGTTGGCTCTTGTCTTCTTAATGCTGTTAGCCCTGTTGGCTTTTGTTTAAATCCTTCATTACCACTAGTAAGAATGTCAACCCAGATGTGACCATCCGACTTTACTATTTGCATGTTAAAGGATGATACAGCTAGTGTAGGACCTTATCCCCCAATCCAGGTCAAGGTCAAGATGTGTGTCGAGTGTACGTCATCAATCATGGTGATCAGTTTCGCTGGCCGTGTGTCCCTCATCCATCATGCTGATGTGTTTTGCTTGCCGCGTGGCTCCGCGTTGCTGTCGGGGCCGGAGGTAATTAATAACGCGGAGTGACAGAATTAATGAGTTAACCTGCTCCACTCTCCTGCTGTTCCAGTGACAGATGCTAACGGTCAGTTGCTAGTGATCCTGTGCTTATATACCAGCCGCTCAGGTGACTTGATGTCTTAGCTTTTTCATTGTCTGCATTCAGCACAGTTAGAACATGCAGCTTGTGACCGAAATGGGCAAGAAGATAAAGCACTGAAAAAAATACAAATGGTTTCTAACGGGAGTCTCACAGTTATCATCAATCTGCAGAAAAACAAAGACGCCATACTGCATAGAGATGGTTGGCTCTTCAAGGTGCAGAGACGCATTTAGACTGAAGCGCAGACTCTCCTTTGCCTCGAGGCCTGAAAGTTGATCGCTTGGTTTTTCAAAGAGCTGCTTTGTGGGGATGCCTCTTCTAAAGAGTGCTTACTGTCTGTTTTGACAAAAAAAAGGGTCTGACTTTTCATCACTTGAGGAAGATAAAGTGAAACCATGAAAGCAGTGAAAATGCCATCGATTGAACTTAATTCTCTTCTGATTAAAAGAGCAGCTGTCTGTCTGGAAAGGCCTAGCTATTGTGTTCTATGTGCTGGGTGTTACATTCCCATAGCTTTGAACCGCTGTTGTGGTCTGCTCTCATAGTTTCACTCCCCGGTGCATGGGATACTTTGTTGTGTAGGCTGCAGTATAGCTTGCCTATCGGCTTTATATGTGGGTCGCACAAGGTGGGCTGCAGCGTGTGGGTAGATGTGGTCTTATTTGGCTGCAATATCAGGAACATGTATGCCTTTTCAAAGCCTGTTGTGTGGGTTGTTGCCACTCTGAAGAAAACTTCACTTGGCATACATGTGGGCTGCGATCGTAGCATCAGTATCTTTTTTAAACACTCCTATTTTTGTCGATGGTTGTGTTGATTGCTTTGTTGTGAACAGATTTTCCTGCCCCCATACACACACTGCAACCAATTCAGCCAGAGGAATCCCCACCACACTTACAAAACTACTCATTAGCTCCCTCCCCTCCCCACCTTTGTCATCCCTCTCCTCTAAACGGGCTTTAGCTTGGAGACAACAGGAATGAGGATTGGGCAGGAGAAAGACCGACAAAAGGGGGGGAAAGACTAAAGCCGGAGAAGAGGACAGAATGAGAGAAGGATCTGCAGGGAGGGAATAGGGGAAGAATAGGATGCCCCTGTCTATGAGGGATTCCATTTTTTTCCCGCTTTTCCAGAATAGAACAGTAAGTCACCAGTGTCTTTGTCTGCCTTTGATCTCTGAGCTCGAGGATTTGGCACCTGACAAACCCCTTTCTGTCTGAAAGGAGGCCTGCCGAGAGAATGCCAAGGAGAGCGGGAGAAAGAGATAGAAGGCGGAGGGAGAGTAAGAAAAAAAATAATAAAGAAGAACAAGAGAGTGACAGGGGCAAAAAGGGAAACAGTATCGAAGACGGCGTGGAAAAATTGGTTTCGACTTTTGCAAGCTTTACAAAAGGGATACGATGAGGGATATTATCCCAAATCCCGTATAAACTAAACACACGTGTTCAAGTGTGTCTGTATTTGCGGCTGAGTGAGGGTTTGCCATGGCTGGCCCGGACAGTGATAAATCCAGAGAGTCTTAAGGGGGAATCTCGGACCACCCACTGCTGTGGTTTCTCCCCTTAGACACACTCTCATGGTCCTAATAGGAAGCAAATTCCCCAGCTTTACTTGGATATCGACCTCTTTTTTTTCCTCTGTCATTCCTTTCTTTAGGGCAGTCGGTGCTATAAACAAGTCCTCATGTTTTTCAGACATGTGCTCTAAAACTCAGATGTTTGAGAGTGCAGATGAAGATGCCAGCACATCTCTGTGGGTCTGGGTTTTCACAGAAAATTTTGGGACGGCCTGTGGGCACTCTGAAGACAACCTGGGATGGCTTAATAATTGACATGCAAATGTCTTATGCATAATGCACAGTTGGAGGTACCCCAATCTTAGGCTGTTTCTTAGGCTTTAAAGACACTCTGCAATGAAGACCATGAAGTTTGAGACTCAATTAAATCTCCCTCCAGCTTTTAGCATCAAACACAACAAGTTGACCCCACTCTAAACTCCGGACACTTTCCTGGTCAGTGAACAAGTACCTATCCCTAATGCAACTTTGCATTTTGCCACTTGAGGTGGCTTAAAACAACACCCAAAATCCTGCTGTTCTTCTATCTCCAGAGGTTTTGAGAGATTCCCTCAAAGATACAGAGATAACTGAAAGCACCTCCTGACTAATCTGTACTCTCTTTGTTGGTGAAACTGTGAAGAAAAGAAGAGGCTTCACTCACCCCTGCAGGCTGCAGTCAATGAGGCCGTAGCTTAGCGTTAGTGAGTGAAGCGGCAGGGATTTAGCCCCGATTGAGTGAATGGAAACCGACAAAGAATGACTCAGCAGGTATCAGCTAGCCCCACTCGGTTGACGTTCTGGTACGCTAATCCAGCTGCTCCAGAGCAGAGTCTGCGAGGCAAAGAGTTTATTACGTTTACAATAGAGGGATTTTCCGGTATTTTAGTGGGGCTTGTGGAGGGTTTCCTCAGCTGTTTGTATATGTGAATGTGTTGGCTGCTTGGTGGAATGAGAGTTTTTCTTGGACTTTCTCATTGCTGTGGTGCACGTTTGCTGATTTGATTTCTAGTGTGGTTAACACATGGGGGAGTTACTTGAATTTATGTAGAAACCTCTGATGTATTTATGGCTGCGGTGTGGAAACCATCAGAAACATACTTTGAGATCTGGATTGGTTGTGAGCCATTTCAACTAAAGGGGTACACACAAACGCCATTATGGCATAACATTATGACCAGTAAAAGGTGAATTGAATACCTCAGAGTATGTAACCTTTTGGTAGGTTTACTTAAATTAGGCAACGAGAAAACATTTTGTCCTCAATTTGCTCTTAAAGAAGGAAGAATAAGTGTAAGGATTTATATGAGCATTTGTGATGCAAGATTTCTGAGTCCAAGCAGCTCCAAAACTACCATTAGTATCTAACAAATGGCCAGGTTAGGTCAGGGCTAAACAGTGACCAACTCAATATCAGTCAGGTGATTATAAAGTTATTTTGGGTCATTGTACGTGTGTAAGTTAATAACTGAAATTTAGCACGAATTCATTGGCTCTTTATGCACCACGATAAGACGGGTACTAACACACACATCGCACCAGCTTTAACATGATGCTACCAACACCCCAGCTACCGTACCATTACTCTCCAACTGACAAGAACATGCCAACCTCCCTGAATGACAGCTTATTTGGTCCAATTGGTGTTGCCACTGTCTGCGCCGCGCCTCTTCCAGAATTGCTCCTTTGTCCACCTCTTCTGGTTCAGCGCTCAGGGGGTGAAATATAACCCTGCCAGGTTTACCCCCAGCCATTACAGAAACAGATAGACAAAGGAGAAACTCCTTGAAAGACGAGACCTCCAATCAAACTGTCGCTCAAAAGAAAGCCAAGCACTGTCGCCAAAAGTAGGAAAAGTGTCACTTTGGTTACCGTTTTAGATGGAGGTGTACGTAGGTGTGTATTTGGACTCCAACTGAATAAAAGCAGCCCTGTGAGAGTGACAGACCCCCTGCTGTGCCAAGTGTGGTGGCATTTGCTTGTTAAGTTGTCTGAAATGCCACAGTCTCGTGTTCCATTGCAGTGCCAAGTCTTGCCGTAGCTTCGTTTGGGGTTGTGCGAGAGTGACAAAAGATGGTTATTTGAGCTTCTATTTTCTGTCAGAGAATATTGCAACCAATACCGCAGTTCTCCTGTTTTCTGATACCAGAATAGAGATTAATGAGAAAGGTGAAAAGAGACAAGGCATGAGAGAGAAAAAAATTGTGAAATTGACAGAAAATGGCAAAGATCAGCATGTTCTCTACTTGTCCTTCATGGGAAAACAACTTCTGTCAGCCTCTCAGATTACATAGAGCAAAAAGAATCATGTCTTTGGTGCCTCTTTTACAGTGAAATGCCAAATGCAGCAACTGACAGATAGCTTCGGTAAAGGATTTATTGGATTCTAGGTGATTTTTCTTACCCATTTGTGCATCTTGTTTTGGGTATTCGTATCCCCAATATTCTTTTTGTATTTATCTTTTATATAAAGAAAACTCAAATGTTTGCTGAACAAACCATCAGAATGTTCTGATGCAGATCACATTTAACCCAAGCTTCTTTTCCTCGTTTTCTTGCAGCCTGTAAAATCGGTTACTACCGTGCTCTGGCCACTGACGGCTCCTGCTCCAAGTGTCCGCTACACAGTTACTCTGTGAGGGAGGGCTCCACATCCTGTGCCTGTGACAAGGGATTCTTCCGCTCGGAAACAGACCCGGCATCAATGCCCTGCACCCGTAAGTACACCCGTATTCCATAATTTTACATTTCTTTATTACAGCTTACAGCATCTTCCTAGCATGCACCGCTAGGCTGTACTATGAACCTTACCCTTTCATAGAAAAGCAGCCCGTTGCATCCACACACTAATCATCCTGCACAAACATTAAACTGGCTGCTAATGGTTTAATAGGTGTCTACTGACTACAGGTGGCACATAATGATCAGTCATGGTGACATGAAGAACTAATTATGGCATAAACTGTTACACCTCACTGTAAAAGAGCAGTGGACAGTGAAAACACTAGAGGTTGAATGTTTCCAGGAGGTGGCAAAAATAAAGTTGGTGAATCAGTCAGATGGGGCAGTAAATGTGCTAAAAATTAAATACATGAGAAAAGAAATATGCTTAGTGTGAAATTTCTTACTATGTGTTCATTTTTTTCTTGTTTTTTTTTTTTTTTAAGTTTGTAATTGTAAAAACATAAAAAACAGAACAAAATGTGAAAATCATCATAATAAACAAGTCCCTAGTTTTTTGGGGGGTGAAAAAGGAAGCTATATGCGTTTAACATCCCGGCATTTTATTATTTATTAGATATGAGCAAAATGTGAATAAAATACCACAATTTAATGGTAGCCAGGCATTTACACAAAACTGGAAAAATTGTATAGCGTTACTTTTACATTGAGATTTTCATGTTCATTTTGATACTTAAGAAACGTCATCAAAAATGTAGTTTAGGCACTGTTAAGTTAGCAGTACTAACATATCTGCTTTTGCTGTTCTTTTCTTTATTGATTAACACATTTATAACAAGACTCTATTAGCTCGTTAATTAGTGAGGCTATCAATTTGGAAAGAGCCTTAGAAGCAATGTTTCCTGAATTAAGCCGTAATGTGGTGTTACTCTAATAATGTCTTTTGAAGTGAAAGTATATCTAAGCAGCAGGATTAATGTTTTTTGTAAAGTAAGGGAAAGTGCAGTAGTCATCTTTTGGCCACTTGACTGGAAATGTGCAGCAGCAGGAGGGGGAGGGGCAGCACTATGCCACTCTGTGTTCCCAGTTGTGAGAGAAAACTCTTTTGCACTCTTTCTGGTTTCTCATTAAAAGGCCTTCCAACCACAGAAATTCTATGTTGAAAAACGTATTTTGACCCTATAAACTGAAGAAGAAAAGCATAAAAAACAGTCTTAGGCATAGCGGAGTAATACTGATGGTTGTTTTTTATTGTTTAATCGCACAAATGACGGTCCAGCTACACTAATAAACATAGGTGCTTCTCAGAATGGTGGCCTCTAAATAACTTCAGACTGTAATGAGAAGGAAAAGTTCTATGCTGTGATTTAGGTTGGTTCTCGCCTATTAAACAGCATTGTTATTCACGCAATATACCCAATTTGGTTAGCAGACGGCCTGTTTCTTTTACCAGACCAGTTAGAATGATTTATGGTTGGTATTTGTCTCTAAACCTATTAAAGCTGTTTCTTGTTTCCTGTTGAAAGAGGCCACTTTACAGCAGGCAATATTGTTTTCAACAGCTAAAGCTCCTTCTGGACTTTCAGCTTCCTGTAATAGAAATAAGGACGTGCCGCTTATAAATTCCCTGAAGAAAACCTGAATTGTTCTCATTTTAAGTATCTGCTCTGAAAACGATGTCTTTACTTACAGATGCTAACCTGAGATTCTGTTTAGTTCTTTGATGCATTGCATAGACTATTTTATTCTCCACCCTGGTAAAGATGTGTTGTTGCAGCAGCATAAAATCACAAACTAAAATGTTTAGGAAAATCCTAACTTTGATTCGAGTAGGTTTATTCAGTGGTTAATATTGTATGTTGTGAAATAATTCATAGTGGCATTCCTTTTAATCCCATTTTGCAACATGCTCATTAGTTAGAACATAGAGAGAGATCATCTGTCGTGGTTGGGCCATATGTTTTGGATACTTACCCTTATGAAAGATCAAATGATGGCCCACTTTTCAGAATGCTGGCAAAATCCCCCCAGTTTATAATGTTTTAAATGTTCTGTGTTTTACTTAAAAAAAAAAAAAAACTATTTTTAATTGACTTTAAGAGCCATTGGAAGAAAAATCGCCTCACAGCAACACAGATCCCCCACTATGCTTAGCAGTGGACATAAAGGTGCTTTTTCTCACATTTATACATTCCACTTGGAGTGTTGGTTGCTTATTCTTTCTCTAATCCGACTAAAGCACACCGTTCCAGTTAAAGTCCGATTAGAGTACAGAAAACTCCAAATGAGTATGACAGTTTTTAATCAGGTTGTCACGTACAGCAGATAGGGTCCGATGTTTGTTGGGTGAGTTCTTACCTCCCTGTACTTGGCCATCACCGCTTTGGGTGGTGGCGAGATAAATACCGGTCCTGGTCCAGCCGAGTGACCAGCAGCTGTGTTTTGTAATCCAATAATGACACCTCAGTGTAACAGAAAATCATGTATTACTGTTTTAAGGTTCCTAAAAGCTCTGACCAGCCGAAAGAAAATCAAACACTAATTTAAAGGGATTGTTAAAAGGGATTAAATGTTGAATTTCTTTATAACTCGGTTTGAGATTATTCTATCAGAAGCATTTAATGCATTTTATAATTTTTTTTATCATGGGCTGTCTGTGTGCACTGTATAGATAAGGCTTTAATAACAGTGTGATAAATAAATCCTAAATTCTCTCACTATTTTTACTTCATTTAAATGGACGAGCTGGGAGGTCATCGTCATTGTCTTGTTAGTCAGGGTGGAATCTCGCGGTGACTGCTGCAAGCAACAGCTGTCGAACCTCATTACGTGGCTGATTTCATAAGACCCGGCTTCATCACCTCCGCGACATTCCTAACTCGGCGGATAGGAGCTGAACATTAGCCCGGCTCCCAGAGCGACCTTTGCCGCTCCCCGTCGGCCGGTCAACATTTGATCTCTGAACTTTCACCCTGTCTGTCGACTGCTGTTTTTTTTTTCCCCCTTGCATTTTTTTTTCCTCTAACTTTTAACCCACATGTTGGAGCTCTGTAATTACGACTGTCACTCACGCAGCATCCATCGGGATCTTGTTTTCATTCGGTTTCTCTTTCGCTCAAAATCTACTCAGAGTCACGAACAGAGCAGAAAAAAAATCTATTGAAATGATCTCCCAGTTTGGTTTGCTGAAGGTCAGCCTGGAACATGAGCCAGCATCTCTGGTAAATGGGGAACACATATTTGTGTGTGTGTGTGTGTGTGTGTGTGTGTGCGCGTGTGCGTGTGTGTGTGTGTGTGTGTGAGGGGGGGTAGACTGAAAATGCTTTTCACAGGTCTTGGCTCTCAGTTTATCACTGGAAGACGACTGTTAGGGTTGGATGTTGTGTAATTCTCTTATAGTGAGATTGTTTGTGTTACCTCAGCTGTCCTCTAGCTGTTAACACCCGTGTTGCTCCTTTTCGTGTCGGCTGTGACTGTTTGTTTGATAAGGCCATTAATGGCCGCTGCATGTGATCGCAACAATTGTCTTCCAGATCAGATGTAAATCTTCCTCCAGTTCTTTACCTCCCACTCTTCAGCCTGACCTGCGAAATGGCTGGTGTGATGAAAAAAATGACACGACTTAATAGAACAGTGGAGCCTTTCTTTGACAGCCACATTGACTTGCTCTGGTATTCTTGTTTTATTTTTGTTCTTTTGGTCCATCGTGATTCAGCATTTTAGATCATTATTTCGCTTCTTGATTTAGTTTAGCTAAAACACATCAGGGTTTAAATAATCTGGTGAAAGTTCAGTTGCTCTTTGAAACCTTAAACCTGTCACATTTATCCTGTTGCAGCCACCTTCTACATATTTTATTGGTAATTTATGTGACAGACATAAACAGGAATGCTACACGTCTGGTGTACATTTGCATTAAGCTTTACTGAGCCAACACTTTGTAGAATAACCTTTTGCTGTGGTCTCTGCATTCTCTGGCTGTTGGTTTATGGTTCTGTCCTCAAGCCACCTTCAGCCGTTTACTGCTTTTCTTCCAGGATCAACCCATATTTAGTCCCATCTATCTTTCCATCAACGTTGACCATCATCCCCACATCATAATGCTGCTACCACCACCGTTTGCTGTTTATCAAACTCCCAAATTGAGACCGTTGGGTTTTTTTCTATGCCACTTTCCCAAAAAGCCAAAGTCTGTGGAGTGCATGTCCAATAGTTTCTATGTTGACAAATTCTCCACACCTAAACAAGATTTGATTGTTTTACTGATACACTTCTTGCACTGCCTGTTCATTTTGGTGGATGGCATTGAACATTTTAAATGCTTGTCAATCTATCCATTTCAGATAACAACTTTAAAGTCATTAAAATAGTGGGGAAAATGGTCATTCCTGGTGATTAACTGCAGCTGAGTGAGCAAACATAGTAATAACGACCAGAGAAGGACGTCCCCAAGAGCTAGCTGCTCGACCGTGTTCACGTTAAAAATGGAGCGATTTTTTTTTCTCTGTTTCGGGATTCTTTGAAACCCTGATGTGTTTCTCAGATTTTTCCTCAGCTTTCTTAGTCGCTGCTTTGTAGAGTAAGAGGGAGGAGTGGAGAGAGGAATGAACATAAGCTGGAAGGACTCAAGGGGGGCGGGAGGAGTGGGCGTTGAATGAACCCCAGCCGGATTGTAATAGCGGGGTCGATGCTCTGGCCAATTTAGCCGGCTCTGTAACTCAGCCCTGCTCAACACTCAACACACGCAACGCTAACTGATGCGGCTGAGAGGATAGGGGTTTGAAGAGAAGATTTTAGATTGGGAAGGCAATTGAAAAAAAAAAAAACAACAAAAAACAACGTGACAGAGAAAAATCAAACACGTTAACCAGCCCATAGACGAGAAGGAAAATGCGTTTTCAGGATAAAACTTTCCGAACATTTAGAGGCGCTTTGTGAAGGTTTTGGAAGCACAGTCGCCCCGTTCTCTCTCCCAGGATTAATTACCGGGTGTCAGTCACAGCCGACGGCTCTCCCACGCTCCCACTGGTGCATTCAGAGAGAGCGACAGGTACTGAAAAAAGGTGCTGTGTCTGTGGGCATGCGTGTGCGTGCGAATATGTGTGTGTATAAAATAAAACGAGAAATTCTGACATGGTGTTTAAGACTTTATAGAGTCATGAAAGTTACACAACAGTGTTGTCATGTTTGCCATAGCAACAAACAATCTCTGTGATATGAATAAACACATCCCTACCAGTTTGCTCCCTGATTATAAGTTCCAAGCTTCTTCGCTGTTAACATTTCTGCAGTGAGTGTTAACACATCCCTTCATTTTTTCTGTCATTGACTTATTCAGTAGAGTATGAAGGAGTAAATGTTTGTTAATCACACAAAAACACATTGGGACAGTTTCTGTTGGAAACATGGTATGGAAGCCCCATGTGCAACTTGTTCTCATTGTCTGAGGCGCTTATGGGGGAAATGAGGTGAAAGAGTAACAGAGGGAAGGAGAGTCGGGAGCAGCAGACAAAAAAAGGGGTCACTCTGTCACAGTTTTTAATGGGAATTTATTAATAGATTTTCATTGTAGGCTGCAGTTGTGAGAGGGGAAATTGAATGTTGCTAATATTAACGGTCTACATCCTTCCATCTTACAGCTTGTGCAGCCGCTCTTCTCGGTCTATTTCCTGTTCCTCCTTGCTGTAATCCTTCCATCCATTCAGAGCTGCTCCTTTCAAGTTGTTAAGGCTCATTTCTTCTATTTAGAGGAACAGACAGTGTTTGTCTTCTCCTTCTGTGCGTTTTCATCTCAATCTTCTCAGCTTTTCTCTCCATATTGTGCGCTCACCAGAAACACAGTCGCAAAAATGTTGACATGATAGACGATTAGCGTCCGTGCATCTAGAGAATATTCTCTAAAAGTACATTTCTCAGATGTTGCTTCATGGATGACGGCTTTCTCCTTTCATGCGGCAAAACGTCATCATTAACGGCCATCGATTATTATTCTTCTTTGGCCAAGTTCACTTCTTTTTCCAGTCATGCTTTTGTGAAGAGTTAAAACGTCTTTTGTAATTTCACGAGACGGCTCAAATGTACGGTTTGGACTTTTAGACAGTGTCTGCACGTGCTCACCTGAACTTTATGTCATTTGTTCTTTGTGAAATAGCTCAAGTTCAGACAGATTGCATTTACAATTCAAGGATGTGAAAACCTTTACGAGATCTGTGCTTATAGGCCTATAAAGGCTTATTGAACATCTGCAACACTTAAATCAATAACTGTAGAAACCACCTAAGGGTTCTGTAATTTAAAAGTAATAGATAAATGTTATGTGCAAGAAAAAGATTCAACTTGGGAAACTAATGCAGCCTACAGAGGGAATACAGGAACTGAACTGTAAACCTATGACAGATGGGGTTCCTCCTAAATTTCAGTGTTCCTTCCTGGAGGTATGGAACTAAGAAGATGGTGCCAAATTATATCAAAATCTAGAAGGAACTCACCTCCTTTTGCACCTTAACCTGCCTAATCTCTACACACTTTGCCTCATTTCCAGTTTTCTTTATATACAGCAGGGTTAAATAGATTTACTACTTAATGCTTATCCCAGGTTTCTACCTCTGCTGAACGAGAATGTTGTTTGTCTAAAAATAAAACAAGTCACTGTTTTCAGCGACTGAACGCGAGTGTGAACTCTTGTCCCTACAAAGGAGCTCCTCTTCCCGCACTTCCTGTCCTCTCCTCCGCTCCCGGTGTCTCTGTGAAATCACTCATCGCCACGCCACTCCTCCAAAAATAACACTGATAATTAATTTCCGTTGTGAAACGATTCATCAGCGAACTGACTAGCTTTCATATTTCACCCCGCATCGATCCCGAGCTCACTCGCGTGCGCTTCATTGGTTAAAGGGAGCGCGAGTCAGCCAGGGAAAACAGAGGCAGAGGCAGAGGCAGACGGAGAAAGGCAGAGCTAAGTCAATTACGGCTGTTTGATAGTGCTATGGAAAAAAGAAAAAAAGAAGAGAAACAGAAAACAAACGCATTACTCACAACAGAGCTGACATGTAAAGTGGAAGTGATGAGCTGGAGAGTTTGCATCACTTAGAAACACTGTAGCTGTTTTTTACGAGGCTCAAACAGCACGTAGGCTTTTCATTATAGTAGCAACTTTGACTTTGTCTAAAGTCACGGAGCAGGAGCAAAACCAAATAAATCCCAGGCACTCGCCACCTTTCAGCTTTTGGATCTGAACGGGGCTCTGCTGCCCTATTGGATTTCAGTTAACATTCTAAACTAACTGAGGGGAAACTGGATCTTCTCCAGCTGTAATGGACAGGACATTAAAAGGGAATTCAAGAAGCCTGAGCTCCCATTAAAGGGACAACCCTGTCAATTATGCATTTACATCTCGGCCATATGTATATGTGTGGAGAGAATTGACTGACAAACCCAGAGGGGAAGGAGATCTCTGAAGTCTTTACTGAAAGATAGAACTCTTTTAATCTCCTAATCTCGTCCACTGTTGTTATTCCACAAGTTATTCTTCTCTCCCGCTGTTGCCAACATGATTTCTATCCCTCCCCAGGCCCTCCGACCGCACCCCTCCACCTCATCTCGAATGTGAACGAGACATCGGTAAACCTGGAGTGGAGCCCCCCTCGGAGCTCTGGGGGCCGCCAGGACCTGACGTACAACGTTGTGTGCAAGCGCTGCGGACCCGACGGCCGCCGCTGCCAGCCCTGTGGCAACGGCGTTCACTTCAGCCCTCAGCAGCTGAGCCTGAAGGGGACCAGGGTGTCCATCAACGAGCTGCAGGCGCACACCAACTACACCTTCGAGGTGTGGGCGGTGAACGGTGTCTCGCCTCAGAGCCCGGGGCCGGAGCAGGCGGTGTCTGTGACCGTCACCACCAACCAGGCTGGTAAGAGGAGCAGTGATTGGCTGATTGTGGGCGACACAACACACAAAGTGTGCTTGGTTTCTGCTAAAGGAATTTACAAAAAAGGTGATTGTGACTGGTAGGGTTTATTAAAAGTATGGTTTCCCTATGGAAAAAAAATGCTGTCTTATTTAGCAATGTTAAAAAAAATATTTATTTGTAAAGATAGAAATGAGTAATTAGGGATTTAACTCTTCTTATATAACACCTTTCACATTATCAGTACCTCTGGTAAAGATGTGCAAAACCCCGTTATTGCAAACTTATATTGTTTTTATTCGAACACAAAGAATATTTGTAATAATAAATAAATAAATAATAATTCATTATTACTTAATTTAAAAAAATATATTTTTAACAAAGTGACCATATTCTATAAGTTAAGAGTAACTAAAACATTGTATTTTTAATTTTAAGTTGATCAGTGTTGAGGAGCTTTTATTTATAATCCAAGACTTCCTGCTTCCCTGAAGAATAAATAGCATGTTATTTAGTGGGAAATGGTTCAGCTGCTTTCTGCAAAATGGGAAAGACAAGAGAACATACCAATTTAAGTAAGGCAGCTGACTGTTGGTCTTCTTATGCAATGAAATGACTACAAGATGACAGTGCACCTTTCCATAAGTATTCATACTTCTTGATTTTTATTCACATTTTGTGATGTCACAACTGTAAACTTCACAGAATTACATGTGAAAGTCTGAGATGAAGCACCATCCAATTGTTAGGTGGAAATATAATGATTCATTTGGTTTTCATTAATTTTACAAAAACATTTAAATAAAAAAAGTGGGGGATACATTTGTTCTCAGCCCGACCTGAAGCATTGCTATGTAGAATCTCCTCTGACTTTTCCTGCCATCACTCGAGCAAATGTTTTGGGGTACAGTGGACCCTCGCCTGTTCATGGATTTTAGTAAGGAAGGTAGCTCCTAATAATTTGTGGGAAACTCTTTTTTTGCTTGTTTGTTTATATTCATGGGAAAGCTCTGTTAATATTCAAAAGTAAAATGCAAGCTTAGGAAGCTGAAATAACAAGTCTCCACGCTGCATGGCACGCAATTGGGTGGCATTTGCAAAACAGCCAATCCAGGACCACCATTTATTTTTCTTGCACACAGCCTAACTTTTGGTTGTCTGTTGAAAAGGAAGGATTGGATGATACATGGTCTTTCCCGGTTATCATAAAAAAAAACATATGTTGCTTATTGATGGTTCCTATATTTTAAACAAGGCCATTAGTTCAGCTTTGTTCCAAGCATTGGCTCGCTCTGCAGCCATCCCTGCCAAGTCATTGGTTGTTTCCATGGGCCACCGCGGCCACCGCTGAGCGAGCAACGTTCCCTGCCTGGCCACACCTATGAACATTTTCTGGCTCTGCCACTGGTTCATAGACAAAAAAAAAAGAAAACCTGCAGTTTTATTACCAACATGATTTTCTCTAACTTGACAATGTTTTGTAATTAATGTAGGTCTGCTTCATGCAAACCCCAAAATCCACAGAGCTTTTTTTGGGGAGGGCTTTTCTGTGTGCGTGTGTTATAGAATTGAGAAGCTGTCAGAGTCTTGCTTGTTTTTATTTTTGTTTCATGGTGACAATCTGCATGTAAAAATGTGTTTGCTAAAGTGGTGAGTAGCTTCGGCGGCACCCGGGTGATTACTGTGGGCTGATAGACTAAGCAGTTGGAAATGATTTTCTGCAGTATTTGACTGGAGTTTTGCATAATTAGGCTTCAGAAGCCTAGGCTGAAGATAGAGACACTGGGCTATATTTAGCTGTGGTGCTAATGAATTAGATGACTTCTATTGATCTGTAGGATTCATTACAAATGTTTGTGTATTTGCGTGTTTCTAGTTATTCCTGTAGAATAAAGCTATGAATACAGAGCTAAAGAGGAGTCCTTCAGCCTGAGGATGCATTCAGAGCCTTCTGTTGTTTTGTCATTTAGTCATTCTGTTACCTGTTGTTGTGCAAATGGTTTTTACAGCCTTTGATCTTTCCTCTTTGTCTCCGTTGCCAACCATTACCTTGGCTTGCTTTACTACTCTGCTCTTGGGTGGCAAACTCAGGGCCTTTTTTGTGTCTTTTTTTATTTCTAATTTCCCTCCATGGGAAAAGTGAATGCCTCCAATAGAGCCTGGTTCAGCAATTTAAGGACACAGTGGCTTGATTTATCAGATGGGATCCAGAAGACAGCGTTGAATGGATGTGCAGCTTGTGGGAAGAGCAGCGAGTCCTGCCAGACAAGCATATGTGGGAGCCGTAATGGAGCGTACCCTAGAGTCCGGGGTCGAATGCACGTACTAGCATGTCAGTTTGGTCACACGGATTCTCCGTTGCGCCAAAAAAGCTCCTAAATGAGCTCTTTCAGACACGAATTCATACAAAGACACAGCAACACACAAAAACACACACCAAGCAGTGTCCCCCTGAGGTTGCTGGAGGCTAATCTCCTGACTCGACGCTGTAAGATATGGATGATGTTGCCTTTGGCTCCTCGCTTGTGCATATTTCACAAGAGTTCGAAGCTGCAGCTGGAAGCTCTGTCTGTGTGTTTGGTGTGTATTTGTTGAAAGGTGGACGTGCAACATCGAAATTTAGAGCCTACCCAAGTTACAGAAGAAACCTGCCGGGCCCCATAAGCTCTTAAATTTATGTAGAACAAGTCTGCAAACGCAGCAGTTGTATAAAACCTTGAAGGAGGCTATAACAATTAAACACTTTCATAGTTGTTGATACCTGTTGGCAAAGTGAGATCTGTTTTCAAAATGCGTTTAGCATGTGTGCTGCTAGGCTAAATCGCTATAGCTATGTTTGAGACTCTTATTTTGAAGTAAAAAGGGAAGTCATTCTTGAGTTGTCCTGTTGAGGTGACAAAGTTGGCTAGTAGAGATACTCCCTAATGACATTCAGTGATAAAAGAGTGAAAGACAGAATATAAAAATATTTTGTCAGAACAGTATCGCCAAAGGATCGTTTCACAGTTTGAAAATATTTCATCATTTCGAGTTCAAAATCTAAAGAAATTCTTTACAACACAGTTTAAGATTCACCAAATCTTTTTTTTTTTCTTTAGAAAACATTCAAATTTAGTTTTTACAAAGCAGAAAATCCATAGAATTAAAGGTGCATGTACCTGTATCTATAGAGTAATCAAACCTGCCCAAACTACAATCCTTTAAAAATACATTGTGATTTAAATTCAAATTCAAAAATACTTTATTGATCTCAAAGCAAAATTAAATCATTTCTGTTACTGTTATTTTGCTTTTACATATTCATGTAGACAGTGAAAACACCTTTAACATATTAAACATATCAACCCAACCTCTAACATGACCTATAACTCCAAACGCATCATGCACATTATACATAACAACAACAATGGCAGATGACGTTCATCTTGTAATGTATTAATGTACCAGTTGTGCTTTTTTTTATTTTTTTTTGCTTTTTTTTGGGGGGGGGGGGGGTTGTATTGAAGCTTTATGTGCATGTTCCATACTCCATGTTTAGCTGCATTTACAAAATAGCATTTTGGCCCATTTTGTGTTTCTGTGTTGAATAAAAACATTCCTGGAAATGGTCCCGTTTGGAAGCAGGTAATTTTGAAACCAAAAACCCATTTTAGAAAACACTCATCTGTGTGGACTGGTCCTAATTCTGATATGGTCTGTATAACGTCACCCCAACAAGGTTATTAATGATACTTCAGTTCTTATATTTGATTAATTGATTGGTTTATTTTTATACGTACTGTAATCACATGCAGATCAACAAAACCAAATATTAAACTCTGTCTGCACCAGTTCCGATGAGCTTAGCTGGAAATGTGCCCCTGAAAGAATTTCAGCCTAGGGCCTCATGCTGCCTTGGCTCAGTCGTGTCTCTATTGCTAAAGATGAACAATGTCTCCATCCATGTGCATCTTGTAATTTATGTGCTCATAAAAGTGAAGGGCTCAAGACTGATTGGATTTCTTCCTCCTACTGCTCAGGAGGGGCTTTGGTAGTTTTGGTTTCAGCCTCTGTAATCCACCCAGTGATCTGCTGCCCCTCTCACCCAATTGGCTTTGCCTCATCCAGACATTGTGGATCACAGTTATTATGATGGATTTATTGGGATTTATATGTGCTGTGGAAAAGACACCCACGCCACCGCCTTCCTATAAAGGTTTAGGTTTCAGCTGGAAAAGAAAAAGCTTGGAAAGAGTGGGATCTCCTGTGGATTTGCAGAACGGTGGACTGGAAGAAGGTGCAGCCAATCTAATCGAATGGAGTCGTAGATCTGTGATCAAGCTTGGATTTGTGTTGGAGGAGGTCAGATTTCGTGTGTCGCCATGAACAATTCCACTGTCGTAAATCAAGCAGGATGTAACCCTTTGACTCAAACTGCATGGAGAACAGGAGGGGCCGGGGGGGTGTCTGCGCTTTGAACTGACCCCTGGCTGTAAATGAACGTTTTCTCCTGCTTTATGGGATCAAGCACTCTATGTGTGAGGAAAAAAAAGAAACAGAAAGAGTCAGAGAGAGACATGTTTATGTCTTAATACAAAATACTTGGCAGGCTGAGGTGCCTAAAAGGGAATTAGTACATGTGTGTGTGGGCAAGTCTTTCGGCCCACATGGACGAGAGTTTCCATCTCCACCAGTGCACCGGACAGACGTACATGTGGAAATGTGTTTTGGGAGGTGAAAGCAGACTCTATTCGTGCAGGATCGGAGCAGAGGGGAGGGGGAATGCTGTATGCAGGAGCGGGCTTCTTTGCTCGCTAAAAAACGGCTCCCTGCTTGACTATTTCTCTTCGTTGGCAGTGAAATTGAGCGACTCGAATCTGGCGACCGGGCTCCAATCTGGCGGCCACATGTACAGCTTTGGCTGCGTGTGTCTTTTCATGTTGAACTGCTGTTATTGCAAATGCTCGGGTTCACCGCAGTTGCTCCGAGCAGGGCAAATACTTTGCATCAAACACAACTGCAAAGACAAACTCGTTCACGTAACAAGCCAAGACAAAACCTCAAAACCATAAAAAAAAAGGACAGCTTCCTTCAGATTCCTTTGGGAAGGTGTTCACACAAATCACACCCTGACTCAATGCACCTCTGTCAGGATTTTAGTCATTATTTTACGTACATGGGTGGTCTGTATGAGTAATGATGGCCTTTTTTTGTTGCAGGTGTGCGTGTGCGCGTGTGTTTGTGGGTGTTTGTCTGTAGTGCTAGTGTTCCAAACCTGAAATGAGATGTGAATATTCATTACGTCTAACACTTATTATTAAACTGCCTCAGTTTGCCCACGCTTCCAGGAGGCTGTAACAAATTGCAGCCTTGGCCCACATATGTAAATTCACCTACTGGGTGCTTTAAAGTCTTATGTGGTCCTTCTGAAACACAGTCACAGGTAAAATGTTCATTCAAATTCACAGTCCTAGTCAGATGTTTACAAACATTGGTTTTTTTTAAAGTTTGAAAGACCCAATAATGTGTTGGTAAGGACGCAAGTTCAATGAATAAAATACAAGAATTTGGTTTTATTGTGGGCTTTCTTAAATCTACACACGATAGAAATTGAACATAGATATATGAATTCTCACTAATATTTAGTTCAACATCTCTTAAAAAGATGCAGAGAAACCATACAGACACATTTTGTAGCTATTTAATAAGGTTCTGGCATTGATGTGGCTCGCAATTTCAGCTATTGCTTTATCAGAAAGAGTGCAGCACAACCCAAGTTGCTAGTTTACTGAGAGGGAGTCTACTTTTGGTCACAGTCCATAAATGCTCAATAAAATAAATGTCACGGACATTAATGAAGCTGTTTCCCTGCTGTATTTATTCCACAGCCAGTTTGCGTTTAAACTGTGGGGTAAATTTCATGTTTGAATACTCAACTGTGTCCAGGTCTAAGCATTCTAGCTGATGAATTGATCTGAAGTTGAAAACTGAAGATGTCTTCATTATTCCATCCATTTTGTGGAAATCGCCAGTATCACTGGCAGAAAAAACCCCTACAACCTGACATTGCCACTACCATTCCTGACAGGTGGTAGAGTGTCCCCAGATTTGGACGCCTCACCTCGACTAATCCAAAGATACTTCTTGTCGCTGGGGTCAGAAAGTTCAGTCTTTGTCTCCTGTGATCATGAAACCTTATTGTGGAAAGGATTTACCTCGTCAATATGAGCAGCTGCAAACTTACGGAGAGCATAAAGGTGCTGATTTTGGATCTGGATGCAGCTATTCAGTCCATGCTGATGCTAAAACAGCTTCGCTGTTGACGATGATGATTGCCTTCTTACAATTTCCAGTTTATGACTTTCTTGCCTTAGTAGTTCTTTAGCTGATCCAGAACTTCCTGCTATCTAAGATTAACATTTTGGGTCAGATGAGACTTAGACACAAATGAGTGTTTCAGGAGAACCATGATTTCAGGCAGATGTTGGAAGACTTGCATTAAGCTTCCCCAAGTCTTCTCAAAGCCCCAACCTTAACCCTGTTAAATATTTGTAGAGTGTTTGAAAAGTTGGGGTTGTGCCAGAAGAACAGTCTGTTTCAATGAACCCCACCAATTGTGCTAAGCAGCCTGGACAAATATCCAGTTAGATTTAGGCCAGAAGCATTTCTACAAAAATTTTGTGGAAGTATGTTTGTAGGAATCACTATTTAAGTAGGCGCATCATTTTGACCCTGTCTGAATTTTAGAAAATTTTAAATATGTTAAAACTTGTGCAACCAATTCTAATTTAGAACATTGCTAAGGTTGTATAATCTATTTCAAGGCCAAAACTAATGTGACATTTATATCCGTTTTGACCATAATTGTGTCTGTGTAGATGTTTGTACAAGACTTCACAATAATTCCAATCTGACTTTATATCTCTTTCCTCTTCTGACATCTATCTGTCTAATTCATCTCAACATGCTATAAAACTGAACCTTGATAGATTATTTTGTTTGCATCTGATCTGCAAAGTCAGATGAGGAGCCTGGAAGGGAAACCACTCAGGAAATCACTCATCTTTATCTTCACATTGGTCAGGGGAAAAATAAAAAGTGCAACAAGAGCAGCGGAACATGATTACGTCGCCATATCTGTCATCTTTGGAGGAAAGATTGATGCTGGGATGATCTTTGGGGAATTAAGCCCCCCGACCTCTCAGGTGTTTCCTTTCTGATTCAGTGGATTCTCGGTCAGCCCCATGAGGGCCTTTAAATTGCCTCTCGCTGCTGGGTAAGATTGATTGGGAGGGATACAAATGGCCGCCATCTAATTGTTTAACAGAGACGCCACACATTAGGCCAACAGGATGACACAACCTCGGGTTAATCCTTTTACCAAGTGATGTCTGCAATTCCATCCCTCTCCATCTCCATCAAGACGCCCACCCACCCCAAACCGTCTGCCCGACCCCTTCCCTCCTCCTGCTGCTGCTTCTTCAGCTCAATGAAACCCAATCCATGGCTGGTGCTTGAATTCCAGGCCCGTTTGAACTCAATCCCTGACTAAAAGCAGGGGGTTTGTTAGGCTTAGCTTGAAGGTTCTCCTCCCTGGAGTCCCCAGTCAAAGTGATGAGAATGTATATAGTGTCATAGATAATCCAATCATAATCGGTGGATCGGGGTCCCCTCATTAATCATCCCACTGTAATTTCTTAAAAGGCAGATGGTCTGGAATGAGTAAGGTTACAGTAATCGCAGAGGGGCAGAGGTCGAAGATTCCCTCCGTTTGGACCCTGAAGAACAGATGTCCGACATGAGGTTACCTGAGGGTTTGTGGACATGTTTTTGTTTTAGCTGCTGTGGAAAAATAAATTAGCTTTCCTCGAAAGTGCTGGAGACGTTTTCTTCTTTTTCTCACTGCAGATCATCTGTCATTCCTTCTTGTCTGATTCCAACTGAGTCCTTAAGAGTTCCTCTCGCTTTCAACACTATCTCTCCCACAGCCCTAAATTCCCCTTTGTAACAATGAGAGTGTGCATAACCCAATTTTGGCCCTGTCACACTTCCTGAAGATAAAGGTGTGATTTGTGTGCCGGTGATGCGCTGAGGGGAGGGAACAAGTGTAGGCCATAATCTGTGCTTTAACCTTCACGTGTTAAAGGCATCTATGCGCAGACAGCGCTGCTGTTTGAAATATGGCCTCATTATCAGCTGCAGCAGAAAGAGCTTAAGATAAGATCACACACTGGAGCTTTAATGAAAACCAATTGATTTTCTCTGTTTAAAGTCAAGAAAAAAACATGAAGGTGTTGAGCTCATTTAACTTCATTCAATCTCTTCGTAGCTATGCCGGTTTTCTCAGGGTGACCTGGCAATCTGCAATGAATGAAGTTAGGAAAAGTGTCTGAGGCGGTTTCATTGAATCACACCATTAGATCAGAAATACACTCCACCTTTGGCAATTCATGTGTTGCACATACAATTTTGAGTGAAAGTCAAGTTCAGGGAGGCATTAAAACAATTGCATCATTGTCTGGCCCTGAACTTTGACTTTCTCAGCAGGAGAAATATAATAAGATCGAAAAGTGTTGTGCAAAGTAGACTTAAAGGGATAGAAATACTTTTTTGAGTGTGTTTCTGTCAATTTATTGTGAGTAATAAATTCCTTGTCTGTATTAAGTAGATGTCCCTGTGAGATTGTTGAAAAGTTAGGAAATCCTCTGCTGATTTTAGAGATTTAAAACTCAAGTGAAAATGTTTATATCCATAGAAAACTGTTGTCAAGGCTGTTGCAGTTTTATCAGTCAAAAACCAACCATGCTAACGTGGTAAAGTTAATTTGACGGACGCTAACGGCTGTATCAATCAGCCTGTTCATCTGTGACTGATCAATCTACTCTAAATCTGCCATCTACTCTAAACAGTGGAGCAAATTGATTTCTCGTGAGGCTGTCATTTGTGCGCCGGTGTCAATGATAGAACATTCCTGTGTTTCTGTTCTCATTCTGTAGCCAGGGGAGATTTTCTCATGAGCTCTCAAACAGGGGATACAATTTACGTCCTACGCTGATGTGTGCAAATGCAAACACCGCTAAGCAGAAATAGCAATAAACTTAACTACAATTTCTTGCAAAAGCTGTAATGGCCACTATAGAATATTTTCACGTTGACTTGTTTTAAATTGCTGATTGTACAAATCTCTCTGATTATTGTTGTGCTGGGATAATTCCAAAGCAACATAAAGAGACTTAGAGTCTTTTCAGACTTAGAGTGGCCTGACAAGTAGCAGCTTATGAGGTAGCTCGACACAGCTGGCTGCCTCAGCCAACATTACCTTTTTTGTAGGAACATTGACTCTCGTTTGTCAAGAAAACACTAACATACTAAGCGCATTTTCACATATGAGGTGTTTAGTTTATTTAAAATAAACTTTGGTTCACATATCCTCTTATTTCAGTTTGTTTATGTACTAGGGGGCAGACCAAAATAGCCGTACTGAGACCGTTTGCAGCAGGTGTTCTTGGTGCGGTTCCAAGCAGACTCTAGAGCCCTTTGCTTATGTTTGATTCGGCACAGCTACCAGGTGTACACGGCCAGGAAAACCCAAATGCTTTTCCAAAACCAACTATGTGTTGTATTGTGCGGTAAAGTAAACAAACTAATAAACAAAGCATTTTTTTGTAAGGAATACAAATCCATTAGGTTTACTTGTCAAACCATTTTTTGATTAAATATTGAGAAAACCTGTCAGGTTAATTGGCCTCTCCAAATTGCCCCTAGGTGTGAGTGTGTGTGTGCATGGTTGTGTGTCCTGTGTGTCTCTGTGTTGCCCTGCGACAGACTGGCGACCTGTCCAGGGTGTACCCCGCCTCTCGCCCGAAACGTTGGCTGGAGATGGGCACCAGCACCCCTCCCGACCCCACTGAGGGAAAAAGGGTGCAAGAAAATGGATGGATGGATGGATTGAGAAAACCAAATTAATGACATGATGAGGTTCCTTGTGTTTTCTATGAATTCAGAGCACAACATGTTTCCTGCCATCCCAGACACATCTCATCTGTAAACAGGTTGCATATTCTATGTTTATATATATATATATATATATATATATATATATATATATATATATATATATATATATATATTTTTTTTTTTTTTTTACATATTGGCTTTCTTTTCTCTGTGAAAAGAAACCCAACTATTTAAAAGTTAACAACCTCATCAACTGACTAGAACAAAATTAAAACTACACGTGGCAAACGCACAAAACGTTTGTGTTTTAGTGTAAAAGTTTAATAATAGAGATGTATCTCTCAAAAATGTACATTTTCATATGAGATGTTTTAAATTGCTAAAATCATCCAGCTAAAATCTGGCTAACTGTTAGCATGCTAAACACCGATTTAAAGTTGCTTTTGAGCCGTAATAAATGGAGCATTGACCAACATACTTGATGTGGCACTTGATGTGGCACTTGACAAAATGCAATACCTGTTACGGGTTTTCACAATATTTGACTGTGTGATGTTTTTATATTTTCATGACGTAAAGCACTTTGAATTGCATTGTTGCTGAAGTGTGCTATACAAATAAACTTGATTGACTGATACATTTTCTACTACTTTTTCTCCAAAAATGCTCTCATAATAACTTTGCCAAACTAGTCAAAAGTAGTAAACTATACTTCTTTTTACTCTTTCTTTAATCAGCCCCTTCTCCAGTAACGTCCATCCAGGCAAAGGACATCACCAGACACACCATCTCACTGGCCTGGCAGCCACCAGAGAGGTCCAACGGTGTCATCCTGGAGTATGAGGTCAAGTATTACGAGAAGGTAAGTGGTGCTTATGAGATCAAAGGTCACAGATCGAAGTTTCAAAAAAGCAACTTTTGAGTAACTGATTGTCTTTTTGTCATCCTCAGGACCAGAACGAAAGAAGCTATCGCATCATAAAAACATCGTCCAGAAACACGGACATCAAGGGCCTCACCCCCCTCACCTCTTATGTGTTCCATGTGCGTGCTCGGACTGCCGCCGGATACGGTGAATTTAGCGGACCCTTTGAGTTCATGACTAACTCCGGTGAGTCTCATAACAGCGCAGCCTCTCCTCAACTTGTCTTGATGACATCACTGTCACAGAGCAGAACAGGACGCCATGCCAGAGTTGCCACATCATTTTATGAACAATCTCACATTGATAGCATCTTTTATGAGGTTTTCTCCTCATCATATCAGAGTGATTAATCACAACCTGTTGTCTATAAAACATAAATTATGCTGCTCCCCAGAACCTGACTGGCAACTTATGTCTCAGCATCTGAGCCAGCCACGGAACAGGCTGAAGGTTTTAAGATAGCAGGACCTAGTAACCTTATCGCCAGCTACAGTTCAGAACTTGGCATCAGCTTCTCAGATTGCACTGACCTGGCTGCTGTATCACCCGTTACAGAGTCCCTCAGTACAGCCACATAACTGGTTAGTCACAGAAAGTTATTTTGAATTTTTGAGATTCCGGTTTCTGTAGATGTTTTAACGGAAAGCATCAGATGTTGATGCTCTGAATATAACTTCAGCTCTTTATCATTTTGTGTCTATTTACACAATGTTCTCTCGGTCTAGGTGCCATGAAGCCATTACAGAAAATTCATTGTTATTGAAAACACAGTCTACATTCTGCTGTAGATTTTCTACTGGGCTAACTTGCACCGAGGTTAAACTCTGCAATACTTTTGTAAACAGAGGAGTTTGTGGGGCTCCTGGAGGATTTCCCTCTTTGTCAGTTCTTACCCAAATTTAATTCCCACATGTTGCCATATTGTCTCTTACACGTCACTTAAACAGCCAACTTCATACTGATGTTTAGGCAGGGCAAATCTATGTCTTGTACCAAGTCATTTTTTTATTGATGTAGATAAAAGATCATGAAAAAATACTCACATATGTCACTTAATATAATTTTTTGTTTGCAGATTGTATATTACATTATATAGTGTTTTATTGTTGCTTTGAAACGGCATAGTCAAGTTAACTCTCATGAACTAAGACAGATTATGCTCCTTAAACAAAGCCAAAGACAGATTTCTGCTGGTGAATGCTGCACTTTCTGGAGTCACAGAAATACATTTCCTGACAGAGAGCTACGAGCAGATTATAGATCATAATTTTAAAGCATCAGTTGTCAAAGTACTTTGGGAGGTGAAAAAACTGCAAATGTATGGAAAGGTGGAGGGATGAATAACCCGCATCTTTTTGTTGTTCCCATACATCGAGGCGAGTGTTTATTGACATTTATTAAATACATAATAAATATGTAATAGGGCTTTTTTTTTTAAGTTGATTGATTTTTAAGACTAAAAAACTGATGATTTCATTATGCTATAAATCGGCACTTAAAGTGTTTACATTTGCTTGCACTTCTCTGTACGACTATAAAATCAGTTTGACTTTGCTGCTGTTTTACCAAAGTGAGCCTTTTATATCAGTAACTCTGCGTACTCAATCCAACCAAATAACTGTCTATTATTTCCTAACATTCACCGTCACCTTGTAAAATTCATTGCATGTACATTAAATTAAAGTGACAGAGGTGCACTAAAAGACCCAGGTGTCCTCTTTGTGATGCAGAGGCACAGCGGCGCATGATAATGACACGGTCAAGCACACATCCTAATGGGTCATCATTGTCTCCCAATGAAGCATGCGGAGCGGCCAATTTTGCGGGGAGGACTGTAAAATGGAGGCAGGGGGAACAAACACTGTGCTGCATAGGGGAGGATGTAGGAGATCAGTTACTTTGACAAACACACAATGCACAGCAGCCCTTTGATGCATGGCAGCTCGGTCAAGCATAATGATGTTGACTTTTCTCTTTGTCTCCCTCTAACATTCCTCACTTTCTACTTCTCTTTTCTTTCCCTTCTTTTCCACTCCCTTCAAATCCTTTTCGCCGCAGTCCCAGCTCCCATTATAGGCGACGGGGCAAACTCCACCGTGCTGCTGGTGTCTGTGGTGGGCAGCGTGGTCCTTCTGATTATCCTCATCAGCGCTTTCGTCATCAGCCGAAGGTGAGCGTCATCCCCTTCTTCCCCTCCGCTATCCCTCCTGCTTTCTGTCTCCTCCTCATTCCCTGCAGCTGAGGGATGTCTTCCTCGGGGGTCAGAAAAAGCAGCTGTCAGGAAAGTCATTCACAAATATGCGCACATCCGCACCGCCAGGCAGCTTGTACAACTGGCTCACGGCACATGAGTGATGACTTGCCACACCGGAGACGTGATTGACAGCTCCGACAGCTGAAGAGATGCAATCAGCGACCCCTCACTCCCTGTCTCCTGCATCCACCCCCCCACTCCTCTCCTTCCTTGTTGTTCCCCCCCCCACCCCTTCCTCTATCTCCCTTCTAGCTGTGGTAATCACGGCTGCTGGTTATTTTCCCCTGCTGCGGTTTTCTGTCCGCCAGGGAAGAAAAAAAATAAGAACGAGACAGAGACATATAGAAGTGAGAAAGAAAAAGGAAGAGCAACAGGAGGGACAATGAGATAAGCAGGCAATGAAAAGTAGGAGCTAGAATACAGAGAGAGTTAGATGGAGAGGCATCAGGTGGATTTGCAGTGACCCAATCTCAGAGTGTTAACCAGGCAGCAGGACAAAGCGCCGTCACACAGATGGGATTACATGCAGATGGGCTGTCTCACCTCAGGGTGTTAACCACACTCCCAACGAGCGTGTGTTTGTGTATTGAAGGTGTAAATGTGTGTATTCGTATGCAGGAAGAAAAAAAAAGTTTTGCATGCCTGACTACAGAGAGGAAATATAAGTGTCACGTGTGTTGATTCCTGCCTTTGTGTGCCTTAATATGGACACTAGATCATTGCTTGCATGAGTGTGTTAGTGTTGAGAATGATGATGAGTGAAAGGGGCAGTTGGTTGTGTGTGTGTGTGTCCTCTTTTTTTCCATGCAATTGCCTCTCTCTCTCTCTCTCTCTCTCTCTCTCCAGCCAAGCAGGTGGTTCTCTCGGCCCTTTTTTATATGCATGCGATGGCCGCTGTCATTGTGCTGCTGCGGCCAGCCTGTGATTGTAGGGAGGGACTGCAATCACGTTGCCGTTTACCATCATTGCACAACCATTGCTCGGGGACAATGTCTCACACATGTGGTCATTTCCACCACTGACCTGTGCATCAATATGAACACAGATGTCAGGCGTCCGGAGGGATTTTTAGAGCATTTTCTTTTTTGTCGTCCCTTTTTCAAGTCCATCAAGCTGTTCCATTTTTAATGTTCTTCCAGATCAGTTCCAGCTGAATATCACTATTAATCCTGTAAAAAACAAAAAGTACACATTGTAATAATGATGCTCTGCCTGGTAACCCGATCAGGACAACTGACTGGTTGCTAAAAATCCAACTTTCACTTATTGGTAAATGCAAGAAGGTAACCTCAGTGCTGTTTAGTGAGGTACTGAATACAGAAGACTGAAAGATTGGTGTTTTCTTTATCAGTGGTGTTCAAACGTACCGTCATAGGAAGCCAAAAGATTTAAGCTAGGTTTATAGTTGACACATTGAACAGGGCACAAGGGGAGCCTGCCAAATGGGCCGTCCCCTCCGCTGGCCTCGCTTGCTGTTGTGGCACCGGGTCGGGCACCTCTGAACTTAAAAGCACGACTATAACTCAGCCTTTAAAAGCCATATCTGGACTACATTCAGACTGCAAGAGAGTCAGACTTTGACAGATAACAGGACAGCTAAGCAGAGCATAGCAAATAGCTCTGTTTTTTCTTTTCAAACTTTGAACCTCTGTTATTTATGGAACATACAGGACTGGAAAAGTCTGTAGCCTTTTGGAATCTGAATGTTTTGGCAAAGATCTAAGTTATTCAGGGAGCATCACAAAATGCTCCCTTCTTTGCTCTTAACATAAACACACTGGAAAAGCTAAAAACAAAAATCTATTTAAATGCTAGTTTTATACCGACATACATTATTACTTAGGTCAAAGATTTACAAAAACGCTGATCGAAAATCTGTTACATATTCTAATTGTTATATCTCTAACAATAAAATGTTTATGTTACCAATGTGCATTTACTTTGTCACTTCTGTGATTTTCAAGTTGTCAATACATATTTTAACCACTGCATAAATCAATTTGATCTAAGAAAAAAAACAAAACAAAAGATAATATTGACTTTCTTTGCAAATAAAAAAAAAACCTACATGGTTTATATTAAATCATAAAGAGATTCAGGTAAGACTTAAACCTGCAGTCATATTCAGCTTTTTGAAAATAACCTTTAAACAGATGTTAAATATAGTCTTATTATTTTATATATAGTTATATAGTCTATATAGTTTTAGTAATATTATAATTTATTGTTTTGATTTGCCAGAAAATCATCAGAAATAGCAGAAACAAAGGCTTCAAAACATCAGTCTTTATATAATTTACTTATACACAGTAAAAATGCTGTGGTTTACAGTATTTAGGCAAAGGTTTAAAACAAATAATCTTTCGTTTCCAATAATCAAACTAAGGCCAAAATTAGGCCTTAATTTCTTTTTATTGGAAAATAAAATAAATAAAATTAGATTTACCTCATGCTCACTTGAGTGTTTATGTGCTGTAGCAAACTTCAGGAATACTGTCAGGCGTTCTACCTTGTTTGTAGTTTCTTCCAGGCTAACTGAGACACGTTGACTGCTAGTCTGACTGTAACTCTGAATATGAGATATATTGCGACATATTTTGAAAATGACTGATTGTCCTGTTTTCTTTTTTGTCCCCAGAAGGAGTAAATACAGCAAGGCCAAGCAGGACTCTGACGAAGAGAAGCACTTACACCAAGGTAACTCATAGTTCGCTGTCCACCTACGCGCTCTGTAATTGAAAACCATTAGTGCTGTCAGGTGTGCTCATGTGCATGCACTCTAAACCGCAAACGAGTCCCATAAAATGGGGAGAAAAACAAACTATTTGGAAGTTAATGTACTTGCTTGCTAACATGTTTCAAACACCTCATTATCAAGTCATCAGCGTTGTTATTTGCGTGCCAGAAGAATTCCAAGTTAATGAGCTCCATCTTCATCAGAGTCCACCACTATGACATGAAAAGCAATAGAGTCACAGTGTGAAGTGAGGTATGGAGGGAAGTGAGGAGGAGGAGGAGGAGGAGAAGGAGGAGGAGAGGATCCAGAGAGGAAGGCAGTGTAGCCTGCAGCGTGATGGAAATAAAGAACAGATGGAGGGCGGAGAGCAGAGTTGCCTAAATGAATGAACCTCACCCTTTCTATGTTTTTGCTCCTTTCCCTTCCATCCTTTCTTTTCTCAGGAGTCAGGATATACGTTGACCCCTTTACCTATGAGGACCCGAATCAAGCCGTCCGCGAGTTTGCCAAAGAGATTGACGCTTCCTGTATCAAGATCGAGAAAGTTATCGGTATCGGTAAGGGAGAAAAAGCTTTGTTTGGACTCTTTAAATGCTTTCAGACTTCACTTTATTTTTAGAGCAACATTAAAACAATGCCAGAAGACATTTGTTATACCTTAAGAGAAGTCACGAGGCAGAAAAAAAAAATCAACACAAGCTTAATATTCTGTCTGCGCTATTCCTGTGGCCAGAGAAAAGTCATCCAATGACAAAATAATAAAGCGAAAGAATCAATATCCATTTCCTCTTCTGTTTCTGCTCCAATGGATAAGAGAAGGAGGAGGCCAAAAGGGGATTAAAAAGACCCTGATCAATGTTAAAAGTGGAACCCTTCAAACCTGCAGACACGCACACACATACACATAGACACAAACATGTTTTGATTTGATTTATGGTATCTGAATCAGAACGTTCATTTATCATTGCGCCACATCTTGAATGCAGCCTGTGTGTTCTCAGGAGAATTTGGTGAAGTCTGCAGCGGTCGCTTGAAAATGCCTGGCAAGAGGGAGATTTGCGTGGCCATAAAGACGCTGAAAGCCGGCTACACCGACAAGCAGAGGAGAGACTTCCTGTCGGAGGCTAGCATCATGGGCCAGTTTGACCACCCCAACATCATTCACCTGGAGGGTGTGGTCACCAAATGTACGTTCAGTATGTGGCTGTTTCCTTCTTCTAGCATTAAAATAGGACTCAGATGGGTGGGAGGGATTGTAATGAAACTCAGCTCCCACACTCGCAACATTTACACACACACACAGTTACTGTTATATCATTATTGGAGGCACAGAAAGGTCATTCATTTCTGCTGTCTCCAGTAAAATAATCTAACAATAACTCATAATAAATTACATATTTCAGGGAAGGTGATCATGGGGACTAACCAGTCTCTGGCACCAGCTATGGTGTACATTTCTGTGCTGATATTTGACAGCATGTACAATAATTGAGTTTATGCAGTGCCTTTCAAAAGTCGTAGTAGCCTTTTAAATTCATGGAAATACATGGAAAATGCTAAGTATGGCAGGAAACCAACACTACACCTCATTTTGAAAACTGGGTCCTCAACATGACACTTGATGCTGGCAGCATCATGGATTTCTTTAGTAGGGACACAGAAGCTAGTCAGAAGTGATGCTAAGATGGATGGAGCAAAGTACAGGACAATCCTGGCAGAAAACCAGTTAGTACAACAAGCACCTAGAGATATACTGGGATTGTTTAGATCTGATTTGGTTTAGATCATGTCTAAATTCAACTAAGAATCTGTGACAACTCTTGAAAATGTCCCCAAATGTTTTCTGTCCAATCTTTCTAAGATTGAGCTACTTAGTACAAAAGACAAAAAGCCTGCAAACTGTTGGCATAGGGGGTTAAACACAATTCATTTCTTCAAACCATGCATCATTTTTCTTGCTGTTTTGTACTGATTAATGTTGGTTTATCAAATGAAGGCCCACTAAAATGCATTGTTTGTGGTTTAACATGATAAATGTCAGGGGAAAAAATACCGAGGTGTGAACACTTTCGGAAGACACAATATATGTGTGCTGTATGGTAGAGGTAGGTTTTGTCCAGATGGATTGGGTCCTGCTTTGGAGCGGGGGAGGCAGTGTTAGAGCTAGCTGGGCATTAGGATGGGGGTGTGTTGGGGGGCTAATGGGTCCAGGAACAGGCCCTTCAGCTCAGCTCCAGACTCATTAATCATGGTGTCAGCTGTAAATGTGTTTGGGGTTAGGGAGTGATACCCTATCCCTTCTCTATCTGCTTCTGCATGGTCACAGAACACCGGCCAAATTTCTCTCCCTCTGCCCTTGGCACTCTCCTCCTCTCTCTACTTCCCCATCAACCCCCCGTTTCACACCTTTCACACCTTCGCTTCATGGTATTTGTGAAGCTATAGGTGAGTGCGTGTGCAAGCATGTAGGGAAGTCTTTTTGGCGGTTACCATAGCTGATGGCCGACCTGGCGTAGATGGATGGAGTGTCTGAATGCATTGCGACACAACAGCCCAGCCATATCTTAGCTAGATAACGCTGTCTCTACCCCTGTCATACTCGTTCGCCTTCACACACGCACGGCAATGGTGACATGCACGAACACAAGCACACTCTTTGTCCTGCTGGAGCTGAAAGTGCACAGTGGCACAGGCAGAATTGCTTATCACCTATCACACCGCTCACCACGCAGAATGACCTCTCAGACTCAGACAAAGGGAGAAAGACAAAGTAAAGGGGGATAAGAGGGAGGAAGGAGAAGAAGCTGCAGAGAAAGAAAGGTGCCAAGAAAGGCGCAAACAGTTGCAGAGAGGGATAGGCAGAGAAGTAGTTAGGAGCTGAGAAAAGAGAGAATGCAGGAGTGGACAGTGGTGGGACTACTGAACCGGCTGAGAGATGAAGAAGAAGCAGATGGTTTGCATGGCAGTGACAAAGGCCGACACGAACGCCAAGGCAAAGAGAACATCTGATAACTCCCACTCTCTCCACCCATACTTTTGAGAGCTTGATACAAGGTTTGGGCAAATGAGTCCTTCACACTTGAGAGTGTCAGTGGAATCTATTAAAAATCCATTATTTGAATTGCATTCCACTCTCCATTACAATCAAGTTAAAAGGAATTCTCAATTTGGCCTCAGTTTGCTGGCATGTCCAACTGAGCCAATTAAGGCTTATTAATAATGGAGGAACTCCAAATAGGCACTAAACTCCATAAATGTGCAAAGATCTGTCACTGAAGACTGCTGGCTGCAGTCCACCATCCTGAAGCATGTGTATACTTAGTGTTTCTATCATGTCAGTGTGTAATTAAAATCTAGCCTCCATTAGAGCTTGAAATCAGATGTGATACGTTTCAAGGCTGATTTACATAAAGTTGGAGAATGCTAATTTCCAACCGATCTGCTCTTAAAAGCAGATTGTGGCGAGGTGCAGTCGTTAGAGAGCCAGCAACTCCCCCAGCGTTGCACCCCCTGTTGCGTTTTCCCCAAACTCCACGGTTTTGTTGGCAGGTGATAATCGGCCCTCTGATGCAGCCCCTCGCCCAGAGTTCATTGCCAAAGGCGGCAGGGCGTATTCAGTAAACACGGAATTAACATGCAAATGGGCTGGAGGGAAGAGGGCGGGGCTGGGAAGGCGAGAGTTTAAGGTCGCAGGTCAGACGCTCCTCAGAGTTTATTGCGCAGCTGTCAATCACCGGCAGCCCCAGGCCAGGGGCTTGCAACAAAGAGAACAAAGATGGCCGACAAAGAGGGCCCCCACTTCTCCTCCAACTTTAGTTCCACTTCCTCTTTTTGGGCATCACTGGAGTCCCCCATAATTAAGAGAGTGCCAATCATGCAGCGTGTAAGGGGCTGACTGACGGCCTCTTGGTGTAGCTGGAAGCCTGCTTTGGGGCCGAAGAACTTCACCTTGAAGACCCTCGCTTCCAGTTGCTCAGTTGGCTTTCTGCTCCTTTTCTCGTTCTGTTGGGTCACAGAACTTGTCCAAGCAGCAAGATTTAGTCAGGGTTTTTCTTCAAATGAATAAGCTTTTCTTTTAGTGCATTGATATCTCCGAAACTTTTTTACATTTTGTCACTTTACAGCAACAAACCTCAATTATCTTAATGGGATTTTGTGCCCTAGATCAACACAAAAGGAGACTCTTAAGTTCTGTTTTTTTTTTTCTTAGAAACTGGCTTCCCTTTTGTCATTTTTCCATATTGGGAACATTTGTGAGTAGTTGTCATTTTAAATGAGTCTACTGCCGTAGTTATTGATCTCTGAAGGTCTTCCAAAGGTACAATTGGCCTTTGGCACACGTCTTTCTTATTAATAATACCATTGGAGCTCTGGATGCATGTTTAGTGCTTTTGCCCTGCTGTATGTTGAATCTTCACAGTCTTTCACATCTGAACAACATGATGCTGCCACCACAGTGTTCCAGCTGGGAGGTGGTGGACAGCGTTCAGGGGTAGGCATAAAGCATCATAGCAGTGTGCACCAGAGTTCATTAATTATCCTCAGCTCCTCACAGAACACTTGTATTTTTTTTTTTTACAGAGATTAAATCAATGTTTCCCAGTTATTGGTTTTATGAAGACAACTGCTTGCATTTGTTTTTATTTAGGGATTTTAGAGTAAAGGAGGCTGGAGGAAAATGGTAAATACGCTGGTGCGGGTCGAGTTGAAAATGGATGACTAAAAACAGAATACAAAGGGTGTGGAGTAGAAATTTGCAGCTTGCTGCCACTTTGCTGATGGACACAATCCCCTCCAAACACACACATACAATCATGTTTAGCTCCCGTCCCTCCCTCTCCGCCTCCCATCCTCCCTCATTTGTAGAGACCAACGTTAAGCAGGGACCCACCGGGAAACGTCCTCCTGTTCTGCCGTCTGCCTCAGCTCAGATAAAGAAGCAGCTCCCCGCCCCCTGCAGAAAAGAAAAGGTGAAAAGAGGAGTGGCAGAGTTCAAAGGGGAAAAGCGTCTGAGCGAAAAACGGGGAAGAAATAGGGGCGCTATCCAAGAGTGACAGATGCGTTGAAATTTGACAGAGAAGAGAGAGGGCAAGGGGGCAGCGAGTGACATAAGTATGGAGTCTGGGGGGATTCTGGGTGTTTGACTGCAGTCAGACTGCACAGTGTGTCCAATGTCACTTCATATTTGCATAAACACAAGATGGTGTGAGTTTTAATGTGTGTGTGTGTGGTGGGGTTTTGTTTTATTGGGGAGATTTTTGAATGTGCAGGGGAGACATGATGGTCGGGGAAAGCTAATTAAGTCACCATGGGACCTGACAGTCAAACATCCTCACACACTCACATGCATACACTCCCTCAACATCCCGCCTGCTGTGTGGAGCTGCGATGTGCATCGCTTGCCACCATAATCATCTGCCGTTGCTTCTCCCTTCTCTCTCTCTTTCTCTTTCTTTCTCCAGGTAAGCCGGTGATGATTATCACGGAGTACATGGAGAACGGATCGCTGGATGCATTCCTGAGGGTCAGTCATGCGTTTCTGTCCGCGCACACTTGTGCACGGGTGTCGGTGTGTGACACGACTGTAGCGATGCCATCTTATCTCTGTAATGTCATCCGCTGAAATAACAAGTGTTGGTTCACAAACACCGACCCTAATCCTTATCCGCTTTGATCAACTCATGCTTTTCCTGACAAGGAGGTTTCACCTCTGTTTTTCAGGTTCACTACACGCGAGGTGCTCACTGATCCTAGGCAATACACGGAACATGCTGGGAAAGTAGGCTGACATTTAAAAGAGGAAAATTCAAAGACTAGTGACTGCTGCAAATACCTTAACGCATTAGACATTTTAAACAAAAACACATAACATAATGTAAAAGTAGCTCCTTTTTCTGCAACATGTCGAGTATTGAAGTTGTAACATTGCCGTTTATGATTGTCATTTTTTGGTATTTTTTATTCCTTCATGGAATAATTCATTCAGAAACACAAGTGTACTAATATGGCAAAGTCAGGGAATAGCAAGACTTTGCAAAATTAGCACCCTTCAACTTCTCATCAAAACTTGAGATGCAAGAGTTGTATGGAGAAAACGGTGATGCTGTTGCTGTTTACTAAATGCTGTTTACTAAATGTACTTGTTGGGAATGTTTCCAGTTCCTAAAACATGTCAGTTAAGAATAGTTTGGAGAATCCATCCATCTTCTTACACCCTTGTCCCTCAGTGGGGTCGGGAGGGTTGCTGGTGCCTATTTCCAGCAGGCGTACCGGGCGAGAGGCGGGGTACACCCTGGACAGGTCGCCAGTCTGTCGCAGGGCAACACCTAGGGGCAATTTGGAGAGGCTAATTAACCTGACAGTCATGTTTTCGGACTGTCGGAGGAAACCGGAGTACCTGGAGAAAACCCACGCATGCACAGGGAGAACATGCAAACTCCATGCAGAAAGACCGGGGCCGGGAATCGCACCCAGAACCTTCTTGCTGCAAGGCAACAGCTCTACCAACTGCGCCATTGTGCAACCCTAGTTTGGAGAATGTGGCTTAAAATTTGATTTGAAACCAAATGCTGGAAATTTTCACACCACTTGTGCTGCACACTTTGGACAATGGACCAAACTCCTGAACGTCGTCATTATGTCGTCATGTCATGACAGTATATGGTCTCGTATCGTGCCATCACAAGAACCTACCCAGCAGGGTGTTCTGTATATGTATGAGATAAAGCAGAAAAAGATGATATATGTGAGTACAAAATGTTGCTGTTGTTACAAAGATGCAAATCAGGTTTACACAATTCTCAGATTTTCACATTTCAAAAACACAAGCCATCTCCAAATGGGGTTTTTATTTACTTTTCCTAGTGATTCAAAGTCCTGATATCTACAACAGTGGCAATTTCCTCTTTTTTTTGCAGAAGAATGATGGTCGCTTCACAGTCATCCAGCTGGTTGGCATCCTGCGCGGCATTGCGTCAGGCATGAAGTACCTGTCAGACATGAGCTACGTTCACCGCGACTTAGCCGCTCGCAACATCCTGGTGAACAGCAACCTGGTGTGCAAGGTGTCTGACTTTGGCATGTCACGAGTGCTGGAAGACGACCCGGAGGCTGCGTACACCACCAGGGTGAGCGTGCAAGCGTGTGTCTTTTGCATCTGTGTGCCCAACTGTGTATGCGCCGGTCACCTTATTTGTCAGCTTTAATTAATCAGCCCGGCATCCAATTACAGGGAGGCAAGATCCCTATTCGCTGGACGGCCCCAGAGGCCATCGCTTACAGGAAGTTCACCTCAGCCAGTGATGTGTGGAGTTACGGCATCGTCATGTGGGAGGTGATGTCATATGGCGAGCGACCGTACTGGGACATGAGTAATCAAGACGTAAGTCTGAGGATACATGATTGTGTCTAACAGCTCGTAAATAACAGACAGTCTGTATTAGTTTTATCATTCCACCTTACACATTAATTAAGATAAGAATGTGCAACACGCAGCATGACCTGGTTTCTGTGACATTTATATTCCACATATGATAACACAGAGTTGAATTTCACTTACACCAAGTGAAATTCAAGGAAACATAAGTACATTACAAGTAATTACATTTCCTTAAAAAAAAAAAAACTACCAGAATCCTGGGAATTAACGTCAGCATCCATCTACTGTTTTGCTAGGTGATCAAGGCTATTGATGAGGGCTACCGGCTGCCTCCACCCATGGACTGCCCTGTGGCTCTCCACCAGCTCATGCTGGACTGCTGGCAGCGAGAGAGAGCCGACCGGCCAAAGTTCGGACAGATCGTCAACATGCTGGATAAGCTGATCCGCAACCCCAACACCCTGAAGAGGACCGGGGGAGAGACCGCAGTCAGGTGATGGAGCGAGACTGCAGAAAATGTAATGCTGGGATGACGGTTTTTATAAGACTAGCTCTTTGGTCATGTTGATGCTAAAACAGATGCTAAGGTTGTGCATGCTTAAGTTCTAGCATTACAGACAAATTATCAAAAGAAAACCTGATTTAAAGCTACAGGTTGTTGATAAGATGGGAGTCGCATTTTTAATTTGCACTGACCCATGCGAGGGGCACAATAGGAACAAAGTGCTGTGGTTGAACTGGGACAAATTTGAGATTTGAGCTTGAGCTTTGTCACAAAGAAGACTGATGAAAAGCCTTTATATTCTGGACAGCACGTCAACCACACAATGGGGAAGCACGGTTGTTTGAGATTAAAATAAGTAATTAATTATTTACTTACCACTAAACTCACACAATGCACTCACAATATATTATGTAGTTAGTATCTGGCCACACATGCTCACATCTACGCTTTTTATTCACATCACCATTAAACATTATCCAGCAGCATTTTGCGGCTGTTTTCCGCACAGATACCCTCCCTAATGGATTTCTCTGCATACTGGCGTTAATGGCGCTGTACATTCAGGAATGCAGCCGCTCTAACAGAGGGGGGAGAATTACGATGTAACAGCGACTTAGAAACAACCAATACCCTGCAGCTCCGCCGCCATTACTCTCCGGCGGCTAAAAGCGTTAAGAATGACCTGTGTGTGTTTACAGACTCGGCGCGGAGCAGCAGGAGTCTGTTTGACTTTAACGAGTGTGTGAGCGCACGCGAGCGGGTTGCGCAGACTCACAGTCACCTAATGGGACGAGGGGAGAGCTAGGAGGGAGTCCTTGTGGAATAATTAGCGGGGCTGGATCCTATAAATGAGGCCTTTTGCAGTTACGGACCAAGAAGCGTGTGTGGGTTTAAAGGGATCTCCGCACTCATTCTGTTCCCACCTAATGAGTGGAGGTGACTTAAGGGGTCCAACGTTACCTTAGTTCACCTCAGCATAGTTTTTTTTTTTTTTTTATGGAAGAGAAGATCATAAAAAGGGTTACAGAATATGGAACTGTGAGAAAGTTACCAGAGCGGGATGACAGTGAATAAGTCATTGCCTCCGTTGGATTTTTTATGGTTGAGAGGACTGTTTCAACAGAAAGGAGAAAAGCAGCAAAAAAAACAGAAGGGGTGGGCGATTCGATGATGAATATGGGAAGGTGGCCGGGGACCCAGCTGTGCTGTAAAATGCACCTTCGTGAAGGGGTTATGTGTTTTGTGTAAAATAAGGATTAACTAACAGTGTCGGTCACTTCAGGGAAGAACTGTGTTGAACTTGGCCTGCGTTCCGGTAGCACCCACAAGGCAGGGACGCAAACCAGAGGCGACCCTGACAGATGTGCGCTTTCCCTCAAAGCAGAACAGCTAAAGAGAAATGTAGCGTGGTGATTTTCACAGCCTGTGGGTAGTTCTCCATCATCATACAGGATGTAATATTCATCACACAGCAGAATGAGAGATATTTTTTCATGTAGCGCTGATGTTTTACAGAGCTGTGGAGTATTTCCCCCTTACACACTTCTTCTCTCTTTAGTTTCTTGCACACTAAAATGTTTCAGATCAGCAACGCAATCTTAGTGTCAGACAAAAATAACCTGAGTAAATAAAAATTTTAGTTTTCAAATCGTCATTTTCTTTATTGTGGGAATAATAATTCATCTCTGAAATACGTGCATCTTTATATTTCAAGTCGAAGTTTCAAGTCAGCTTGCGGACTCCTTTGTAAGTTATAGTTTGGATTTATGACTTGGGCAGAAGATTCAACACAGATAATAAGAACAGAACTCGAGTGGAAGATGGTGGTATTTACTAAAATAAAAAAGGACAAAAATAAAAAATCTTTTTTTTTTCTGTCTTCCACCCACTTCAGGCCCAGCACCACCCTGCTGGAGCCAGGGAGCCCTGAGGCATCCTCCGCAGTGGGCACAGTGGAGGACTGGCTGCAGGCCATTGGCATGGAGAGATACAGTGACAACTTCACTGCAGCCGGCTACACCACTCCGGAAGCTGTGGTCCACATGACACAGGAGTGAGTACGAACGGGTGGTAACAGAGACAAAAAGGAAGGAAAAACTGGAAACAAAGATGTAAAATGTATTAATAATAATAACTTTTAAATTTCTATGACTTTAAATAGCTAGCAAAATCCTTAAACATATACTTTAGCAATGATCACACTTGTTGGTGAAAAAATAATCCACACCTCTAAGAAATGAAAGAACTTGATGTTCCTCATAATCCGCCTCATGTTTATACCTCTGTTTTTAATACATGAAGACATGACAAAAATGTCACGAGCTGAAGATGTTAAATTCTGCATCTTTATTTGCTTCCTACAGAGTGCTGATTGGTGACCATATAAAAAATGTCTTTTTGCTTTGTATTTAAAATATATTAGTGCTTTTTTTTATTAAATGAAGCATTGATAATTCCAACACAATTCTATATGGACACATTCTTGTCTTTTTCTTTTTTTCTACTGTTAGAAAACAGTAGAAAAAATCAAGCAAAACAGAACTAAGTTTTGCTTGCTCATAAGAAAAAAATACTTATACAACAGAAAAACTGTTCAGCCAATTCCCAGTGATGTAAAATTCATCATTTAGATTTTTTTATTTTCCTGAGTCCTAAAAAACGGTTTTTTTTTCCTTGTCTTTTTTTCAGGGACATGGCACGCATAGGCATCTCCTCTGCTGCGCATCAGAACAAAATCCTGACCAGCGTCCAGAGTATGCTGTCCCAAATGCAACAGATCCAAGGCAGAATGGTTCCTGTCTGAGAGGAGGAAGCAAAGGAATCAAAAAGACATTTTTTTTCTTAAAAAAGAAAGAAAACATAATAAAAAAATGTTAAATATAAAAAAAGAGACAAATAAACTATGAAGAAATAGTTTACCTCATCAACGCACTTTAAATTGGATCTAAAAGAAAACAAGACCTTGATGATGAAGAAAAAAAAAAAAGGTGTCTAAACTGGCACTTTTTCAAAAATCTGACCTTTTCCTTCCCCCTTTTTGTTGTTTTGGAGAATGGAACACTTCTGCATTTTTTGGATTCACCGGACGGGCGGCTGAAAAAGTGCTTCCAAGAGGCCAATCTGGAGTGCCTTTAAAGGTCTGGAAGGAAGGAAGGAAGGAAGGAAGGAGGTATTGGGATCTGACATTTCTTCCTCCTCTTGGGCAAACGGCTATCTCTTGGAACTTTCCCTCTGGAATCCTCCAAGGAACAGACTTTTTGAATTTCCTGTGACTGTGTTTATAGTATGTGACTTGTTTCTGCGGGACTCAAAGGCTGCCCCGGCCACCGTTGTTCTCTTTCTCTCCGTCAGCTGGATCTGTTTGATATCTCTTGGAAAGTGGAGGATGCTACCTGCGAATATCTCAGAGGTTGACGGCTGCAGTCTTTGGGGAGATGCTGGTGTAGTGAAAGCTTATTTCAAGGAGTTTTTTTTTTTTTTTCTTGTTGCCTCTCTTCTGACCTTGTTTTTCTCCCAGAATGCCAGATTTTGCTGCCCGCTGGGCGTTACTGAGAATGTCTTTGATCTTCCGAAGGAGACTTCCCACACCCCTGTCTTCCCAAAAACAATCCCTCCTACACCTTCGATAAAAACACACACTTTGGATTCTTCCATTTGTCTCCCATCGGAATCAGAGCCCTCACCTCGCCGCTACTGCAGGGGCTACAGACTATTCGTAACCACTCTGAACGGACGCTTGTTCGAAGCGCCTGAGTTGGTTGCATAAACCGGAGGCAAGATGATGGATTTTACTTTCTCTCAAAAGGACAATGTGGATATAAATGGAAACGCAATCATCAACTACTAGAAAAGAAAAGGAAAAAAAAACAACAAGAAGATACTGGAGGATTACTGAAGCTGTCATCAAGGTGAGTACTTTTCCATTCTGCTGCCCAAACCAACAAACACATAAAGAAACTGAATTAGGCTTTCCTTTGTTGTGGTGTTGAGTTTCTAATGTCATGCATGTGTAGCTACAAAGTGAGAATCACCAGATCTCCCCCGGACCTCCCCAACACTGGCCCCTGTGCTGCAGAAGCCGTGTTAATTAACACGCAGGTTGCACCACCTCAGGCAACCGGAGCAGATCAATAGGCACTGTTCTGTGATCAGTCTGCAGGCCTGTTGCCTCTGGCATCTTAATGAGAAGAATTAATCAGCAGCTGACACCCAGTCAGCCAAACGTAGCTTTTGGAAAAGGGTTTGGAAAATGTAAAGATCCCACTACGAGGTGCAGCTTCGGTCTCGGTGTATTTTGGTGAACAATGGTGATGTCACCGTTTCTCCTCTTGCCTGTGCTCCCTTGAGAAATGTGCATTTTTTAAATGAGTTCAGTTAATTAGGATGGTAAAATACAAATTTAGCTTACACAGCCAGTTGATTCTCTACTGAGCTCCATAAGCACTTTCTCATGCCGGAGCTCCAATATTATTGGATGTGTGTAATAGATTTTTTGCTCTTTTTTTTTTTTTAATGAAAACACCACTGTTACCCCAAAATGAGACTCTTAGCTTCAACTCTGTAGTGGTGAGCATTTGAGATTTACTCGATGCAGATGTGCATTTTTGCCCTATTAGAGTGAGATTTTTATACTTTTTTAAAATGGGAATCGTAAAGACTTTGTTTATTTATTAGCTATTTAAAATGTCATTTTATTATTAGTGGGATCATGAACATCTGGTGACTTTTACCAGATAACAAACTTGGCCGATTTGCAAGCTTTTTGACAAAATGAGGGACTCCTATTTAGTTTTTGTTTAAAGAACTGATAAAACACATTAAGAATAGGAAAAAATAAATAAACCCATTAAAATGACACCTTAAGGAACAGCATAGTTTTGCTTTAAAGATGCACATGTTTGACATTTGTTCTATTTTTTCTGTTTTGATCTACAAAAATTTACAGATCCCTCTTCTATAAACATTTGAATCTATTGATTTTTCAATAATTTACTGTATATTTATGCTGGGTAAAATAAAACCAGATTATTTCTAATTAAGGGAAAAACATTACTCACAAGGGCTTTAAAATCGAAATGTTTGACTCCAAATAGGCTGGCCATCACTAACACGTTACATTCCTGTTCCTATTGTTTTATTTATTCCTATAACAGTAGATATTAACATGCTTGTTTTACTGACATAGAGCACAGTGATCAGTACAGATCTGCCAAAAGTATCCAATCTTTGCAATTTTAATGAGTAACTAGTATTTAAAGATGCTTTGACCTGGGCCAAATTCAAGAAAAGTGAAGTAGAAATCAAAAAACATTGCAAAATAGAAATTGTTAGAGAAACATTTGTTATAGGTGCTACTAATTTCACCACAGGCACTTTTGTAAGAAAAAAAAATCCCAGCCTGCCGTTCAGCAAGGAGTGCTAAAAGGTTTAATAAAAAAAATAATAAAAACCTGGGATGCGGATTTTTTTTAAAATGTTAGATTCTGTGAATTGTAGCAGCCAACTGGAGATGGGCATTTATCATATCGTTTATAAATGTAGTGAAAACCTTGGAGGGGTTTATTTGAACGTAATCCGACAGGAAGGGAGCAGAGAGAGCAAAGGCACAGAAGACGGAGCACTCGCTCTAACCTCTGCGCCACACAACAACATGGAGGACAGCTCTATGCTGTTGACGGGTAAAATCTAAAAGCTTACCAGTAACTTTTGGTGAACTTGGACCAATCTGCAGAGTACCAGCTTAGCGAACCAACAGCACCTCAGTGCAGCAACATGCTCCTCATTTGGCTGAGAAAACAGTTGCAAATTTAACAACGATTTGAATCTTGTTAATCTGCTAGCATGGCGTCACACAGATATAAAGTTTTTCAATTTGACTCTTGTTCCAAGAATCGTCTCAAAAGCTTGTGTCTTAAATAGCTATTAGCTAACTAATTTATTTCTTCACTTTTCTCTGTGCATATTCAAATATTTCTTCATGATAAACTGTTAACGACTGAACAAAAGAGTTATTTCAGCTTGCCAACATATCCTACTCCAACAGCACCGGCTCAAAGTTATCAAACACAGATGCTGTATAGCTGCCTATTTGTGTGCTTTTGATTTGTGCCAATAAATCAAGGACGCATATCGAATATCACACGCATATACTTTGCATTATCTCTGCCTGGCACTCTCTGACGCTGGACTTTTTTGGCCGGGGAGTCCAATGTGCCGTCGAGCTGCAGAACAGCATAGTTGGTTGGAATTAGATGCAGAGTAGAAACAGTTTACACTGAAAACCGCCGTGACTGATGCAGCTTCTCAGAACCTTCTTTTCTTTCTTTCTCCCCAGATGCTGCCGTCCATCAATAACACGGGAATCTTGGCCTCGTTTGCCACGAGGGGATTTTCTTTTTGCCGCTCTTCCTCCTTCTTCCTCGTCGTCCTGCTTCCTTCTCAGCCTCTCCTTTCGGGGCGTCTCCTCCACCAACGAGAGGACAAATCAATTCACGCACGCCTGGGATGTTCACCGTAGCAGCATCTCGGCTTGACAGTGTAGCCACCCCTGTGGCTGTGGCCATCCGGCGATGAGTTGGAGTTGCTATGAATGAAATTAACAGCTTAAAAGAAAAATAAATAAAAAAACAAGAAGAAGAAGAATGTAATATAACAGAGAAAACCTGCTTCGGTGGATAAAATACTTTTTTAATTCACTTCAATTGTGATTTTTTTTTATTTGATCTCTTTGCATGTAGAGTAAATAGGGTATAATTTGAGTGTGAGAATGAGATGTGTGTGTGGGGGTGTGTGTGTGTGTTCTCTGATTGACATTTGTAATTGTGTTTGTTTTCATGCCACTGTTGAGAAGGGAGGAGATAACAGAGCTGTATAGTTTTTGATATAAAAAAAAAGAAAAAGCCTGGACTATATTTTTTTCTTTTTGTGTCATCTGTAAAAAAAAAAAAAAAAAAGAGAGAGAGAGAGAACATAAGGTGTGTTGCTCACGTCATATATGCTTTCCTCAGCAACAGCATTTAATGAACAGCTTTTCTGGAGCGAGACCCATTTGGAGCGGCGTTGCAGTTGGACACAACCGAGACACTAAACGTCTCCAGCGCGTACAAAAAGCAGATTGGAGTTTGGACTCTCCGTGCTCGTTATGAATCATGGAGGAAACACTTTCTGGATGTGAGAATGGGCGCGGTCAAAAGTGACGCACCTGGACAGAACAAAGGATCAGAGGGCGAGGGGGGTGGGGGATATGTCTAAAGAGGATTTGTGTTTAATTTTCCGGAGCACATCATGACGCTACAGGTTGACCACAATGGACTTTATTCATTTTCTTCCTTTTCTCTACAAACTATATACTCGTGAATGTTTCTGAACTCTTGAGAGACGATTCATATACAGTAATAGAACACCTCCATCCTTAAAAGAGCTCTGCAGTCCTTTCTAATTGTTTTCCTTTTTTGGGAGTGTTGGGGGGTTATTTCTTGAAAATGGACCTGCTTGGATATATGCAAGATATGCTTGGAAGGAGAAGGAAACCAGAATGTACTGTAAAATACTTTTTTCCTTTACTTAAATGTCAGATAAGTTTAAAAACAAAAAAAAAGAAAAAAAATGAACATAACGCAAGGGTTAATGTTTGTCATTGTATGCCTTCCGATGCCATAATGATCTAGACATGTAGATCTAACATCCTCTTGATCCTTTTTGTATTTTTTTTTCTTTTTTCGGACATTATAATTTTTTTTGTTTTGTTTTTTGGTTAAGGAGCTATAGGTACATGTAACTTATGTCATTTATTTATGTCCTTTTATATCTAGTTTGTAAAATAATAGCCTAAAGTGAAGTAAATAAAAGGGGTGCCAAGGTGCATTCTTATTAAAGTAGAAACTATGTGACTGACTCTGTGCCTTTTCTCTGCACACAGCCTGTAGTTCCTCATACATTTTCATCCAAGCTAAAGATTTCCAACTTCTAGTTTTTAGAAAGTTATGTTGCACAATAGCATTATTAAAACAGCTGCCTCCATTTAGTAAAGAAAGAAGTGTTACCTTAAAGTGTTAGTTGGGATGTTTTGAGCTTCATTTTTAAGTGAAGTGGTTTTAAGCTGCACAGTGGCACAGTTGGAAGCACTGTTGCCTTGCAGCAAGAAGGTCCTGGGTTCGATTCCCGACTCTACGTCTTTCTGCATGGAGTTTGAATGTTCATGCGTGGGTTCTTTCTGGGTACTCCGGCTCCCCCCCACAGTCCAAAAACATGACTGTCAGGTTAATTGGTCTGTATAAATTATCCTTACGTGTGAGTGTGTGTGTATGGTTGCTTGTGTTGCCCTGTGACAGGCTGGTGACATCTCCAGGGTGACCAAGCAGGCCAGTGTCTCCAGTAAGTCTATCAGTGGAGACAGGCACCAGCAGCCCTCCTGACCCCACTAGGGACGACAAGGGTGTAAGAAAATGGATGGATGGGTTTTGAGGTATTATCACTAATTGTTTCATAGACAGGTATATCTGGAATTTATACACTGCAATACCAACTATTCAAAGTACTTTAGAGCTACTTTTTCCCAGTGAATGTGGTATAAAATACACCTTTCATTCTCATACATACACCAGTACGTATATATTGGTTGGCAGCCGGGGATTAGAATAAGTCAAGTTGGATTTGTGGATTGCTGACAAGCAAGTCAGATGTATGCGATCGATATTCACATCAGTAGGACAATACACTTTCTTAGTTTATTAACGGTCTACAATTTTTGCCTCAAACGTAATGACATTGTTACACTTCCAGCCATCCGACATCAGGAAATGTTTTAATTTTTGGGACACTGGCGTTTGGTTGGCTGATCATTTGTCTAGATCAGGCGGGACTCACTAGACGACCTGAATTTGAGTCGTCTTTTCTCTGTAAAATTGTCCACGTTGAAGATTGTCCAAATGATCAGTTCTGCTCAAGTAGGCTGAACATTCAGCCAGCCATCAGTTTGTTTCCATTTTCCACTGAATCACATTAATCCTTTTGGTAAGAGGGAGAAGGGTTAAAGTAATCTACTTTGTTTTATATTTCTCACACTTACCTGACTTAACTGAAAAGAGAAATGCAGCTTTTCAGAATGATGGAAATGGCCGCTCTGCTGGTAATTTGACGCTCCGTTCAGCACATGCTCAGCAGATAACATAACTCTGGAAGTCTCAAAGATTGGCCCTTGACTCCTGTTGCTTGTGCCATTTTCCGCTTGACAAAGAACTTGTATGTTTGTGTGTAATCAGGACAGCATCTTCTTCTTGCTCTCACTTTCAGCAGCGATAAAACTCTCATCGATTGACTCTTTGATTAAGTTTGGCGGAACGATAGTTTGAGGTGAGAAGGAAAGGACGGTTTTAGAAACAGCTCATGTAAACCTTGAGCCAAATTGTGTTTTTTTTTTTTTTCACATTCTACGACATCAGCAGTGAAAACGCTTTAACAAGGATTAAACCCCTGAAGGTTGCAGAGGAAGACGGCTATCTGCCTCAGAGGAAAAGTATGCCTCCACTGCAGACTGCTGGCAAGCTTATCGTGGAAGTAAAACAGAAGATTGGCCAGGCTGAGATTGATTAATTTCCTGTGTCTGAGAACACCCTTTTTGTTATTTTGATAAATTGCGAATGATTAAATTTATAGCTGAAAAGTTACTTAATGTTATTCTAAAGAGTGCTCCATGTGTCCATATCAAGTTTCTACACAATTACAAAAACCTTTCTTTTTTATTCAAAAGTATGTATGCATAATATTTTCACATAGAATGACAGAAATAATGGGGTTTTTTATTCAAAAGGTTGCAAACTGTGATTTATTTCTCTTAATTTTCCACAGAAATTGAATGTTCCACACAGGAAAATGCATTAAACCTAAAAACTAAAATAAAATAGCTCACTATGATTTAAAAGACTTAAAATATTTCTTATAGTGTGTATTACAGCTATAAATTATTTTATTTTAAAGACTCAGGTTGGTTTTGTGGCTGCAGGCAGATTTTTATCTGAACCAAATGTTAAAATGACTCCAAGGATTGTAAAGGTTTCTGTGTTAGACCAACACAAAAAGTACACAACTCTTAAGTGAAAGGGAAATGTCAGATGGTTGTCAAAGGTGACTCAAAATAAAAATCTGGAAAAGGCTTTCAGCCCCCTTTACTCTAAAAACCCCAAAGAAAATCCCATATTGTCCAATTGTCCAAAAGAAACTGATTCTATGTGTAATTTAATCACTGTATGAATCCAGCCTCTGAGGTCTGTTAGAAAACATTAGTGACTAACATCGTCATAAAATCTTAATAATGCAACACACAGGTCAGGAAAAGCTATGGAACAGTTTAAATTAGATTATATTACAACAAAAAAATATCTCAACCTTTGAGAGCTCTGTTTAATACATCATCTAAAAATACTAACACAAATTTACAAACATGACAGGATGAGGAAAGAGAGAATAAATCCGAGAAGCAAGTTTCCCACAGGTGGTGAATGGGACACATCAACCATATGGTAGAATGTGTTCCTGTAAGCTGAAAACAAAACTGTACAAAATGTAAAACCAAGACTCCAATAAGGCCCTGAACGCAACATCCCAGGAGTGTAACATGTTAATGGCAGCTATGGGCAGGTTTTTTTTCAGCAGAGACGTAAAATCTGTGAGGATATTATAGAAATATGCATGGAGCTAAATAAGGATAATCCTGGAAGAAAACCCATTAGAGACTAAAAAAATACTTAAGACTGAGATAGGTTTTTGCCTTTAAACAGGACAACAACCCAAATACAGCTAAAGTGGCAATAAACTGGCTTAAATCCAATCATTCTCATATTTTGGATAAGCCCAAAGTCCAGACCTGATGAGATTTACACCTTTTCTGATTGAGCTACTTTGAAAAGAAGAATGTCTTTAAAGACAAATCAGTCTGAATGAAAAAGCCTGTAGAAACATACAGTGAAAGACATATATGTATAAAGCTAAAGGGATAAACAAACACAGTTCAGAACTTGAAAATGTGCTAAATGTGCTAAGAGAACCAAATAAGGACAAGTTACACAAAGAAAAGCGATAAGTCCATTTTTAAATGCCAGAATGGAGAGAGCAAGATAAAACAATCCAGACACCACAATTTTAGAAGTGCAGGACAACCTGGCTTGATGCAGTACTAGAAAAAAATCTAACGCGAAGTAAGTCAAAGAAAAGTTCAGGTGGCTGAGAATCAGCTGGCATGTTGCTTTTTTCCTCACACAAAGAGTATCAACCAAAACCTCATTCAGACAATGTGGCTTGGTTAAGAATAAAACACAGATGGTGAGGAAAACAAACCCATCGTTGTGTTTTACAGTATACTTATTGTAGAGGCTTTGAATTTATGATAAAAACTCTGACATACCATTTCATTTTTAACCAGATCTCTTTTTATTAGGTTTGTTTGTCACTACTAAAACTCATACTCTCTCCCAAACACCGCGAGGCTCTGAATGAAATTCTGACTGATTAGAAATGCAGTCCAGAGGCAAGCAGGATAAGAAGTTTTTGCCAGCAGTTCCACTGATTACAGCATCTGATCATCTTAAACCCAGAGCGTCTGTCATTTCTCAGCCTTGCCAGAATTCTGTTACAAATTCTGTTCGAAGGAGGTCTGCAGCCTGAGGTTACAGTTTCATTTCCTCATCCTCATAGGGACACTCCAGGGACATAATTCACTGACCGGTGTCTTGCCTTTACACTTACGTTGAACCACATTCTACTATTTTTTGCCTTACCTCTGAGGTCAGTTGTTATACTTTGCATGTTTTATCATTTATGCAGCTTTCTTGGTCAATCTAGTTCTTCAAATTCTTATTTTTCTGAAGAATTGTGGTAAATAATAAAGCAGCTATAGAAAATAACTCACAAAGGACTTTGCAATTGTAATTTACGCCTACCCATAGCCATGCACTGCGGATCACCAGGACTCTCACAGTCTGTCTCTGTGCAGCTCAGAGCTCGTTGTCCACACTAATGCTGATAAAAAACGCTCTCATTCATTGAGGTGCTGCAGAACACACAGCAGGTTATAAAAACTGCAGACCAGATCATGAGCAGTAGTAGAAAACAACAAAAAACTTGATCGGAGATAACCAGTATTAATAAATGATCTGTTTTCTCCATTTGATAACGTCTCTCAAGGAATCACAATAATGCAAATCTGAACTTTATTCTTTTTTTTTCCTATCTCCTCAGTATACAGTGCACATAACTACATCAAAATGCTGTAGTTTGGGTGTACACACCTCTGTAAAGTAACATTTGTTACTTATAAAAAAAAGAAAAAAATATTTTTTTTTCTAAACTTTTCGATTTGTAATGCAGCCCATAAGCTGTAAAGTCTAACTGGGAACAATATTGACATATTTTTGGAGCAAAAATAAAAACTAACAAACTAAAATACTGTGGCTGCATAGGTGTGAAATCTGGCTACATACCTGTGTTTAATACCAGGCAGTGCGCACCTTTCATCACTCTGAATAGTTAGAGAAAGTTTTGCTTCACCATTTGCTTTTCCTCACATTCTCTTACTTGTATCTCAAATTACCGACCACAGAGAGTTTCCAAATCGTCAGAGAGCTCTCACTGTTAAAAGGTTGGTGGAAGTGAACAAAAAAATATCCACGACTTCCCATGACATTATCAAGAACTTAACCTACCTGCAAAAGGCAAAAGAAAACTCACTTTTGCCAGACTTCCAAAAATCTGCACGCCCTGATTAAACCAAAGTGAAACCTTTTAGCTGGACTCTAAAAAATGTGCTTAGCATTAAAATGACACTGCAGTTCATAAAATGACCACACCGCAGTCAGGTGGAAGGAACTATAAAATCACGTTTAGCCCTAAAGACACCTTTGTCTTGAGTACTAATGCAAAGAGTTATGGCAGGTCCCCCTAAATTAGTTTCTTTTTAGGGGTCAGACGTCGTCGTCAAGTGAAAGCAAACAGTCAAACCCGATTACACCCACACTGCTCAGAAGCTCAATGGTTTTGTCAGACAATTTAATTAAGAAACCGTAAGGTGAAGTGCTTGCCCTGAAAACAGGCTTAACTCCTGCCGCTCAGGACTGTCACTTCAATCTTTTTGACGAGGTCACTTTGTTTCGTAATTAAATTTCCTGATTTCAGATAAAACCCTCTCTGTTGGACCTCTGAGCCACTCACAATGGGGCGCAACCCTTCACACTTATTTTGTCTTTTGTGTTGTCATTATTGAGTGCATCCTTAAATCCATCCAATATTAAAATCTCTAATCCAGCCCACCAGTGTTAGTCACAAAAACTGTCTTTTCTTAAAGAAAGAGACAATATGGAGGGGGTGGGGGTTGAGGAGAAAAAGAAAAGTTGATGTTGACATGCTTATTGAAAAATAAAAGGGTGGAAGAAAATTGCAAACAACCAGAAATAACCTGACTTGTAAAATGCCTCAGAATATTGATTTGGGGGCTTCCATTAGAGCTGGTCTAGTATGTGACCTCGGAGGACCTTTGATTGACAAGGTGTAGCACCTGAGAGGATAGGCCCAAAGCAAAAGGGAAGTGAAGCATGCTTGAAATAAAAAACAAGAGTAAAACCTGACAGGACAACAGCTGGTCTAACTTGAAACCTCTCTTAGATACTCACCATGTCCCCACCAAACACTCAGACATATAATTAAAATTAAATTAATGGAAAGTAAGCAAAGTGAAATAGAGAACTTAGAGAAAGAGGTAAACAAATACTATTGGTTAATTCAATACAAATTCAGAACATTGTGTTTGGATCTCCACAGATATTATCCACTATAAAGTAGGTTTGTCTTAGTGGTTGCTAGTTTAGCTCTATCACTACCTGAACAGTCTGGATTCAGTGTATATCAGATTTGATTTCTTGAACTACTGTACAGTAAAAACGTTGCAAAATAGTGATGCAAAGGTAGTTAATTTTAGCACTTTGCTATTTTAATGGAAGAATTAAATCTATTAACTGTGACAAATTATTCAAGTAGTTATTCCAATTTCTGAAATCTCTTTCTCATAAACACAACACTGTTTTGTGTCATCTCGTAAACTGGATGTAATGATCCATATCTTAAAAATGTTTAGATTATTTTTTCTGATTAAAAAAAATATGTTGCAGTTTTTTTATGTAAATACTTGAAATTTGTATGCAAGGTTTTCATAGAATGATAATCTCATACCAGCCAGCACCTAAAACACAGTAAAAACAGTGAAGCTAAACCCTTTTAAGATCGATAATATGCATCAGTGTCATCGGTGTTTACAGACAATATTTTATTATTTTCAAATTAACAGCTGCAGCAAACCTGGACAACCAAGGAGTTAGAGTTGATTTAAAGTCCACACACACCAAATCAACAGCAAGAAGAGCCTTGGGGTGAAACAGATTTTGTAACTTTCACCACTTGCTTTGTGCAGGAGACCTTCTGTCTCTCCAGAAGCAGGACCCCGTCTGATTGTGGGTCTCCTGGGAGAACGTGGAGCTTTATCAACCTAACCACACTAATCTCTCCTCCAGGCCAACGGGAGTCGCTGGGTGGTCTGTTCCCAAATGAACCCAACCGAAGGACGCCTACTTGACCACTCGATCTTCTTATCCTGAACAACTGGCCACACTGCTGGTCCCACCTGATAGACTAACCTTTGACTTTTCTCAAAGCGCATACGCACGCTGAACAGAACCAAATCAGCACATGCAAACATGCTAATCTCAAAAGCAAAACACGTTTTCCTTCCACCAGATCTCGGAGTGCTAGGGGTTACAAGGATTTTGCCTCTATTCTTGCAAGAAAGGAGAAGGTTAATCAAGCCAGCCCTTACTCCCCTCTTTCTCCTAAACCCCCCTCACCCCCCCACAGGGCCTGGATGAGAGCCTGATGAAGGTTCAGCAGGCTATCAGCTCCAGCAGAAACCTTGTTATCACAGCGAGAACTATCTGAAAGACTAAAATGGACAGACAGCTATGTATATATAGAAAGACAAAGGCAGAAAATTGAAAAATAGAAGTTGAAAAAAAAAACTATTGGAGAACTTTTGAGATATTCAGGTTATTCAGTTAAAATCTTTTTCCTCCAAAGACTTTTTTTTTCTTTATTTAATTTAGAAAGTTGACACTGAAAAGTAATATGAGAAAATGATTGGGTGAACGACACTGAGGGTGGGGGGAAAAAAGATACATTGTGACATAACAGCTATCCATCATCTGCTGGTTTGATCTCTGGTGAGAAAAAGGAGTGTAGATAAAAGGAGACAAAAAGCTGGGTAATACCATCGAGAGTCAGGCTCAGGGATTTTCTCTGTCCGCCACGGCTTTGGCCTTTGGACTGATGACAGCAATCAGATTTGCATCAGAGCTCACAGGTGTGCTCCAATGCATGCACAAACATATGTCTCTCTATCTTCACAAGGACTTCCATTAATTTTTGCCTAATCCATACGCAGCACGTCTTCTTACAGGGTCCGAGGTTTGGCCCTACAAGATGCAGTGGGTCCTCATAATGTAGTATTTGTTAGGAAAATGGCCCTTACTGTGTATCAAATACATGGCCACACACACACACAGCCACGCATTCACTGCTAAGAGCTCATTCCTTACAGTTTTAATCCCTGTTTTTCAGCAGGTTGGACACAGGAATTAAAATAGCGGCCATACGGGGGGGTGGATTGTAGTACAACATTGTGAGATAAGATCAAAACTGTAAAAGTGCAGTATGTCAAAGCTTAGCGCCTTTCAACAAAAGTATTCCTCCATGTCTCAGAGTTGTTTGCTAAAATGAGATATGAGGGTTTATAAAGAAAGATAATGTGGTTTTACATTTCACATTGTGAATGGATTACAACTTCAACTCGTTGGCCAAAACAAATACCATCCAGACTCAAGATTTGCTTTGGTTTTATTGGGTCATAAAACACTGAACATATTACAGACTTTTTATGACCACAGTATATTGCAGGATCACAGTGATTCCACGAAGCGATCCAAAAACATTCTTCCGTTAAAACTTGCAAGTCATAACAATTTGACGGACTAAAGAAATATTGTTTGAGTACTGGTCATTTTGGACCTTCAACAAATGTAGCTTAACCTGTTAGCCGACGACCTCCGAGGTTCCAGCTGCCACGTGACCTCAGCTCGCTTGTAACAAGGCTCCGCGTGCCTTTAAATTTTTTTTTTTATTATCCGCTAAAGAGGCTTTAATCTTCAAAACTATTCCGCATAAGTTTGCCAAATGTTAAGATTTTAGAGCTATTTAAAAACAGCTGATGAGATTTAAAGGTCCTCGGGCGATTACGCAACTGCCTGGAAAACCCCCGATCAGCTGATCATCACGGCCATTTTATGGCTTCACGTGAGAGTGGAAAGACTCTCAGAGTATGGCACAAGATGTCGGCTACGCAAAATCATGAGGTATTTTCCGGAACCCGATCTAAATGTGTGCGTAATTTATGCGTTCTCGGCGCGTTCTCGGTGCGCTCTCCGTGCATAAGCACGTGTGGTACACGGGAGTCTGAGCACGTGGAGTTATCTCGGTTCCGTGAGTTCAGTTTTGATTTATTTATGATAAATCGATCATAGCAGCAGAAACTGGACGATTTAGAGGCTTTTGAAGGCTTTTGAACAACAACGGTTTTTCGATTTGCTACGAGTGGAGCTAAATCTTCTGATAGCTGGTGGGATTCGGATGAAGAGGAAGAGGAAGAGCAGGACACAGCAGACAGACTTGATCTCGGTGTTGTGTAAGTTTTCCGCCGCAATTTCACACAATATATTTGATGTTTTGGTTCTATTTATTTATTTATTTCAGTGATTATATGCTTGTAATAACGGCAGGAAGTAAAACCACGTGGTTATTTGTTTATTTATGTTTTACTAAAATATGTTTTATTTTACTAGTAAGGATTTCATGTTTACTTTGGTTCATTACTTTGTAATAAACCTCTAATTCTTCAAATACTTTATTTTTATTTATAGTCGAGTGGAAGCCGAACCATCAAGCTCAGGTGACGCTGAACCTCCCCCCACCTCCCCCCACCTCTCATGATTCTTCACCTTCTTTGAGGTAAGATGTCCATTTTTTTGGTGGTGATGGTGGTGGTGGATTTTCAAAATTGTTTATTTGCTCTTTTAAATTATTCAAAAAGTATTTTTGACTGTTTTATCTTGTTTCAATAAAAGTTTTCTATTTGGAGTCAAAGAAAGAGCTTTCACATCATCATTATTATACATATTACACTGTGCATAATGGTACATTTTGCATATAAATGGGGTAAATGTCATGACCAATGGTTATATTATATGTAGAAAGTGTCATTAGATGGTAATAAGCTATTTAATTTTAACAAACCCCCAGTATTGATGTAAAAAACACATTTGGCACAGTTTGGTGACATTTTGGATAAATGTGCCAAAATGGCCTCTCCGCCTAAGAAATTTCTCACTAATACCATTCTAAAATAAATATGATTCATCTGATTGAGTCCAAATTTGGTATACTTTTACACAACATTTAGATTTAAAAGTCTGTACTACTTTTTTGTGTTACAAATACTATTTTGGTAGTGTTTTCAATGTTTATTTCAAAGAAAATTTTGTATTTTGTATTTTGTCCCTAATATTTCAGGCAGGGTCAAAGCTACAATGGTGCTGACACCAGAAAACCATTCTATGACATCTTACCTTTACAGAGGTACCAAAAGTTTCTTATTAAATCTAATAGCTGTGAGGCTATAAGTGATTTACTTTGTGTGTTTTGTCAGGCGAAATTTATTTATACCTTAGGTGTAAGAGGTTAATTGTTTAATGAGTTTTTGAGTATGAAATGGAAACGTTTACACAGAGAGATTTTAATCACATACTAATCTTGGGGAATTTCATACCTGCTCTGGCAACTAACAACTTAAAGTCATTTTCTTATAATCTACTTTAAGTAAACTGTTACAGTAAATATGTGCCAGCAGCAAGTTGCTTTGACTTATTTTGTTTTGATTAGTGGTCATATTTGAGGTAATATTAGTTATATTTCTTGAGAGTTGGCTGAGAAATATAGGATCAGAATCAAAATGATGGAATATGGTTTAATAAATCAATTGTAATAAAAATCCTCAATATGCCATAAAATTTGAATTATTTATTAGTTAAGAACCTTGGTTCTGGATGGTTTGTTTACAGGAGGGATGAAGAAAATGCCAATGCGTTGATACAAAGTAGGGGTACAAATTATAGCAGAAAAAAAATGCAAAAGTTTGGGAGACTGGAATACTGGTGTTCAAGCAACAGAAAAGATTGAGCCGTTTAAGATACAGGATTAAACAAAGGAAATCAACAAAGACCAATGAAAAGGAACAAAGGTTTCCAGGTCAATTTGCCCGATCCACGTTGCGTATTTCCATTTTCTACCTACCCATTAAACCATTGAATATCAGTTGATTTTTCTTTGCAATAAATAAATCAAAAATACCTCATTTTCACAGAATCGTTTCTGAAAACTTTGTATGACACCTCTGCTGTTACAAAAATATGACCAAATATGATCAAACCAAAAGAACTTTAACCATCCCACAGCTGGTAGACATTATTCAATGGAGTCATATAACCACAGGTTCTTACGTCATTTTTTTTAGTTCATGCATACATCAAGGTTTTAGCCAGAAAAAAGAAACACTTTGGGAATTATCTTCCTAAACAAAAAGTGGCATAATGGCCTCTTTAAAGCAGAGAGAAATAAAAGGCGATTCAGTATTTTTATACAGTCTGGGTCTCTCTACACTCAAACTACTTTCCCAGTCCAGAACAAGTTGTAATGCATTAATTCCCATATCGCCTGCAAGTACAGTATGGAGAACCAAAGAGTTACTTGCATGCTGGGAACGGCTGAAGTCCCTCAGTGATCCCAAAAAAGGTCAAAGGCAGGTAGAACATTAAAGCCTTGCTAAATTAAGATGGATCAGCCGAACCAGAGATCGCATATGGGGATGTGAGGAAGACGTATGCTTTTCAGACACTATAAATAAGAGCTTGTGTTCTTCACACAGTTAAAATGAGTTGTGAATAATGAGCATGCAGTGAGAACTTCGAGTAAGCGAGGCTGTCATTTGCTTGCATATTTCTGAAACATTTTCTCTCCTCTGGTCTCATTGAACTAGCGTCATATTTAAGACATCATCCGCTCTCTGAACTCGGGGGGCCCCCACAGTCCTGGCTCCCGAAGCCCCCCTTGGTGTGAGGAATGGTGGAGCTGGGCTGAGTTCCTCACCCACAGACGACCCCATCGACTGAGCAGCTCTCCACCAGCTAAATGATTGATGCTAGCTTTAGCTAACTAGACTCCTGAGTCCTAAAACAACTAAGGCTGGCTGGCCAGTGGGCTGCGGCCCGTCTGTGTTGGTATGTGTGCGTGTGTTTGGGTGTGTGTGTTATCAGCCCAGGAGACTTCGTACAAATAAATGTGCTGGAAAGAGGTGCAGTGTTTGTGTACGTTTGTGAGAAAATGTGCTTGTGGCTATAAAAGTTTAAAATAGCAAAACCTTCTAAGTAGTTTGGAAAATCATGTAGAGAAGGTGAGAGTTGTTGCATTTCTGTGAGCGCAGCGGAAATCAGAAGTTTGCATACTTTTTAATAAATTGTTTTAGGTGTTATTGGTGCTGGGTGGAATGTTGATACAGGAAATGTATTCGGTGAGTCTTAAAAACAATTACAACATTGCAGTTTGGATTATGGACTTTCTATAAACCCCACAGGATAGAAATAATATGTACATACAGGCAGAAATTCCAATGCACACCAACTATTATTTGGTTAATTGGACCTTAGTGTTCAAGTTAATTATTACCCTGGTTTATGCGTACTGGAAAGCATAAAGCAGGGTAATAATTAGCGATTTTAAATTAACATCACTAGCTTTGTCAGAAAGAGTTGACAAAAACCCAGCAAGAGTCTGAAGACCGATGAAGAGTTTGGTTGAGCTGCAATCAAAATCATTTCTAGGATCTTGTTTACGTTTTATTATGTCTGGATTAATTAAAACCTCGTGCATCAAATAAAAAAATTATTGAAATTATTTGTTGTACAGTCCACCTTGGAATTTGCTTTAATTAATAAAGCCCAAAATCAAAATGAGATTCATGCTCATGTCCAGTGATTGTAAATGTCTGGCCTGCAATATATAAGCTCGATTTTTGAGATTCTTCTTCAGTTAAGAAGAATCCCATATCCCATATCGCCTGCAAGTACAGAATGGAGACTGTCCTTGCAGTCTCCATACTACAAGTATGGAGACTACATGTACGGTATATGTTGGAGAAATTGTTACATTTAGGACTATTTTATTTCAATGTACGACAACCGAGCTGGTCCTGATGGAGACAGGCTTGTATCATAATAAGATTACAGGAAGGCTAACTGGATGAAATAGGTCATGCTTTGGTTCACTGGTTAGACTGCTAGCTCTTTTTGAACCCCTGACTCTAATCGGATTGTCCATTTAGTAGCTATAAAAGCCAAAATGTAAACAAGGATTAGCTAAAACAAGAAGAAGAGTCAAAAGGAAACAAGCTTTAATGTACCTGCACATTTAAAGTCACTTATCATTCCAAGTGACAGTAATGCAGCATGAAATCCACTGAAATGCACCATTCTCCAGAGATCTAAATTTTGGATCAGGTCGCTAACCTTTATTTTCCACTCAGCTCTGTATCCTGTACCCATTTATAACTATAATTGGTATATTTTTACTATCATTAGTGCAGGTCAATGGATCCATCTAGGGAACTTAAGGTTAGACATTCACCATGGAAACCAGTCTTTCCTCTCATTAAACGGCAATTAAATTGGGTCAAGAAACCTTTCCTAACAAACCACATAGGTCCACTAACTTAAATTTCCTTGTCGTCCAACAGCCACGCTCTGTCTCGTGAGGATTTGTGATATTACCATAATGAAGGAAGCAGCTCAGCAGTGAAATATGAAGGCTAAGTTTGCCCTTAAAGCCCCTACAGAAACTAGATATTGGGTTAAAGAAGTGTGTACTGTGTGCAGGAGAGACAACGTGATGGAAAAACCTAATGTCCTCAGACTTGAAAACAATGTCTCAGTTGCTGTTTTACTTTTGCCAGATGTGGACAAAGACATGTCCAAACCCAATTGGATAAAGACTCTTAGTCAACTTTTTTGGATCGTTCCTTGCACAGTGTGTTCCTGTAGCACACGTTAGTGACAACACAAAGATAAGACACGCTTACAAAGAATGGAACCTCTCAGTATTGTGAAATATTTTTAATTTTCCCACTCTGCTCAGTTTAAAGTCAGGACTCCCGTGGAGCTGAGAGACAGATCCAACCCGGTGACAGATGTTCTGTTGGTTTTCAGGTTTGTACTTCATTCGAAAGATGACGTGCTTCTTCACCAAGCGCTTCGACTTTCCAGCCTCAAAGATTTGTTTGAAAACGTTTGACTGGAATTAAGCAAGAATTTTCTCAAGGAAGATACATGCTGTAAACCCATACGGATGTGAGAGATCGGAAGTCTTTTTTTTTTTTTTTAAACGGCATCAGTTTTTCTCACAAACATCCCTGGATTCTCTCACCGCCGCCCCTACTTCTCCTTACTCTATCTCTAGCCTAAATGAAGTGTCTGCGGGGGTAGTTTGAGAGGAGATTAACGTATCCACGGGGGGGAAAAAAGAGACTATAGAGAGGAAGACTGAAGGAAACTTGAAGAATCCAGTTCATTTTAAAATAGACGTATTACTTTTTTTTCCAGGTCTTGCTGAAGGGCACAAAAGCCTTCTGGTTCAACGGATAATACGAGATTTTACCCCTGAAAAAGGTCTGTGTGGGTTTGGAAATAGCACTGAAAGACAATCATAGGTTATCAAACTGTTAAAATGAAACTAATTATGAAGAACTTATACACAATTAGCTTGTGCATTTTGTGCATTTCAGTGTATGTTATTTGCATTTACATGACAGATCAGTAGTGCTTCATTGTAATGTGTCAGGAAAACGGTACACACCAAATTTGGTGTAAATAAAATTTGTAGTCAGCTCTGCTTTAAAATGACTTTAATGAAATCACAGTAAGCAAATAAAATTACAATAAATAAATAGATTACACCTCTGTTTAATTCAATCTCAGTATAAAAACAACTTTTTGTAAAAAACTGACCAGAGAAAATCCTGGATAGGTCCAACACTAAGGTAGATGGAGAGCAGAGCAAGCCTAAAAGAAAAACCTTGTTGTAGAAGCTTTCAGACACACAACCAGAGCTACAATGAAACGTGAAAAATAACGTGGACAGCTGAAGAATGTTTACAACAGTTCATAGTTTTTAGAGATATACCCCACAATCCTTATAAGTGCAACAGAAGCAGTGGACCTACGAAGTATCGACTCAAAATGAATTAATTTAAACTTACAGTAACTTTTATCCCACTCCGCAATTAAAACTTTGTGTTGGTGTCTTTCATAACATCACAGTGAAATAGGTTGAAGGTTTTTGTTTTGTTGTAATGTGACAAAAGAGGTACTAATACTTTTGCGAAGGACTGAGTACAGTCAGTGCATAACTTTCAAAGTTGAAAAAAAAAACATTTCAAGTAAAAGTAGGAGTTCCTTCAGCATTGCACACTTGCTGAAGCCATCAGAGTAAATCAAGCAGGAGGTGTGACAGACAATCCTTCAATTCACTCAGGTCGCAGTGGGCTACCAGCACCGGGCAAAGCTAAAATGGAAAGTCAGCAACTGACCTTTAATGTGATACAGCACCAGCGACTCACCAAAGAAAGGTTGGAGAAGAACGGGTGCTGTGTGACTGTGTGAGTGTGCGTGTGTGTGTGGTGTGTGTGTGATGAATTATGGCCAGCTCTTGTGGCGACATTTGGGAAGTTGAGAGGCAAGGCCTGGTGGATTAAAACAACTTGCCTCTGTGAGCACTCTCGAGGAAGGCTTTAAAAAGTTTCAATGTCTGCAAAAGAGCAAAAAATACCCGACAGCTTTAAAAGCAACGACGTTAAAATCATCCAAAGAAAGACAAATAAAGAACACGAACCACAAGAACAATAAAATGTGGAAAATAAAACATGACTTTGGAAGCCTAACCCTGAGAAAGCAAACTGTGGCTTTGTGGGCTGACGGCTGGTTTAAGCTCTGAACCTTCAGATGCACTCTTCCTCTGGCGTTTTCCAGCAGGTCGCGACCTCTCTGACCTCTGACCAAGGTGCCTGCTACATTTGAATACCTGCTTCTGACAACCAGGGAAACTGGCCCAGTCATGGTGAATGGAGAGGATGTTTCTATTTGCCTCTGCGGTACGAAAAGAAATCTGACGGCATTCCAGCTGGGAGTCGAGAAATCCCAGGGATGACTTTCAGAGTAAAAACACATTTATGTTTGTTTAAATGTACTTTATGAAGCCCATGCAACTTAAATGAAATCAAATGAAGATACAGTGGAAGAAAGTGTGAAGTATGAACATTTATACGTTTATGATAAACGTCTGTCACTATGAGGAACAAACCTTGAGTAATATTCTTGAAATCTACGTCCTAAAGCAAGTGGTTCTCAAGGCCTAATATAATTATGCACAATCAAACTCCAGCAAGAAAATAATGAAGAATGTTATATTCGTCTAACAGTAAAAATTTACAGTCTGCTCAGATAATACAGACCTAACAAGCAAAATAAATTTAGTTTTTAGTTCTTACACAGACATCCAGTATTTTCAAAAGGCATGGGGAAGCGAGACTTGATGTTTTCAACTTTACAAAAAAAAACAAAACATCTCGGTATGGCTTGAAATGTACACAATACACTACACCACTGCACTGCAAAATCTTTGAAATTAACAAAAAAATCCCTTATTATAAAAGGATGTAGCAGAAAAAAGGATAAGATTTACATGTTTCCCTTTTCATAGTTTCAACAAGAAAACATTGTCTCCTGTTAATGCTTGGTGTTTTACTTATGCATTTTTCCGAGTGTGAGAAAAGCTGTGTGAGTAAACAGGATCATTCTGGGTCTAGGTGTAAAACGCAGAGCTGCGTACGGAGACAGTGAATGGAGGAGCTGCTTATCGGAGATATCATTTGTGTCGGTTGAAGTGAACGTATATCGATTTACATTCAGCACTGTTGTGGGCCGCAGTGAGACCTCATGCATAATTCATAAAGAACCTCTGGAAAGAGCCATAAATACAGTCGCTGGGCTCGTCAGCAGAGCACATTCTCAGCACTTCTGGTCGCTCAGCGCCGCTAGTTAGCCGAGGAAGTGCTTAGACGAAGGGATGAAGAAAAAGAGGAGATGGTATTAAGATGATAAAACGGTGTTCTCATTTTTCCACTGACTGGCAATTTATTTTTTTCCTCCCCGCATTTAATTTGGATTTGTAAGCTGCCTTTGAGGAGTAATGCTCCTGTGGGCCTCCTTGATAACTTTTTCAAGAGGGCTGAAATCTAATCTTATTTGAAGTTGGACAAAATAGTTGTTGAGGCCATCGGTTCAGCCGGTGCTGCTTTGATGACCCGGTGGATTTACGTGAGCCGTAAAGCGGCCACTCGCCTTTTATTCTTTTCACCTCGCCTTTACGATGTTGACGGGCTCAGGAGACTGAGTTATGGGCTTTGTTTGGGACAGAAGGAGAATAAAAATGCAATACACCTGAACAGTTTCAGAGTCGTCGAGAAGGACTGTATGCTTTCCGTGTCTTGTGAATTTATGGGGGGAACAGAGGCGGCCCAGGGTTGTGTGAGGCCTTAAGCAGAATTTGATTGGAAGCCCCGTTTCTAGTTAGACTCATCACCCTCCAGCTGCAGCAGCAGCAATAATTACATCTCTGGAGATGCGCTGATCAGAATTCTGTGGAGGATTTCCATTTCTGGGCAAAGCGTGGGCCTGCTTCTCGTTTCTCTTCAAGGCTTTACCAGACAAAGGTAAAGGTAGTTAAAAAGTTTTCCACAGCCTTCCAGCTTTGAAAAAAAACGTGAAACATGTCACAGAATTTAGCTTCCTCTTTTAACAATTAGAACGGGAAGTGTCACTAAAACAGAAATTTTAATGTGAATTCTCAGGAGAATGTTGATCTTTATTTTAACTCTGCATTCAAAATGATAAATGGATTAGAAATTTTAGTGTGAAACAGCGGATTATGAGTTACTGCCAATCAAGATGAAAATTGGTGAATTCTGGTCATTAACAACATTTGAAGTGTGAGTTTTCTGCAACATTTCTCTTCTTACTTTTAACTATTTCTTTCCTATGCATTACTTCCATTCTAAGAAATAAGCCATGTTATGCTTATGTACATTATGTATATCAGTTGTAGTAAAGTATTTTCTGGCATTATGTTGATAATTGGTCAAAAAATGCTCAACTCTCACACATAATTGGATATTATTACCTGAAATGTTTGGCACATATTTCTGTTTGGTTGTTATCCACATTTGGAACAGCTTGCTCATGAAATATAACTTAACGTAAGCCAAGATCAACCTTCTGATGGTAGATATTTATGAGACTCAAAAACCAACATTTCTTTGCAGAAGACTGCACAGCTTAGAGACAGTTACTCTAAATTATCAGTCATATGAAATATCCCCCTGCAACAATTATGTTACTGAACCAATTTGTATTTCTGTGTATTAAAACTTTGTCCAGTAGTGAATAAAATAGCTCTCCCGTAAAATAGAAAAAAATAACAATTGCATTTTATATATTCCATGTGTGTTGCACATGGCCCTCATCAGGAAAGTGATGCATTTATCAGAGTTATCACATGGCTGTAAAAACAGTCTGAATCTGTCCGTAGTGTGGCCTCTGCTTTCTGTGTCTGTGACCCAAAGGTAGCACCTTAAAACAGCCGCTGTCCTGGGGGAAATCTTCATGCCTTCCTAGAACAGTGAGTTCTGCAGAGGAAAAGGAGAAATCAGGTTTATTCTGACTGCAAGCAATATTAACAGTTTGAAACGGCACAGCCAAAGTCCCAAATTGAATTTGATGAAGTAACAGCTGAGGGAACTAAAGACGGACCTCATTATTATAGATAAAGCATCAAAGCACAAATCGGAACCGTGCAAAAAGCTGGTCAGCAGTTTTAAGAAAAGGTTTGTTTGTTTGTTTGTTTGTTTGGAATGGAATAAAGATTCAATCTGTCATACTCCAGGGAAGATCTGAAGAAATTCTTGGATGCATGATGGCAACATGACTAATTCTGAGAAACTGGAAAAGTCCCCCACAAGCCTCAGACAGTAGAATGGGATAAGCTCATGATGCTTCGTTTGAACTATTCACTGCTAAGATAAACAACATGTAGGTAAAAAATAAATCAAATATGATGGACATTTTTTTTCCATCACAAGACAGAGAGCTCACTATACATCTGTATGTTTGGGATCTGCTTTCGTATGTCTGATATGATTAAAAAAATAATAATTCAATAACATTTCAAACGAATCTCCCAAAACAATAGAATTTACTCTCAATATGTAGAAGGCCCCTTATAATTACTTATTAGCTGGCTAATTGATGATTAAACAGTGCTGTGTAATCTCAAGGCCCTCTCATTCGCTCCATTTCTCTGCGTGCCTCATAAACATCCTGCTGCTGTATAATGACGATTATATATAAAAGTCTCCTAACAGCTTTCTCTGTGTTTATTTGTGAACAGCAGAGTTTGTGAGATCTGGATTCATGTTTCCACTCTGGATACTCGAAATCCAACCACTCAATACTGATGCTAATGCCAGGGCTGAATAGGACCGCAGTAGAACCGGGCCTTGTTGTATTTATTTTTTGTATTGTATTGGTGGCTCGTTATTTTTATTAAATCGGTAAAGCCCTTCTGAAGGCCCAGGTACCGAACGCTTGACCCACCACTGGTATTCTGTGTGAGAAGTCAAACTCTCATGAAATATAAATTGAAGTGAGGAAAAAGGTTTAGGCTGAAGTATTTTTTACTTTACCAGTTTTAGGTCTAGTTATCTTTCTAAACAGCTTTTATACAGAACATTTTGACAGAAAAACAAAGTTAATAATGCTTTTGTAGGTTTCATTTTCACATCCTTAATAATATATTTGATCTTATGATAAAATAAGATAATAAGCACAACGTACCTTTATAGAGCGAAATTAATCAAATGAAATGCTTCTGAACATTACAAGACAGAAACAGAGGAATGGATTTGCTGGTTCCCGAGAAAGATTTGTCAAACTAGAACAGGTATGGACAGAGGACTCTCCTCTTCTGCACAATACACACTCTGTTTGCCTCGGTAGTGGAACAAGCACTGCCTAATCACTTGAAATACACACCGCTCCATTTCTCCAAGCAGCGTGCTTCCTTTAGACACTAAATCTCTCCACCACTCAGGTTATCACCTCACAATGACTCCTTCTCATCATCTTTCTCTACAAGCTCGCCGCCCCACCTCCACAGCCCAAGAGCGCATATATTCCTGCACAAAAAAAGAAGAAAAAAAAGAACAAACCTTCATTTCAGCCCCGCTCCTCTCCACCATTAAGCAGTAAACGGCTGTTCTGTCCTTGAACATGAAAGTATGAGCGAGCCGGAGAGGTGGAGGAGGAGAGAGACAGCCGGAGAAGGAAAGCAAGGTATAAGAAAGAGCTTTTTCATAATGACAGTCAGCTTAATGAAAAAGCAGTTTGGGCTCGTATATCTGCCGTTCCCCGAGGTGCAGCCTCCCCATTGTCTCTGAGCCAAGGAGAGTCAGTGCCTGGTCAGGCCGCACCGAGGAACGTCAGGTTAGGATGGGAAAGGCCAAAGCAGGTTGGGGGAGAGGTGGGAGGAGAAGTAGGGGAAAGGTGGGGGGCACAGTTTGAGCTATAGTGAGGGAGGGTCAGGAAGGGTTTGGCCTTGAGTGCGGTATACTCTGAGATATCAATCCTCCAAGGCAGTGCAGGAAGGACATCAGTCAGTGGAGCTGCAAACCGCAGAATGCAACGCATCGAATGCACAGTTACACACAAACTGGGCTCCGTGTGCCAACACAAATCTTCCCTCTTTTTTTTCTCCCTCTTTCCCCGTAGCGGCGTCAGATCCGTGCCCAACTCTCGGCTTTTTCCATCAACCGGTTCCGAGAACAAACACATAATGCCTAATTAACTGCAAACAAATACATCAAAGCCGTCGGTACCAGCGGAGTGCGTGCACAAGTCCTAAGCTCATTTCCTTCGACATCACCGCAGTGTGACTGCACAACTCCGATGCACGAGGCTTTTTGTCCTGCTGCAGAGTGAATGATGCGGTCAATAAAGTTCAACAGCATGTGAAACAGCCTGCGTGGCTGCCACTCTGATGTGCTCATGTGATGAGCTGCTCGGATGAACTGGGCCAAGGGTATCTGCTTCAGTCGCATTTACACAAGGGAGCTTCTATCCACAGAAGAGCAAAAGTAGTTCTAGGCCAAGAAAGTTGGCTGTGAGCGTAAGAAACAAGAGACAAAGAAAGCATTAGTGCACGTAAATGAAATCTGGGAAGTTACAGAAGCATTTCCATCAATAAAATGTGCATTTGTGAGACAGTGGGAATGTCGATGTGGGGATGTCTCACATTTCGTGTAAATAAAGCAAAAAACAATGACGAACATGAGGTGGTGGAATCAGAGCAGTAACCAGGAATCTAGTGGCCGTGTTTAAACCATCTTGGGGAAGTCACCGTCACCTGACCAGCATCTCCAGTGCGTATTTTTCCTCTCATTAGTGGGAGTTAATAAGTAATGTTAACCTGTATATTGAGAAAATGGGCAGACTTCCCGGAACTTCATTTCTGATTGTGGAAGAACATCAATAGTTATTATTGGAAATGAGTCACAAACTTCATATTAATACTGAAAACAGCAGGAAAACTCTGTTTTTGTCTTCATTGATTATGGCCTTCCTTCACTTTCATATTCAATATTTAATATGTAATATTACATCGATGGTGGATCACTTGCTTTTAACGTGCCTGTTTTTGAGGTCTGATTTCCAAACAGTACGACGATTCACAGGCCGGAGGTTATATGGAATCGATTGATACTAAATGATGCTCAGTGGAAAAGTGTTCAGAGATCAACTCTAAATCAAAATGTTTTTTCCTCCTGCTTTGGGATATGTCGTAATCAAATGAATGGCAGTAAAATTGTTGAAGTCGATGAGTGTACTGCTTAATTATTCAGAAGAAAGTTCTAATATTCTGAGACAACAGTTGCCATCATTAGCTGAAACTGTGTGTGTTGGTTCAGTTTTCAGCTCTGAGAAAAGGTTGCCTCACCTTCTTTTATTTCCTTGTTTATCTTCCTGATGTCCCTTTTTGTAGAAAAGGTGTTGCTTTCTTCTGCCCACTGACCGTTTGATTGCTGGATCACTCTGTATGTAACTTAGTCAAACTGAACTGTAACTGTGTACCCTTCATCTTCCAGGTGTGATGCCACAGGACAGGACACTTCCCTTCAACTTTCGAGCTCCAAGGACTTTCATCGAGTCATTCCATGGCAAAAAATACAGTTGTGCTAAAACAAGATTTCAGGCAGTTCGATCATTTAATTATTTAACGTTAACATCTAAATGAGGAGGAGAGGATTGATTGTTTATCTGTTACTGCATAGCCTTGAATATGTTATCTGCAACAGAGTGTTCGTGGGCCAGCAGTGCAGAGAGGTAAAGTGAGACGCAGCAGACAGGTACGTCTGGAATGCTGGAATGGAAATCGAATCTGCCCTCCTTTGTTCTCAATATCTCACTCCTCCACGCTTTTTTTGCTTCTCAAAAGTGTGATTGTGCACGAATTACCAAACCACCTTACACCCACTTAAATGGCAATCCACTCATGAATACATTTTGATGGATTTTTTTTTTTTGTCGTTTTATGTTTTTTGCCCGTCACTGAAAAGGCTGCTTGTCATGTAAAGAGGCGTGCTAAGTAAACAATTATCAAATCGTCTAATGCTTTCTTGTATAAATCTTATTTGATTTGTATCATTTTTAAGCAGTGGAGAAACCGAAACATGAAAGAGCATAAGTACGAAGTAAAAAGACGCATTTATTTTCAAACTCAAGGGTGTCACATGCACTATTATACTTTGACAAACAACAACAAAAAAATTCATAAATTAGAATTTGTAAAACATGACAACACAAACCAAAAGTAAAAGAAGTTTCATTTCTTCTACTTTTCCCCTTTTATCCTTTGTAGATACAATCTGCCGTTGACGCTGCAAGGAAACCAGACTCACTGCTGCCGATGTCCTAAGCTGCCAGAGCAGGACACACACAAATATAATCCCGCCTTCCTACTCTGAGGTCCAAAGTATTTTTGCATGATTTGGACTGGAAGTTAGATGGATAGATATTGGCTGCCTGGAAAATTGGACTCCAACTCAGGAGCTTTGAGCTGTATGAAATAAATCTAGATCTAGGCGCTCCAAAAAGGTGCTTTTTAAAACATTTTTCACAAAAGCAGTGATTTTACAAAGTCAATATGCTCTAAAGCACAGGGGAGTTTTTTTTTTTTTTTTTTTTTTTTTGTCGTAATATTTCCGCCTTAAAGTGGAACTGAAAAAAGTTCCACTGCTCTGCAAGTAATGTAGAGCAGGTGTTGTCTACTTCTTTTAACCATAACAATCATTTTTCCACAGTAAAAAGAAAGCCGCTTTGTAACCTTAAACCCCAGCAGGTTATGGAGACCTGCTTAGTTTGAATTCAGGTGCAGAATTCCAAATCCCTGTTCCACCTCAGAGAATTCCCTGTAAACACAGGTGGAATGGAACGGGAACAGACCTCTCGGAAACATCTGACGTGAATGTGGCCAAACTGTGGCCCCTACTGAAACATGTTTGTCAATGCTGGATCAATATTCAGTAATTAATATGACCCACAGCTTAATTCTGAGTTCTAATATTTACTTTACGTTGAAAACGTTGAAGATACGATTCAGAACCAGCCTTGTCCTATCAGATTCTGGCAGTAGAACCACAATAGAATCAAAAAAGGTTCAGACGGTTTCCCATCTCCGTTTCAGCTCCAGCAGCCATTAAGCCTGCCAAAAATTGCAATAATAAGCTGAAAGATTCGGTAAAGGTGTTGGATGTTTGCAATTTCCCTATTTTTAATTATTTAAGGAGCCAGGTTAGACACAAAATGAGATTTATAGAAAATCTCAAAAAAAGTTGATCAATCCTTTCTGACTTACAAAACCTGCTTGATTGATCCAAAGCTTCTTTTAGTTTTTCCATCACTGACTGCTCATATTTTATGATTTTCTCACTGAGATAAAGCTCCTTTCCCAACTTTGCTCAAACTACATTTAAACATGCTAAATAGACATATTTTAAAAACCATTCTAAAACTACTTTTGTGTGAGGAGTCATCATAAGGGTCTGGTCAGCCAATGAGAAGTGGACTAGGAGTGATGTAAGAGTTACGCAATCAGGATATTTTCTTTAAACATCAAACAGGCTTTTTAGTTTCATAAAGGTCAACAATCTTTTACTGCTACCAAAATATGAACTCACTGGTTCTACGGTGATTTTTAGTCAAAGTTTCAAACATGTAATTACTTTATTGAACAAAACAGAGTCCCATTTCTAAATGAGCAAGGCAACATTTTTAATGAGAGAAGGACTTCCAGCCACCTGTGAGAACAAGCAGCTGGTTGTTTTAACCAAAACCTCTGGATCCGCGAGGACGCTTTGAACAAACTTGAAGGATCGCTGCTCTTGAAGGTTCCCATCTGAAGAAGGGTGGCCTCGGAACACAAGATTCTCCTTTCATTTCATCTCTTTCGCTCTCTTTTATCTCCTCATGAATGTCAGCAGTAACTTTTTCATGCACATAGAAGCCCATTTAATAATAACCCTGAATTTCTGCCTGGGCCTTTGCCCCTGAAGTGAGTTCTGAAAACGTAGGAGTGCAGTAATATGCAAGTGCGCAATAATAAACAGGGAATGTGTCTGCGGGTTGACGTGGCACTGCTGACCCCGAAACCTAAATGTGTGATAAGATGTAATGAATTTCTGTGGCCTGACATAAAACATACAACATTGACTTAGTGTTTACACTGCAGTGGAATGCCAGATACCCGGAGCCACACCCCTTCCACCAGCCCCACCTCCACCCCCGCCGCCTGCATTTCATGTGGGATGACCGCCGTCTCACACCGACACCCCTCGCCCCAATAGAAGTTTTAAATTCACCGCATTTTATTTAGAATTTTTTTACAGGGCTGTTAAACCGAGGACAAGGTGTGTGGGTATGTGCGCTCATATTGGAGACCGGTTTGTGCTGCGCATACAACAAATAGCTGTGATTCTTTCCTCCGTCCTTTCATCTGGTCGTTATCTTTATTGTCTCTGAATTTATTCATTTGCGAGTCGACCTTCAGGACTAACTTTATGTAATTGTTCCCTTGTGCCAGGATTGATAACTGGATTATGGGCTCAGCACTGAGTACACAAAGGCTTCTTTGATAAACGCAACACGGACAGAAAAAAAGGAGGCCCGGACTGGAAACTGGGCCTCGCTGAAACCGCTGTGGATTACTAAATAAAAGAGCTATAAAACTCAGCCCTTTGGCTCTCACAGGGGAAAGCTTACACTAACACACAGCGGTAATGATTTTAATACCTATGTTCAGAGCAAAGGACCACACGCTGTAAATTACCAACCCTCCTCATGCTGAGATACTCCCCCAACTAGCATTTTGTCCATTTTTCTACGCACTCAAGAAAAATATCCACAATTATCTCCTCTTTTTATGGAGAAAAAAAAAAACAACAATCCCTTTTGCATTTTTCTTTCTTTCAAATTGTTGGAACAGCACAAGAATTCCTTACTTTAACCATCTAACATCTTCAATGGCGTCATCTGTGGAATGAGCTACACTTGGACTTTGTTTTACTTGCTGAATTATTGTCGACAGGGATCCTTTTGTCTCTGCTGATCAGTCGCAGGCCCGCGAAAATTAAACGTCCGAGCAACGCTGGCATGCCGCGAGTCATTCCGAGCACATTTCAGACGCATCCAAGTTGTGTTCTGCTGGTTGGCAATTTAGACAAAATATGATAAGAAACAAAAAGCATAAGAGCAGAAAGTATGTCTCGGCATCTGTTCACTGTTAGCAGGAGAATAATATCAGGACCCTTCCTCTGCGTTGGACATGATTTCTCAGCCAGGTTTGCTCCACTGGAAATGTTAAGGAGGGATTTTTCAGTGTTTTCATTGGCTAACTTTCCTAAGAGCCATGCAGTGCCTGCCACATTTCCTGGCACCACTGGTAAAGAAGTGTTAAAAGCCTTAAAATAAGTTTAGATCAATCGATAATTTACAAAAATCAAAAATTTTTTGGTACGTCTGCTACCAACTCTGTGACCAACCTCATTTTCTTGATATGGGAGCAAAGTTTCGCAAGGCTGAAGACTACAGAGGGATCTTTGACGGATGCCACCAGATCTTCCAGTCTCTCTAATGAACTCTTCTCTTTCAGGTTTTCTGCATGATTCCAGTCTGGGAGTGAAAGGCAGGCAGAGAAAGGTTGGCTCTGTTTGGTGAACTATTTCTTGTTTGACTTAATGTCAAGTTAGGAATTATTATCCTATCTTCAGTTTAATATATTTAATGAAGAGTTTTCATTACAAATATACAAACATACCAAAATTACCAATGAGAAAAAGAAGACAAAACAGTATATATTGCTTTAAAATACCAGCTCAAACGGCATGGTGCTGTGGAATCTAAATGGAACTTTGGGAAATCCCTTCACTGGATCTGACAACAAGTCAAACCGGATATTCTAAAGCGGAAAGAAAATAAGGACAAATAGACATTAACAGACACAAACCAGATGGTTTCTGCATTTCCAATTTTTCTGCTGTGGATTGTGGGTGCCATATGTGTCTGTTGTGTGCGAAGCAGACTCTGCTTTTATTGGAGGACAATGTAATCTTTTCTACATCTGTCAGGGTTCTTTGCTGCAGATATGAAGTGCTGACAGCCTCAGTTATTTTTTAACGTTCTCCAACTTGTGATTCTAAGACTGAGAAAACCAAAAATGAACAGGAATCAAAAATGGCAACTGCTTAAAGATTCAACAGTGAAGGAACAGCTGTGGATCACTTTGATGAAAGATGATGGTAAAAACCTCCAAAACTAACATGAAGCACTTCTTCTCATTCAGCCTCAAAAGGCAACGAGGTGGAAAGAAACCAGAATGTTGTTTAGGTCAGTTAATAAACATTTTGCAATTGAAGAGTTTAGGATATTTTTTAAAACACATTGTTCATACACATTTTATTTTCTGTGTACAGTTTTGAGGACAAAGGTTTTACCACGTTGGTTCATTTAATTGAAGTTTGCAGAGATTCATTCTGCATAGCATCACATTTTGATCTGTTGTAGATCTCCTGTTATGCGTGAATATTTGGTGACCCATCTGCCTTATATAATATGTTCTGAAATTATTTCTTTTAGAGAAGTTTATATTCAATTCATTGACTAAAAAGGAACCTGAGCAATCCGCTACTCCCCCATCTCCATGCTTTAGAGAAGAAATTATGTTTGCGAAGTTGGTGTGCTTGGTTTTCAACAGTTTGCATTATTACTGTCATCTGCCCAAAGGACATTGTTCCATTAGTCTTTATGCAGAGATGGATCCAACTTTGTAAACCTAGACTCTGCTGCTATTTTCCTTTAAAAGGAAAGATGCTGTTTCTTGATAATTGCGCCAAGCAAGCCGTCTTTTAATTGTGTTCAAAGGTGCAACAGGTCAGTCAGAATTTTTCTCCAGCTCATTCTGAAGGGTCCCAAAGTGTGATTACACTTAAGGACTATATTATGCTACACACCGAATTCTAGGTTTGTCCCAGGATCACCTTGTTTCAGACAAGTTGCTATTAATTACTGATAAATTACTTATGACCCTGCTGGCTGCTCTCTTACCTTAGGTCCTGTGGAAGGAGAAAGTGTATTCTTCAATTTTCCCATGGCTATTAATAGGAGCATCATCAAAAAGGGAAAACTAAACCCTTTGCAAATGTGAAAATGATGTAAAGGTTCTTAAAACCATTTTAAGATTCCATGGATTCTTTTGATTTGGTTTCTGCTCTCATCTGCAGTTAAGATATCGACTGTTCGTCTCCATGAGGCCTTACTTTCACAAATTCCAGCTATCCCTTTAACGATGCACAACTTAGCCGTTGCCCTTAATGGAGAGCCTGATTTGTCTAACACACACATTCACCCAGCAACTCATGCAATCCAACAACGCTCACTGTGCAGCTGTCCTCTGGCTATATCTGTCCACAGTGGTTTATAGCAGGAGCATGGCACCTCATTAGTGGACAGCGGTTGCTGCACCTCCTTCCATACTTCACATCTTCCATCGCTCCCCACTTTGCCTTGCCCTCACCCTGAACCTGTCCTGAGGGGGGATGAGCGAGGAGGAGGAGGAAAATGGTCAGATAATGTTTTCTGCCTCAAAAAATGAGCAATGTGTAGCTTTCCAGTCTGGGTGGGTGATGTTCTTTTGGGGTTGTGATGATGAAGTGTTTGCTGAGAGTGCCTCGTAGCAGAAGATCCCACAGCGAGTCCTGTCAGAAACTTGTTAATCCCCTGTGATGGTCGCTGTGACGGCTGCGTTTGTGCTGGTCTCGGTCGGGGGTTTGCTTTAGACATGCACAAGTATGCACGTCTCTGAAATGATTCACAGGCTGCTGAAGAATATATACGTCCCACAGAGAACGGAGAGGAAAAAATGGTGAACTCTAGGCCGTGAAATACTAGATCAGCTGAGTTTTCTGTTTTCAGCCACATCCATCTGACAGAACACTTATCTGTCCCAACTCACGTACCTTTTTTTTTTTTTTTTTTGCCAGCGGAATAAATCCAAGCTGTTCTGCTCGGGTAGCAGTTCAACAGAAATCCTCCCCTGAAGGGCTCAGGTTCTTTTAATGTCTGGTGTCCTTTAACACGGTCGGCCCTAATAGGCTGGGTTCTGCAAGCATCAATTTCTGATAGGCTGGAGGGCAGAGTATGTGCAAGTGGCACAGGTGCAAAACATTACTCCTCCTAATCAGAGTCAATTAGAAACAGGTGTGAGCACAGTCCAAGCAGCAAAGGTGACTTTTGGGGCAGGAGATGAGCAGATCCTGAGATTTGGGACCATGTTAATCCACTAGAGACTAGGTGTTTTTATGTAGTGAAGCAGCACATTTTAATAAGAGGTGGAGCCGACTTCAGGTACAAACTGTAGGTCTTTAGTCTGCATTCAGTCAAGGGCAGATTTCTGGCTGATGAGGTTTTTTTTGCTCTGCCTTATATATGAGCAGCTAGAGGCTAGTAATTATGGCGATTAGCTGCTAAATCATAAAAAGAAATTATATGTCTTTTTCATCATTTATCTTCTCACCTTTTTACTCTAGGGTACTGCATGCTTTCTTTTCCTCTTGTGGCTTTTTTTAGCTTCTACTTGTGTTTTGTGGTTGGAGCATTTTAGATTTTGTTTCAGCTGCCGAAACGTCAGAACTCAGGCTGCCTTCCGGAGACCCTGCTCAATAGCTGCTGGCCTTCGTATGTTCATATGTTTTCACCATTATGCTAGCTGCACCAATACAGCATATTTATATGTAAAACAATCTACATCTTCCTCATGTGTAGGATTTGGTTGTAAGACTCTTTGAGCTCATCGCCTCTTAAAACCCTAATTTAAGACATTAAAATATCTCTATTAAGTGCTTAAGAAATTATTACAAAAGACTGAACAAGGGTGGAGTCATTGTTTATACACAGTGGTGTTTACCAATGTAATAGCGCAGCTAAAAACAATAGGGGTTTTCTTCATTTGCATACATATAAACCCACACTTTTATATGTGAATTATGTTTTGAGCTGTTTCGACAGATTTTGTGCACTTCACCTAATTTTTAATTGCTTTCAAATAAATGTACTATGAAGTGACACAGAAGCCAATTGCTTTTAGCCACTTGCCAGTCAGGATAATGACCCATATTTATCTTGCCACCTTGGCAAGCAAACTTATCATTTGCTAAAGTTTGCTAAACTGTTCTGGAACTTTAACTGGAATTATGTACTTTGGTCAGATTTGACAAAGATTTATCCTTTTCTCCTGTAAACTGGATGACTAGCTATATAAAAGGAAGCTCAGGACACTGGACACAAAATCAGGTATCTTCTTTGATAATATGGAAACATCTCCATAATAGAGCATATAAAAACAACATGGATGTTATAGTTTCAACAAATGAACATTTGTGGCAGATCACAAACTTTTTTTTTATGGAGGTCAGATTAGAATTATGTTGAAAGGCGCTCATAAAAAAAAGACCCTTCACAGTGATATAAAGCTGCAATAACTGAATCTGGAGCTGGAATAACATCACAGCATTTCTTCTCGCAACTAAATAAGCTTTGAAGACTGCGTCCTGCTCAATTCTTACTCTGGCTGCATACGATTCGGATTTGTGCCAAACTTACAAGGAAGTCAGGCTGGCGCCGTGACTTCACGTCTCAGATGAGATTACTTCAACCAGCCTTTGTCACTGCAGATATTTTGACTGGTTACAGCGGAAAGAATCAGGTTGAACTAATGACGTTAACAATGGCTCCGGTAAAGCAGCGAATGTACGGCAACTGCAGGAGGTAATGCTGTTAGTTCCGCCTGTGTTTGACATAACAGGACGACCGCAGAACCAAGTTCTGCCTCTGTTATGATTTTTCATGTTGAAGATGTAGATAAACTGCAGTATGTTTCCTCTTAGCAATGACAGAGTAAAAGCACTGAGGACTCACATGTTCAGAGAACACACATGATAACTGAGCTATGATGCACAGGAATGTGTTACTGTGTTTCTATGGGTTGTGGGTCGGGTCACTTATAGATGATGTTTTACAATCTGTCATGAAAGCTCCATTAACCCGAATATTCATTCAGTTCTTTGTGCGTGTTTAACTTGTAGGTGGACTCCTAATGTTGGGGAAGACTTACGAAGTACAATTTAGGCCAAAGAGTTGACATGGACTGTTAAAGTCGAAAGATTTTATGCCACTCGCTCGTAATAGATATATTGTCATGGTTGTGCTTAGCTGAGTGCATTTGTGTGATCATTACACTTAGGCAATATTTATACCCTAATCAGTCCTGTGCCAGGATGTCCATTTGCTTTGCTGCTGAGTTACAGCATGGCTAATGGTTTTCCTCAATTAAAAAACATAAGAAAAAAAAAACTTAAATACGTATCTTTGCACCAGAAAAAAAAAATCAGGTTATAGATAAAGCCAATTGTTGGGCCTCATGCTTCCTTCTCACAATCTGCTGTTAGAACCCTGGTACAAGCTTCACTAATCCTTTCCTTACATTATTGCATATCTGCAATACATCACAGTGGCATACAAAGACAGATAGCTTAACAGAAACTATGTTTCAGAGAGTTTGATGTACAGGTAAGCCTGGATGTTTTGGAAATGTAACATAAGTTAGTATAAACCAGACTTTGCTCAGTCTGTTGCTAGGCTATTCAGATACTAAGTCTACAGTGATGAATATTCACTCACCTCTGCATGCTGAGTGCTTGGAGCAGAAGCAGGACAGCATTCTGACCCACTTTGTTATTAACTCAGCTAATATTTTTCCAACCTATTGGAGGCACTCACATGCTGTTTGAGAACTGAACTTACATCCAGAGATAGTCACCCCAGTCATTAAGGATGATAAAAAATAAAAAAAAACCACACAAATCAACATACGCTCCAGCACAAACATGCCATGTTTTTGCAATAGAGAAAATATTTTGACTTCTTAGTTCTTTTTTAGGCACAGTTCTGGCCTGTTTATCTCCAAGAGTGCCCTTGAAAATATGAGGCCTATTGAGCCATAACCCTTCAACTTCTTGCACCATAAAAACCACTGAAATCCCCTTCAGTGAAAATCCATCTGAAACCGCTGGTTTTATAGAGCCCATATATTCCCACTTAGTTTTGTAATTCAAATAAATGTGTGGCTCTACTGATGGAAATGCAAAGCTCCTCTTGCGACTTGTCTTGGAATATATTTGTGAGGCTGTATTTTCACTTTATTTGTTTTGTATTTATTAGAGCTTGACAGATTGTCCTATATGAAATGTCTACTCCTGTTGGTTCACAGAACCTATGAAGGCTCATTATTCATAATCCATTTTTCTGTAGACTTCATGGTGGATCACAAATATATTGTTTTTGTGTTTTGGATAAATTAATCATAGGCTGCAGGAGCAGTTCAACCAGTTTACCTAAAATACCCTGAATAGATGAGATGGAGATACTTTTTTTCTACAACCAGTAACAGGAGTAAAAGTTTGTCCATTTCTCTTCCGTGTGCATGATTCTTGCATTTGTTTTTCAATATCTGCAAACAATAAGCGCTACTTCCTTCACTGTAACCTTGGTAATTATGTCTTCCTCTTTACATTAAGCCTGATATAAACTGAAGCTAAATGCGTCAACCATTTAAACTGCACATAGTTAAAGTTGGTACTGATGAAGCAGGGGGTCAAGTGCAGCAGAGACACAAAGAGGAATGAAGTTGCAGCTTAATGCGTTCTGTCACATCTAACTTTGCTTGCTGAGTGATGTAGAGTTATGTTTAGCCCCAAAACACAGCACAGAGGTAATTAATAAATTATTTGAGTAAAATTTGTATCAGCTGATACGCTTAAGCATATAAAAGAGTTTTGTATGAATCAGGATCCAAACTAGGAGCTCCTTGCTGCAAGACAACAGTGCTATTAGCTGCAACCTGGCAGGGTAGATATGGTGCGATCAGGCGTGAATGTTGGCCACCTCCAGTCACTGCCTCATTTCTTGGTGTATATTTGAAAGAAAACAAAAGTGTGACTCTGTGCAAAGCATGCGCAGTACTTGTGCATGCTTTGCACAACAACTGAATCAGAGGCTTGAACAAACAGAGCAGCTGCCACAAATACTCCCACTGCCAAACGCTGGGTTTCACAGCAGCCTCAGTCCACCACATGTAAGCATCGGTGGTAAACAAGGACAGAGAGTCAAAGAGAGAGAAAAATGCAGGAACATAAATGTATGAAACGTATGAAAACATAGGTTTGAAATCTTTAGGAAAAAATCGAGAGCCAGATATGTGCTGGATGGAAAGAGGGCAAAGCACAGACAGAGTGGGTAACAACGTGACCTTGTGGCTCACATCGCATTTTATTACAGCAATGTGAGATATAGCAGAAGCTGAACAAATCACTGTCAGACTAGATCCAAACTAAACATGAAACCACATATCCGTCTGACCTTCTGGTGGAACCACTAGAGGAAAACAGACACACATTCGCACACACAAATATGTTCTGATCCAAAAGTGAAATGATGTAGCACCAATTTAAAATACCCTGGTTTGCTTCACAGAAACAGCACAACTAACTGGAGACAAATACAGATGAGCTTGGAGCGAAAGACAGAGGGCTTTCCCATATTAGAAAAGAGACATGCAGATGGGAGATAACGGGAGGGTAAGGAGGCAGGAGTTGCCTTTGTGATGACATCCGTTTAGATAGATCCTGAGAAAGCAGTGAGGAACAGGGACTTGGCCTAGCTCCACCTCTGTCTAGCTGCATTCTGATACAAAGATCAGACAGAAAAGTAACGCTGAAGGCCCAAAAGCAAGGACACTCTCCCAGTTTCCTCAGGGAGTTTGGTCCGCTGTGGACAGCTACGATCAGTGGGAGTGAGGTGACGATAGTTTATGGATGGTTAATGTCCCGTCTTGTCAGCTTTCTGCTACACTGGAGAGGGAGTAGTGGATTTTTACATGTGCATGCTGACAGGTTCTAATGGGGGCTAAAAGTACCCAGTTTAGACCATAATTCTTCTGTTGTAATAACATTATTACTAGCAAAAGGAACAGCTGTCATGACTATTCTGGGGAACGAGCTCAAACATCTGAGTTTAAAACCATTCACCCAAAGCTGGCTTTGTTTTGCCTTTTTAATATAAAATAATTAAACAAGAATGATAATTATGAATGGAGCCTGTTCATTCTCTAGTCTCTTTCTTGCATTACAGCAGATGATGCATTTGTCTCCTGAACAGAAACTTTGCTCTGCAGAAGACTATGCAGGATGTGTAAGGCAGGGGAAAAAGGCTTTTTGCAGCAATTTGTATTCCTTTCCAGTAGATTGAGCACTTTAATACAATATAAATATATTACATTTAACTTCAGGCCCACAGACAGTGGCATATGTGCTGCCAGTGATTCTAAAGTCAGCGACATTAAGGGCACCGGTGGTGCTGAAACTTATTGGTGATGTTTTGGGCACTTAATCCCAAACACCCCAGAATTCTTAGCATCCTGTACTGACTTCTCTAAAGTCATCATGGAAGGTTCTTCCTTTTAAAAAATAACCTTCTAAACTTCCTCCACCTCTCAGTCATGTCCACAGTGTAAGCCAAAACTCATCAAACAGGTGTCACACAGTTTTGCTGCGGGGCAGCAGTGGCTCAGGTCAGGCAGGGGGTCCGTCCTGTAACTTGGTTGCCGGCTGCCTGCACCGTCTGTCTCAGTCAATTTGTCGTTGTGTCCTTGGGTAAGATGCTTTTTCTGCCGGCTGGCGGTCAGACGCCCTGCATACTGAATGGCAGCTTCATTTATGTCAGTCTGTCAGCAGTGGCAACAATGTCACTGACCACCATGAACGTATGAATGGATGAAGGATTGTAATGCCATCCTATGCTAGATTCAAATCTCACTTCAGAGCACAGTGTGGACTTTCTCCCATTTAGTTGGATTCCTCCAGTAGGTCAGTAAATTCTACCAGTTTAATGAGCGAACAGGAGGAAAAGTTGTGAGCAATAACGTTGTTTTTCTGCATCTTAGCAGTGACAATGGAGGAAGTGAACAAAGCCATTCAGTCCTCATTGGTCACTCTTCCAAATATTGAATTAACATTAACAGCATTCTCGTTTGACTCGGCATTGAACTGGCACATTACATGTATCACGGCCAAACGTTAGCGTCTGGGCAAAGTTTCAAACTTGAGCAGGGTCCACGCCTCCAGGAAGCAATCGTTTCTCAAAAACTAAGAGTCCACAACCTTTCTATGAAGCAAATAGCACAGAACTGGTTTTTACCGTTTTATTCTATCATTAATGTTCCACCATAAATTGTCTATAATCATATAAGTATAAAGCATTTATGGTATTTAAAGCAACTGTGAATTTAAGTTTGTGCACATTTCAGAAGGTGTAGTTCCTCTTGTTTTATGGGGAATGTTTTCCCCCCATCCAACTGTATTTAGAGCTGATGAAATATTATCTTTTTTTCTTGTACATTTCTACCTGTTGGGATAATTACTTTAGCACAAGCAATGGAACCAATCCCCTTTGGTGGCAATTGTCAACCCAGATTATTTGCTTCAGCTGATTTATTGGAAAAGTGTTGAATTTGCATTTAGTTTATTCCATCTTACAGAAACTGCGATTATGCTGTAATAAACGTAGACATTAATGTTTCTAACATAGCAGGACCTAAGGCATGTGAGTTTGAGCAAAGGCTACGTAGCTAAGTATAGCTACAGTACGATACCATTCAAAAAGTCATTTGAATCTTTTCTTGGAACCCTCTGACCAAAAATTAGCATGTCTGCTTGGCTAACAAGTTTGCATTCCTGCCAAATGGAGTTGGAGCTGAGAAAACCTCCAGATGACAGACTTTAAATGCTTACAGAATTAATGCTCCATTTTTCACTGCAGACAAAAACCAGGCGTTAAAAAGGTGTCAGAGTTTTTATGTGAGGTTTTTTTTGTTTTGTTAAATTTTAGTAGGAAAAGAGGCTCCAGTGAATAATTACTCTGTGGCGTTAAAGGAGAGCGCTCTTCATACATTGCTGTGTGTTTAGATTTTTTTTACTTTGTTGTCTCACACACTTAAAGGCTTTAAATGATCACATTTTTGATATCACAAACTGTGTTTTTTTTTTTTTTACAAAAAAACACAGTTTTTTTTTGTAAAAACTGTGTGTTTCAATATTCACACTAAGACCTTTTACCACCAGACATGTTCTCAAGATGAGATAATTGCTTTAATATAACCTCTCTACCAACATAAAGTCAACTGCAAGTTGTCAAAAAGCGACCCATCACCTAAAGAAATTCAAGAACATAAGAAGAACAAAGTCACTGATATCTGTCCGTCTGGAAATGGTTGCAAACCATCCCCAAGGCTTTGAGACTCCAGAAAACCACGAGAGCCACAGTGCATAGAGAAAAGACGAAACAGGTTGAGAGATAATCAAACAAAACTTCCTCCAAAAAAAAAAAACTCAGCAAGCAAGTCTTATTTTACTTAATTTATGTCAGCTTTCATGATTTAAGGATAAGAATATGATTGTGGAAAGCTGGCATCCATAGACGTTACAAGGCCAAAACCATTGCTGACCAATACCTACCCAAACAGCATCTCCGATTTGATTATAACAATTGACACCACATTAAAAAAAACACACACATCTCCCCAACAGTGAAACACATTGATAGCAGTGTAATAGTCTGGTCTAGACACTTCAGGACCTGGAGGGTTTGTTATAATAGTGGAGCCATGTTTTCTGCTCTCCACCAGGAAATCTTGAAGGAGAATGTTCAACTTTGAAGCACTCTGGGATTATGCAGAAGCACAGTGATCTATCACACCTGCCTGCCCAACTCTGAGTGTTTAAATAAAAAATCCTAGTGTAGAATTTAAGTTCAGCAAGGCCTGAACTTAAATTCAACTGAGAAGCTGTGGCTTAACTTCAGACAGTTCCATTTTTAAAAACCTCCCAGCTTGACTGTATTAAAACAAAGAAGACTGGGCCAAAATTTCTCCGTAACAATGCAAAAGACTCAGTGCCAGTTATCATAAATGCTTTCTGGCATTTGTTGTCATTAAGAGTTGCACAACCAGTAAATTTGGATTCCATGTTAATTTAGACAACATTTTCTCATTAGTGACTGAAATTGTTATTTGAAAGATAATAAAATGGATTTGATGATCTGATGGTGCGATGTGTACCATTTATAAAGAGACCAGAATTTAGCTAAGCTGTAATCCTGTCACAATGAAAACACGGCTCACCACGTAAGATTACTTAACAAAACACTTCACCTGCAAGTTTGGCTTTCTTAGCGCAAGTTGCAAACAGCGCCAGAAAAAACAAGCTGATAGCAGCTGGTTAACAAGTGGAGGTTTCTGAACGGATGGCTGGTCTGCAACGTCGGTCATAGCACGCCGAATTTCTTATCTTAATAAAAGTGTCGAGAAGCGTTCCTGGCAGTTATTTATTTATTTTTTTTATATATCCAGTGACTTTCAGTGTTGTGAGTAAATGTTTTATTTCTGTTGAGGGAAACCAGGGTAGCCAAACAAAGACCTACACAGACTCCATGAGAATGCACAAACCCACATATTGTCTGCTATCAGTTCTGATCCGTTTCCAGTGGTGACTGTTGTGTTTGGCAGCCATGTGTGAATATCAGTGTAATTCGGTGGAAATGCTCTTTTGCGTGAGGCCACCTCCTGCATGTCAATGTGCATCAAAAGCAAAACCCTCTGTTGCAAAACGGGAGCCATTACGTGACCGAGCCTTCATCATTTGTCTCCCTTCTATTGCGAGACACTCCTCTTCCTCTGTTTGTCTGTCTTCTGTCCGTCTCCCCGTCTTTCTGTCTCGGTGTGAGCATTCACAGGCAGCTCTCAGAGGAAGTGAAGGAGTCCATCTGGGGTGGTCGTTAGCATGCTCAGTGGAGAGGAAGCATTTGGCAGGGGACACGTGAAAACATCAAACATACTGAGTCCACGGCACAACCCAGGGGTGCATTATAACTTGGGGTGGGGGTGGGGGGAATCATTTTGGGGGGAAAACGTCTGGAAAGACAACAAAGCAGTGGCAACTGTTACCGAGACAACCACGAGACGGCTTTATTTTCTTTTGGTTAGTTTTAGCAGTCGTCTTAGAGGGAAAATCAAATCCTTCATGAAGTTGAATTTCTCAAATATCTTCCCATTGTCTGTGAAAATGTGAAAATAAGTGGCTGAGATGCCGACATGCCTGTTTCTGTCCGTCACTCCCTTTGATCAACTCCGAGACAGATGCACTCAGCACGGCTCTTTGGCACCAGGCCACAATAAAATGCCCCACAAACTTTTAACACCGTACCACTGGAGTGTGGAAGATCAGATGGCATACCATGGTGAAGTTTTCTAGACTGACATTATAGAAGCACACATAATGGTATTCATCTGCTTTTCCATTCTTGGAAAAGTGATCTACGCTGAGGTCAAACGGGTTTAAACTATCTTTGATTCACATGTACATCTATCCATATCAGACAGCAGTGCATCTCCGCAGTGAGCTCCACACTGGTGAGTCTGTCGTTAATCGCAAATCCAGAATAGATCAAGAATGAAAAAAGCTTTCATGTGTTAGAGGTTTCAGAGGTAATCTAATGGAAATTGTGCAGCTTTAGAGGGATGTTTGCTTTTTAGGTCACCTTTTGGAGGATTGTAGACCTGCTCATGTCTGAACAGTAAAAGAGGATTTCAGTCTGGAGGTCATTTTGCCAAAAACAATCACTAAGTTGTCGTATTAAGGCTCTGCTTCATTCTCGACAGAGCAATAATTTTAATGACAAAACAGCCAGAATGTCAATGGGCTCTGCAGAGATTAGTCTTTGAGAAACTTGTAGAAAGATTGGTTATTTCGATGATATGGCAGAACTCGAAGCAAAGCTCCTTAACGCCTTTGCTACTGCAGCTGTGTTATGTGTTGTATCTGATCTCTACTCTGGCTTCAATTACAAGGGTCATGCTGTGCTGCTTAAAAGGAACAATCCATGATTTCTGTAAGTCTGAACCAAGCCTTTTATATATAGAACCCTTTTATCTTGTATCCTGGTGGAATAGGACGTTTAGCTGGCGAGGAGCGCGCTGACATCTCCAAGCTGAGCATGCACTAGTTGACCAAAGGAAATTTAAAGGCAAAATGTACATCTCATGCTGTCAAAGAAAAATCCAGGAATGGCATTTAACTACGGGAAAAGAGGAAGAGAGAGAAAAAAAGAGACTGAGCAGTAGTTAAAAGCCTCGTAATGCAGTTATACAGCTTAACCCTTTAGAGTCGCTGTGTAATCAGCTCCCAATGATCAGTGAAAAACAGGTTTTATATACTGTGTGCAATAAGTACACTTGCCAGTTTAATTAATAAGCTGTTGTGCCACTGCAAGCCAGTAAAGCTTGAACTGGCGGGAAAGAAAAAAACTAATCATGGTCGGCTTTCTTTTTCTGCACAACTGGGAAAGCTAACATGCAACACGTCTCTAGGGTTAATTAATATCACAATGTTGAGATTATGGATTTATTTTTGCTCATTCCCATGGTCCCAATTTGGATTATTTCAAATGATAGTGAGCTGCAAATGCAAATAACAAAGCAACATTTGCAGTTAACTGGTAACCCTGGAGAGGCAAAAACAAACAGGGCAAATGAATGAGAAGGTGAGGAGGACGAATGAGGTAAAAATGAAGGATAAAGGGATGAGTGATGAGGATGAAGAGATGAACGGCTTAGGGTGAGAGAGGATGAGATTGAAAGAATGTGATGAAGAGTTATGAACAGATCAGTAATTAGAGGTAAGGTCAGGTAAGACAGCACATTAACTCCTTTCTAAATGTCTCCCAACGTAGAAGAAGAAAAATATTCTAAAAGAACATGAGGGGATTCGGATACAGCCTCTGTAAAAACCAGGTCGTCTTACCTTCACAAGAAAAGGTTCTAAATATAACCCTGGTCAAGCTGGATCATTGATTTAAATTTAAATACTGCAGAGAAATGAAGGTCCTTATTTCCCTTCTCATCAGAGCTAGATTAAAACGGTAAATGACATCAATCCAGGGGTAAAACAGACCAAAGAAGCTGCTAATAAGGTACAAAACAGCTCTGAAAATTAAGTGACTCATTAATAGATTTGTAGTGGGAAAACTTTTCCGGGAAAACAGAAGCAACTGTGTGCGTATGGAAACATACACACAGGAGACACATTTGGAGGTGTGCAAAATTAACCTCAAACTGTCATTAATCACAAACAGCGCATTAGTATGGACCTACAGAGAGCACTCGCTGATTAATTAGGTCCTTCTGCACAGTAAAATATACAGGTAAACACTAAAGAGCGAGGCTGTGGGCGGCAAGCTGGTGGAATAAGAAGAATCATCCTACACACACTGTTCTCCCCAAGGAACCTGGTCAAGGCTAATGTTAATGGGACAAATTATCAGCGTCTACTCAAGGCAAACTGCGGCAAAGCCGAGGCTGTAAAGAGCTGCACAATATAAATAACTGCATAATTCGATTTTTAGTTTGCAGATACCAAACCCTGGCAACACAAAGTGGGAGGTTAGTTGCACGTTTTGTGAGCTGAAGAAGCACAGCTGCTTGGAATCCCTGGATCAGGTGCAGCCATCAAGAGAGGCCTAAGGGCAAGAATGAGGAATGGGCTACTTTGGTATTCACTTGCTAACCTCTTTGCCCGTCACTGACCCCAATAAAGCTCAAAGAATACTTTTGATTGTAGTGATTAAGCTGTACTGAAAGGAGAGGAATTTACTCATCCTTTTCGTATTGTTTGCTGGGAAAGCCAAGATAAGATGTGACACAACAAAACCAGGAGCAAGTCTGCACCCGGGACGTTTGGAGTTATTTACAGATTCCAAGAAATTGTGGATTCTAAGCTTGATAATAACATCATGCACATAAATAAAAAAGCGAAGAAGATGTGATCATTTGAATGTTGACTCTTTGTAAACAAGATGAGGGAGAAAACAGATTTTCAAAAGCATTGTCGTCAAAGCTGGCCAGTTTTCTGCAGGAGTTAACAAAGGCGGTTCATTTATCTTATTTTGCAATAACCCCAACCGCAGCACTGACTGTCAACAGGTATGACTGAGAAAATGTGCAGACAACAGGGAGATTTTGTCTGGCTTATCAATATTTCGGCTTTTGTTCCATTTTTCCAGTACGGTTGGGAGCTTCTGTCTTGTGAGGCTTTGCCATAGAATCATCTGTAAACCCTGAACTTTAGTGGAATTAAACCAAGCCTAAATACACAATGGAGGGACTGTGTTTCCAGGGTGACCCGAGAACGCCTTGGGATTCCCCACGAGGAGCGATCCGAGGGACGTCTGAGTCTCTCTGCTTAGGCTGCTGCCTCACAATCTTCCCCCGGATAAGTGGAAGATAATAATAAATACAACATGTTCGACAACATTTCCTTTCAACCCAAAGAAAGCCTGATGTAAATAATTATTTTATTTCAGGTGCAGCTGTTAGATGCATGCAGTCACCACTGCTCACCTGCTTGGTCAACCATCATAACACCATCATTACAGTCGCATCTGTACAGCGCCGGGCCAAGCTAGCTCAGATCTGCTATAATAGCGTCCCAGAAACAATAGTTCTGAAGCTCACAAAGTAAGAAACTGATAAATATTCCTGCAGACATTAATGACTCCATGTAGTTCTGGCATTATTTTATTTTTAGTGGCATCTTTCTGCTGGATGTTGTCATCTCCAGAGTATGGATGCACTTGGCTTCCAGATGTATTCCAATTTGCTCCTTTCTATTTGTCTTTCTGTGCGTTGTACTTTGGAGAAAGTCTGCGACTGTGCGCCGGTGTGGAAAATTCTCTTTTCTTCTCTTGTAGATTTAATCCTTACATCACAAGTTATCTGCGTGGTTCTGGTTCTTTCTTGTCCAATGATCTGTTGCTGGCTAGGGCAGTGGGAAAATGGCAAATGTGTGATATGGCAAACAGGTGACGTGACCAGCAGCCTTTCTGGATAGAATACTCAGGAAAAAGAAACCGCGATGGAGACTGATAAGGATTTATTTGCAAAAAATACTGCAACTGGCTTACAATTTGCCTTTAACTGATTCTGACTTAAAAGGGTTTTACTAAAACACTGCTTGAGATTTATGAAGTTTTTACTTTTCATTTTCAATTTTTTATGGTCTTACAACATGACACTTTTAATGGACGTCTGTCAAACCTAAACTAAGTTACTCTACAATCCTGACAGATTTTTTGTGAAACTTTTATTCTATGTACGAAAGAGAGAATTCTTAGTTTTCCTCAAAATGTTGCAAAAATGTTGTCTTGTTCTCATGAACCCGATAACAGCTATTGCTGATTTTCTTGAGATACACTCTCATTAAAGTCACTGTCAAATTTTCTTGTTATAGCCACACTTTTTTATGATGCGTTTTAACTGCTGATACAAAAAACATCAAACAAAAAGTTTTGTAGAGCACATTTAATACCCATGGATGAACAAACTGAAGGAGAAAATTTCCCTTCGCCCTCGTTCTTTGGTCTGTCCTGTCCTGTTTTCTTTCTTATTTTTCTTCATCAGCATCAGGCTCAGCATTTCTGTGCTGCACCGAATTTAAAGGTAGAAACTGAGACGAAAAAACTTCAACCTTAATTTTCCACTTAGCCCATGTCACAACATATCCTCGGCCAAATCCTTGAGCCTCAACTTTCTCCACCCTCCCCGCCAGCATCCACTTCCTCCGTCCTCCCAAAATGGCTGGTATCATTTCATAAATCCGCACTGAAGCTAGAATTAGCTGGTCTCAGTTTCAAGCAGGGACATGACAATTTCAATTAAATCAATGCTACACCTCCTCCCCTTCTCTCAGCCTCTTCCAAGTTCCTGTGAGGCTTTCTTTTCCTCTCTGTGCTTATGAGTTTCTGTGCACGCACCCTCAGCCCCCACCAGCTTTTCTGCGAGTTCCATAATCTGCTTAAAAACCTCTGGGCTGTGCCGTCTATGGGGTGCGACCAGGCATGGCCAAATGCACCGAGACAAGGGAGAAGAGGGCAAGGAGAGCCTGACGGGGTTGTCTGAAATGAATCTGGATTTGTGCAGAAGTGGTGGTTGTGGGGCGGGAGGGAGTTAGACAGATTTCCATTTAAATACGTCTCACTCTCTGGATTTGGCAGGTTGTTCCCATGGCAACAGCGGCCCATCTTCACATTGTGAATGTCTTATTCCATGCGGGTGAGAGTCGCGACCTCTTAGCTTGACAACTTTAGCCAGTTAGTTTCGCTGCAGAGGCCGGGACCAAGCCAGTCACTCGCAATTCAGGGGAGATTTTTGCTGTTGCCGTCTTCTTCCACATCAAACGCTGCTTTTATTCTGCTGAGCTGTGAGGTTCACACTGCAATACTTTGCAGTCATAGCAAGTACTTATTGCTGCTATGACTGCGCTGCGCCGATTTCTGTTTAGGCCAAACCAGTAACCTATCACTACAATTTTTTTTGTTAGTTTTAAGGCATGAACAATGTAGAAAGCACCAGTTATAATAGGCTTTAATAAACTTGTTTCACCCTTTGTCTAATTAGAACTAAATGTATTTATTTTATCTAGAATAACCGTGGTAAAATTGTCTCTACTTATTATACCTTTTGCTTTACACTTAGACGTTTTTCAGGCTATCATAAGGTTGTCTGTTTATTGTTTTAAAGTTCATCTAGGTAAAAAAAAAAAAAGACAGTTCTTTATGCTTAAAATACCAAGATGCATAAAAATGTTTTAAGTTTCAACTAATTTTTGAAAATACTAATTTCATTCAATTCCAGCCATTTCTAAGGTCATTCTTCTTATGTTATAGCAAAGCAGCAATAAAAAATTGGCTTGAGATTCAGGGATAAAACATTTGTTAAACAGTTTCTATTCTTTTTTTTATTGTTTTTTTCTGGCAACCACAGCTGAATTCATCAAAAAGCGACTGAGTCAGATCCAAAGAGTTCAGCCTCCATCAATATTAACTTTAGCATTAGCATTAGTTTTAGATCAACTGTACATAGAATTCATATGGCATGGTTCTGCTTTTATTTACATATTCATTTTCTTCATAATAGGTTTTTTTTTTGTTTAGGGTGAATGCCCTGAAAAGTAGCCCTTTAAGATTATATTTTAATAAGATTATATTATATTTTAATCGTGATTACTTCCACAGCCCTGCAGCTACTCCATTATGTTTTTTGACAACACAATTTGCCTTGGTAAATTTAAATTAAGTTGGACCTACATGTATCCACAACCGCAGCTTCGGATTTAATGTTTAAGTCATGTGCCTTTTGTCTGTAAAGTTCTGTTTAAATGAGGGAGAAAGGCACATATTGGTTCAACAATAACAGGTCCTCAGGATAGAGAGCCTGGGACAACGAGTCATGCAGATCAGAACAAAACTGAAGGAATCGGATCCTCTATTACACTCTTTGACGAGAAGTTTTCTGAAATGCACTCCTCTGTGCAGGAGTTAAATTCTGTAACTTTTATAGAAACACATTTGGGTCTGTATGCTTAAATAAATCAGTTAATCAGTCTTAATCAGTTCACAAAAAACTGGATGCATTCAACCATAAATTTGAACATTTTTGAAAAGTTAATTTATTTCAGAGACTCAATTTACTAAGCTAAACACTTTATAAAGATTAATGACAAAATATTGACATTTTCAACACTTTATTTCTTTTAATTGGACTACTTTCTGTTTACAGCTAATGAAAACACAACATTTCTGATTGCAATATTACATTAGTTTAATAAAAAAAAATCTGATTTTACTCAAAAATGTGGGATTAAGGTCAAATGTGAACATATCTGCTTAAAAGCTATGTTGAAAACCTGCCTTTATCTGACAAACAAGCCTCAACAGAATGCATATTCTCATTTACTGAATGTGACAAACTGGTAATCTTTGGCTATTAATCTAATGCAATAATTTTATTTATCAATATTTTTGAGTAGAAGTTTTTTTTTTTTAATTTACTGCTTTGGAGAAGTGAGAATAGTGCAAACCATTCATAGTTTATGATGTTACCAGGAGAAAGATTATTTACAAGTGGAAAACACTAGAGGCTTGCTAATCTTTCCAGGAGTGGACCTCCCACTAAGTTTCCTCCAAGACTCAGCGTGCACAAAGAAACAAAAATAATCACTTAACATTGGAACTCCTTTTCACACCAAACAAGCCCAAGTTACAGGTATAATGTAAATTTGAACAAACTAGAAAAATCCTGGAACACTAACCTTTCACGTAGATTACCAAAGTTAAGACCGTAATGCGCCACAGAATCGCTACTGACACCAAATCCGTTATTTGGGTTTGTTTTACAGACGGAGAACCAAGTGTAAACCCGTCTGTCAGAAAGCTGTCTGAGGAGAGCAGGCACTCCAGGCACAGCAAGAGGTTGCATTTTCCCAGTCTAGTCAAGATTTTAAATTGACACTTGCATGAGCTAGCTAAAAAAAATCCTGCAAACATCAATGAATCGAGGTAATGTTGTGAAGAGAGAATTTTCTAAATTTACTCCTGAACAATGTGAGTGGCTTATAACCTAACTTTGGGAGTTTGTAAAGGGATAGTATCACTCCTGTCAATCATTTTTGTGATTGTCATCGGTCAAACATAACAGCAGATTCTTAGAAAGCAGTCCTACATGACCTGAATTGTTTGAAATATTCAGTCTTTTCTGTGACGAGGCTACAACTCTTTCTGGATAACAAAAATCAGGGCGGAACACGCCTTGAAGCAGATGGTGTAGTAGGTGACAAAAACTAACCAGCTGCAGTCTGGAGTCAGACAAAAACAAAAAAAACAAAAAAAAACGAGCAAACTAGTTGCACACCAATCTGTTCAGCCCCAACAGCTTTTAAACCCTCAGCTGCAACATCATGAGCGGGGGGCTGGGCAGGTGAGGCGGTTTGGGGTGATAAAGGCATCAAGACTGGATGCCGTGTGCATACGCTAACTGGATTACTTCCAGTTAGATTGAGAGATCATTGCGTGTCAGGAAACCGAGACCCCCCGCTGGTTTTTCTTACCAGGGGGTGCATTGCGGAGTGGAGGTGTCAGTGAGTGGTTCGATTCACTCATTTGCAGACAGAGCAGTTAGACAGTCTGTGCCTGATCTGACAGGCTGCAGGAAGGTAGAGCTGGGAGCGAGCTCTGAAAAAAATGTCATACAGAGGAGGTGGAGGAGGGCGCTGATTGAAAAATTCACAACCCACGCCACCCCTCTCCCCCACACCCTCCTGCTGCGAGGGTGCAGCTGTGTCTGTGAATGCTAAAGGCCTGCCGATGAATTGGGGTGAGATGGGGTGGGTTTAGGTGGCACAGGGAATGTGAGACGAAAGCGAGTCTAAATGAATATGTTTCTGCCTGCCTGAGCTCAAAGCTCCAAATCTGGATGGCATTTCTCTCCGCAGCATCATCACCAGGCAAGAGACACAATGTTTGCATTTATTTCAGCATTTGGTTTAATTTAGATCTAAGGAATGAGTTTGCACTTGTGAAAACTACTTTATTCCTTCACCAACTGCAGTGTCATTCCTAGTACCTTGCAAACATATGAATAGCGTAGACTTTTCCCCATTTTGTCAAGTCCAAACCTGAAATGTTTATGTATTTCTTTAAGATTTTCTGGGATTGACTAACACAAAATACAGCTCGATTGTGAAATAGCTGTTTTAATTTATATAGGATAGACCTACGTTCAACACGGTCCAACAACCCAGCTTCCCTGCTCCACCTGAAGAAAAGTATCCCCAAAACATGATGATACCACCATCACATCCCAAAGTGGGGATGGTATCAAGGCTATTGGAGTGGCAGCATCATGCTAGGGGAAACTTATATATGACTGAGGTCAAAAGTTGTAGCATCCAAATCTATGGCTATCAAAGGGTTTAATACTCATGCAAAGCACTGGAAATGGCGCAACATTCACTTGCTACTTACACAAGACACAAGCCGAATCTTCCTTTTCTGCAGAAATTTGAATTATTGGAATCTGAATTTTGGTTTCCATTTAGCACTTTGGTAAGTTATTGTTTCAGTGGTTAGTCTAGGTTTACAATTAGACTCCATGAAAATCTTAAGAAAAATTGGTAAAAAAAAAAAAAAAACAACAAAAAAACTCCAAAAACAACTTAGAAGTAAAGGACTTGATATGTGCAAAGAGAGAGAGTGAAAAGAGACTCACTATTAAGACAAATTTAAGATTAAGCTTTCATAAATGTTTTTGTAGTGAAAAACATGCAAGATGAAAAGCACATTTTCAACCACTTCCTTCCTCCCTATCTAACAAATCCTGACCTGACAGCAGATCTCTGCTCCTCAACACACTTCTTTTCCTCATCCTCTCCTCCTCTTCTCCTCTCCTCCTCTCCTCCTCTTCTCCTCTCCTCCTCTCCTCCTCTCCTCCTCTCCCTGGTCTGATTACCTGGGGGTGGGTTCGCTGGGACACAATGACGGTCCAGATAAACTGTGCGTGTCCTCTGAGGTCTCGGGGTCACACAGAGAGCCACCTGTGCAGTTCTGTTAAGGCTTAGCACCGACACACCAACGCACACGCTGCGGTGCTGAAATGACATGGTTCTCTTCCTCCCTGGAATGGCAGCAGACAGCGGTAAATTAAAAAGCTCTTTTCCTAATAATTAGCCTCTCGGCGGAGGCAACCTTTGTGCCTCCCACAGCAGGAGCAGCACACAGGTAATTAATGCCCCACAGCCGCACCCTCTCCTCTTTATCACGACAAGCAGACTCAAACACACACATATCCTGCCTAGTGGGCTGACACGGGCCAGTGGGCCACCTCTGAAAATGATACCTTGTCTTCGGTGCCCCCTTACGGGCATCCTGCCTGGGCATCCATGGGCAGTGGCAAGGAAACACGGTCTGTGTCTGTGCTGCCTTTTAAATACAAAAATCACTTGCATGAGGGGGTGACAGAGTGAATGAGTGTGGTTTTGAATAGAAAACAGTGTGTCTGCTGTTATGTTGTGTGTCTGCCTCAGACTGTATGTGCACTTCCTTGAAACCTTTTCTCATTTTGTCAGAATCAGAATTTTCTTATTGTCATTTTCCAAGAAAGCACAATGAAATGAAACATAAAAATCGCAATGGGATTTTGTCGTATGTAGACCAACACAAAGTAGCACATTGGTATGAAGTGGAAGGAAAACAACACATGGTATTATAGTTTTTACTTGTACAAATGTGAAAAGTGTGGTTTGATGCAAGTAAATGTACGCCAACCTTAGGTTAAGCTAAAAAGCTCACTTTTATTCTTAAAGGTCAGATGTATGAGGTGCATGACTGATGGGTTTCCCCCTCCCCCAGATTTCCTTACTTGAGTCACAGCTCTGTAATCTGGGGGTGCAACTTTTCCAGTGTAAAAACTTATGTGTGGCAGAAAACTAACGCCCACACTGCATCATTTTGATGGTGAAACATGGCAGAGGCAGCATCATTCTATGGGGATGCTTTTCTACAGGACTACTGGTCAGAATTAGAGGCTCCATAGAACTCAAAATTGGGGCAGGACAGATGAAGCGACTGTGGAATCTTCTAGATGAAATCCTATTCCTGTATTAGAGTCCAGTCAAAGTCCAGATTCCAAATGAAACATGGAAACTGATGTTTGAATACAATCTCCAGCCAATTTTGGAAAGAAGAACGGCCAAAAATAGTCAGTCTCTGGATGTGTCAAACTGATAGAGTTGTAACCTAAAAGAGTGACAGGTTGTTCCACAAAGTACCGACTCAGAAAGATACTTGTAAGAAATTTAAAATCTGTTCCTTTTCTCGTGCGTGAATTACTTTGTGTTCATCTTTTACATTAAAAAAACTACTGCAAAATATATTGTGAAGCCTGTGGTTACTACATTGCCCTTTATTCGCTAAATTGCATGCGGATACGTTGGTCTGCTATGGATTATGTAGCATAAAGTGTGAGAGTTTTTACAGTAAAAGAAGTCCTTTGAAGTATCTGTCCATATGGTTTTTAAGTGAGTCTGCATGTCTTTGTGTGTGTGATGGCTGGTGTGGGGGCCGGTCAGAATAGCTGTGTAATGGTGCGTGGTCCCTTTTGATAAGTCTTACAGTTGAGACCTCGGCCCCGTCCTCTTATCTACAGAGGACAATGTTGCACTCAGAGCAGCTGCCGCCACAAGCACAACACACACCAGTTTGCACGCTCCTGCAGCTCCACGGCTTCCCATTCATCTCCACACGCTCAACTTCACACACACATATACACAAACAGATGCAGATTCCTAAAGCAAAGGCCACTGAGAGCATATTCAACACAGGAAATTGCTCTGCACATGTGCCCTGCACCACACTCCATCGTCAACAGTCTAAACAACTTACTGCTTATCGCTAAAACTCTTTCTGACTTCAAATTACGGCGTCATTATCCGCCACTCACCTCCTCAAAATGTAATAATTGATAAAATGAGATTGATTAAGCATGTTATTAGTTCAGGATAATTGGCTTGATAATGAGCAGATTGCCTGCTAATTGCTGAACAGATAATAAAGTTCACATTTGCCTCAGGCAAGAGCAGAGGAAGGTTCCAGCAGTTCTGCTGGCTGCAAAATGTCACGCTGCAGAGACAACATGATCATGTATTTAATACAGATCTCCCTTATGTCTGCTGAACACCAAATGCAGCATGGCTGCTGGTTTGACTCCTATTAAACCTTGACCAGCGTTTTAATTTATTAAACCAAAGCTCTTCTTTGATATAGTTATGAGGAGGGTGCCCAACAAACCTTGCTTCTATTAACAAAGAACAAAAATTGCCCAACACAAATCTTTATGTCAGAACAACCGAGGAACAGAACACGTCCTTTTGGTTCCCTGATCTCAGCAGCATTCTCAGAAAGCACCACCCCTCGATTTTTAAAAAAAATTATTTGAAAGAGAAAGTGGAGTTCATAGTGAAACTGTGATCTGAAGTCACCATTTGTCACAAGTGGAAGGCAGATCACATCTTTGATCCTTTTGGTTTGTCCTTTGCTGGCCAGGCCATCAGAGACCAGGCTAAAAGAGCTCAAACATCCAACATCATCAATAGCTGAAGGGAGGACTGGCTAAAGACAGAGTTTTAATTCCACTGATAAACACAAACACTACCTGTTGTCCAGCAGAATGTCTACTGCTTACATTCCTGATTGTAAGCAGTAACTTGGTAGCTTTATTTGTACTACCTTCCGATTGACTTTACCAAAGGTAAAATGATTTACCAAAGGAGAGTACTATTCACTAACCAATAATACCATCATTTATTAGATTATCTTTGAAAACTTTTCACATGAAATGTTCGTAATGGAAGTTAAATATTTCAGTCTCTTGAAGAAGTAACCTTTCAGAGTGTCCACCTTTAAAGAAATCACCCAGACTTTCCTGGTAGTTTAATTTTATGGGTCAGAAGTGGCTCCGTAGCATCTCCTCAGACTGGTACATAGATCAATCCACACCCACCCAGCCAGTTAGTCCTCTGAGTTTTTAGTTTACACCTACATTCTTTAATTTACAGCAGCAGTTATTCCCAAGAATGGTGCATTTAAAGATGTGGGAAGTCATTAGTTCATCCAGTCTACCAGCAATCCTTAGCAGATTGGTTTGGTACCATTTGCTGTTCTTAGTCTTTTCCTCTTGAATGACGCACTAATATCTTGAGGAGGATGACGACTTTGGAGGTTTAGTCTGGCTTTGCAAGGCTAAATTTAACCCTAATGTTCCTTCTAAACTGATTATTTCTTTGCTCCCAGAAACTTAATCTTTATGTAAATATGTTGGGAGGTTTTGGTGGGATGGAATTAATCACTGAAGCCCCTTTGCCTTAACTTGGGGTTTAGCGATTTAGCACCTTTGCATCTCATCTTCTTCCCCACCATTTTCCTTTTTGCTCCATTCTTTTTCATTTCCGTCCATTGGAGGTGTCTTTCAGCATCCCCGTCAATACGACGTCCATCAATGGCCCTCTGTCCTCCTGCCTGGGCCCCTGTTTGGCTTAGGGCTTCCCTCTTGCTCTGGCCAGCCACCCTTTGTGTGGGAGAATCACAGGAAAGAAAAGCAAAGATGATGGAAAGGAGAGAACAGAGGGAGAGCTTTAGTAAACAGTAGCCTGTCACAGCTCAGCGGGAGGTGTTACAGCCACTGCCTCCACCATCTCCACTGGGGAGATTTTTTTTTTTTTAATCACAGGGGCATTTAAAAGAGCCATTTGACAAAGGAGGGTTTTGTGTTCTCCCAGAGAGTGAGCCTGGACATTGACAAACAACTTTGGAAGAACTAAGACATGTTTGTGGTGATGTTATGGTCTTGTTATGGTCAGGAGCTGGCTGATTAATTCCTTTATGCATGCAGTACTGATAAAAGGGGAGATTGGTTTTGATACCATGCAGAAATCTGGATAGAAGTCCCTTTTTGAAAATGCATTGTTGTATACTTGGGAATCTAACAATTTCTGTTTTCACGAGTATACTCGAACAAACATGAAAAGTTCAGCAAGGAATGTTATTCATCCCTTTATTCCTGTGTTTCTCAGTTCGGGTCCCCAGGAATCATTGTCCAGAATATTTTCTAAGTGTCTTAGTTGCAGACCACGATTCAAACGATAGCATGACCTCCACAGCATGCCACCAAGTGCTGCAAAGGCAATGTGTGGTGGAAATATTAGCACTTCACATCACCTTGAAGCTTCACATCACCTTGAAGTGATGGGAAAATGATCTGGTAGAAACACAATCAGGCTGTAGGAGGCGCTGTTCTTCAGGAGGATCAGGAAAGCTGGTGAAAGTTGATGGGAAGATAGCCTGGCCACGGCCTTCCTGCACAACTCTGGTCGAAAAAAGTCTTGCTTTAAAGCACAGTCTGAGCTTTCTGCCCGAATTTCTCCCATAGATTTTCTAACTGGCTGATGATGTCAATTTTCTGCACTGTTGTAGACTCATAATCTATCTGTAGTTTTACAATGGCAGCAGAGGAAGTGAACGCTTCAAAACAGGCCACACCTCCAGGAAGCAATTGTTTCTCAACTAACCAATTAGCATACAGCTATAAATGCAACTAAATAAGGTTAAAAACTCACAATATATATACGTAATGGCTAAACTTAAGTTTTTTATTTGGGAAAAAAAACCAATAACATTGATACTTATGATTGAAAATATGTAAGAGATCTGAATAACTTTCTAAAGGCATTGCACTTCCAGTTTAAATCCAGATTATACAGGCCATTTGAAGCTCATCTGAAGATATCACGGGAGAATAGGATGTCAGATGTCCCAGTCTGGTATGTTCTTAGCCACCAAGCAACAGCGGCTCATACAAGTCTCTGCTGTCATTAACCTACATCACTCTAAATTACCTCCTATTCCCAGTGAGGGGAGCTGGAGACATCTGCGGTGAAAAAAAAAGAAGGAAAAGGAAGACGAAAGCTGAGGACAAAGAAAGAGAAAAAGTAGTAGAAATTGTGACGCTGGTGAGAAAATTCAGGAGGTGTAGGCAGGAGAATAGAACAGATGAGGACAGTGATAAGAGCTGACAAGAAAGAAAAAACTAGAATAAATGGGAGAAGCAAGGCCTGAACCATTAGGAAATGAAAAGCAAGCATAAAACTTTGTCATTTTTTGTCGCCAGACCCCGCATAAAATGTGAAAAGTATGATTTATTGGTGGCAGGGTTTCAGCCTGAAAACATAATTCAGTGGCCTATAAATGTTAGCGCTGCCCGCGTGTGTCCGTTTAACAACATTTCAGGAGCTCCGGCTCTTAATTAAAATGCTACAACCAGAGACAGACTGCATCCTTGTGTGTTTCACCCCACCGTGTCTGTAAATGTCCATTTATTAGTGCGGGGACTCTTGTGGATTTTAGCTTTTTGAGTGTAAATAATGTGGTACCCTATTGGCTCCCAGTGCTCAAGCTGTGCGCAGTTTCACCACTACGGTCGCACAATGCCCTTACAAATTTGAACAATGCAAAAGACTAGCGAAAGACTGTGTGATAGAGCTGACCGGACTGAAAAGAAACACACATTCACACACTCCATTGCCTCAATTACCAAGCAGAAAGGAACAAAAATGATTATTGAATTCTACAATGATTTCAGCTCAGGCTGTAATAAGTAATGGGCATGTTGTGCGAATTGATTATGAGGGAGAACTGGCCATGAAATTGAAAAACAACAGTAATCATGTAACGGAAAGCTAAAACAAAAGGGAGGCTTGTTTAAAAGTGAAGAAAAGAGAAGAAGTGCAGGCAGCTGAGATGGAGCAGAGTGACTGACAGCTGTAGGCAGGTTGCAGTGATAGGCAGGTGATGAATGGCTCCATACACCTGATGCCTTGGGGGCGAGGAGGCCCGGCAGGAAAATCTCAAATGACGCCACAAAGTGGTGGAGGATTCCAACCATGACGCAGGTCGCTCAGATTCTGACCACACATGACGGGTCACAACTGCTCTCCTGTCTTCTCATGCATGCAACCTTACCAACCAGTTCACCCCCTCCAACGCCAACCCCCAGCTCCAATATACAATATGCACGCAGTTTTCAGATTGCCGCAATTAAGCCTTTTACAGACTGAATTTAGCATGTAATTAGATCTATTTTGACTAGGAGTTCTAGCTTTTCATTTAGTTCCAAACAATATTGGCAATCCCTTAAAGGGGCAGTTTGGGGTTTTTCAAGTTAGGTTCTGGTTAAAGGTTATAAGCACTTAATATCTTAACCCTCTTGACATTTAGTGTAAATCCAGATTAGTTGGTCCCACAGGCTGAAGCTAAAGGTTAGTGGAAGACGGGCCAAGACCAAAGTAGACTTTTACCATCGTTAAAAACCTCCAAAGTGGAAAAACCCCCACAGTGCAGCAGTTCATGCAAATTCTTTTCTAAGATGTTGTCACTCTGTATTGGAAAGTTATATAAAGAGAAGCTGATCTTTTTTTTCCCCCTACCATTAATCTTCCTGTGTAAAACATGCGCTGAAAATGGAACATGTAAAGCATTTCCAGTCAGAGTTGCAATCAATTTGAGAAGTAAAGAACTTTAAAAAGCAATAAAATATTATTTACTTAAACTGGTGTGATATTTTTGCTTTTCACACAGTTGAATTTTATATCCAACTGTTACTCCGATAAGAAAAAAAACATTTTACATGCTCCCCTCTCAGTATGTGCTTTCTATTTAAATAATACATATGCACATAATCTTTAGCTTGTCTCACATAGTATTTTTATAAACTGTGAGAAAGATCTATTTTAAGGTGGCAGAAGTCTACTTTGGTCTTCACACTCCTCAGACTAGATATTGCAAAGATGGCAAGAGATATAAACTTCAAAAACTCTAAACTATCTCTTCAGTTACCATGGTGCCGTTATACTGTTTCATTCTGGTCCAGCTTATCTGTTATTGAAGGTGTAAATACTACTGTAAAGAACAGGATGTAACTTCACTTCCTGATTGAGGAATTGGTGCAGTATTTGCTACCAAAAGTAAATAGAATATCTCAATGCAGAGCTGGCTCAAGGCATAAAACCACACTAAGCTACCACTTAGGATCTCCAAACCACAAGGGTGTAAACATTTTTTAAAACATTTGATACTACTTTAGATAGTTTAAACCGGTAAATGGCCTGTTCTTGTGTAGCATTTGACATGTTGTTGTCGTTTGTTGCCAATTTGCATTGACAGTCTAAGAACATTAAAATATGAACACCCATTACAATCTAGGAAAGCATCCAGGCTCATAATGTCTCAGTGAACATTTCAAAACAGAGGAAGCATTTATTGTGGCATAACACTTTTGGAACCTGATATTTACAAAACATTTTCAGCAATCTATAAATGCTTATTTCAGTACAGGCACTGCTAAATGTACTATAAGGGAATAAATCATGTGCCAGTAGGCAATTCAAGAGCCAACAATGCTCTAAAGCAAGAGAATATTCTCTGGAGAATATTCTCACATCCCTTTCACTCCATACAGCATTTCTCCAAACAGCTCTTTATCGTCGCCGTTTCCATCCTTCCTCTTCCGCCTCTTCTCTCACCTCGGACTTCAATCAAGGATGCAAATGAAATCCAGTCCCAGCATCAGCGCTGCATGATTCTAACGTTACACTCAGGTCCTTTCAAGCCCCCCTGGTGGCGCCTCCTTCCAAGCAAGTGAGAAAAACTCAGCAGGAAAACTTTTCTCAGTAGTGCTCAGTAGTTAGCTCATGCTGGGAGGTTTAAGTAAATGCTGTTTGCCTTTTGCTTCAAGTAGAGCACAAAATAAACAAACCTGCATAGTTCAAGTAGACGAATAAGTTCAGCAAGACTAAACGCAGTACCATGCAAACGCATTCGCACACTTCAGCTCTTGTTTGGGGGGGATTTTGAAGACATTGAAGTTTACAATTGAAAACTTCAATGTATTTTTGGGGGGTTTGTGTGACAGATCAACAAAAAGTAGTGTGTAATTATGAGGTGGAAGAAAAAGAAAAGACAAAAATACTTTTCAACATGTTTTACATAATACATAAAACTACGATTTTTCTCATAATCAATGTTAAAATCTATTTTTATGTCTTGCTACAAGTCCCATCTGTTTTAGGGTCTGGATTTTCACTGGGTTTTTATAACAAATTGTATCCTTAGATCTAAAACATTGAAGCCAATGTTTTGGTATTTCAGGGCCATTTCCCTGCTGGAAGGTGAAGCTCTTCCCCCAGTCTACAGTAGATGATGGAGTCTGTTTGCTAATATTCTTTACCAAACCTATGAAATGTTCATAAACTTTCAACGTGTAATCCATCGCAGTGGATTTAGGGGTGTCAGAGTAATAATAATAACTCATTAAAAGTTTTCAGACTTTTTATTTATTTTAAAGGGCTCAACTGATCATTTCTGTTCACTTTGCAGTCATGGACTTCTTTATGTTGATTGAGTTCCATTTAAATGCATTGTAGTTTGTATGACATGAAAATATGTTGATGCTTTGGCAGGGGAATGTTATTCTAACACACGAGACGCACAAAACATCAAAGTGTCCCGATTCAGTCGTGTAATAATCTACAAGACTTTGGTGGCACACATGTGAAGCTTCCTCTGTACACGCCTAACGACTTAAAAGCAGGTCATTGGATGTGACAGATGGGGTCTGTAAAAAGCCCATAAGGAAATGATGAATTTAGAAGTGGGATTTCAGCTTGATAGGTTAATGCTAGGCAAACAGACCTGCTGTAAAAGTGCTCATAAATCATTGCAGTTTGTCAGATAATGTACGGCGTGTACAGACACGGGGACTCTGGTGCTTAAGTACAGGATGATGAGCACAAGTGTCATGAAAGAGAAAAGGAGGGAAATTTGCTAGGAAAAGTTTAGATCTAAAGATAGAAGGGATCTGAAAACATGCAGGAGCGTGATGAGACACCGGTGTTAAAGGGCAAAGTAGAAGTGGTTAGCGTACGAATGAAATAAACGAGACAAAAGACAGCAACAAGAAGACGGAGAAAGATTTATTGATCTAAACCCTCAGCTGAAGGCCATTTGAGGAGGGCAGGACATCTCACTTCATCACAGCCATAAATGTGCCTGCTTGTCCTTGTCAAAGCCAAACTTCTGAAAGCTTCCTTGGGACTGATAGATACAACAACAAAAAAAAACACACACACACACAAAAACAACACACTGCATGGCCAGGTACATTGATATTTGAACAACGCTGTTCACTGACTGACCCTATGAATCCTGGGAAAGTTGTCCGTCTTCTCCGTTTGCTGCTCCTTTTTTCTGCCTATCCCATTATTTTCTGTTTTATTTACTTAAGTTCACGTAATAAAGGACAGCAAGAAGCAATGTTACATGTTAAAACAATGAGACTGTTGTTTTTCATAGGGGTTTTCTAGGTAAATATTAATTTGCAAATCTAGTCCTGGGTTGGATTTTAAAAATAAAACAGAAAAGGAGCTAAACAGTTCATACACATACACACACACACACACACACGCACACACACACACACACACACACACACACACACACACACACACACACAAAGTTTATTGAATTTAACCATCAACATACATGGTTAAAATAGTGTATTGTGAATGTACACTGGCTTTTATCAGTGTTCATAAACTAGTTTTTGTTTCAGTCATAGTTTTTAGAGATAAAATCTCTAAAATTCACTGACCTTTTTATTGCTGCTGCTAAGCTGTTCCAAATCTGAGAAACTCTACTTCTGCATTTTAGAGTCATGTCACTGCATTGGTTTTTGCTCTAAAACTTCCATTTATTGGAACTGAAATAATCAATATAATGACACAGCAATATAGGCAAGATGCAAGTATTGAAAATAAATCTTACAGGGTGTACAGAGTAACCAGTACACTTTGACCTGTGTACTGGTTACCCTGTTAGACATGGACATTGCCACTGCGTATAGGTCCGCGTCCACATCGGATCCACATCAAACGCCATCCACAGACACATAATGTGTGTGCCCTAAAAAGAAGAGTGAGCTTGCAGGAGAGAAAGCATCGGACATAAGCATTGTGCTTTGATGTCGTTTGATGTCAGATGCATATTGGTCCATTCTCTTTATTAGAGAAGAGCCGGATGAAGGCAGCGAGATGAAGCGGCAGGCGACATGAAAGCATCATTAGTGAGCAGTGGATTTAACCTCTTACAAAAGGCATCCACACCAACACAAATCAATGGCGGCACATGTGAATGTCATGCGTTGTTATACATTTGGATACCGCCTCTATGCGCTCAGACTGTCTCCCTGGAACATGGCGCTCAGTGAAGTTTTTCTACTTTTGAAGCACAGTCATATTCTGTGCTTAAAAAATATCCCCCATAAGACACAAATTAAAACTGTCTGGACCAACTAAACAATCCTGAGTGTAAAGAGCCGTTTTACTTTCAGGTGGAAACCCCAATGTTTCTCCTGATGTTTAACTATCAAAGATACTCTCTTGTTAAGTGCACGGATTTCCTGTGGAGGATGATGAGTGGGATACAAACTCAAGTGACTTTATTAAAAACATAAATTTACGTTCCATTTTTTATGTGGTATTGCCATGAGAGTTTTATCTATTACTTTGACTAAAAAATGTTTTACGTTACAAAACTCTGAATCTCTTTGGAGATCATTTGGTTTCATGTGGAGGCAAATTATCTGAGGAACACCTCTACACACACACACACCTCTTGACAGCCCCCTGAGGACTTCAACTTTTCCCCTCCTCCTTATCAGATTATCACCACCTACTGTATTGTTGTGAATGGGCAACCCGTTCCAGGCCTAATAGGCTGCCTAAGTGATTTTGTCTTTGTCCTTTTGTGTCCTTGCCTTTCAATCAGCCTTTGCTGATTGCAATCAAGCCAACCAGGTGGGTGGATTCGTCAGGAGAGAGACAATTGGCTGCCAAGATGGGCCAGATCCTTTATCTCAGTGGGACTTCCTGGATTAATTGAGACAGGTTAAGTGGAACAGTGGAGCGAAACGTAACATGGAGCTGAAGATTGCAGGGTTAGAGGATGGTGCTGACATGTCAGTGTTTATTCTGTGTGAGGGAATCAGATGTCCTGCTTCAGCACTTCTCAATGACAGGGCTTGGGAAGCGATTTTACTGTAGAAGATGGGCTCATCATTTCAGACTCAAATAAAACTGACTGGAAAGATGTTTGGACTGCCATGACGTATTTCTTTTTAAATTGCTTGTGAAATAAATCTGAGGTTTATATTATTGATTGTGACACTGGTACGAGGGAATCACAGGAATAGAAGACGGTTTACTCTTCCTTATGGCTAGATGGGGTAATTTTGAGTCAATATTAGCAAAAGGAGGAGTACAAATTGGGGTTTTTTAGGGAATACTTTCAGGCACATTGTTTTAGCATTGTCATTAGATGAGTCAGTATGTTGGATCTGACTCACAAAGGATTACAGTGAACTGAATCTCTGTCAACCATAATCTAATGTAATTAGACTGAGCCCAGGACATCAACACTGGCAGCATAATGATGCTCTGGTGCCCTAGTTCCTGATGATCAATGATGTGATGAAAGAGTAATGTCCTAAAAACAAATTTCTCTTCACTAAGTTCCAAAGTAATTGCTTTCTTAACACCAATTATGACACAATATCTGCTCCAGGCAAGTTTTTTGTAACCGTTAAACTTTTTTGAAATCTTGGAACATTACCACCACAAACGTCAATGTACCAACACAAACAGCACAAAATCCAGACATGGAAGAAAAATAATACATGGCTCTCAAAATGGGGGAAAAAAAACAGTATTCAGTCCCCTTTACTCTGATAATCTTAAATAAAATATTGTGCAACTCCATTCAGAAGTCATAAAATTAGCGAACAGTATTTTAAATACGTATTTTGAAAAAAAAAAAAAAAATGTGAATGGAGGTTTAGTAAAGAGCATTAGGGAATATTAGGATTATTTTGGTCAGCTACAAATAAAATTCTACTGTTTTGTTTGTTTGTTTTACATTCACAGGTTGACAAACGGTATGCATGGCAGACAACCTGTTGTGCACATCACCCTGAATTCACCCATGTGGACCGAAGTGGTGGTTGGCGCTTTTGGGATGGCTTTCATCAGTCGAGACCAGGAAAATAGCAGGGCAGCGACTTAAAGCAATTTTACAAAGAGTGACAGGAAAATAGTCTCTAGACGTGGAAAGCTGCTGGGCCGTTTCTGATTTTTATTTGTAATGGTTTTTGTAGGTTTCTGATTGCAATGTGACAAACTGCAAAAGCCTACAAGGGGCATGAACCAGCCACCAGGAAGTTTGGCATTTCGACTGAAGTGGTGAATAAAATACCTCCTCTGAATAGATTTGTGAAGACTAGTACGTTTTCACTCTGATTTCTTGCTTGCACAATATTAAACTATTAACGTTAGACGTGCTGCTTGTGGCTGTGCTCTGAAGTGGAACACCTGAGCAGGTGGCTAAATGCTCGCTTAAAGACAATTTCAGGTTCAGCCCTATCTAAAAGTGTTGCTTTCTTTTATTAAATGGCAATAAATCTTGTTTAATATACTTACACAAATTGGTTTTGGTGAACAATAAAATGCCTCAACCTTTATTTTCCAATTTTAAGCCTCAGAATAGGTTAGTATTGATACAAACAGTTCTGCTTTTTCTTTGCCAAAGGTATAAAATACATAAATATACACACTTTTAAGCATAAGCACACTTGCTACAATGTGCTGTACTTACTGAGGAAAATACTGACCTGCCACATCATGCCTGGTTAAGCAGACCACGACAGGCTCATCTCGGGAGAATAAGCTCATGAGTAAACGACAGGAGTTAGCAGACTTCCCTCACTAAAACAACTCACATTCTTTATGTTCCTCTCTCATCCTATAAGCACCAGAGATGGATGAGAGTTTTTTTTACACTCTCTTCATCTCTCTCTCTTTTCCAGAGGTCCTGGCCTGGCCTAAGCCCTGTAAAACCTGACATACATCAGCAGCTAGTCCCTCAATCCCAGCCAGCCCTAAATCAACTTCCCTCTGACATTGATCCAATGTTTCCCCCGTATTTCTACAGCACTTGTTAAAACCAGTGGCTGTCTTTATGAGACCATTCGGCTTGGCCCCTCACGACATCCTGCACCCTTCTGTGATCAGCCTCACTTGTTTAAAGTCAAGACATTAGACTCTGTGGAATAAAGCTGTACATGTAAAAGCTGCTGCTCTGGAATATCTTTCAAACCAGAGGACAAGAGCGTGTACATGTCCTGCATGTGTTTGAGCTGTCTCCCACTGCACGCTGCATGCTTTTAAAAGTCACCTCTGACTCCCAGTCAATGGTGTGTGACAGTCAAGATCTCATGTGTTTCACTTTTGAAACTTCAGCCCCACTGTTGGCCTCTCGCTGCGCTCACAGTCCCATCCGGGCTCCACAGGAGACTGAACTGTGATGTTACAGCAGTAAAAGTCATCACCGAAACAGAGTCTGAGTCTCTGTTAAAAGGGTTTCCAACAGAAGGTCAAAGAAAGAAAAATTACTGTAGTGAAGAGTGAAGATTCACACATAAAATATACACTACTGTCTCAAAACACTCTTAAAATGCTCCATGTGGCAAATTAGCAGATGATGATCTGTAATACCTTATGAAAGCATCCATTCTCCTTCAACGTCTTTATATTTTGGAACTTTTCCAGCCACACACTTTAAGGTATTTTACAGGGATTTTATGTGGTAAACCAACACGTGATGCATATTTGTAAAGGCGTGTTTCACTCTCTTCCAGCTTTGCATGTGAAGACAGATTTATTTTTGCTCACTATTCTTTGCAAATGAACTTATTCTCAGTCAGGTCAGACTAATGGAGAACATTTGTGGAGGTCGGTTTTCGTGTTGCCACAGAGTCTCAATTGGGTTTGGGTTTGTAGTTTGACTGAGCCATTCTAAGACCCAAGTATGCTTTAATATAAACTACTCCATTTTATGTTGTTGCCGATTCTTAAGTCCTTTGCTTCCAAAAGATTTGCTTCCAGGATTTATTCATACTGAGACTAAATTAGAAACAGATTAATTTAGGGGTATTGGCGTGAAGGGCGCTGAAAACAAATCACATCACACTTTTTTATTTTTAGCTGCAAATACTATAGAAGACAAGAGTTATTTTCTTTCATGCTTTACAGCTAAATTTGGCCAACTTTGTGAATAAAATCTAGGTAAAACATTTTATGGCCTTACTGTGGCGAAACATCAAAAAGGTTGCATTAATGTTTTTAAAAACCACTATATATGAAAATGTAATCCGATCCAATCTTAAAGCAGAGCAACCTGATGTCTGTACAAACATCAGAAGACATCTTGTTTTGTCATTTTCAAGCTGCCCATCATCAATGTTTCCAAAAAGACCTTTCTGATTAACATTAGAAATGCTAAATTGAAATGAAAAAATGAATGTCAGACTAATCAATTTAAATTATAACATATTAAGAGTTGGGACTACTTTACCAACATTCTTATCTAGATGTATAATGATCATTGCCTACAGCTCGTCAACAGCAGTAGCTAACAAAGAGGAGAATCCACCTTTTCTTTCTTCCTCGTTCTACTTCGGCTACAGTTTGCTGTCTTTGACACACAAAGCACCGCTAATTGCCAACAAAGCCTGCTCCAAATTATTTCAGAAACTGCGACAGCCGGGCAAAGCAGCTTAGCATAACACCTAATTCATGGCAAGAACAATAGAACAAAATGTGCCCACGTCCTGCCAGAATAACAGAAGGAGAGATGAAGGTAGCGGAGCGGGCGGACCAGTCGGCGCCAGCTCCAGCACACCTGGTCCTCCCGACCTCTCACCTCGGCTCTGCGCCTCGCTGCCAGTGCTTGGGAGTGAGGAAGCACTGAGGTAACCAGTGGCATGAGGGGGAGGATTAGCAGGAGCCGGTGGGGAGAGAACGGGACTCATCGGCCGCAAACACGTAGCCAGAGATGTTAACAGAGAAGTGCACACTTTGTCAAGTGTATCGAGCTGTACATGTGGTATATTTTACTGTTAGTTTGTCATTAGGATGGCTATTTATCTGCACATATCAGGAGAGGTAATGTGGTAGAAAATAAGCACCAGCGGAAAAATTAAAACGCAATGACAGACAAAATGCAGTTTATTTAAGCCGCTGGCATACTGTTTCATAAATTTATATTACAAACACTAAACACGTACAGGGTTGGTTCTACAGCAGGGAGCAGGAAGAAATGTGAAGTAATGTTTAAAAACCATTTGCTGAACTAGAAATCAGTAATATGTTTGGTTAATTGGTTCTTAATGTTGTATTTATTAGCCATTCATAGGATTCATTCATCTAAAAATGTTTTAAAGAATCTCTATGTCAAGCTTGAAACTTCTTCCTCTGCTAGAAAATAAGTTTTGGTTTACATAAAGCAAATGACTATGTCATTTGAACTTCGTCTTTATTTTTAAATGGAAAGTTGAATGTTATCTGTACTGACCTCTCTTTTTATTATTACTTCATAAAGATTACTGCAGCTCGGGTTTGACCAGTTAAAGCTCTTAACTGGTCAAACCCGAGCTGCAGTAATCTTTATAAATTACTAGTTATGTTTTGAACTAGATGTGATGTGGACCAGTCCGGAGCGCTTGAACAACTTTGTAATGACCATCAGCAGCTGAACCAACTTTGTCATATGACTTTTTCTCCCACACCTTGAAAAGTGTAAATCACGCACTAACATGCAAAAGACAGGAAAAAAATTACCCCCAACAAAATGACCCCTATCTTGTCTATATCAAAATAAAATAGTGTGATGCGGTGTATTGAAATACATCAGCAATCTTCCATTTGCCCTGTGTTAGCGACATCATGACAAAAGCAAGCATGTACTTCACACTCAGTGACAAACACACAAGGCTTAGTCTGTAAGTTATCACTGGTTAAGTCAATATACAAGAGAAATGGATGAGTGGAGCTGAGGGAAAGAATGGAAGGATAACAGGTGGAAAAACTGTTTCTGCAGCTACTTTAAACACACAGAAAGGTCCTGGGTAAATACTGGCACCAGGCCAAAGCGCCAACATAAGAGAACATGCACACACATTTCTGCTGAGGCATTAGCCAGGACACACACTGTCATGCACACTCATTCCGACACCATTGTATTTGTGCGAGTACACACACTCAGTGAAGCTGTCATGTGCCTGGCTCTGCTGCAGCACTGAACCCTGCAGCCCGGTCTTCGTTAGACCCATCTGTCACTCTGCCTTTCCTCTCCTTCTACCTCTCCTCACATTGCGCTTTCTCCTTGTAATATAATTTAACCTTCCGCTTATATATACTATCACTTATTTTCTCCCTCCCATCTTCGCTGACTCAAACCTCAGATTAAAGCAATGTGAAAGGAAAGACTGGGGACAGAGGGAGCAACAGAGTCCCAGACGTGATGTCAAACACTTGAAATGATAACTACTGTCTCAGAGGCCCGGAGCTGACACCTTCTGACATCAGGAGCTCAAAAAATCTCTTGTTTTCTCCCTGAGAATCCTATTTTTTTTGTAGGACAATATCACTGTATGGCTTCCCTTTGATTTTCACCGCAGTGCTTGGAACAACATGTCATATGTCGTCATTAAAGTAAGTCCAGCACAGCAGGACTTTTATCTCAGATCTTTTGGAATGATGAAACTGTCTTTTTACAGTAGTAGTGTCTCTTAGCCTTTTTTTTATTGTTCTACATTAAAGTACATTAGACAAAGCGCAAATTTAAAACACACAACTAGGTTTTAATATTAAAACTGTACTTTGTTGCAGAAAGTCCTCCGACAGATTATATTTCCATGGAATTTAGTTTTCTTTTTATTGTCTTCTCAAATCATTTTGTTTTTTAAACCAAATAGTTAAATTTTTTCTACAATGGTTAATTCATAATGGTAATTTTAACATAGGCTAATTTAATAAGTAGTAACATTTGTAGTTTTATCAACACAATATCTTCCCAATACATTCTTTCAATTTTCTACATCTTTTCGTATTACATCCCAAAACATTGAAATTTTATGTTACAGGACAAAATAAAGAATGCCTAATTATGAATTTGAAAAAAAAGTTGATACATTGTTTTCTATCATTTTTGAAAAGAAAAATCTGAAATATGCTATCTAAATTTGTTAGCAACACTATATTACTCATAAATTACTCAATAAAATCCAGTGCAATCAATCTCTAGTAGTCAATCATAGATAGCTTTTTTTTGTGACAATGGGAAGAAGGTGGTTTTAAAGTTAAAGCAGGTCCTTCTATGCAGGTGTCACATCCAAGGAATCACGTCAAAATTTGAATTTGCAACTATGTTGCAATTTCTTTGCAACTTTTTCTATGTTGCAAAAAAACCTTATTTTAAAATAGTATTTAAAATGAAAGATAAAAATCAAACTCTAAGTAAGAAGTAAAAGTAATCCTACATTGCCTAGTTACTTGCTAGGACAGCTTGCCCTTTAAAAGAGTGAAATATGAGAAAACTCACTCAGGTAAACAGACACAACACGTTGTTCCCTCTCTGCCAGGTACAGTATCCCAGATAAGTCTTGACGTACATGAGAGGTTGGTGATTGTCCATCCAGATAAGTTCCTCCTCTTGATGACATAGGGAAGTCCAAGTGACAGGTTGACGACAGGTGGGTCAATAAGAGAAGGAAGTGCAGGAGGGAGGGGAAGTGGAAGAAGGAGGAAAATGTCAATCAAGGCTACTGAAAAGGTCAAGCACTCTCACATAGACTCATAATTAGAATAAATGACATGGAAACACACACAGAATTAGAGCTTTACGGAGCTTGACAAATTAATACCTGTTGATTATTAGTAGGAGGGGACAATGTGCTTAAACACAAAGTTACATCACAATGTGACCATTGTATTGCACAACTTGCTGTTTTTGAGTTTGTACATATTCTGTATGTACAAAGAATAAATGATGTTTTCAACTTTTGGGGGGTTCACATCTATATTTGACAATATAATAGTATACATTGTAAGTTTAAATAGTCTTTAAACTTATTAAAGTACAGTTGAAATACTACTGTAATAATTCTAGCAAAAATTGCATTCAATTCTCCTTGTTCTAGTTATTAAAGATTTGCATTGAGACCTTCGCTGTGCAGACCTTTTAAAAAAAGCCAGCAGATGGAAGATAAACACCACCTTGTGTTAGTGGGACCCTTAGGGTGATGAGTGGGAGGACTGTTTTCATGCTTTCGGAGTTTAGCTTGACCCAAGAAGGAGGAACACAATGAGAGCCACTGAGTATACATCAAGATAACAGTTATTGTATTGTAGATTATGTTTAGATGTATAGCCTGTGATCTGAATGGAGCAGTAGCATGGCTTGGAGGGGAGTGGATGAATGGTGAGTATTTGATTCTTGAATTACTTAAGAGTGTAGAGGTTACCAGTACTGGGGCAGGAGTGAAGATATGGAGATGGCTGAGGCTCAGAACGAACAGGCGGGCAATCTGGGACTCCAAAGGTTACGTTTGAAAGGCGAGTAGTGTGATGACAAACCAGGAAGAAGGACCAGCAGAGTATTCTTTCGAAAGGACATAGTTTATCCAGGTAGTTACTTTGTAATGGCATGATCTAATCTGTACTGTAATTCCCAAAATCTAGTTGTGTTTATGTCTCAAAATTTTCACAAACATTTATGGTCCAAAAATAGAAACAGGAAAGTTCATTTTTGCCACTTTGGATAGAGCACCTTGATAAATGGAATATGTATGTTATTTTAAGTTGAATGTGAAAGATGAAAATGTGCATGGGAATTCATAGTCAGTCTTTCAGGGGAAAAGTATGCTGCATGGACATTGGAGATGGACGATGGAGGGAAAGAAATGGGAACGTAGCTTCGGCAGTCTGGTGAAAAATGACAGGACGGAGGAAAGAGCAGCATAAAAGGCAGAAAGATGTTGGAAGAAAGGAATGTAATTGTTTGTAATGGAGTGACAGGAAGAAAAGGGGGCAAAGAAAAAGAAATCTGGAAGAGCCGAGCATTAATTTTGACAGGTAAGAGAGGAAGTGTATGCCTGTGACTCACCTTCTGTGTGGGTGTGTTTGGAGGTAAAAATGTTCCTGAAAGAAAACAGTGTGTGTGTGTGTATAGTAGATTGGTGCTGACACGGTTAGCAGGTTGTGACATTAATTAGCAGGCCTCAGCGATGGCTGAAACCTAATATCCCAGAGAAAAGAGACACCGGGGTGAACACATCAAAACATACACACACACAGTCTGCTGACCTCACCTCCTGTGACTGGGAACAAGGGGTTACTGTCTTAATGTGGACAAGATGTGCATGTTTGTGTAACCGCACGTCTCTGTGGCTTTTAAAAGCCGATTAATTAAAAAAATTAGGCACAAGTAAATTGAAAAAATAATCAGTGCGAAATGAATTTCTGGTGTTCATGGGTTCCTGCACTTACCATCATCATTACTAGTAAATATTTTAGGCTAAAGGTAGAAAATTATCAAACACCAGCAGCACCAAGTGATACTGACATCAGCAGTCCATTGTTGATGCAGTTACTGAGGGAATTCAAGTTGTAAAATGCTAGTTACAGGATGAGCAAGGTGATTAAAAATGAAGTGAGACATGTCTGAAGCTTTTCAGGGTGTGAGAGAGAGTGATACTTCCATAAGATAACATGAAGGCTGAGCAAGATAAAGAAAGGGGACTCAGCTGAACCTATCCACACATATACCCGATATAACATGATAAAAGCAGTAAAAATATCAACTCTGTACTCATTTCGTCTCTGTTTTAAAATAGTTCCAACCTGTTTTACAGCTGCAACTCTTTCACACAGCAACACTCCGTAGTTCTTTTCCAATGTCCACGCAGCATACTTTTCCCCTCAATGTTTCCGCTGCTAATATACACAATGACAAAGCACAGGAAGAAGGCTTGATACTTTAAAACTACTATCTGTGAAAGAAAAAATCAGGTTGTGTGCTTGGATGGGAGGTCTGTGGGACTTTCAGTGAAAGACGCCACAACCTCTTACTTAGCGTTCATCTGACCAAAGATGGCGTATTATAGAACTATAGATACCAATCAGTGTCAGAAATGTTCTTGGAAATTCATGATGCATGACTACCACAGTGTCCCACATCTGATTTTGCCCAGCCAAGAGTGCTTCTAACGCTGTTTACATTCCCTCATCCTCCTCTATCTTTTGTACCCGTAACTTGCTTATTTAATAATGGACAGAAATATCTGTCGGATCTCTCTGATATGTCTCTGCTGCGGCAACAAGTTGTGCACTCTTGCATCTTCTATCTCAAAGTCTGACAGGAGTTACTATCATATCAAACTGGCACACCATGATTGTCAAGTTCTGTGCAATTTTTGAAATCTCCAGGTATATGTACCTGGTTCTGGAGCTGTTATTGGGCCTATCGTTTTACAGCTGTTTTATTTTATTGAAGATTTGATGTCCCTATAACTTAGCCCCAGGATGCAAGAACATGCTACTGTTCATTTACAAATTGAACGGGTCTTCATTTACTACTCTTTATGTTAAAGGAATTGACAGGACAAGTCTGCAATTACTGATCAACAATGGATTGTTTGGAAGTTTAAAAAGAAAATGACAACACCGTATATATTTGTACCTGGCAATACCATAAAACCTATGTCATTTGCAGTGAGAAACCCAAAGTAGAAATTATGAGTCACAATGTGTAGCAGCTTGGTTGCTGTACAGACTGACAGACTGACTATTGATTATTTTCGCTGTCAGTCGACTACAAAGCCTTCTTTTCCTCATCAAACTGGAACAGTGAACAATAATCCAAACTGTACAATAAAATGGGTGAGAATGTTGACAGCCAGTTTGTTAGACTGGCCCAGTCAAACGCCAAACAGGTAAAAGTAAAGTAAAAAAAAAAAAAAAAAAAGCTACTCATTTGTGTTTAGTAAATACAAAGACAGTTTGAAACCTTTATAAAATTCTCAAAGCACCTCTTTGTGAGCACCAGCAATCAAAACCAGTAATAAAAATATAAAGGTTTAATTTATTATTATTTTATTTGCTCTCTGAGAAGTTTGCAACTGATTCTATATTTTCCAGAGTCTTGCACAGTGAAATAACACAAATTACCATTGGACTCTGCTTTAGCAGTAAAGGGAGCTTTTATTATAAGTAGTCCATGTCCAAGCAGGATTCCTGCGGGTTTCCTGGGACGAGCCAAACCTTAATGGGGACACAGAAACGCACTCATTCTTTACCCTTAACAAACTTCTCTAATGTCTAAAGTAGTGAACAGTGAATGTAAATAACCTTGGCCTACGGGGATCACATGTCTCACTCTTGCCTAAACATCCATGACAAGAGCACACGCTAGTGACAGGCCACACGGTAAAGCAGGTCAAAGGGCAACAGGGAGAGACAGAGCCATACAAACGGAGAGAGGGAGAACGAGGCTGAAAGAGACAGAGGAGATAGAGGCGGCCTTTCATTCAGAAGTCTGAGAACTCATAGGACCCAGACAAACACAACCAGTTTAGCTCTGTTAACAAAAGCCAGCAGCAGAACCAATGCAAACCATACGCAGGGCTGAGACACCAGGGCGACTGACTCGTAGCATGTGTGTGCGCGCGCGTGCGCGTATGTAAGTGTGTGTGCCGTGCTGAAGTAGCAGTTTCTATTTCTTTTAAATGAGCGTAGCTCTGGAATTGGACGACCGAGTTCCTTCCTCGCTTCTCGTGTGTATCTTGTTTAGGCTGTCATCTGTTCACCCTTCATGTGGGTTAAAAAAAACACCTCAGAGGCTCGGTCCCTGCCGGGTCATACAGAGATCCTTTCCTTTGAGTTTTACACGTGCAAGAAACCCGGCCGGAACTAAACGGAAGAATGTGATGGTAAGGAGGCTTGATGACTTGGAGTTTGTAACCAAAGACTAACAGTCAGATCCTGAAACATGCAAAAAGCTGGTCAGCAACTATATCAGTGGTTTACTACTGTATTGCCAATAAAACATGTTTTTAATTATTGTAAATGTATTATTTTTCATAAAGTAAAACAAAGAAACAGTATTGTTTTATCTTTTAAAAGAGGCCAGCCAATCAGAAACATCCGTTGAGTAGTTGTTTGAATGATAATAAAGACATCTAAATCTGCCAGGGGTGAGAATAAATTTGGTTTATTTGCATGTATTTTCTTGCTTTTTTTTGTTTTTAATCAGATTTCCTGTCACAAACATTTTGTGAAGTATCATGCTTTTCTATTAGATTTGTATTTTATCTTAAACCAGGTTTTTAAAATAAATATTAAAAATACTACTAAAAAATCTGTATTTTTGAGTAATACTGGCTCTGACATCCCCAGTGATCTGGGACAGATCTGCACAGAGAGAAGCTGAAACGTCGGTCATTAAATGAAACCACGTTAAAGCAAAGCACTGATCATTTGAAGCTGAAAAACTTTTTTTTCTGCAGTCTTTGTCCACATATATTTAACTAGAACAAAAGTGAAATACCCTTAAGCTGAATTATTGACAAATTATGGCAAAACAGATTTTAAACATGTTACGGTTAGCCAAGCACTTTGGCAAAAGTGTTCTGGAGCAATTTGTAATGAACAGAAGCAAAATGTGGATTGACTGAAAGCTGAATCTGTGTGCATCAACTCTATATGAAAACACATAATAAAACTATGCTTGTTTCAGTGTTAGTACACTGTTGCAGCTTTTATAATTACGTAAATCACAGTCAAAAAAATGGACACTTAAGCACACATAGGGTGAAAGGGTTCATTTCTGTATGATTGCATTACTTTAGATGCATGGCATTGATATGACCAAAGACGGACTAGGATTCGGTTTTCTGAAATGCCTTTGTGTGGTCAAGCAGCACAAGAGCAAAAAAAGATCATTGCCAGTTTATATTAATTTTCATTTCAACAGTCATACACTCCTCATATGTATTTGTATTTGCCCTTTGCCTGCATGAAAATAGTTCAGCTATCATAGAGTCTGAACAGAAAAAAAAATCTGTTATATGCAAGATCTGATTTCATAATGCTTGTAAAAAACAAAAATTTTTTAATATCAGGCTCAAAAGTTGCAAACTAAAACGTATTACTGTTGCTTTCTAACAATAAATTTTAATAAGTTTGACACACGCCTTGTACATGACCCAAAAGATGAAGTCATGCCAGAACAGTCATGTTTTACAATGGCAGGAAATCAGCTTTATTCAGGCCAAAACTTTAAGATAGAAAGATTTCACTGCTTGGTTTTTTTTCTTGAAAGGAGAGAGCAGAAACTGATCCATAAATTCATAGGTATGAACTACCTTGGGTGTAGCTGCTGATTCAAAGCAAAGCTGAATTTGTCTCAATTTCAACTCTGTGTGTACCCAAAACTTCATTTCTGAGGAACTTGGCATTTTTTGCAGCTGTGATGACTTTTTTTCTTCTTCAATTCCTCTTGGTCTGCCCCTATGCCTCTCAAATATTTACCCTCTTGGCTCTCAGCCCCTTCGTCTCAAATTCCTCCACCCTTTCATAAATTAAACTGTCTTGCAGTTCCTCTCCTTACATTTCCCCCCCTTCTCCTGCAGATTTTCAGCACATCTCAGCCCACATCGCTCTTTTAGACACTATCACTTTCAGCCCTCACTTTCTTCCTGTCTTACCTCCCATTCCCTGCCACATCACAGTCCCAGTGGACCGGGCCAGAGGATAGCAAGAGCGTGGCGTGGAGGTGGATGTAAGGAAGCCTGAGAGAGAGGGTGAGGGGGAAAGAAAGGAGGTAGGATGGAGCAGCAAAGAGAAACCCTTAAGGCTGGGAGGTGTGTGTGTGGGGGTGTGCATGTGTGTGTGTTGTCTCAGCAAAGTAAACCCCTACATCTGTTCCACACTGAATGAGCCAACACATGATGATAGATATAAGGAGGCTGCCAAACACTGTCATGCATCTGAATGTTTTCCATAAGCGTATAATGAAAACAAGTCATAGACAGTGTCCTTTTTGTCCACTTTACTGTCCTGGCATCTGTACATGGAAGAGAAAGTGACAGTGTGTGTTTTTCTCTGATTCTATATTGCATAGAGGCTGACCCTGACTGCTTTTTGCAAGAGCACAACAGTGTTTCAGCTAACAGCCACATATGGAGTAAGACATTATAGTCCCCTGTCTGTCATTTGAGCCTGCAGCAACGACAGAGGGATGCTGGAGCACACACACGCACGCATACACACACACGCACACACACACCTACACACTAACTGGGCCCAAGAGACGGGAAGGAGCGAGATGAAGTTACAGTGGGGCAAACTGGGCTGGCTGTGAGTGAAAGGAGAAAATGGTGGCAAACATTTCAAATTTAAGCAAAGACAGATTTATGTTATGTTCTCGTGCTGACAATCGTTTCCATCAGGAAATCTGTTCTGAATAAAAGTGGCTGGAACTCCCATCAGGCTCTCGCGTTTCAGCACAGAGACCATTCAGACTAATAGAGTGCCTCCAATTATTCATAACCTGCAAACCTTTTCAGATTGTGTCACCCTAAAACATCAAACTTGTTAGAATTTCATGTGGTTGATGAACACAGAGTAGCGACAAGGATATTAATCTAAACGCTTTTACTGTGGTACCCTGAAATAAAATTCTGATTTAGTTTCTCATTTGATAAGCTGCAGAATGCACATTTTCCCAACTAACGTGGTTAAATGCACATGTGAAATAGTCATTCACACAAAGTCAGTGAAGTCATTCATTTAAAACAGTTTTTCCTCACTCTCAGATGTGTCTCTCTCGTTCGAATCCCAGCTTTGCTGTGTGGACTTTGTATGTTCTCCACTTTCTCCAGGTGCTCCAATTACGTCTCCGAGTCCAAACCCATGACTGATTGAGTGTGAGCGTGCATTATAGTTTGTCTTGTGTGTCCCCAGGTTGACCCTGTTGTGGACTGTTGACTTGTCCAGGTTGTTTCCTGCCGTGTTTCCCTTTTCCCTGCTTTGAAAGAAAGGAAACAGCCCCTTTGATGAATCAAGTGATGATGGCAGATCATCAGTCAGAGTCATGCAGAGGCAGCTTTCCTCGAGGTCGGTGGAGGAGATGAAGGAAAAGACAATCTTTAAAACAAGTATTTAAGGATCTTGTTGGGTCCAAATATGTCATAATGTTTTAACAAATAGTCTGGAACACATTTTGAGGATAAAGTCTTAAAACAAAGCTTTGCAATTATTCACCTTTTAATGCACCAAAAAGTTTAGAAAAACATAGTCTTCACTTCAAACTTTCACGCAGAGGAGAAAAATCCCAACGCCGAGAAAGAAATGTTCTTAACAGAATCACAGATGGGACAAGAACTCCTCCCCCTGCTATCATTAGGTTCTACAGCTCCATAGATGACCTGAAACATTACAGCATGACAAACACATGAAAGACAGAAGAAATCTGTGAGAAGGGGAAACCATTTTTCACAACACCGCATATTCTATTGCGCATCAGCTGTTTCTCAGCTGCTAACCAAAGCTTGCTGCGTAATCTGTCATCAACTTACCCCATACCTATTGTTGAGCAATCTGTACTTTTCCTCTTCCCTCTATTTTTGCTTTCACCTTCAGTTATGTCTTCTGCTCGTCCCCATGTCCTGCTGCTCATCCAATCTGTCCAATCCTCTGGCCCTGTCCCACTCTGCCAGCTGGACATGGCCAGTGCCTTCCTACAGGGAGAACAGGTGTAGCGACATACAGTCCACTGAGCACAAAGCTACCTGTGGCATTGAGAGGGCCTGAAACCAAGTATGAGCAAACATGTATGCCCTGTGAAATATACTTTCATTGGCGCATTTTAGCAGGCTGAGAAGCTGAAATAAATAGATCTCTTTACTTCACATACTGATTAGTGCATGCGACACCAAACACCGGTAGAAATAACCAATAATTCTTCCTTCACTTGTAGTCAGCCTACTGGGTAATTACATGTCACTGATAAAGCTTCATTTGCTGCTTCTCAGGGCATACAGGGCTTAATCCTCTCAGTGGTTTAAATGATTGCAACAAAAACACCGATAACATGGGGATATTTGTGTCAGCTGCCTTTACTTATTAACAAGCAGCTCAGTTGCAAGCCATCACCGATGCCATTTACTCCTCCAGCTAGGAGCTTCTGCAACATATTTGTACCTCTGGAAATTTTCAACAATTTGTCATGTTGCACCACTAACGGCAATGGATTTCATTGGGGTTTTATGTGCACGGCCATCACAAAGTAGTGCCTTAATGGCTGATGTAAGTGCATTTGCATTCAGAGTCACTGAGTCCATCTGTAGGAGAACTTTTTTTTGCAGCAGCAGTTAAAGCTGCAGGTCCTATGATTTCCGCAATGCAGAAAATGCAGACAGAATCACGGAAATTGACAGACAAAATGGAATCCACAATAAAATGCAGAGTGACACATGACTATATTTCTTTCTAAATCACTTCACTGAAGCTCTGGCTGTATGTTTATGGTCATTGTCCTGTTGGAAGGTGAAGCTCTGCCCCAGTCTCAATACTTTTTCAGCAGCAATGATTGTCTTCCAGCTTTGCCCTTTATTTAGCTTCGTCAGGCTCTCTATCAAACATGGCCATCCCTGCTGAAGAGAAGCACGCCCGCAGCATTATGGAACCTCTACCATGTTTAGGTGAACTGCTGTACCTTAATGTTTTTGCATCTGTACCATGTTAAGATGACGGACTATATAGTTTTCTAAGAAATATTCAATATTTGGGATATTGTTTAAACTTCTCAATATTTTTCTTGATAGTGATACTACTTTTTGTACTTTCATATAGGGGTTGAATTGACTTTTAATGGTAAAAACAAGAAGAAAAAAAATCTTCACCTTACTTCCACTTTGATGTTAATGTTAAGGCACTGTACTGGTGTGTTCTGCAGCCAGCCAGTTCAAATAGTAAAAAAACAAACAAAAAAGTTATTCTTGTGTTTGTAGTGGGCTGATAAAGGTTTGAAACTCAGTTATTTCCAACATCAAGATTTTCCATTGCAGACATAAACAAACAAGAAAAGGCAGTGAACACAGGCAAGGACATGCATAATACATATCAAATCTACAGGGGGAAAAAAGTACTTTTGTCACCTTTTTTGTTCAATAGTTTGGAAACTATTGAACATTTTGTTTATGATTTTGCGTCAGACATGGGAGCATACAAGCATCCAGATAATGGATCTCAACATTTGCTAAAAGGATACAGATTGATTTGCAGCGTTGTGAAGTTGAGGTTTGATTTGCTTTGCTTGTCTTTTTATTTCAGATGCAGAGAAAAAAGGGCTTGTTTTGTCTCATTTTTCTCTTCAACTCAACGAAGTAGTGATTCCTGCCAAGACCTCTTAGCAACCTTTGACCCGAACGACCTCAGCCCCAATTGATCATTGTAGCACACAGATTAGCAATGAACCATGGGATTTGAAGTTCCTCCTGGTTTCCATCAAAGGTTCCTTGTCTTTTCAAGCTTAATATTTGGCTGCATGGATCAAGTGAGAGTGGACAGTTCATTTACAACAAATTAGTATTGCAAAGTGGCAGTCACTGGTTTTGAAACTAACACTAATTACATTTACAGTTGGAAAATTAACAATTGGATTAAGCGAAACTGATATTTGGATATGAACTTTATCTTAATTGGGGGTTAGAATATCCCTTGAGTTTCATTTTGATATGGATCACTGAAATCCGTCAGTTCTGTGAATGTTTAATGAGCTCTAGATGGAGCGGGGTTGTAATGTGATCAGAGCGTTACGGGTCCAAAGTTAGCTGCTGTCGTGAGGACTCAGGGAGGTGGCTGAGGGTAAGCAGAGGGCCATTGAAATGGATGTGATGTGAATCCACTTGAAGTCTCCGGTGGACTGAAGGGGGGAAGAATTAGATTAGTGGGAGAATGCAATCAGTGTGACTACATTACTGAGTCCGCTGAGTGGGGCAGAGAAAGAAGATGTGACTGACAAGATGTTGGACCGCAAAACTTTTCAAGACTGTTCTGAAAATGCCAGAAGAGACGATGTAGGGGCAAAATGATGAGGATATAGACTTGTGTTATATAGAGCTGAGATACACGTTTACTCAGAAAAGATCCTGTTTTTGTTTTGTAGAAAATTAATCAACCAAAAATAGCTGAAAAGCAATACAGCTTGGTGTGTCAGCTATGAACTCCAATAACAAAAAAAAAAAAAAAAGAGTGAATAGGCTTTGGGTGCGTGAGTGGGGGTTTGCTGAGCGTGCAGGCAGTCTCCTTTTACACTATTTACCCTGACTACAAACCTAATTAGCTCAAATCAGATTTGGTGTTTACACTAGCATCAGGAGATGATTAAGTGAAACCTAACATCCCTGTCTCACGTTCCCCGCTTGTAGTCTTCAAATTTGTTGGTCTTAGAAACTCAAAAACACATGGTAGTACACCCAGATATGTAATGACAACCAGTCACCTTTAAAACATCAGTCCATGCAGTTCCTCCTGCCCTTCTTTGCACATTAACTTGATAGGCCTTGTAAAGCCCAATTACATATTTTTATTGGTTTCTAAAACATTTTGGGATTCTATTATAGTACATAAATCTTTGTTATAATTAGGTCTTTATTTTAAGACTGTAATGATATCAAATATTCTTCTGTCTACTACAAAACAATACTATGTATGGCCTGTCTCGAGAAGCTTCAAAATGCACATCATTTTTAGAAGCAAAAGTGTAGTCGCATGATTATTCAGAAAATCAATTGTTTTTGTTTAAAGATTTTTTTCAATCCAAAAGTATTAGTTTTTTTCCAAAAACATATAGATCATAAAAGTACAATGATTTTATTCTTCCCTGGGTTAATATTAGACTATATGATTTTTTTATATTAGATGAAGAAATAAGTAACTCCCATCTAAATGTTGCTTGCCAACCACCTTAAAGAAGAGGAAGTAAACCCCTGTATTTTTTTTTTATTTGTGTCTAATGGTTACGGTTATGCTGTTTTGAGTTTGCTACTGGGAGACCGGAAGCATAGAAGAAGAAAGAGACCGTGGCGAGGCGCGGGATTGTTTTCATGGAGGAAACATACTTCTTGGGAAACCTAGGTCACGTCGTGTTTGTTTATACCGACGGCGTCATAGTTTGTAAACGAGGCGCATCACGAGGGAGCGAGTTAAACTGTGTTTCTAAGACTCAGCTGTTAAGCTAAGCTAGCACCAAAGCTAATGCTACTATGCTTTTTTTTCCCGATTTGCCATAGCTATTTATTGAATTCATTGTCGCTAGCTGGGGAGGCAATAGGGGTGGAAAGGCTCTCGTTTGGGGTGGCAACTTCTCGGAGTGCTGATGCCTCGCCTGTCCTAAACGCAGCGTCCCTAGCTTTCAGCAGAGCTCTCACCTCAGCATTCAGCCAGGGTTTCTGGTTCGGGTAGCAGGTTTCTGTCTTGGTGCTGATGACATCATCATCAGCACAATTGGAGAATGAAGCCAAGAACAGAGGAGGTGTATTCCTCCAGGTTTACCTCTCCCTCATAAGTAGCTGCCTCTCAGAAGATCTGCCAATCTGTTGACTGAAAACAGTCCTGGAGAACAAAGGCTGCATCTCTGGGCCACACAGTGACTGTCTTCTTCGTTGGTCTAATCAGCCTCATCAGTGGATGATATGCTGGCACCAGGAGGATGGAGATGTGTTTGTAGAGGCCAAGATGAGGGTGAGGAAGAGTTCTGTACGTACCGTGAATGTTGGTGTGGACACAGTCCAGAGTGTAAGATGGATGAAAACTGGGCAGAGTGTCCGTCAGTTTGGCGTGGTTAAAGTCCCCCAGCTCCTGTAAAACGCCTCCGGGTGCTTCATCTGCATTGAGCTAACGGTGTTATACAGCTCCTTCAATGCTCCGTTGCCGTTAGCACCCGGTGGAATGTAAACAATGGTGACGAACACCCCAGTAAACTCCTGAGGCAGATGGGATGGCTGACAGCTGTTAACCAGTCCACAGTTCGTACATCTTTCTGCATTCACTTACATACATTGTCCTGCTCCTTCTGACATACATTGTTTTTTCTGAGTGTTGGTCACGGTCCGCTTGGAATAACTGAATACTGTTGATCTGGAAGGCTCAACAGCATGTTGCTGTTAAGCCAGGTTTACGTTAGGCAAAGAATGGCACAGTCCGTCTCTGCAGAAACTCTCAGCCTCAGATGTAACAAATCCACTATCTTATCCTGTGGGTCCTGTGGGTCTCCGGTCTGACCTCTGGGGGGTTCACAGCGAGTCCTGTTGGTCTCCGGGCAAACGTCCAGGGCTTCGTAGCAAGTCCCGTCCGTCTCCCGGCCTGCTTCCGCCTTCTTCCGTGACTTGGTAGGGAGTCCTGTGGGTCTCCGGTCTTACCTTTATGGTTCACAGCGAATCCTGTTGGTCTCCGGGCAAACCTCCAGGGCTTCGTAGCAAGTCCCGTCAGTCTCCCAGCCTGCTTCCGCCTGCTTCCGTGACTTGGTAGTGAGTCCTGTGGGTCTCCGGTCTGACCTTCAGGGTTCACAGCGAATTCTGTTGGTCTCCGGGCTAACCTCCAGGGCTTCGTAGAAAGTCCCGTCGGTCTCCCCGCCTGCTTCCGTCTGGTTCCGTTTGCTTCCGTGACTTGGTAGGGAGTCCTGTGGGTCTCCGGTCTGACAACTAGGGTTCACAGCGAGTCCTGTTAGTTTCCGGGCTAACCTCAAGGGCTTCGTAGAAAGTCCCGTCAGTCTCCCAGCCTGCTTCCGCCTGCTTCCGTGACTTGGTAGGGAGTCCTGTGGGTCTCCGGTCTGACCTCTAGGGTTCACAGCGAGTCCTGTTGGTCTTCGGGCTGACCTCCACGGCTTCGTAGCAAGTCCCGTCAGTCTCCAGGCCTGCTTCCGTGACTTGGTAGGGAGTCCTGTGGGTCTCTGGTCTGATCTTTAGGGTTCACAGCGAATTCTGTTGGTCTCCGGGCTAACCTCCAGGGGTTCGTAGAAAGTCCCGTCGGTCTCCCGGCCTGCTTCCACCTGCTTCCGTTACTTGGTAGGGAGTCCTGTGGGTCTCCGGTCAGACCTCTAGGGTTGACAGCGAGTCCTGTTGGTCTCCGGGCAAACGTCCAGGGCTTCGTAGCAAGTCCCATCACTCTCCCGGCCTGCTTCCGCGACTTGGTAGGGAGTCCTGTGGGTCTCTGGTCTGACCTCTAGGGTTCACAGCGAGTCCTGTTGGTCTCCGGGCTAACCTCCAGGGCTACGTAGAAAGTCCCGTCGGTCTCTCGAACTGATTCCGCCTGCTTCCGTGACTTGGTAGGGAGTCCTGTGGGTCTCCGGTCAGAACTCTAGGGTTCACAGCGAGTTCTGTTGGTCTCCGGGCTGACCTCCATGGCTTCATAGCTAGTCCCGTCGGTCTCCCCACCTGCTTTCGCCTGCTTCCGTGACTTGGTAGGGAGTCGTGTGGGTCTCCGGTCTGGCCTCAAGGGTTCACTGTGAGTCCTGTTGATCTCCGGGCTCACCTCCAGGGCTTTGTAACTAGTCCCGTCGGTCTCCCCGCCTTCTTCCGCCTGCTTCCGTGACTTGGTAGGGAGTCCTGTGGGTCTCCGGTCTGACCTCTGTGGTTCACAGCGAGTCCTGTTGCTCTCCGGGCAAACGTCCAGGGCTTCGTAGCAAGTCCCGTTGGTCTCTCGGCCTGATTCTGCCTGCTTCCGTGACTTGGTAGGGAGTCCTGTGGGTCTCCGGTCTGACCTCTGTGGTTCACAGCGAGTCCTGTTGCTCTCCGGGCAAACGTCCAGGGCTTCGTAGCAAGTCCGGTCGGTCTCTCGGCCTAATTCTGCCTGCTTCCGTGACTTGGTAGGGAGTCCTCTGGGTCTCTGGTCTGACCTTTAGGGTTCACAGCGAATTCTGTTGGTCTCCGGGCTAACCTCCAGGGCATTGTAACTAGTCCCGTCGGTCTCCCGGCCTGCTTCCGCCTTCTTCCGTGACTTGGTAGGGAGTCCTGTGGGTCTCAGGTCTGACCTTTATGGTTCACAGCGAATCCTGTTGGTCTCCGGGCAAACCTCCAGGGCTTCGTAGCAAGTCCCGTCAGTCTCCCAGCCTGCTTCCGCCTGCTTCCGTGACTTGGTAGTGAGTCCTGTGGGTCTCCGGTCTGACCTTCAGGGTTCACAGCGAATTCTGTTGGTCTCCGGGCTAACCTCCAGGGCTTCGTAGAAAGTCCCGTCGGTCTCCCCGCCTGCTTCCGTCTGGTTCCGTTTGCTTCCGTGACTTGGTAGGGAGTCCTGTGGGTCTCCGGTCTGACAACTAGGGTTCACAGCGAGTCCTGTTAGTTTCCGGGCTAACCTCAAGGGCTTCGTAGAAAGTCCCGTCAGTCTCCCAGCCTGCTTCCGCCTGCTTCCGTGACTTGGTAGGGAGTCCTGTGGGTCTCCGGTCTGACCTCTAGGGTTCACAGCGAGTCCTGTTGGTCTTCGGGCTGACCTCCACGGCTTCGTAGCAAGTCCCGTCAGTCTCCAGGCCTGCTTCCGTGACTTGGTAGGGAGTCCTGTGGGTCTCTGGTCTGATCTTTAGGGTTCACAGCGAATTCTGTTGGTCTCCGGGCTAACCTCCAGGGCTTCGTAGAAAGTCCCGTCGGTCTCCCGGCCTGCTTCCACCTGCTTCCGTGACTTGGTAGGGAGTCCTGTGGGTCTCCGGTCTGACCTCTAGGGTTCACAGCGAGTCCTGTTGGTCTCCTGGCTAACCTCAAGGGCTTCGTAGAAAGTCCTGTCGGCCTCCCCGCCTGCTTCCGTGACTTGGTAGGGAGTCCTGTGGGTCTCCGGTCTGACCTCTAGGGTTAACAGCGAGTCCTGTTGGTCTCCGGGCTAACCTCCAGGGCTTCGTAGAAAGTCCCGTCGGTCTCTCGAACTGATTCCGCCTGCTTCCGTGACTTGGTAGGGAGTCCTGTGGGTCTCCGGTCAGACCTCTAGGGTTGACAGCGAGTCCTGTTGGTCTCCGGGCAAACGTCCAGGGCTTCGTAGCAAGTCCCATCACTCTCCCGGCCTGCTTCCGCGACTTGGTAGGGAGTCCTGTGGGTCTCTGGTCTGACCTCTAGGGTTCACAGCGAGTCCTGTTGGTCTCCGGGCTAACCTCCAGGGCTACGTAGAAAGTCCCGTCGGTCTCTCGAACTGATTCCGCCTGCTTCCGTGACTTGGTAGGGAGTCCTTTGGGTCTCCGGTCAGACCTCTAGGGTTCACAGCGAGTCCTGTTGGTCTCCGGGCTGACCTCTATGGCTTCGTAGCTAGTCCCGTCGGTCTCCCCACCTGCTTTCGCCTGCTTCCGTGACTTGGTAGGGAGTCGTGTGGGTCTCCGGTCTGGCCTCAAGGGTTCACATTGAGTCCTGTTGATCTCCGGGCTCACCTCCAGGGCTTCGTAGCAAGTCCCGTCGGTCTCTCGGCCTGATTCTGCCTGCTTCCGTGACTTGGTAGGGAGTCCTGTGGGTCTCCGGTCTGACCTCTGTGGTTCACAGCGAGTCCTGTTGCTCTCCGGGCAAACGTCCAGGGCTTCGTAGCAAGTCCCGTCGGCCTCTCGGCCTGATTCTGCCTGCTTCCGTGACTTGGTAGGGAGTCCTGTGGGTCTCCGGTCTGACCTCTGTGGTTCACAGCGAGTCCTGTTGCTCTCCGGGCAAACGTCCAGGGCTTCGTAGCAAGTCCCGTCGGTCTAGCAAGTCCCGTCGGTCTCTCGGCCTGATTCTGCCTGCTTCCATGACTTGGTAGGGAGTCCTGTGGGTCTCCGGTCTTACCTTTAGGGTTCACAGCAAATTCTGTTGGTCTCCGGGCTAACTTCCAAGGCTTCGTAGAAAGTCCTGTCGGTCTCCCAGCTTGCTTCCACCTGCTTCCGTGACTTGGTAGGCAGTCCTGTGGTTCTCCGGTATGACCACTAGGGTTCACAGCGAGTCCTGTTGGTCTCCGGGATAATTTCCAGGGCTTCGTAGCAAGTCCCGTCGGTCTCCCCGCCTGCTTTCGCCTGCTTCCGTGACTTGGTAGGGAGTCCTTTGGGTCTCGGGTCTCACCTCTAGGGTTCACAGCGAGTCCTATTGTTCTCCTGGCTAACCTCAATGGCTTCGTAGCAAGTCCCGTCGGTCTCCCCGCCTGCTTCCGTGACTTTGTAGGCAGTCCTTTGGGTCTCCGCTCTGACCTTTAGGGTTCACAGTCAGTCCTGTTGGTCTCCGGGCTATCTTCGAGGGCTTCGTAGCAAGTCTCATCCTTCTCCCGGCCTGCTTCCGCCTGCTCCCTTGACTTTGTAGGGAGTTTTGTGGGTCTCTGCTCTGACCACTAGGGTTCACAGTGAGACCTGTTGGTCTCCGTGCGAACATCCATGGCTTTGTAGCAAGTCCCGTTGGTTTCTCGGCCTGCTTCCGTGACTTAGTAGTAGGAAGTCCTGTGGGTCTCCAGTTTGAGTTCTAGGGTTCACAGCAAGTTCTGTTGGTCTCCGGGCTAACCTCCATGGCTTTTGTAGCAAGTCCCGTCGGTCTCCCGACCTGCTTCCGCCTGCTTCCTTGATTTGGTAGGGAGCCGTATTGGACTTCTGTTTGAATTCTAGGGCTCACAGCGACTCCTGTTGGTTTCCGCGCTAACCTCGAAAGCTTCGTAGCAAGTCCCATCGGTCTCCCGTCCTGCTTCCGCCTGCTCCCATGACTTGGTAGGGAGTCCTGTGGGTCTCTGCTCATACCTCTACGGTTCACATTGAGACCTGTTGGTCTCCGGGCGAACCTCCAGGGCTTCGTAGCAAGTCCTGTCGGTCTCCCGGCCTGCTTCCGCCTGCTTCCGTTACTTCGTAGCAAGTCCTGTCAGTCTCCCGGCCTTCTTCTTCTTCTTCGTGTGAGAGGAGGGTGAGTGGAGAGCGGAAGAAGAGCGAAAGAGAGAGCGATTGCATATTTTCTATCTTTGACTTTTTTCTTACTGTTTCCTTCACTTGGTGTTCATGTTAATTGTTTTTGTTGTGATTTTGTGTTAAGTTTTGTAACGTTTTTAGGGTTTTTTGTTTGGGTTCGGGTGTGGCCATCAGGCGTGCCTGGCTGGCCAGCGTCTGACGACGCCATGGTGGTTGGTGGCGTGGTTTTTTCAACGCTAACGCGGAAGAACGCGTCAGGGTGGTCGCCGGTTCTCCTTGTAGTGTGGAGGAAGTTTATCTGGCTGTTTGAAAGGTGATTGGACATGGGTCCATGAAGTCGGCAGCTCTCATGAGTGGAGCTGTCGTCTTGTTTGTGGAGAAAGTGGCGCAAGCTCAACAGTTGGTGGAGGTAGGCGTCTCTGTTAACGGCTTGTTCTTACAGGTGACGCCGCTAACCTTACCTTCAACTAAGGTCACTTTATATAACGTTCCTCCATTCATCAGTGACGAGTTTCTCATCAAAGAGTTGTCTCGGCACGGTAAGGTGGTGTCACCCGTTAAAAATTACCATCTGGGTGTAAATCGCCACTATTAAAACATGTTGTCTCCCAAAGGAGACAACGGTTCATGATTTTAAATCGGAGGGATGAAGAACTCAACCTTAGATTTTATGTTAGAGTAGATGATTTAGATTACATGTTGATGTTGTTTGCTACGTCCTCTAACATGAAGTGTTTTGGTTGCAGTCAGGAGGGGCACATTATTAAGATGTGTCCCGACAGTGTCCCGAGTGCAAAGCAGCAGCCCGCTGCTGCTGAGCAGGTGGGGAGCCCACCTGGTGAGGCTGGAGCAGTGGAGGACCCCGCTGCCACAGCGGAGGATTCCGCAGCGGCTGCGGCGGAGGAACACGCGGCAGCTGCGGCGGAGGAACCAGCGGTGGTGATGGGGGAGCCCACTGCAGAGGAGCAGGCGGAAGGTACTGTTGAGATGTCGGTAGTGGAAAGTGAGAAAAGTGTGAAAATTACTGTAGGTGTGGGAAAGGATGAGAGCACAGTGTTGTGTGGTGATGGGGTGAATGGTGGTGGGGATGGGGTGAATGGTGGTGGTGATGGTGAAAGTGAAGTTGTAGAGAGGGATAGTGTGCAGGGAGAGCAGCAGGTGGAGGTGAGGGGCGATGAGGAGCATATAGTGCGTGGAGATCAGGGAGTGAAAGGAGAGGTGCTGTTGGAGGTACAGAACAGTTCGGAGTCGATTTATGGAGCTGAAGTGACAGGAGAGACAGGCAAAGCAGAGGAGGCGATGGAACTACAGGCTTCGGCCCAGTTAAAGAGGCGAATCAAACGAAGGAATGTGGTGACTGCTGAGCAGGCCAGTAAGCTAGCTGCACAAAATAAAGACATGTCAGACAGCAGCGACAATGAGAGCTGGGTCTCTGATGCCAGCGAGGTTTCCACATCACAAAATAGCAACAAACAACCTAGATACCCTGTAGAGGCTTTAAAAACATTTTTAGAGGATAATAAAGGGGTGAAAGGAGTAAAAATTGAAAGCATTTTTCCTAATTTAAAAATGTTTCTCTACTCAGCAAGATACTACATTAGGAACAAAGAACTTTCAGGTTTGACAGATACAGACATTTTTAGACTAAAGAAAAAAGTGACTCAAGTTAGAAATCAACTTTCGAGTTAAATGATGCACAATAGATTTTTAACATCATTTATAGTCTTCTTGTATTTTGTTTTTAGCTTCTTACCCAATATGGATTCTTTTAAAATAGCATCTTTACATTTTAACGGTGCGAGGGAGGCTGGAAAACAAGCTTTAATTTATCAAATGTTGAACCACAAGAAAATTGATGACATATATTTACAAGAAACGCACAGCGATCATTTAATAGAGACAGACTGGGCCAGAGAGTGGAGGGGGGAGGTCATTTTAAGTCACGGCACCTCCCAGAGTGCAGGGGTGGGCTTCCTCTTTTCCAGAGCGTTCACCCCAAACTCAACAGAAATTGAACATGTTATTCAGGGTCTTTTAGTGTCTTTTAGTCAAGAAAAAGTTTGATCATTTTAGTATAGTTTTTATTAATATTTATGCTTCTATCACCAATGCAGAGAAAAGGCGTTTTAATGAAAAAATTGGGGAACGGTTGGGTGATTGTTGGTCTGAGGACTTTGTTTTTAGAGGTGGAGATTTTAATTGCACTGAAAATGAGTTTTTAGACCGTAATCATGCAGAGCCACATCCAGCGGCCCAACATGCTCTGCGGCAGCTGGTCTCATCTAATGGCCTGGTGGATGTATGGAGGAGGATGCATGCAGGCTCCAGGCAGTATACATGGTCCCACATTAAGGAAAATAGCATCTCTTTAGCCCGTCTTGATCGTTTTTATTGTTTCAAACACAATTTTAATGTGTTTAAAGCATACCAGATTTTACCAGTGGCTTTTACGGATCACTCGTTGCTTTTGGGTAGTGTTTTTATCAGAAACATTTTACCTAGATGCGCTTACTGGCATTTTAACTCATCCTTAACTTATGATCAGGGTTTTAAGGAGGTTTTAAGTTATTTTTGGACTGGTTTTAGACAGAGAAAGTCTGATTTTACCAGTCTTAAACAGTGGTGGGACTATGGAAAAGTACAGATAAAACTGCTGAGTCAACAGCACACTCTCAATGTCACCCGTGACATTATCGTGGAATTAGAAAAACTTGGTGAATCCACAGGAAATCGAGAGCATATTGAAGCTCTCAAATCTAAAAGGCTAACTTTAGCAAACCTGCTGGAGAATAAAGTCCAAGGCGTATTGGTCAGGTCCCGAGTTCAGAACATCACAGAGATGGATGCTCCCTCTAGCTTTTTCTTCAGCTTGGAGAGGAAGCACGGGCAGAGGAAGCTTATCCACTCCTTGCTGTCGGACACAGGGCAGCAACTGAGTGAACCAGGTGAGGTCAGGAAGAGGGCTGTGGAGTTTTACCGTTCTCTGTTCCACAGTGAATACAAAGAGAATGAGGAACTGTTCCGGGAGTTCTGCGATGAACTACCCCAGGTTTCTGAGGAGACCAACTCCGAGCTGGAGCGCCCCCTGGGGCTCCAAGAACTCCACACAGCCCTCCTCAGCATGCAGGGCCAGAAGTCCCCAGGCGTTGACAGGCTCACGGTTGAGTTCTACAAGGCCTACTGGGACATTCTGGATAAAGACCTGCTCGACGTATATAATGAAAATCTGTCCGCCGGTTCACTCCCCTTGTCCTGCCGCAGGGCGGTCATCACACTGCTGCCCATAAAGGGTAACCTGCAGGACATCAAGAACTGGCGCCAGGTGTCCCTCCTCTGTACCGACTACAAGATCCTCTCCAAGGCCCTGGCAACTAGGCGGGGGAAAGCTATGGAGCAGATCATCCACCGGGATCAGACCTATTGCGTCCCCAGCAGGTCCATGGTAGATAACATCTACCTGATTCGGGACATTTTGGAAATCTCCGTTTCATTGGGTTTACAAACTGGCTTGATTTCATTAGATCAAGAAAAGGCATTTGACCGCGTTGAACACGGCTTCCTCTGGAAAACCATGAGGGGGTTTGGGTTCAGCGAGGGTCTCATTGCCAAGATCCAGGTGCTGTACAGAGACATTGAGAGTGTGCTGAAGATCAAGGGTAGCCTGTGTGCTCCTTTTAGGGTGTGTAGAGGCGTTCGACAGGGCTGCGCGCTCTCGGGGATGCTCTACGCACTCTCCCTGGAACCCCTCCTCCAGAAAATACGCTCGAGTGTTCATGGTCTGGTTTTACCTGGTTTTAGTAACAATATTGTTTTATCTGCCTATGCTGATGATGATGTTGTTTTTATAAAAGATCAGCAAGATGTGAATGTTTTAACCAAGATCACAGAAAAGTTCTCTGCACTGTCTGCTGTGAGGGTGAACTGGGGAAAGAGTGAAGCCCTGGCCGCTGGTGAGTGGTCTGCTGGGCTCCCGGTTCTCCCTCAAGGTCTCATTTGGAAAAGAGATGGTTTTAAGTATCTTGGTGTTTTTTTAGGCAGCAAAGATGTTGTAAGCAAAAACTGGGAAAATGTTGAACAAAAAATTAAAAATAAATTGTCAAAATGGAAATGGCTGCACTCTCAAATGTCATATCGAGGTAGAGTGCTAGTTTTAAACAACCTCGTAGCATTACAGCTGTGGCACAAGCTCTCTGTTCTAGACCCACCACCTGGCCTGCTAGTGAAAATACAGTCGGAAATGGTCGACTTCTTCTGGAACGGTCTACACTGGGTGCCACAGTCTGTTGTTTTGATCAAGAGAGGAGGGGCGCCAGGGCCTTGTCTACCTGGCCAGTAGAACAGCTACTTTTTGTTTACAGTTTTTACAGAAATATTTAACAGGTTCTCCTGTGTGGACAGATGTGGCCAGTTGCATCCTTAGATGTGTTAATTTTCTGGGACTGGATGCTGCTCTGTTTTTAACTGATTTTAGTCTTTTAAAGTTAAAAGGGTTGCCTCGTTTTGACCAAGATGTTTTTAAATCCTGTGCTCTTTTTAAATTGAAAAGAGCAAAAACATGTAATTCTCTGCATTGGCTTTTAGAAGAACCTCTAGTGTGCGGAGCAAAACTGGACGTCAGCGACAGCAGCGTGCCTGGACTGTCGGAGGTCTTGCCCAGATCCGGGACGGTGATCCTGCGGCGTCTAGTGCAGGTAGCCGGCCCAGAGTTCTCTGGCATCCAGGAGGTTGCCACGCTGCTCGGAGTCAGGTCTGCCAGACTTGTAAAGCGCTTCCTGGAGCGACTGAAAGAGCGACTAACGGCTGAGGAGAGACGGCTCCTGCAGCTACACACAACTAAAGAGTGCCTGCCTGACTCGAAGGACCCGTTCCCGGACGTGGTCCTAGATCCAGGTTTTGAGAAAGACGGACAGCCCCTGCTGCAGAGCGACGTGCCAGAAATTGACTTATGTATGCCCAGTCCAAAGGCCCTGTACAAATCCTGTGTGAAAATTGTGAACAGAAGGACTCTCAACGGAAAGTCAGGCTGTGTCTGGAGTAGCAAATTTGGAGGGCTGAAACCGCAGTGGAGGACTTTATACAAGCCTCCAATAAAAAAGAGAACTGGTGACCTACAATGGAGGATCCTTCATGGTGCCATTGCCACAAACTTGTTTTTGTCTGTCATCAGTCCTGGGGTTTTAAACGAGTGTCCATTTTGCAGTTTTTCCGAGAATGTTTTTCATGTTATTATGGATTGTGCACGTTTGACTAGTCTTTTTAATTTTTTAGCGAAAATGTTTAACCTTTTTAGCGTGGTTTTTACTAGTTAAATTTTCTTACACGGCGTCAGTGGCGGAGCTAGACTTTTAAAGTTGGGGGGGCCAAGGGGGGGCCAGGACTACCTCTGGGGGGGCAAAATTTTAAATGTGTGTGTGCACATATATATAATTTTAAAAAATAACCAAACTGAATATTTGGTTAGTTTTTAAGCCCCTCTGTCATTTGACATGTTATAATTAACACCTTTGACTGTCGCACATGGAGACATGATAGACTTTACGCAAAGAGTTCATCACAGAGGAAACTAAAATCAATCAAATAAAAGATCCTTTCTGAATATCATCTCATGGACACTGAACTAAATGCGTCTTTCTGACCGGGAGCTGACAGCGTGTTGAAGAGTTATGGACACCTTGGTTAGGAAACTCTGTTGTGGCAGGTAATTTGACGGGTAACAATATTTCGGGTCAAACCAGAACTGTTTGCCTGATGGTGGTTCGGGCTTCTAATGAGTTTACATTTAATGAGTTTGGAGCACACAGAGAAAACCTAAAGAGAATGTGATCTACTTATTGTAGTTTAAGTAGAGGAATAGCAGCTGACTGTTGAGAGAGGAAATAAATTAAAGTGCAGATCCGTTAGGCAGAAACAAGCGCAGAGCGCTGGGCAATAAATGCGCATAAATGCTCCACCGTTACGCTCCAATCAATCCCACATGAGATGACAAACGCCAAATATACAATATATAGTTACACTGCTTACGTTAATGGTGTTTTAAAAACAAAACCAGTAAAAACTTAACCTAGTTAATATGTCAGATTCCCTCCTCACCCTCGTCTTGATAAGAACAGAGAGCTGTCCGCTGGTTTCTGTCCAGACTGTGATCAAGCGCAGCTGACCACTTGGTGCGCAGACAGTTTCAACTTTACGCACAGAGAACATCGTGGAGATCATTATTAATCATTATAAGAACAATATCAGTCAGAGAATCATCTCTGATCTGGACGCTTTAACGGACCAGAGACTTTGGTGCTCCTAGCGCAGCTGATCTGCTTCTGCGGGGTTTTTCTCCCGCAGAGGGAAGTGATGCGGGATCAGGAAACGATCAGAGTTCTGTCGTCTTCTAATCACGTCATTTCGTGAATTGTTACCTGATTTCAAAAACGTTCTAGCAGAGAAATAATAAATGTTTCGTTTGATGACTACAAATTGGAAATAAAATTATCTTTTTCTTTGACGGACAACAAAAAAAACTCCAGCGCAACCTCTGCTCCAAACAGCGAACATTGTCGGCCCCTCTTCGTTTTTTTCTCTTTTTTGCGGAGGATCAATAAATAACTTATTGGTGTTTTACCATCACCACCAGGTATGAAGTGCTTTAGCCTTTGAATTGCACCACAGCGCAGCATAACTGAAACACCCAGGAGAAGAATATCAGCTTGTTTTTGTGTGTATAAAGGAGGCTGGTATCGCGCCTGATAAAAATCTATTTATTTATGTCATCACATGGACTTATATAAAGTTTTATACATTTTTTTTTTATATATTTATTATTGTTTTTCTTCTTTAGATATTAGGTTGGCTTAGAATGATTCCAAATAATGTACAGAAATGACCTGGTGCTGTTACATGTCAATCATCTGGGGGGGCCACTAGGGGGGCCAATCAGATGACAGGGGGGGCATTGGCCCCCCTGGCCCCCCCTCTGGCTCCGCCACTGCACGGTGTACCTTGCAGTCGAGCCACAAGTTTTAAATCCCACTCTGTGGAAATGTAATGTTACAGCCAGGTTAAGGTTGGAGTTTTGCTTCCACAGAGCCACTGGAGATTTAAATAGCTTCTTGCAATTGTGGGGTTTCAAGAGTGTATTGTGCAACGTTACTGAAAGAAAAGAATTAGCATTTAACAAGCTGCTGATGTAAATATTTTTTTGTTGCGAGTGTTTTTGTTGTTGTTTTTCTGTTTGTGTATCTAATTGTGTAAAGTCTTTATTTATTTTGGTAATATAATTGTAAATAAACATTTTGTTAAAAATCAAAAAAATCTTCTGCTTTTTTGTTACTGGAAACCATATTCAAACACAGGGCCATGCAGAGACCACTAAAGGGGCAGGTGCTCAAAAATAAAAAAAAAGGGCACATCTAACCGCATTCTAGGACACAATATGAACAAAGCCACACAGCTTTCAGAGTTTAATAAACAAGGATAAATTACAAAATTGTGAGATATACAATCAAAGCTAAGGATAAATAGAGAGCATAACACTATGCCTATGTAAGATATTTTATTAGTAATTTATTTCTGCAGGTCTATTTTGTTATAGGAAAGTATTGCAATATTTAAACCCATTTAGCAAACATGTAAATCAGAGCTGGACCACTAGACATATTTTGTCTTTACAGAAGTACACTATTAAAAATATAAACAAAGCACAATACAACCTTTTAGTGACTGTAATCTATAAAAGAGCTGCCTGTTTGCTACACTTGCAGTGGAGCTGAATATGGTCCATTCAGGAAAGCAGAGCTGCACCAAACTTTAACGTGGAACTGCAGAAAAACGAAAAAAACAAAAAAAAAACAAAAGCAATAATGTAATTGTTAATGCATGTCACCATGTGAAAAGTTTTCCTTAAAAAACTTAAAATTAAAATCACACATTTATGTCTCATGAAGTAATTTTTTTTTGCAAAACAAACTTATTTGTGCATGTCATAAATCTTTTCTTGCTATTCTAAGTTTTTGTTTGTGATTCAAAGTTTTGCTTGTGATTCTCACATGATGTCGGGGGCAGGGCCTAAAATCACAACAAAAGATTTCTGATGTGTGCAAATAAATGTTTATGTTTGGCAAATAACTTTAAGTTCACGAGACAAAAATTAGTTCTTTAATTTAAAAAAAAGTTTTTTAAACTTGGTCCTACAAGTCATTCTTCTTGGATGAACACTCACTACTGCAAGCAGCTGTGTTAGAAATGAAATCTTTGTGTATCTATCCTGTAATTAATATGTATCTATTAATAAATTAATTGATGTTGTGTAGAGTTCTGTAAAAACTATTGTAAATAGCTTATCTTGAGAAATCTACATCTGTGCAACTTTTACATTTAAATTGCTTCTTTTTGTAAATTTTACACATCTGGCAACAAAGTATGTGGAGGAGAGGAAATGCTAAAATTAAAGCTGCCATTGTGCAACAAAGACATAAGGTTTATGGCCGTTTCTTGCAAACATCTATGTAAATAATAATTATATTAAACACTGTACATGGTTACTACATTACACAAACATAATTATCACAGTTAACAATTTAAGTCATTGATAGAGAAAATGTATTTAGAAAAGGCATATCAATTTTATTTCATCAGTAGGTGGATTGTTTCATTTAATGTTTCAAAATGAACTCCGGTGGCGTTTTAGTCTAGATTTAGTGTAGGGACTTTAAAACTGGGGTGATGTGCTCTACCTTTCTGGGTTTAGTGAGAACACAAGTAGTAGCATCCTGGAGCTGATAGATTTTTTTTCTTAGGCACCCCTGTCAAGACACTGTTGCAGTAATCAAGGTGACTAAACACACGGATGAGTTTCTCTAGATCTTGCTGAGACATTAGTCTTCTAATCCTGGAAATGTTCTTCAGGAGATAGAAGGCTGACTTTATAACTGACTTTATGTGGCTCTCAAGGTCACTACATCTCTACACCCAGATTTTGAGTCTGATCACTAGTTTCCAGCAGTAATAACGTAAGCTCTGTGTTGACTGTAGAAAGATAATGACTTCGGTTTTGTTTCTTTTCAGTTGGAGAAAGTTGTTGCACATCCGCACATATATCTGATTTAAGCATCTGTTCAGTGCTTGGGTGGGTTCAGGGTCACCTGGTGACATCATAATGTATCATCTGCATAGTTATGGTAGCTAAATAAATAATGGGAATACATTTCCGAATCTTGTCAATTTACACAGTGGTCAAACTCTACTGGATTAAACCAAATTGTCAATAAAAGTTCATTTTTTCCTTCTGTTAAATAGCACAAACCTAACAGCGGCAGCATAGCATGACACCAGTGTGTTTCTAGGTGAAAAGAGCCTCTGTAATTTGTCTGAGGTGTAGTTCATCTCACCTCTCACAGATTCACTCCAATTTGGCAATGTGACAACTTCAGTTCCTGGCCCATAGAGTGGGTTGAGCAATTTGGACCACGGCACACTGCCTTTGTTCATTCACACATTACACCAATGTACAACAAAGGTGTTTCTGGCAACTTTTAGAGAGATTATTTGTAATATTGCCTTTATTCAGAAGAAGAAATGTCAAAACCACACACTATCTCTGGATCTGAAATAAACCCTACAAAAGTTAAATGTTCAGTTAATGTAAATGCACTTTCGTTTAAACAATCCCAAAAATTCCTGTTTATGTTGCCTCAAATGACTCATGGCTTATCCAAGGTCAAATATGTACAGATCTAACCTGACCATTGCCTTTCTATACAATTCCACTCAATTCTCGTCTTCAACAGTATCTGGAATTTCTTCCATTGAACTTGATTCCCCCTGTTAAAATTTAACCTGGCCAATCAGTGAACAATCTGAATTATGACGTGGATTTTCTGCGTTGTTTTAGTATTGTCTGCCTGCTGTGTGACAATGGCAGGAGAAGGAATGAACAAAGCCATTCAGTCCATGTTGGCCACACTTCTAAATGTTGAATTAACATAAACAGCCATCTTGTTTGGCTCAGCACTTCTCACAGTGGGGGATGATTGTTTCCAGTGCAGGTTATTTTAGGAAACCTTCATAGAGTTGAAATGGTGCATTAGATATATCACAGCCAAATGTTGATTGGATTAAATTGAAAATTTCACCAGAGTCCACACTGTAATGGACTCTGGTGAGTGATACACAAAACAAATAACTAGTAAGTAATCGTTTCTCAATAGCCAAGGGTTCAGATCTCCTATGAAGCCAAGCATAGAACAAGGGGCTGGTTTTTACAGCACAGATTATTTTATTACAAACAAACAAACTTTTTTCCAAAAGGCAGTGTGCCATTTTCACTGTAGTCAAGAGTTAATTTTGTTCTTGCTGGAATCCCCACTTCGAAGACCTTCAGGGCTGCAGAGCTGTAGACCACAGCATAGCACCGTCTTGTTGTTAAATCACCCCAGGACTGGGTGTGTACTAGCGTAGAAAGTCTAGAACTAAAACATGCATGATGTCGGCCCTCAAGGACCGACTTTGGGCACCACTGGTTTAGAGTGACCAACTATCTATCCAACCACTGTCTATAACCTGTTATTTTAATGCAGGGTCATGGGAAAGCTAGTGTCTATCTCCGTTGACCTTTATGCGAGAGACGGTGTACATCTTTGACAGGACGCCGTTCTGTCACAGGGTGACAGATATGGAGAGGTTTTAAAATGGTGGTCTATGAAGAATGATGGAGCTCCTGCTATTCCCCAACCCCAAAAAATGGCTCACAATTTTTGACTCACATTTTTTTTAGCAACACTTAACCTCTGTCTTAGCAGTGTGAAACCAGCATTTGGATTAAAGAAATTACTTATGGGGTGTGGATTACAGTACAAGGGAGTACAACAGCTGTGTTGGTAAAAATAGAGCCCTCCTCGCTCACCAACTAACTGACCAACTCAAGTCTTTTAATTCAATATTGATATTAAAATCAGTAATTTGATGTAACTGAAAATAAAAGCTATGTTTTAAAAGTTAATTATTTGAGTTATATTTAATATTAAATACCGAAATGCAGAAGGATCTTATGTTTCATTACTTGTAGAACCATGGGTATGACCAACCCCCCTGTAGCCGGCCATCCCTCTTGTACAGCTTAACAGCCCCAAATCCAACCCAACCGGTTAATCCCAACATCTGCCTCTTCGACCCCCAACCTCCTAGTCTTTTATGCCCACATACATCTCAGAGCCAAGTACAACCCCCACACTTATGCTACCCAGGCCTACAGAGAAAGCAAACAAAGTGGAAGTAAATGGGCAAACATGAATCTAAACACATATTGTTTGGTGTCTGGACCCCTTTCTTCCCTGCGTTGATTTTCGTCTGCGTATCGGGTTTAGCTGCTTGCCTCCCACAGAAACGAGAAATCATAACAAATCTCCTGCACATGCCTGAAACTATACATACATCGGCAAAATATGTTAACAAATGAGTGTGGCTTTGGCTGGAGTGCCCACATTGTGGGTTAAACACGAGCTATTCAAATGAAATTTTGCATGAAGAAGGCAGTGAAGGATATATTTCAGTTGCTGTTATACATCCTTTGAAGTTCAGCTGGAATTTAAAACACTCTCATAATGCCGCTTTCCTGATTATAACCACATAATGAATTCCCAGCTAATTTGTTCTATCTTTTTAAATTACACCCTATGAGTTCCTCGGGGTGTAAAATGACTTCTTCCTCTTGATGGTTTACACAGGCTGCGTAGATCAGAGGATCAGTGTGTGAACTGATCTGTGTGTTTGTATATGGAACATGTGTGTTTGTGTGTGTGTGGGTGGATGTTGTGTGTAAGTCTGCAGAAGCTGTGAGAACTAACATTCCCTGTGATGACTACATGGCCATTCAGAGGGGAGACTGGTTGTATTAGCAACAAACCTGTTATTGTTTCACCCACATCAGCATCTTCTGCATGCTACACACACACACGCGCGCACACACACACAATGCCAAGGCTTTTGCCAGGATCAAAGGCAGGAACTGGGAATGACTCAGAGTCCAAACTGTGACAATAGCTACACACATTATTCGTCTTCGTCTGGGTCCGTTTTTGTGGCTCTGACGGAGCTGCAGCGGTTCTTCCCATGACCAAATCCTTCACAAACTGGGTTACTCACTTTATGTTTTAGAACTGAGAGGAATCTTGGACAGCCCACCGGAACAAATACGGTTGCCAGCGCAGCTCAGTTTCTGTTCCAGTCTCAAGGGTCTTTTGGGAAAGGTACAAAATCTCCCAACAGTAAAAAATATTTGCTTTGACTCTTCACTCAGTAAGACTCGGTAGCTTTATGCAGTGCATATAAAACTACAACATGTGAGAGACCATAAAGAACACAAACTAGGAGTCTGAATGTAAATTATTTTACAATTAATCAGTCCCCTTTCCTCTCATGCCCTTTGATAACATTCAGCACAACTAATTGCCTTCAGAAATCCCTTATTTATTAAGTTACTTTGTGTGCAAAATAATCTTTTCTTTTTTGTATAATGCCTTGAGATTTTATTTATTGTAAAATTGCGGTATATCAATAAACTTGAATTGAACTTCAGGTGATTTGAGGTTTATTAGAGGACATTGGGACAAGTGTCGAAACAAGGCACCATTCCTACAATGATAAATGGTGGTAAAAGCATAATTATGGTTAAGATTTAAATTTAATTTAATTACATGTTTAAAGGTTAATAGCAATAAGGACATCTAATCATCAAGGTAATCAGGATATAAAAGACTCCAAATATTACAGGTTTTTAAAAGCTCATAAATAGAAGTTGGAAAAGTAAACCTTTTAACAGCTATTTGTAAGTAAATTTACCTCTGCATAAAAAGCCTTTGGTTCCTTTTCATCTACATTTGGTTTCTTGAATCCGTAGATTTTATTTTTTATTTCATGTTTTTTTTCATAAAATATGTTTTGAGAGTTTATATCCAAGAAGCTTCATTGGATAAGCTCAGAGCAACATTCACATGGACTGAAGTGCTGCTTCGTCAGTTCCTCTTAATATTAATGCTTACTGGCACAATTTACAAATGGGCTTCACAAATGTTCTTGAACTTGGACAAAATTTTTTTCGCATAACTGTCCTTGTATTCTAATAATCCCATAATTTCTTTGTTTTTCCTGTCAGATTCCTGCTGTTGCATGAATGCCAAGAATTAAAAAGCTTTCATAAATCCACCGCTGACTAAATGCCTGCTATCAAACAGACAGTAGCATTTAGGTAATTCATTATTTATCGTACCTGATATTTGCCATGACACTCAAAAAAAGGGGGTTTAGGTTTTTTTTGGCTCGGCATACTCTTTGAACTACAATTGATGTATTCCTGGTGCCTGAATTGGAACAAACGTAAGATGAAAGAAGTAAAATAGGGAAAATATACAAAAATTAGAAATTGCAAAACCAAATCGTAAAAGTTAATCTACAGCTCTGATGCACTCTGCCTTAAGCTATCCCCCACACAAACTGTATCCAATTTAGGGAATTTTGTCGAATGTGTCCACGAGGAATCCAAGTGCTGTTTCTTGTCACAACCTCAGTGTAAGCAGCTCAGGTTAGTACTTGTAACACTACTGATCCTCTTTAATACTCAAGCTCCCTGAAGCCACTGTCCTCATAAATTTAATAATCTGGATACCGATCGCAGTCTGCATGTAGACCAGATTCTGTGCCACTTAAACTAGAAATGATTACATTTCCAGCGAAAATGCAGTGTGAATGCTGTGAGCTGAATATTTTTAGTGAAAATTGCAAAGCATTTGAAGTTGACTGCAAAACACTTACAGAAATGTAATATATAGGCAGAAACAGCAAAATAAAGCAAAAGCCTGCAAAATGCAAATAAAACTACATTGACATAGTCCATTCAGTGTGCAAAAAGCCCTTGCAAAAATTAAATTAGCTGGAATTAGGGTTGGAAGGAGGGTTGGCATTTGGGTTGGAATTAGATTTGGAGTTAGGGTTTGAATTAGGACTGGAAGGATTAGGTCGGGAACCCTCAATTACTGGGCCAGTGTTTTTTATGAAAACTGTAAAAGATATTAAAAAGCTGAATAAACCAAAGCAGTTGAAGGATGTGACTACATTTTAAAGTTTGAATGGCATTTTCTAGCTGAAAATACATGGAAGTAATTAGCTGAAAACTACTGAAAAAGTGGAGGAGCTCAAGAGTTCCCTATTCTCTCCTTGTGCTTGGAGATTTCTGCTCTGCCCCCACTTGGCAGGACATGCAATCACTCTTCGTTTTTGTACTTGTTTTTGTTATCCGTCCTTTTGACTTGATGTCATTATTTTCTTGTTAGATTTTTTCCTGATGTTTTAAATGTCTTCTTCATCTCTTTCCTCTCCCAACACACCACCCACAGGCCTCAGCCTTTCCATAATCTCTCTAAGTCTCACTCTTGACCTCACACCCAGCAAAGGTCATCTGACCCTTGTTCTTCAAACTTCACCTCATGTATTCTTCTGCCCTGACACGAAAGCAGAACTGAAGACCTCATTTATCTTTTTTACCCACTTCCTCTCTCTTGGCCTTTCTGTGATCTCTTCCTGTTCTCCTGGGTTCAGATGCATCGGAAAGCAGGAATGGAGAGTAAAGGTCTAACGACCCTTTTCCACTAGCACCTAGCTCAGTGGCTCGTTCTGGCTCAGTTCTACACAGTTTCCATTTAAATTGAGCAACAGCTCCAGTGGGGTGGGGGGTTGACACTCAGGGCTCCTTCACACCAGCCCTTTTTAGTCCACTTTAATCAAATGTTTGTTCGTATGCCTAGAAAGTCAGACTAGCTTGGGCAGGTCATGGGCAAATAAACTTTGATGCAGACCAGAAATGCGAACACTGGTCCGCCTAAAAGCCTAGGTCTATGTTCAATTAAAGTGAACTCTGGTGTGATTCGAGCACATATCTGAATGCCAACCAGACCGGCGACTGCACATGGCACTCTTGGTCAGTAGGATCAAAACAAATGTGTGGTCTGTGCTGGGAAACAAGTCAATTTAAATTGGCTCTATCAGTTATGATGTAAATGGTTGTTGATTGCTATAAAAGTGTGTAGTTTCTATTTAACTTGAAACAAAAACTGTAAACATTATTTAGGGAGCATGTGTGTATTTGAGTCTGTATATTTTATATTTATTGCAAACCCCCAATTAACACTACCCAATTCTTGATTCTGAAATTTATTGAAGCTGTTTGTTGAAGAACCAGTACAAACCGTAAAAAGAACAATTCAAATACATCATTACAAAAACAATCAAATTCACATTGTGTGTAAATGCATGTTAACTTTTCATCAGCCCTGTACATGCTAGTTTATTATTGCATCTGTCACTTTCTTTTTTATTTTTCATTGTCTTGATTTTTTATTTTTTTCAGCAGCAGCGATATATATTTTTAAACTGGTCGTAGTGGAAAAACCTTCGGGTAGAGTTAAAGTTGATTTCTTTGACTTGGAACTCAAATAATCTGACTTCTAACTACAAACAAAATGTACTACAACTTTACAGTCTATGCTTCAAAATTAAACAAGAACCCGCCTGCTCCAGAGTGAAAGTCATCATGAATATTAAGTCAAAGTTGAATACCAACATGACATGCGATATTATGAAGCATAATCTGAGTTGATGGCAGAAGCCATCCTCCACAGATGAGAGCAAATTGTGAACATGTCAGCAAATGTCTTTCACTTAATTATCATTCTCCTTGCTAGCTGGGACATGGGTCAGAGTAGCTGCTGAGTGATCTTACAGTTGAACAAACATTCACATACATGCACGCTTTCTCATACACATCAGAGGGAAGTGCAACACTCAGTGTATCAAGGGGGACTTTGATGTTCCTGCTTTTGCTGGACAGCTGCGTCTGATGAGAGGGGAACGCAGACGCAACGAGCTTTGGCAGCTTTGGCTAATTGAACTGTTCACTCGCTCATCATATGGGGAAAAAAAAAGCTTAGACATCCAAGCTGTGTGTGTGTGTGTGTGTGTGTGTGTTAGAGAGACGGGGAAACTAAGGGAGACATAAAGGGATAGAAATGAAGATCTCACTCCCGCTCAGGTGTTCCCATCTTCTTCGCACTCCATTCCCACTTCTGCTCCACCTCCTTATCACGCTCCTCTCCCTCTTTTCTTCTGACCTCCACCTTTTGTTGATCCGCCTCCCTGAGTTTTTCCACTCCACCTCCTTCCGTCCCCCTCCATCCATCTTCCTCTCATCTCTTCTTTGATGTGGTGATGCAGGGTTATCTGGGGTTCTTGTCTAAGGGGAAAAGGTAGGGGGTGAGAGTGGATCTAGAGGGAGGAATGAAGAAGGGCAAAATGAGAAGGGGAGAGGGAGAAAGCAAATGGGGGTGGGGCTGTGGAGATGATGAGAATTTTTTTATTTTTTTTTACTTCTCCCTGTAACATCTCTTTCAGCATGCCCTTCACCTTCACCTTTAAAAAAATAAGAGCAAAGGCAAAAGCAACCCTGTCTTTTTCTCTCTTTTTTTTATCTTTTGTTAATAAAATATCCCACAGTCCCCTCTAGGATGAAAGCTGGATTGTAATTCCGGCCTGAAAATCCTATTGCCACGGTTTGAGTGAGTGCCAAAGCATGGCAGAAAACCAGCATGACCTCAGAGAGCATGCTGCACTCAAGATGTCTTTTTTTATTTGTATTTATGCTATTTTAAAATTCCAAATGAATAACATGGTAACATCTCTTTTGCTTGTGGAAGAAAATCCCCACTTGTTATAAAGTCTGGCAGTGCTTTTCTGATATTTTCTTTCTTCTCTAAGCTTAAAACAAACAGCACTGAAGACATGAGCTGCTTATTAAATAACACTCATCTTAACTGACAGTTGGAATTCTTTTTTTGTTTGTTTATTGAGGTATATATACAAGAACATCTGCAAAGAAGGAGTCAGTCTTCCCTGCCAACTTCCGCTCCTTTGAGGCCACCGGGTCAAGAACCTGCCAGCCAGCCCACCTTGTATGCTGCCAAGTCAATTTGAAAGTAAACCGAAACGCATTCACCTACAAGCGTGCAATGCTACTGCTGATGCATATAAATGCATGGGCATACAATTATCCTCTCATGCAAACACACAAACACATGCACACACACACACAGATATTAGGAGGTACTGTATTTCCTGGAGAGGATTCGTTCATTAGGAATCACTTAGCGCTGTGCAGAGTGGGAGGTCTATGCTGAGGCCTGAATGGTTAATTAATTGATTAGCATCTTGTGGTTAAACAGATCAATACCCATCTCTTCACATGCAACGTCCATAATGTAATTAATACATACTTAGGTAAGTAAACTGACCCATGTGTTCATGTAGATTTGGGCTCAGAGTAGTGCAAATGATCAGGGAGCAAAGAAAAAAAAATCATTAGTTTGCTTTTAAACATGAATGCAGTAAGGCTTCGTGGATTTACAGTCTATTAGACTGTCAGCTGGTTGAGTGGTCTGGCTTGGACTATTAATATCTGAACAAAATCCAAACTTTTACATCAATCCATCCATCCATCCATTTTCTGTACACCTTTGTCCCTAGTGGGGTCCGGTGGGTTGCTGGTGCCGATCTCCAGCTAACGTGGGGTACACTGTGGACAGGTCGCCAGTCTGTCGCAGGGCCCAAACTTTTACAATTAAGAGATAAAATGGGAAGAGAATAGTCCTAAGTTCCATGTTGCTCCCTGTTGCAGAAATTAATTTCAACATGTAGGATAAATTCCTCTGATTTCCTATTTATCTGTTAAAAACAAAGCTGTCCCCAGTCAAATGGCTTTCTTGAGCAAACTACTCTCTAATGTTAACTTCAGCCACATTCCTCCTATCAACATACAAAATTTAGTAATTGAAAATTGATACAATGAGCTATGACCCTTTCACCTACTTTGTAAACAGGAGCAAAGGTACATTTTGTGAGTGCACTTGTGCATATCCACCTGAACTCCTTGACAAATTTGATCGATTGTAAAGTTTGCTGAGGAGAGAGAAATGTTTGCATGTTTGTCTTAAGATAGTTCTTAATATTTTTTCTCAAATGATTCACACAAAACTCCTCCCGTCACTTTAATGTGGCAAAGCCATTACCATGGTTACTACTTGGATGGCAAAATTGTGTGATAAATCAAGTAAACACAAAGACTTTGCTTTGATTTGATAAATGACAGCATTTTGTCAGCTATCACTCTAAGACTTACCAACTCCAGATTTTGTTGTTGTTGTTTTTTTTTATTACCGTGTGTGAATATAAATCTGAGTGCACTTTACATGAGTATGATGTGGTTTGTTGTGTTCACTTGGATGAGCTAAGGTGTGTAGCGTCTTCCTGTGGTCTGACAGCAGGTGGGTCCCATGTCCCCTGCAGGATGCGTTGATTAGATTGGCCCAAGCTGAGCCAGGAATCCAGCCGAGCGCTCTGAGGACTGTACCAACATGTCGTGGGGATACACTAATGTTTGCATGACGGAGACCGGCGGGGAAACAATCACAAAATACAGAAAATTCAATACACTCATGAAAATCATACTCTCTTATATCTACCAGTGAATAGACAAATGAATTATCACAACTTATTTCTTTATAGAGGGCAACTAAATAAAATTTCTCACGCTTATTGCTTTTCTATCTGCAAATTCTTTTTAGCAGGTGCTATTGGATGTTATCTTAAAAAGAAATGTGTTAACTTTTCTTTTTTATAGTTGAAAGTTTCAAATTTCAGATTTTCTTTTGTTTCTAAATGCACCATCTTGTGCAATTGAAAAACTTTAATGCTATATTAAATGGCAGTTCTGTGAAGACAATGCTGCAGTAATCAATGTGACTAAAGATGAACGCAAGGATGAGTTTCTCATCTGTCAGTGTTTCTCATCAGTTCAAACTATCACATTCCTGGTTTGATTTTGTCTATTATTTCCATTATATAGTTCCAAAATGGTCCTAAATTTGATTAGCACAATTAATTGAAATAGTTCTAGTTAAAAACTGAAGCCATGTTTAGTGGTCTTAAAGGATAAGATGGCTAGTTGTGATATTTTCAAGTGTTTACAACACGTTCATATCTTCTATTTGACCACTTGTTTTTAATGCCAAGCACCAAAAACATTAGAACAAAATGATTTAAAAATCGGGCAATCAATGTAGAATGACATTGTCTATTGGTTGACTTTGTCAACATAATGGTGCGTCTCAAGAATTGTGACCAATTTAACATAAATTTATCAATTTCACATAAAAGTCAAGGTGATGATGCTCAACAGAAAGTTTCATACTGACAGTAGCTGGACAGACTTTGCTTAGATGAGAAATATTGTTTATCATCTAAGCAAATATTGACATTTTTATGATGCGCAACTTTGTGATATTTCCTGTCACATTTGTGCTTTGAATAGTGACACTGGTGTTTTCACTTTAGGCTTGATCTCTGGTGATCTTGGAGTGTTTCTGAACATCCTTACCACTTTCCTTTCATCTGGTGGTGACAATCTGGGCTAGATGAGTAAAGCTTTGGCTCAACTGGGTTTTCCAATAAGCCATAATCCCAAGCACTTATCAAAAGCAGTTTTGGTATAGATAAAGCTGGCCAGGCATAAAGCCCCTGCAATGGTCACCCTGACCTCAACCTTAAGAGAAATATACAAAAGTTGTGTTCTTTGCCAAAGTCAACTATGGGGGAAAATATGTGAAGCTGGATGTAAACCTTTTACTCATTGTGGATAAGTAAAAATAAATAAAATTCAAACTAGGGGACTTGGTTCTTGTAAAAAGTATTGTTATATTATCATTCCACCCTGGGAAAAGAGGAATTCAAATAACTTACTAAAACCTCCACATTGATATAGTGTTGCTGTAATTTATAAAGAGTAAATTTGGCTTTTCCAAAAAACAGACACTTTTTAGAGATGACAAAAGACAACTTATAACATCTTCTTGTTGCTCAGTCACTAGTATATTTAGAAGAAACAAAAACAACTCCCAATGGGACTAAAATTCCCTGGAGAGCCAGAAATCTCTGAGTAAAGGTACATACCGTAGAGACGTCACAGGCTGAAAAAGAGTGACATGAAGACGTCTTATTGTGGACGAATTCAGACAAATGGATGGAGAGCAAGCTTGAAAGAATAAATGTAGGATTCAGAGTGAAGAACAGAGAAAGATGGGATTAGAAGAATGGAAGGATGAGGAAAGAGAGCCAGCAACAGAGGGATCTTGCAGTACCTGTGATGGATGAGCTTTAGCCCAGGTGTGACGGCGCGACCAAATTAAATCACTGAGCAGACAGCAATGAACGAGAGACAAGGTTATCACGTTCACCTCCTCCCTCTTTCTCACACTCCCCTCCTTTCCCTGTCTGCCACCCTCAGTTGGAGACTCACTGGGCTGTTCTCACTTTACTATCATCAGCTCAGTGCTTCTCAGCGTGTAGTCCACAGGGAGAACTGGCCTTTGGTTCTAAGTTGTGTTAGACACATTTCAATTATTGGCCCTGGGAGCCTTTTTTCAGCTAACTCTTACTTCTACTCTGTGACGTGATAGATGTGGCTGTCCATTACAAATCATACTGTTACATAATCTAATAAAACAATATATGTCTAGCTGTAGCATTATATGGACACTTTTTTCTAGATTTGCTCTTTAGACTAGACTGATCTCCTCTATTCCAACCCCAAATGTAGCACATTTCCTTTTTCCACCACACCATAGATGCTCTATTTATTACATTGAGATCTGAGTGACATGGGGTCCTAGAACAACAGTGAGATGGGGCATTATCTTGCTGGAATAACCCATTAGATGGATGACAGGCTGTGGCTAATTATTAATTAGGAAGCAAAATATTAAACTAGAATGCTAAATATCTAGCCTCAAAATATATGATTACTTAGCAAGCTACATCTTTAAGATGAATATTCATCTTACAAAATAAATATTTAGCCTTGATCTAAATATTTATCTCGGAGCTAAATGTTTAGCAAGTATCCAAATTCTCTTGCCAATAACTGGAAGTCGACTACCAAAATAAAAGCTGGGTGTTAGAAACTTATATAAACTCCTGCTGGCATGATTGATTTGCTTCAAATGTTGCTCATTTCATCTCTTTGTCATTGTTCCTTTTCTTCTGGACAAATACATCATTTCAGCTTAAAACATGAGTCGTTTTAATAGCAAAACATATGATTTACCAATGGATCTACAGTCGCAGCGACTGTGCCGGCTCACCAACAGAAGTTAAATGGAGGTTCACAAGATCCAGGTTGTAAGTAGTCCACTTACCAGGTATCAGAAAGGCAAAAAATATTTAACTTTGAGCTAAACACGTAGCTGAGCTCTAACTGAAATTTAAAAAGCATAGAATGTTTTTATGTTGCAAATATTTTACTGTGTTTTTATACAGATGCAACACTGAAATATGTCTAGATTTGTACAGACTACAATGTTTTTTTGCTAAAAAAAACAAAACATGTCTTGTTCAGAGCATTTTCAATTATTTTGTTTGTATAAAATGCTTTTTCCAACAACTAAGTTGGAAAAGACTCCACAGAGCTGGAGTCTATTAATGTATTAGGCAACGAGTCAAACCAATGAATCTGGTGCTTACAGTATAACTGTTTCATTTCTATCAACATCATTCCATTTCCATTAATTTCCCTCCAGATCATTATAATGTGTGCCATCAATCACAAGACCGGACCAAGTGATGTGTGTAGTGATGGGAACCGCTCTGCCCCTTCCTGCTATATACAAACGTGTTGATAGAAGAGGCTCCTTTAATGGTGAATGTTCCCTAACCTCTGACCTTTGACCAGTGCCAGACATAATGATTGCTGCCATACTGTTAGCGCTGACATGAAGGTCTGTATGCTGCTGTGTTATTTGGACAATGACTGACTTGTTTGGGAGAACAATGAATATTTCAAGGCGTTTTGTTTTCTAAGATGACAAAGATGGATGGAAAAATGTTTTTTTGAGGTAGAGAGACTACAAAGGGAAGAAATACTTAGAATTCAAGGAGGTTTTGAATCACTAAAGTTGTTTATTGACTTCAGTTTCGCCAAAGCGAATTCATCAAATTCCCATTTGTCACTGAGACACTTTAAAGGTTTCCTCAGTTTGCTTTTGCATGAAAAATTGTAGTTCATGTCACTCTTTCTACAAAAAATATGACAAACTGTTATACAAGAATCCAGCAGTTAAATCCAGGCGTAGACTGCGGGGATCATGGTTTCCATCAAAAGCATGATTTCAATCCTTCGGATTTCTTAAGCAACCATTCCACATGGCTTCTATTTCAGCTGATAAACAAGTTCCGAATAAATTAAAGGCTTCGCTTCACTTTATTATATTTATTGTGCGGTTCCTCATGCAATCCCGCTTCCTAGCTAGTGCTGTTGAGTCACGGGCTAATTCAAACTCTAATCTGAGCGAGTAAACTTCAAGCAGAGCATCCAGGGCTGATGTACACAGGCTCACATCCGCATATACACACGGGCTCATCATCTGCAGTCTCATTATGTTGTTGATTCTTCATCTCCCGACAGACAGAGCTATTTACCCAGTGTCTCTGAGTCGAGGGAGAAGGATAATGAGACTGATGTGTGCAGGGGTGCGTTCTGGGTAATTTGTTTGATACAGGAGCTGATGGGAGGTGAGAAAGATCAAAAGATTAAAACAGCTCTTTTCCCCACCTTAAGCCTCCCTTGATCTTTTCCCAGCCCTTCTATGGTAAAAATGTTGATAAGACATGGATGCTCCTATCTGATTGTGGTTTTTATTTAATTCTTACTCTTTAATCTTCTGTAATTTAGATATTATCACCTTACAGGCACCAGCACATACAAGTAGAAAGGTGGCTTCCTGAAGGGGTTTTGCTGTTTCCTGACCCTCGACCCTCTACCGTTTCATTAGTTCATTTTGACCTTTGAACCCATAACTAGAAGCCTGAAGGGGTGCATGCTTCAGGATTCAGGTGACAAAAAGGAGTGCCAACAGAACTTTATCCTATTCTTTTGTTCTTTATATACAGTGCCAGAGGAAAAAATGTGTAACCCTTGAATGTTTTGAAGCTTGATAGATACAAACTCAATAAATACATCTAAATTAATAGAAATATAGTTTAAATTAGGACTGTGACAAATTAATTTCAATTAATTACTTAGATCTTAATGCGCTAATAATTTTAATTGCTTTTTTTTTACATGTGCGTTTCTTGTACACTTATAAATCTGATGCACAGGCCTCTTGACCTACAGGGGGTTATTTTTTATTTAAAAAAACTATGTGATGGGACACTGAAAGAGATTATCAATGTAGATATTCAAATCTAAAATATTATCTCGATGCAAAACATGTTGCAGTAAGTAAAGATGGCCCCAATACTCACGTCAGGATTCACCGTCTATATGCTTAAAGAAGTAAATAAGTTTCATGAAGAAGTAGACGTTTTATTTATACAGCCCTTTTTCAGCAACAAGTCAGTTTAAAGTGCCAGGAACACCTGTTCATGAATGAAAATGTGTTTCTGAAAAAGCTGAATGAGTATAGTAACAGTTGACACCAATATGATGACTGAATAACCTAAATAACATAAAAATCAATAAATATGTTAAAAATTGTTTCATAATTGATGATAGAGCTTCAGTTGTCTAACATAGTAACAATAGCTGGAGAAATAACTTGATTCTTGTCTGAGAAGGTCAAAAAATACCACTAATAGCAAATTGCTTGTATAATATCTTGTTAAGCTCCAGAACATACAGAGGTATAGAAAAGCATTAAGATCCATATTTCTTCCTGCTCCTATTAGAGACAATTCAGCAATACATTAAATTGTCTGTGTTTCACCTCTGAAACTTTCCACAGGAAATTCTTTCCACTAAAGGAAGTCACACCATGCACAACAACCACAGTCTAGTCTAAGATCTCTAGGTTCAAACTTTGTGATGGATTAAGTATGAAAGAATTTGAAACAATCACTAAAATTGTATCAACTGCCTTTAAGATTATTTACTGCATATTGTAACCACAATGACAAAATGCCTGATGATTGATGAAGTTTAAGCCAATGAATATTCAATTAACTGTCAGGGTAATGTTGAACATATTCAGTCTTCAAAAATGCTTTTAAGTGGTCTAGCGGGGGAATTTCCAAAACTTTAAAAATCTTAACAGTTTGTCAAGAGTAGTTGCTGAGAAATAATTGATCAAATGCTGACTTTTGTATTCAGAGAATTTATATGTAGTTTATTGTTTAAGCATCTGCTCAACAGCCTGGTCGTTACTGCACTCGGTTGCAAAGTTGAGGTAGTCTTTAGGTTGCCTCTGGTCATTCATAATTCACCATCGGAGTCGGCCATGTTCCATACAGATGGAAGCTCTTAAAAATGAAGCTGTTTTGTGGAACCACAGGAGGTAAGGGTGAAGCTCAGCAGGGTTGAAATTGAGAGCTATTCATCAAATATGTGTCGGACTTCTTCTATTTTTAAGAAGGGTAAAACAAAGATTTCATAAAGCTCAGGTATTTAAAAAAAGTGCCTGTCCACTGACTGTAAGTCCCCCAATTGGTTTTGTTCTTTTTTTCAATCATCACTAGAAGAAACTTCCCTTGGCAAATTTTTTTCCCATTTCATTCCCTAGTGTTAAGGAAATATGTTTTAGTAAGCCACCTTCTTTGGCAATCCAGAAGCAAGAATCAAGTTCAGTCAGAGCTCTCCTTTGTCCATCCTCACACAAGTCACACCAAGTCAACTAGACCACGATAGAGAGAAAATATAGCATAACTAAGTTGCTGGAATATCCTATACTGATATAATTTTAAAGATGTTCCTAATGTCTCTCCTCATCATTCACCAAAAGAGAAAAGAAAACATTTACTGAGATGGACAGAAGATCTAAGAAGTTGAGTATTAAATCCAAAATCATTAAAGGATTTGAATTTGCTGACATCGCAGTTTAGGAGGACTTCACATTTAATTTGCATCTTTGTAGTTCTACTCTGTTGTTTACATCAGACTCCGGTATCTAAGGCTTATAACATATCTGACCCTATATGAGCTTAGCACAACAGCCAAGCAATTTAGCCTGAACAAACCCACATTTAATGCACGGTTGCTAAGATGTATTCACAGCAACGGCATAAAAGGCGACATTTGAAAGGTAGCACATTAGTGAAATGCACCAGATACATTAATTCAGTGTGGCTAAAAGCCTTGTTAGCATTCACAATTGGATTCAGAATGTACAATAATGAGGGAAAGGCGAAGGCTGGTGGGGAGAGGGAGCACGTGGAGAGAGACAGATGCAACAAAAGGACGCAACAGAGAGAGGATGAGAAGAGAGGAAGAGAGAGTCTTTCATGTCTCTCCTGAGTTTAAAAAGGCCTCCCTTTCATGTGAGCATTGTCATATTTTATCTGTTCTCAGTCCATTTGCCCCACCTCCCTCCCCATGATAAAAACACCACTCTTTTACTGCGGACAATCGAACGAAAATGCTGTGTGTCAGAGAAGAGCGATGCATCCAGATGAAAGGGCAATATGTGTTCAAGCAGCCATATGTAAGAAAACAAAAGATGCATTTAAAAATAATCCTAGGAATTTAACTCTTTGCAGAGTTATATAGCATAGTACATTTGAAAATCATTACATGTGAAATTAATGGAAGAATATTTAGTTGCTTAAATCTTTTCTATCTGCATCAACAGGATATTATGGGTTAATTATTGGTCCAGAAGGACACTGGCCCCTGAACAGGTTAGATTGCCCCTTAATGTGCCTCTTCCCAGTCTAAGACTGGACTATGCACAACTTGACTATGACAAACTGATGCGTCCACCAGTGGATGAGAGGGTTCCATCACTTCTATCCCAGCCTGGAGTGCCTCTTACTGGCCACTCTAGGCTAGAGTTCTTCCCTCCGTTTGGAGGTTTGGACTTTGACATTTTTGGAGTATCATCCGTTTTCTAAGGCATAGACCCAACAGCGGATGGGAAAGTTTACTACAACAGAACTTACTCAGCAAATGTGTTTGCATTTCCCCTTTTGATCATAACTCTTTTTTTTTTTTTGTAAAATCCAAAAACCACCCCAAGCAAGCCTTGTTGTTTCAGTGTAAATAAAAGCTTAGTGTTCTATGTGATCAACTAAACAAACATGACAGCAGTTTACAACTCTACAAAATACAATGCAGCTGACATGCAAATTTGCATGACTCACTTTTTTCAGGTTGAGGTTGTCTTGGCATTGCTTCACCTATATGTTAGCGTAAAAAGTTTGTCTTCCTTTCACATAGACATGGTAAAAGTGTTATCTAATGAAGCAGACAAGATATTAAGAGTTATAACCTTTGAGGGCAGGACAGACAGCTCACCTCCATTTATGTCTCTTATATTCAAAATCCCTATTTACTTTGCTTCCTGAAGATTGATGACAGATTGTTCTTTTCTTCATTTAATTTATTGTTTGCTTTTTGTTGGCTCCCAAGACATCTACAGAGACCCTCTTTCTGTTGTCTATGGTACTTTGGGGTGTGATTTGGTTCCAGGTTACAATAGGTTCCACCTACTGATTTTAATTAGACCTGATGTGTTGTTTTGCTCCCCGGGTGAATGTTGAGTCCGGTTCTGTTCAGCTTCCTTGTGAAGAAGGCCAAGAACTGTTGGCAGTCATTGAGCTATAAAACACTGAGGGCGTAAGAGCTTTGGTAGAAGAAGCTGGCAAGCAAAGAAGGCCCTGAAAATAACTTTGTATTTATTTATTTTTTTTAGATTTAGTTCATTCATACATCGGTTTGTCATAGTCAAGTTGTGCATATTGAATATTATCCCACAGTATTCACTAGTTACGATTTTGTCTGTTGTGATGTCTATTAAAAATATTTTGTTTCTTTTTATATTTATGAAAGCTTTCAAAAGATTATGTGCTCGGAGTCTGTGGAAATGAGCTTGTCTGAAGTTTGTTTTGATATTTCTTATTTATTTACGCACAGACGCACATTCTTATGCTGGAAAGGCAAGACGCCCCTCCCCTGCTGCGACAGTTTTTATTGGAATTTCCCACTCCGCTGTGGAATAGCTTTTTGAAGGATCTGGGAGTAGTGATGCAGTGCCTATAATTCAGAGGGAGGGACAGCCAGTTTTTCTTTGAAGATGTAGATGTTGAAGCTTGAGGATCCCTTTTTTTTCTTGCTGGCTATTTGTGCTTTTTGTTCTCAGACAAATTAGCCGCTAACTCGGCAGGAAAAAGCAGTAAATCACAAAAATGAAGCAGGCTTTACAAGCCTAAAGAAAAACAGCTTTGGTCTCTAACTTAAGTGTTTATGCCATTGTTGGAACAAAAGAAGCAGCATAGGAAATACAATGTGCTCTTTTTATACTTGGTTTTCAAAGGATAACATTCAGTTGCAAGACAGAAAAAAATATAAGTTACGTCAAAGGCAGGGCAGAGATACTTCTGCACAGGATGCAGCTCTCCATTAATTATTAAATCTAGAAATTCTAGACAGCTTTTATGTAAAATGTGTGAAAGAATGCCATTAGTGCCTAGATTTGTCTAAGCAAATAGTTAATCTCCCACTGGAACCCAAACAGGGATCCAAAAAATGTCAGGGAATGATGGCAAACTAAAATGTACACTGACTAAAGCACAGCAAAGTCATAGTGATAAACAACAAAAAACAATAATCTGGCTCAGAAAGAAAAAACACAGTGAGTTTTTCTGAAAAACATGAGACCTGGTAGGAAGCAGAACCAAAAGCTGCTCTCTCATTTTCTAAGACTATGTTGTCCTTTGCATACTGACTTGACTTTTTGCTTGAAACTCATATTTACTGAATACTTTATTAGGTTCACCCGTTTAACTGCTTGTTCACAGAGAAAAGTCAGCAAATCATATTGGAACCGCTCAATGTATTTAGGCATTTAAGGAATTAAATGACTTCACGCATGTCGTCATTGAGCATTTCAGAAACTGTGGATTTATTGGGATTTTCATACACAGCCACCTCTAACTTACAGAGAATATGTGCAAAAAGAGGAAATATCCAGTAAGCATCAGTTGCATGGGCAGAAATGTATCAAATCTGTCAAAAGTTAGGGAAGAATGATCTTTCTTAGTGAGGATCAATTTACAAACATACTAATTTTAGTTCAAACTCAGTTTTTTTCTGTCAATTCATGTTTGCTCATGGTAAAAAAAATGACTGAAAGAAGACCTTTAAGTTCTGTATTGTACAAAAAAATAAACACGGTTCACAATCTCATTTGAATGCATTTAGTTGGACACTGGTTGCACCTTAGATTGAAAAAAAAGCTAACTCTGTAATAAGTGTAATGTGGCTTCCTTTCCAGCTTCCTTTCATTGCCACATAGGCAACAGTTGGCTAGACCAACATTCATGTTTATAACATAGATACGTTGTAGAAAACTTTGCACCTCTCTTCCACATCCAAATATTTTTGGGTGTGAAAAACTGAAGCTTTCAAATAGATTTATTCTAATTTAAAAACCACTTGTTCTAAACAGTGTACTTAATAACCTTTAGACTATGATATTCTCAAGGGAACCTTGTGTTACTGTATTTACCAGGCACTCTGTCTGTCTCTGCTGAAAGAGACAGTAAGTACATGATGCCTCCTTGTTAATTTTTGCTCCAGTTTTTTCCTGTGGGACCCATGAGGAGCAGAAGAGGGGAAAAAAGGGGGGAAGTTGAGGTTGGGGGAGTCTGTCTCCCATTAACTTTATCTCTATGGGAGCCCAAAAATGAGTTCAGTCAGCAGAACACGGACCTGCTGTCAAGAAAAGAACGTGAGAATGAGAGGGAGGTATGAGAAGAAAGAAAGTGAAGGGAGAGGTATTACCACAGCAGGCTGCTTGTCTGGGTTTTATGAGGAACACTCTATTTTTCACTTATTACAAGAAATCTAGTCAAAATATCTGAGTAAAATAAAAGCTTCAACACTTGAGATCTCTCTCTATACTGACTGGAAGCGTTTACACTGTAATCACTGCGATGTCTTTCAGGCAGCTCTGAACACCAGCCTACTTCCTAACAACAGAGAGCAATACTTTAAATGTATTGCTCTCAACGGTGAACAACTGATTCACAAATGCCTCGTTTTATGGACCTCTGTTAGGATGACGGCTTAGTTGGCAGCTACACTCTGTAAAAAGAAATCCACTAAGGCAGCCTCTTAGTGCCAGACACCTTCTTTTAGAGGAGCTGGACTTGAGTTCGGCCACATCAGTTATGTGTTATTTACAGTTGTGTGGTTTTTATGATTGAGAACGTTGTAAGTATAATACATTGCAAAACTATGCACATCCTCAAAACATTTTGGATTTTGTCGCATTAAAAACCAGTAAGATCAACGTACTTTTGGCGAATCAGAAACAGAAAATTTCACAGAAATTTTAATGGAGGCTATTAAGTCAAATTGAGCTTTATATCATGTTAAAATGTTATTCCCAGGAGTGTTGATTTGGTTCTTTCATACATGTTTATGAAAAACGTGCTCCCACAAAATGCCTATTTCCAAAAAGTTCCTCCTCAGAGCTGCAGCGTCCAGCTGAACTTCGGCCTTGCAGAGCACCCCTCCTCCCACTCTGCTCCTTCAGACTAGCGACAACAGCAATTAGCAAATACCTGGTGGAACTGCGAGTCTGCTGAGCTAAACATTCAAACTACAGCACAGTTCAACGCTCATAAAAAAGGTTGTAAATAGGGAGCGTCGGGAATGTCAGAAAGAGCAGGAGCTTCTTAAAGACACAGACCCAATTTCAAAGCATCAAATTGGGAAGTCAAATTACTTTAAGTCATGTTTGATGTATACAGAATTGTTATACCAACTGAAGTTAACATTGATACTTGACTGTGCTTTAAAATGCCTCTGTGTCCCTTAAAAATACAGAATTCTTCACCTTTAATATTATGACTTTCATTCATAAACATACGTTTTCATTCAGAAGGTATGAGAGTTTCCAGTACAATATAAGTCTAACACCTGAAACATTACACCTAAGACAACATACAGGTAAAACTGCTTTAAAGGGTTGAGGTTATGGTGTAAAATAATAAAGGAGACCAGCTCTTATCTTTAAATTCACCTTTAGCCCATTTGCAGACAGATAATTAGCTGAGCAAATATTTCCCTTGTTAAAAATGTGAAGAGATCTCTCAGTGACTTTATGATGTCTAAGTGAAACCTTTGCCAAACACAGCTGACAAGCAGAACGAGTACAGCTGAATATAATTATGAAGCTTCATCAGTTCTCTTAAAAAGTAAACGACACGACATGAAAAACGTTGCATTTTATGGTGAAGCCTTATGACAGGCCATGCTTTTAATCAATTTTGTTAAATAAATGCAAAAGCTCGTTTTTTATTTCTGTCAGACCAACTCCTTCAGCAGGTTTGTGAAGAGATCTTATGACACACAATTTTATGATGCTAAAAAGACACAATGTTTTATGTTAAAGTCAAATAGTTTTCACAAAGCATTACCCAATTACAGTTATCTTGTGACTTTGTCTGGTTAAGTAAGCCTCTGTTATGATGGTAGATGTTTTAGTTTGACATCATGTTTCAAAGTTTGAAATGCAGTGGGGATGTTGAAGCTACAGTGGAGGTAGAATCTGCCCTTTGAATTCACAGTGTCTTCTCACAAACCATTTGGATGACAAACAGCTGCAAAACCTAGACAGAGGTCTCAGCCCAGTTTAAAATGTCTACCCAAATTTTTAATTCTTGCAGCGAAAGAAAAATATTAATAAAGAGACAGAAAGGTGATGTATAATTTGTAAAGAAGTAATGTGACAGGTTAATGGTAATGATGCTAAATTTGACATCTGCTTAGCACTAGCATTGATTAGCCTGAACTGTATGATCTTATATTCATTAAAACAGTTTGTGAATTGTGAAACCATTATGTGCACAACACAAAAAACTGGATGCTTTCCAAAAAATATTAGTAAAATCTCATCTCGCCTCAAACCTAATATCGTGAGCTGATTGTATCCTGAGACATGTAGTTTACCAGTGACAAAACCTGCTGAATGCATGAGGGATTGTACTCTTCTTTTTTCCTAAAAGATTATTCACCTGGTAGATCAAAACCTTTAAAAGTATTTATTTTGGTTAGTAGTTGTGGTCGGTCATGGCTGATTTTCATGAGTGCTTATCTCCAGCGGTCAGTGGGCGAGAAGCAGTGTATACTCTGGACGGGTTGACAGTCCAGAGGGCAACATGGAAAAACACAGGACAGGACATGTGCACACTCACATCTATGAGTAATTTTGAGAGACTAAACAACCTAACAGCAATGTTTATGGATTGTGGGAGGACGGGAGTAACTGGAGAAAACCCTTGCATGTAGATGGAGAACAGACCAGGATTCAGTCACAGAATCGTTTTGGCTGTTCTTTTCTTTTCTTTTCTTTTTTTCTGTTTTAGCTGTGTAGGTTTTTGTGTCTTATGTTTTATTCTATGGATCTGTGCAGCACTTTGGTCACTTTGGGTTTGTAAAGTGCTCTATAAATAGAGGTTTATTTGATTAATTTGAAGCAACAAAGATAACCACTACACCCCATGCAGCCCTGTTGGTAAACCACAGCAACATAGCCTGAACTAGCACTTTGCTGTAACAGTATATCTGGGCCTGTATAGCTGTTTTAAACCAGTGATTGTGGAAGCAACTACACATCAGATTTTGTTTCTACAGATAAACAAATGTAACAAGTGAAATAGGTTAAATCAAAATAACTATTCTTAGATCTTTTAGCACATATTTTAGTAGTTCTCTATGTGACAAGCACACACAAAGAGAAAGAAAAGACTAAAAAAATGTGCAGTTATATAAAACATGAGCTTCTATTTCAAAAATAGTGTATTTTTACTTTCGTAACAGATCAAAAGTTGAATGTCCATTAAGGTATTTTTGCTCAGTTAAAACATATGAGTCATATTTACTAAATGTCACATTTATTAAAAAAAGAAGAAGAAGAAAGACAGCTTCCTTAAAAGACGGAGCGAAGTGTTCTGACAGAAGCAGAGAGGTGAAAGGGGATGGATGGTGTTGAAATGAAGTGCAGATAAAAGGACCAGACAGCGAAGTGGACACTTGGGCCATGTGCAGAGCTTCAAGTCTCAAATATGTTTGACATCACTGCTTAGCCAGACAGATTTTTTTTCTCCCATATGCCAAACCAAACATAAAGCACATGTCCGCCTTATCGTATCTATGGAATAAGCAAGTGGAGAGACGGGTGAGATCAATGAGACCAAAAATAAAATAGTGAGATGTGGGTATGTGTTGCTTGTTATGTCTGAAACATCCGAAACTGGAGAAAAACAGTTTTGTTATGCATGTTTCTTTGCTGTAAACACGGGAACCATGTCGACAGTTCAAACACGAGAGGAGGAAATCCCCGGTAACAATTATGACGGCCAATTCTTACACATCTCTCATTCACTGATATCTCAGTGAATGTGGTGTTCAGTCTCTCGCAAGCGTTACTGAAGCTTTTTCTAAAGAGATACAAAATAAGCAGCCGCTGTCCTCTCACCATGTTACCGTTCCAGTGGGAGTACATGTGGAGCATTTCAGGCTGGTGCACATCCATTAGTGCCCTGTGCTTTTGTAGTAAGGTCATCAGCTGGGAAGAAGCGCAGCTCCACGTTTCACATGATGCCTCCCTCACTGCATTTGCAGCCAATTTTTGTTGAAAATCTGAAAGTTGGTTCTGGAAACTGACCTCCACCAATGAGAAGGGAAGTAAAAAGAAGTGAAGTGGAACATATGCACACAATGCCTCGCAAAAATATTAACACCCTTTCAATATATTCACATGGTTTTCAAGTTAATCTCCGAATCTAACCTACCGAATTGTATTGTCTGGCAATCTCAACTTGGAACAGGGTGTATGTTTTTATTTTTTTGTTTTTTTCCCCCAGAATTTCTCAGTTGGATTTATGATCTTCTGAGTTTCTTTTTGCTGTAATCCATATTCATCCGAATTAACATAAGTAAAACATCCGTGTGGAATGAATCTATACAATTATTGAATACTTGATACTTTATGCTTTACTTTACTCTGTTGAAATGAATGTTGGACTACTTTTTACTCTTTTTGAAAATGTATTGCCTTAAATAAATCCAATATCCAGGAGGTATGCATCTCGAGTTTTGACTTCCACTTAGTTCGGAGCTTCTGTGAGAAATGTAGACCGTCAGCCTTCCTGTTTAAATCTATGAACTGTGACCCCTTACCGAGACAGTCGTGATGATTAACACGTGAGCTTGACCGCATAATATTGACAAACCTAATGAAGGCTGGGGCATTTCGTTCTGCGACAGGTTTAAATTGGCTGACCACAATATTCTTCAATAAGCTCCCCAAAGCTGCCACAGAGTCATTAAAATATACACAAGCATAGAGCGCTGAGGCAAGAATCTTAACTATATGTGTTCTCTCAAAACATGAAAGCTCCCCTTGCTTTATTTGGATAGCTTCACAGTGGGATCTTTGATTATTTTTGCCTATAAGTGCCTCGCTGTAATCAAATCCTAGCTGAAATATTTTCTTTGCCGCCTGTACCTTTCTGCAGTCCATTTTTACTTGCAATGAAGCATCCTATGCAGCCCTAACTTTCTTCCTATATAAGGATTTCTGGAAGATTAGGGAAAACTATGCAAATGTCGCTGCTCCTGCAGAGTCAAGCGAAACGTTAGACCCCAATACAGAGGGACCCGGAGTCCAGAATAAAGACAAGAAAGTGTGGAGGAGTAAAAAAAAAGAAAAGAAAGGAAAGCACATCTTTGGGAATTTCCATCGGAAATCTGTGGATTATCCCAGTAGTTTTAATGAAAGTTGTCAGGATTAGGGAATGCCAAAGTCCACCAAAGCCGGTGCTGGGGTAGAGACAGGGACGGGGCCCTGGGGGAAAGAGTGAGAGAGTTGAATGAAAATGTGGAAACTATTATACTCCCACATTGTCTAATCAGAGGTAAAGTTTTCGTACAGGGACTCGGAGACAAGAGCTCTGATGAGGTTTGGGGATGAACAGACTACAAGAAAGATGATAGACTACAAGCCAGTGAAAAAGAACAGATATAGATAAAACTTCCTCCTATAAGTTTACCTCTTTAAATGTGACAAGTTTCCTGCAGTTCAACTGAAAATCAAACATATCCTATTTAACATATTTTTTAAAAGTTGCAAACCAAACTGTCACTGTGGAACTGGAACTAAAAAGACACTTTTGACACAAGAACAACACAGCACATCAGCTGAAGAACACCACACCGGCAGTGAAATATGGCAGTGACAATATTATGATCCATATTTGCTTAAATGGAACCGTTTTTTTTGTGTGTGCATATATTGGATCATGAACAGTTCTACATATCAATCATATTTATTTTAAAATGCTCAGGTGTCTGCAGAAAAGCTGCAGATGGCTTTGAACAAGAGGTGTTGATTTGAATGCTGACATTTAATCAAAAGGTGTTTCAATGTCCACCAGAAGTGTGGACACTTCTGGTGTTAAATTTGCATTTCCCCCATTTAGATTTGTTTCAGATTGTTTATCATGCCAGATTTTTTTTCATATCACAAAATCCTAGCACTTTACTATAGAAGTGTGTATTTTTTAATTTATCATATAAGAGCTCTAGGACAAAGGACTGTAGTTGTATCAGACATACTGATTAGCCACAACATCACCTATTCCTCCCAACGCTCCCGCTGCTGCTCCCATTCCGCCTCTTCTTCTCTGTCCGTTATAAGATGGTCACCTCAGTGTCGGCCGTGATGGCTAAGTGGGAGCTTGAGCACTTCCTTAATCAATCTGGGTAATAGAGTGGGGCTTGCCAGCCGCACACACTACTCAACAACCTGTCAGCTCTCATTCCCAGTCATTCACTCAGTTCATCGAGGCCTTGAGCCGTCTCTCATATGCAGCGGCAATGGAGGTAAACAAATTTAACACATCTCTGCTGATACACATGCACCGGCAGGAAAAAAAACAAAAACACATCAAGAATAGATTAGAACAGTGGTGCGTGAATTTGCAAACACACAAAAAAAATGATGAATTGCTCAAGGCACGCTCACGTGTTGCTCTCTCAGGGGGATATAAGCGAGCAGCTGGGAATGTCACACATGCAATCTCTACAAGCCAAACTAATAAAAAGAGGATGCGGTGAGGGTGAATACCTCGATAAGCTCTGCGTAAACACTCCCCTCCTCTGAAACTCGGCATTTTAAACATGCCGGTCAAGGAAAAGTGACAATTAATGCCGTGGCGATGAAGCGGGAGGGGCTGGGGTCGACTCCAGATGCTCATCAACGTAATGGCACGTAGCACAGCTGTGCATAAAAACCTACACAATGTATGTCCTGGTGAGTCAAATGAAGATGTTCCCCAGTCGAGGGCTATCACCACCGACCCCGCAGCCAATATCCGGCCACATGGGCCTGCTTTTTCCAATGTATGTCCCATATCCTGCTCTTCCTCATCCTTCGTCTATCAGCCTGCTTACACGAGCCAATCATCTGTTTTTTTCCTTCTCTCCACAAGCGTCTTTCCTTTTCTTTTTCACTTTTTTCATCCCTCATCTTATCCACTGACCCTCTCTAAATGGCCTCAAGATGTTGCTGCCATTCATTTGCATTTAGTTATGTCTCAAGTAAACACATATACCAAGAAAACCTTAGTCTTAGTAATGCTGACCATATTTCTGTATAAGAGTCCAAAGGAGTTGGCTGACCGAAAGCTGACTTCTGTAATGTCCAACTAGGAACAGATTTTGGCATCAAAGAGCAAAAAGTGGGTTTAGAAATGTTTTAATAAGTTATAGAGGTCCACACTTCTTTTTTATTTTTTTAAGTGTCCATGTTCCATGTTTATAAAACGTCTTCAGAAGGAGACAGCTGGTTTAGATATTTTATTATCAACAAAACTAATTTACAGGCGTGTTCAGTTCTCTTTATAAAATACTTCAAGCAAGATCCTGTCTCTCTGAAAATCACCATCTAAATTTCCCAGGCAAAGTCTTGCCCACCCACTTTGTTGTATTGTTTTTTTTTTTTTATATATTTTGTAGTCAACATTTTTTTACTTTGCTTACATGGATTAAATCATTCCAGGGAGGCCACCTCGTGAAGCACAATAAATTACAATTTGCAGTCAGTTATAAACGTCGCAGCTCTTAAACTTGAACATGCTTGTCACTCGAAACTGGAGGCAAATTCCTGCAGTTACTCAAATCCCTTTTTAAACTCCCCCAAAATTGAGATTTTAAAGCAGATTATGATGTTATGATTATGTCGTATTTACTTTAGACCTCTGACGTTTTGCATGATTTGTGTTTGTGACTCAAGTTGCTCAAAATGTCTGAGCGTTAAGCTAGAAATGATTTCACAACCAAGTTTAATACTTTCTGATTGCAAATCAGAAAACAGATCGTCTTGGTGCCAATTAGCAATAGAAGCCAATAATATATCTCCCTCCATTTTATCCCTTAAACCTTAAGGGAGATGTTTACAACTAGATGTTCATGATGGATAGCTGAATGAGATAAAAATCATCAGTAGTGCTAATAAATAATATTGTACACTTTCATTATGTGTTACATGCTGCAGCCATGTTGGATGGAAAAATTCAGGGTGGTCAGCAATATTTCCAATTATGATTCTGACTTCAGGGCAAGGTCACATTGGAAAATCTGACTTCAGAGAAAATGCACCATTAAACGTAAAAAAAAAAAAAAGCAGATCAAATTCAGAATGATTTAAAATTTTTCCTTTTTTACATTTAAGCATTTAAGTAGTATAAAGTTCACCTAGCTAGACCTTCACCCCCAACATCAACATCATGTGCTAAATCTGCAGATAACACATTGTGTACTTGACTTTTATCAAATAAAAATGTTAAATTGAGGGAAAGACTGGTACCTGATCTTCTCCCAGAAGGGATGTCAATCCTTTTTCAAAAGCCTGTTGGCCAGTTGCAGCCAAAGCAGAAGATGGGATATAGATTTTCCATTGCGGGTGTTTTATTGACACAATAAAAGCTGCAAATATGCAGGTTTGTCAGATAAATCTCCAATTTAGATGCTGCATTTCTCTTGAACACGTTAGCATGAACCTGAGGTTTTTACTTTGTGTGGATGAAACTCCTGAAGAGACACGCTAAGCTTTATGTGCAGCAGTGAACAGCACTAAAAGTCACCATGTTTGGACACTTTTTATATTCACAAGGACATGTCCATAAGTGTGATTATTGTAAAAAAAAATAAAAATAAAAAATCCACTTACCACCTATGATTAGCCACTGAAACAAACCGCATCGCAGTAATGTTCATTGTCTTACGAGAAGTTGCAAAATAACTGAATGGACAGAAATGAGCACCAAGTGATTGTCCCACATGCCTCAGGTTACTTGCCTAAATAGATTTGATGCAGGGGATACTCAGAATAAAAAGAAACATCCATTTGGGCTCTAGATGTGTTGGTTTTGTTTTTAATATCAGAATTCAAAGGTAAGCATGAAAGAGTAAAGTGAAGCAAAGTTCTGGTGCTGATTGGCTACGTCTGCCGCCCCTTCCTCTAATCATCCTCCCAGTCGGCACCCCCAGTGTATGCCAGCCTCTCCGCTCTCTTTCAAGGGAGGAATTCTCCCTGTAATCCTTCCCAGCTGTGGCAGATTGCACGGTCAATTAAAGAAAAACCGTTTGGCTCTTGCCCCAAACGAGTCGACCACATGTTGCAGCCCGATCTCCCCTCCACTTTACCTCCATCCCCTCTGGGACCTCACCTCTGCTGGGTTAGGGGTCACAGCGCTTGTCAGTTGAGCTGATAGAAAAACATGGGGACTACAGACGAAATGAACAATTAGCCCTACCCTGGACTGAGCTTCTCCACCAAGGCTGCCTCCCACAAGGTCAAGGAGGCTACGTCCCACATCCTCACCTACAGTACAGTAGAGAGCAGCTGTCAGTGAGGTGATTTACCTCTCTCTGCTTCCACCCTGTGACATGCTGATCATTTTATGTAATGTTTTACTGCTAGAAAGGGGGCGGAGGGTGAAGCCACAGTGTTATATGGTGTTATTATCTCGGAAAGTTGCGGAAGCAAGGATGCCTTGGAATGTGCATAGCTTGGAGTTGAGTTAAGAAATAGAGGTCAAGGATTTAATGAGGTCATAAATTTATAATCATGTTGCTCAGAAAGAAAGAAAGAAAGAAAAATTAGATTAGAAAAACAAACAGGGGTCAACACATTAGGAGTTTCCGAGCAGTGGCCTTCCAGTGACTCCAGGATGTGTGCAGCCATGTTGCGACTTGCATCAGTATCGTCCACAGTGTTTGTTTGTCTCGCTAATCCCCGATGGTGCAGCATCCCCTGACACTGGGAGCACAAAATTGAAGCGGGGAGCCTTCTTCCCATAACACAAGGCTATAAACAGGAAATCTAATCGCAGCACCACAAAAATGCAAATCTTGATACTGTAATAACACATAACCTACAGTATGTGTTCGGTGGGGGCACATGTGGGGATAAAGAGAACGTGACCACTACAGACTTGCCTCCTGCATTTGTGCATTCCTGCTCACAGGCGTCTGGACAGCATCACTTGGGCTAGTAGAAACAGATGCTCTTAATGTATTCATCTCCTAAAAAATTATTTAAGGGTTTTTTCTATTGAAAACATTGACCAGCTTTGACCGTGCAGTTAGCTATGTATGGTGCACGACATAAAAGCATGCGATTGGGTCAATTAATTACGGAAAGTATAATAGACACAGACTGAGAAGAAAGTGCACTGAGGTAAGACTTAGCACCATTCCAAAAAGACTTAACACTGGATACCTTACGGTGAGGCACATCAAACAAAAGCAATCAGATGATGCAAACGCTGGGGAGCTGAATGCATTCCATATTCCAGCTGCAGCTAATGCTTAGTATAGGTCGTATGACAGCACTGCTGTCTTCTCATCCCTTTTTCTGCAAGAAAATAAAAACATTGGTAGGTTAGAAGCGAAAAGAACAAGACAGACCAGTAGCAGAGTAACAGATGGGCAGAACCACCTTAAAGAAAACAGCGAGCGTTGCTTTCCCCATTACTGTTTCAGACTTGATAGGAAGCAGAGCAGGAGTGTGGCGGCTCGTATATGAATCCCAGATCTCCCGTTCCTGTCTTCGTTTTTCCAGTCATCTGTGTAATAGCGAGATCAATGTGAATGAAGCCAACCGGCTGTCTCTATTATGATTGTCTTTCTGTTAAATCTCGAACATAAATGACAGAAACTCCAGATGGGCGGGCTGTATAAGTTGTAGGCCAGCTGCTTGATGGGTCTGATTCATTTAGCATGCTCTCCAATCAAGAAAAGTCCTCCTTTAATATCCCCAAGAAATGTCAGCGCCCTCGTCTTTCTTCCTTTTCCTGATTTTTCACTCCTAAATTCTCCATTCCCCCCCACTGTGAACCTGCTTTCAATTCTCTCTGTGTGTTGACAGACACTCTCATCTAGGCGGCCTTGCTTTCTTCCTGTGCTTCCACATTTTGTGGAGGTTGAAGGGGGGTTAAAGGTGAAAGGTTGGGTTCGTGCCCGGCGCTGTCTCGGCCTCTGTCAACACAACCTCTGCTCTGTGATAGCATTTTCTGTGGAAAAAGAGGAGGGGCGGTGTGCCGGGGAGTAGGCAAGGTAGTCAATTAGCGCCACTGTTGTTGGCTGACATGCCACAGAGTGAGCACTACCTGTCATGTCATACATACTGGATGTATGCTGGAACATGAGGCATAGGGGAGGAATATTTCTGCTCATGGCTTTTGCCTCACAAATATGCGTGTTTGTAAATTTCTGAAAATTGCCTCTCAAAATTTAGCAAATCGGACATTCTGAACAAAAGTTTGACAGTGTGTCAGGTGTGATGATATGATTTAAGTAGCTGCTACTTTTCCAGATCTCCTTCTTTTATAAAGGTATAGAAGAAGATCTAATAAGAAGGGTCAGAATCAATAAAAAAATAATAGAAATGAGATTAGGTTCTAAATATACTTTGCAAAACCTATTAAAGTCTAGCATTGATTTGTTTACTCTTAAAGTCAAGGACGTAAAACTATGTTTTGAAGAAAATAATCAGTGTAGAATAAAGCAGTCTAGATATGAGGAGTGCTTGTCTCAATCTTAAGATTGTCCAAGTACCAAAAAATGTAATTGAAAATGCTTTTTATTTCATTTCATTCCAGAGTGTGAAATTTAAAGGTTAAGTTTAAAGGTTTCATAATATTCATTAAACTTTTAACAAATCTCAATTCAAATATGTCAGTAGAGACTAGTAGATGGGTGACTTTCATCTTTTTGACGTCATTTCAGCCAAAGCGGGTCACATGTACTAATTGTCGTCTCATATGAGTTTTTAATATCGATATTATAGTATGTGAAAACAAACCTGTTATGTTTGGGTCCTCCTAACATTGCCACCTGACAACAAGGGGCTAAGAGAAGCCCTACAGCAAAAAAAAAAGTAAAAAGAAAAGAAAAGGGGGAAAAAAGTCCCAGACTCCTCAGTGTTTGTGTAATTCACTGGTGTTGAGTCACATCTGGCACAGGTCTGTGATGTTTTCCTTAAGAGGCTGTTTGGGTTTTCTTCCACACAACCACATACCACATTGAATGAATCTCAGAAACAGTAGGCTGCAATTTCATTTAAGGAAGAGCTGCATTACATATGTATGCAGTTGGCACTTAAGAAGTTACCCACTGCAAAAATCAGACCTATATTATTGTCTATACAATTATATTCAAATCAGTTTTCATTTTCTTCAGAAAATCTGGCTGTTGGTGTAGAAACATTAGCAGGGTGACCTGTCCAGGGTGTACTATGCCTCTAGAAAATGGGTGGATGGAAATTTCAAAATTGTTTTTATTTCTTAAATCCCAGAATAACAATAGAGACTTATGTTTTTTTTTTATTCCAAATTCAGAAGTTTACATACGTTTCCTTAATAATCTATTATCAGTGTCAATTATACTTTATGGTGTTTGTCACATTTTGGATTTCCTTCCACAAGCTTTTTACAACACTTTACTATTTTCCATGCAATCGTATTTAAGCCACGATCTTTGGCACATTTTCCACTAAAATAAATTATTTTCTGGGTTGCAGAAAGGAATTCAACTCTCCAATGAACGGAATGATGGATGTTCTCATGGCGGTTTTATTTGCACATAATTGTTTGAACCGATAAACTTAAAACCTTCAAGCATTGGAAAATTTACCCAAGCATGAACCACAGACCTGTGGATGTGCAGGTTTTTTTTTGTTTTCCTGATAACATTTTTATCTGTGCTTTCCAAAATTGTCTAAAGGGATAGTAACAATAGTGTTAATAAATATATGACTTTAAAAAAATTAATACAAGTTCTCTAAATAAATATCCTATTCCTTTGTCATGCATTTCATAAATAAAATAATGTTTTTATACCTAGCTGACCTAATTTGAAACATTTAGTTTGACGGTGAGCAAATAAATTGTTTTTTTTATACTGTGGAAGAAAATATGTGGTTTCAGCTGTACATAGATGCTGAAATTTATTGACAATTAAAATATATTTATAAAACACACATGTATATGCGCGCATGGGATTGGGGATTTTTTTTTAACAAATTATTTTATGCAATCCCAATAGGTGTTCTTGGGGACAAGCAGGTAAACTTTTACAACTAACCACTCTAAAGCAACCCAAGCAACTGTACAAAAATTATTTTTCCTAAGAAATGCTACAATATTTAAATATATTGCACTCTTAATGCTGACCTTTCACCAGTAACATTGGGTCAGTTATAGAAAGAAACCAGAACTTTGATCCTCTGCGTTTTTTCAATGAGGGACAGCAGAGATCAAACCTAACGTCACACCCTGACATGTCCCTACTGTGCACTTTAACCTTAGCAGTCATTGTCAACCCTTTTTATTAACTATGCACTATGTGAGATCAGTGTCATTTAACTATCCTGAAGTAAAGTGACCTTCTAAAAGGTCAAGGATTACAGCGAATATGTGCATGTCATGAGTGACTTGCCCCTTTAGGATACTTCATATTTGTTCTTGACTCTGTCCGTGAATAAAATCTTTACGATGCCAGGAGAGCGCTGTCATTCTGCTTGATAGTCAGTAAATGCAGGAGGCCCTGACTGACAGTTCCCAGCAACTCACAGCAAGCTCCAAGAATGTTTGGATCTGTGTGTTTTTATGAAAATCCATTATTCGCATAGATTAATGTCTGGATTTTTGCCGCATGAATCATGAAGCCTGTCTGTGCAAGTGATTGGGTTCACTTACAGTGAGTTGTTTTGTTGTCTCAAAGTGTGAAAGCAAAGAACAAGGCCTCAGCAATAACTGAAATATGGAAAAATATGCTTTCTTAACTTTGCCAGGATATTTGGAAGAATTCGGGGTTAATGACTCTGTCCATGAAATAAGAGTTAAACAATAATAATCATTCATGTCGACCACACACAAAGAAAAAGAACATGCACATTGGACTGGAATAGTATGGAATGACATTGCATCTTAATTCACAATTGCGAGATCTGGGTCTCATGAACAAGATGTCATAATTATGAGATAAATTGTCAAAACTCCAAGGTCCTGATCTCAAAATTGTGAGAAAAGATATTGTAATTACGAGATAATTTCAAAGGTACCATTAACTGGCCACTGCCGAAAAATCAAGAGACAACAACCTCAATTTGTAACTGCCACTGCTTTGGAAAGGCAGCTGCCGGCAGGTGCCACATGGTGGAAGAGGTGACACGGCTTCTGCTGTTTTTGGGGAAGCCATTGCCAATTTTTGGCACATTGATTTTCATAGTTTTTAGGTATTGTCTGTAATTTAATAATTACTTTTTAAAAAATAATGTAATATTTGTGACTGCAATTATTTGAGACGGAAACAACATCCTCATTAATGCATCATACTGAAAGAAAGTAACCATTATACAAACAGTTGGTTTATTTTAAAGCATTGATGGTTAATGCCAATTCTATTGACATTTAAGATGTACAAAAAGAAAACCATGGAGTGGATTGTTTTTGACCTTTTGTTTTCATGCTAACATTTACAACTAATTTGGTTAAATGCATAAATCCTGTCAAAAATCTGAGTGCATAAGCATTTCCATGTTCTCTGTTGCAGAACATGCAACAGATAACAAATGTAGCCTGTCATCTTTTGTCAGATGTGGTCCTACAGGGGATCCAGACATAACTCTTATACTACTCTTAAAGCAGGGGTGTCAAACTCCAGTCCTCGAGGGCCGGTGTCCTGCAACTTTTAGAAGTGCCTCTGCTGCACTACACCTGAATAGAATAATTAGGTCATTAGCAAGGCTCTGGAGAACTGAGGAGGTAATTAAGCCATTTGATTCAGGTGTTTTGTACCTGTGGCACATCTAAAAACTGCAGGACAGCAGCCCTTCAGGACTGGAGTTTGACACCCCTGTCTTAAAGTGATGGTGTGCTGAAATTATTTGGAAGTCCTGCAGCTCCAAATTAGCATTGCTGAAGGATATTTATCTCTTTTTTTGGTGTGTTTTATATTTTTTAGATATTCTAAAAATGTGACAAGCAATGTCTACTGTCATTGCATCCATGCCTCCTTCTCTTGTGTTTTCTGTTTTCATGTAAGCCAGTGGTCCCCACAGGGGATCCACGTGGGTTTGATAGCAAGAGATGTCTATCTGTCTGTTTGTCTGCCTGTCCTTTCCTTCTGTCCTCTTTCATCACAGCTGTCCACTTTGGAGCCTCTCATTCTCCCTCCTGCTTGTCTCTGTCATTTTAACCTTCACTCTCTGTCTGTCTGTGCCTGTCATTCTTGCCCTCTGCTCCACTTTATTTTCTTTCATCATGAGTTGTTTTTTTTTCTTGCTGAGGTGAGCGTTGATAGCTCCCATATTTTCACCCAGTGTTTTTGCCCTTCCATTGGCTGCTCTTCTCATCCTCCCTAGTGCACATCTTTCCATGCCACATTTTCGCAGCTGCGCCTAATCAAACAACACATCATAACCTAAAAGTTTGGACAATGTCAACACACACAGTTTTTTTTTTCTTACAGGCCACCATCTTTCAGTCATTAGGTAGACATTTTCAGGTCAGTCAGGGTGATACCTATAACTCTCACTAGGTGCATGGATGAAAGGTTCAATAATATGGTACGGATGTGATTGCAAGCAATGATGTGCAAAATTACACAGGGAACTTCATTGCAAGGGTGCTTTGAATAAAAGATTAGTGGGAAATATCGGCCTGATAGAATCTGTGGTCTGCAATTATGAGCTGTTGAGCTGCAACCTTAATAAAACCGAGAACATTGTACAAGACTTGTACATGTAGAAATTGACTTCTATTACGAACTGATTCTGGTTTTAATGCTACCAAGATGGTACATTTTTTGCTCTCTGATGTTGTTTGATTCATATTACACACAAACCAATGATTATATGAATGACTGTGCAGCTGTCTAGGACTTGTATCCTATTGTGCATAATTTTTAGAATGATCCAAAATGCCAACTTTTAGCTTACCCATCAGAGAACACACTACACAGAAAAAAAAAACAATGTCCTAAGTGGGTTTTTCAAAAGCTAACATATTTTCTCAATTTATGTGAGATTTTACTGATAACTTTTTATTTGCTTTCTGGCACTGTCTGGCGTTTGGCTAAATGCATGCAAAGACCTATAAACACGTCTAAAGTATAGTATTGCATGATTTATTGAATTATTCTTTCAAATGAATGAATCACCTGAGAGAATGAACTGAAGCAAATAACTTCATTAAGTGATTTGATCAATTCTCAGTTGAGATGAGGTCAGTGTTGTGAGCATGCCGGTCAGTGGAAATTTAAACTATGAACATTTTAAATTTAAGTAAAAATGGCAGCGAAATCGCAGGAACACAGGTGTAATTTAAATATAAATGTGAGCTTTATAGAGTTTGACTGTGTCTAATGTTTGGTTGCAAAGCTTGCGCTTTCTTCCTATCTCACTATTTGAACATGACCAAAAAGGGAGTGACAGTGACAACCAATTTTCTCTTAAATACTTTAAGTGCCTGAAAACCAGCAGAGTACATGTAGCAGCAAGTCACTTTGCAGTGAAATCATGAGCTATTTTAACTTTCCATAAAAATGTACAAGCCTTTAGTGTGATTTATAGAGCATCTTTTGGCATTCAAATGTGAAAATCATTCGATATAAATTTTGTGGACTCTTGTTGCCAAAACAACTAAAACAAAATGTAAAAATCAAACTGGTAATGCAGCTTTGTCCTTTTCAACTGTCTGTGAGCAGAGTGTGATCAATGGAGAACCTCGATGTTTCGTTCTGCACGATGCTTAGAGCCATCATCATGCTTATTCCTGCTTGGACGGTCGTGTTCCCAGGGGTACCGACAAGAAGTCCGAGCCAGAGAGAACATTTATTCCTCATGTCTGTTTGCTACAGTCACAGCTTCGGTTTTTCTCCTCTCCTCAAAATGCAGCCAGGAAAAACAAATGACATCCTTCTTAAAGTTTGGAATCCTGAGTGCAGAAACATTTTTTCTCTCCTATTCTCTCGATCGGACCATAATAGATCCATCAGTGTCAGCCTGATAGTTTGGGCCAACTGTTCTGCCTGGCAATGATTAGATGGCTTCCATGTGAGTAGGTATCATCTTGTGTTATAATGGGAACTGCAATCAGGATCAGTTTGTGAATGGTGGGTGACATCCTGCCATAAAGCAGACTGAAGCAGGCACAAAAGAACAGAATGCATGACTCTTTGAATATTTGGGGGAAACATTCATACAGAGAAGGGCATTCCTTCTACTCTCTCCGTCAGTCTTTAGATCATATCATTGGGGCATCTCAACATTTAGGTTATGGATACCGCTGAGGACAGAATTTATGTTGAAGTAAAATGACTCTGTCATTGCCAATCCCAACTCAAATTTATCCGGCTCCATTGCTCCCATTTCCAAAAAGAAACTCAGCCGTTCTCTTGGCAGGCACCACAAATAACTTGGAAAAAGTCACAGGGACCAAAAACCATCCAGGAATAGATTCCATCACAGTGCAACACTGCAGAGGGAAATGCATAAGTAGAATGCTGGTGGAGGCATGATGAAAAATAATACACTGTGGGAATGGAAAGGTTGAATCCAAGAGGATTATTAACAGTTGCCAAGCAGACTACTTGGAAAGGTCAACTGAAAATTGTAATTTGAAGTGGGCCAGTGTTAGATTCTCAAAGCGAGATACAAATGGAAAAATAAACACAATTTTGAAACCAAATGTTGTAATATGGTCTAATTGCTTCGTAGTAAACAGTGCTATTTAAAAAAAATGACGGGTGGGCTTTCTTTAGTTTCTACATCTGCACAGTCTGTGTTTCCAATTGAATTGGTCTTTTGAGCATGAGAAAAAAGTAGTACCCTTTCTTTAAGGAAAGGCAGTTCAGCATGACGTACGTTCCATTCAGCCGGACAGAATGCTGGTCAAGCTAGAACCTCCTTTGGCATTTCATTAAAATAACCTTTGGGGTGGAGATAGAGAGGTAGGTTTGAATCATACCGATTAAAGGTTTTCCCCATTATGAATTTGATTGTTGACAGACTGACCAGACTTGTCCCAGACAACAAAGTGGGTTGTTAACAACAAATATGTAGAAACAAAGATTACCAAAGGCAAAAAAAAAGAAAAAAAGAACCAGAGATCAGTCACAAAAACTAAGTTGAAAAGAAAAGAAGAAAACTGGGTCTTCTTTCGGCCGGGGCCCGGGGCGTCTTTGCTGTTCGGTTCTGCCATTGACGGAGCTCCGGGGCGAGCCAGAGAACCTTTTTGCTGGCATTTTTTTTTGCTGACACTTTTTGCTCTCCATTTATCACACACACGCACTCATGACTGACTAAAACAAGTTAGTGGAGCTCATTGTCATTCATTTTCTATTATTCATGCATTGCTTAAGAGTGGAGTACTTTGATGGAAAAATATCTTCTTTCATTCTATCATCCATCTGGTAAATAGCAATGGTAAAGCACCTTAACTTAATTCTTTCAAACCAAAACAGTAGGATAATCCATTTAACCAGGCTGTGATATTAATTTAAAATAGATTAATACTAGCAAAAATACAAGAACATGTAAAACCAGCGTTTCTACCTGTGAAGAGTAAAGATTTCAAGAAGAGATAGAATTCCAAAACCATCATCAGATTTGCAGCCGGACATGTTTTCATGTGTTTACGGTGCCTCCAGGGATACAAAACGTAAAATGAACAACAGACTCTCTGCAGAGCGAGAGCGGTGTATAACAAACTGACAGGAGACTTCAACTTTCTGCCTTTAAAACTCATGTCAGATTTTTTCCTTTGGTTGCTTCAAAACAATGTCACTAATCACCAAGCACTTCTTCTGCTTTTACTTGGAGAAAATGAAAGGTCAAAAGAAGGGGATGGGATCTGTTGAAAGCTGTAGGAATGATGTAAACAAAGATCGATTCAGAGACAAAGAGGAAGTAAGCAGGGTGGCAAAGAGGAGACACAGATGTTTCTAATAGAGATCGGATCAAATGCGTACACACACTGACCAAAATTGTTGTACTTGTTGAAGAACATAAAGCCCACAACGGTCACTGAAATAACTTCATAACTGACTAAAGTAATAAGAAAACTCCTGAAAATCAACTAATGAAGATCAGACCTTGCTTTACAACAGAATAATTTTAAGGAACAAATTATGGAAAAAGGCCTAGATAAAAAATGATGGTACCAGTAATTTAATATTTTGTGGCACAACCTTTTCATTGCAATCAAGCAATTTCTGTAACTGTCAATGCCACTTCTCCCCATGTCCGTGGGCATTTTGGTCCACTTCTTGTGGGCAAAATGCTTGATTTGTCTCAGGTTTGAAGGGTGCCTCTTTCACCTTCATCCACAGATGTTCAATTAGCATCAGGGCTCATAGAAGTCTACTTCAGAATAGTTCAATGTTTTGCTCTTATCCAGTCTTGGATGTTTTGACTTGTGTGTTTTGGGTCAGCATCCCGTTGAAAACCCCAGCACAAGCAACTGAGGCCAAGCTTTCATCATGAATGCATTCTGCAATGAAACACATCTCATTACAGAATGCATTGATGGCATTAGATGATTTGATAGATTAGAGGTCTCAGTTTAGTAAACATTTTTGTGCCATAACATATAGATAATTGTGTAGATTATTTTTGTACCCTGTTCCTGAGAGATGCCTTTGCACAGTCTGATCATTAGTAACCTCTGCTTATTGTTGCTTTCGCTAAAAGATAGAAACTAGCAAATGTTAGGAAATTTATTGAAGGACAACTGAAATTTTTTGAAAGAGGCGACTAAAATTCAATATACATTTCTGGTCCTGGGCTTATGAAGAGGATTGTAACCCATGATATATGTGCAGACAGATTTGGCCAAGTGGTTGAGTCATTTTACTGCAGCAAGCACAACTGTCAATTTGGCTTCATTACAACTGGAATTAGTAAGCAAATTTAATTAAAAACACATAGAGCTGCCAAGTGGATGATCTAAAGTAACGTCATTCCTTAAAAAGTGTATACACACAGTCTCATCCATTACAGCTGAGTAATTGAGGGTTCACCAAAAAGCAGAAGAGGAATGAGCGTTGTCTGAGAATGAGCAAAAAACAAAGTAGAAGAAAATGAAACTAAAGAAGACCGGGGTCTTCCTCCTCCTCCTCTCATCCGTCTCAAACACATTAATTGAGTTTGGATGGATTGAAGATCAATAGTGGGGAGGTCCCGGCATCACTCAACGGTAAGAGGGATTAAAATTTGAAATCAATTACTTTTGTTTCTCCAAGCCCTTACCTCTGTGGGAATAAAAATCAATTAAGGAAATTAAAAGTTGAAGTAGCGACAAGAAAGTCATTTTCAACAAGCAGTGCTGCTTTCATCTCCCCCGGAGCCCAGGCGCCGAGTGGCACAGAAAATCAGATGGTCCCTTTCTCTGAGCACCTTAAAAGATGTTTGGCCCCATGGAGGCATTCAAGGAAAGTATCTGACCTCTGAACGTTTGGCCTCTGAAGTGTGGAACCCATAGGGTCCACCATGCTCTGCAGGCTGCCATAGAATACACACATAAACCAATATGTAATAAAGCCACAGTCACAGTTCAAAAGTTTTTGCACAAAGAAGGCAAAGATCCATAAGATAAGAGGTGTTTGCTTAGTGTTCTGCAACCAAAGCCGCCCTCCTCTCAGCCTCTGCATTGCAAAATGTTGCCTTATTTCATCCTGAAAAAAAGTATTTTAAAGTCTTACGTTAAACTCACTCTTCAAACTGAAGGCTTTAAAGTCTCAAGCCTTCACATGTGGTAAAGAAATGTTGATGCTTTCCACTTTACAAAGAACTCATCCGAAGGTTTATTTACTGACAAAAAAAAAATCATGGCTTCAGCTCTTCCAAAGCTCCAGCCATTAAAGGTTTCATTAGTTAACATGAACGTATAGTGATTAAAGTACAAATAAATGGTGGCAAGGACATAAAGAGGTTAGAGGTAAGGAGACAGTCGGTCTCTTTGAAGATGACAGTCCACTTTGCCTGGAAACAGACCACACAGCTCAGTCAGTCGATAGCCATCTTTTTCCTCTCAGTAGGGCATCAGCATGCAGGGTAAAAGGTCAATCTACAACAAACAGGAAGATTGTGTGGCTGAGTTGAGAAACAGACTTGAGTTTTTTCTCAATTTCATATATGTTTTACACATATGCTATTATTTTAACTAGGGATGAACCACAAAGCTTGTGGCCAATTAAAGATAAACAATGTTTTGCTTTGACCTGCACATCTATGTCTAAATGACTGAGACGTTCCAAAATAATGCAGGAAATGGCTGTTTTAATTAGGGGAAAGGTGTAGCACGATCAGCTATGACGATTTCTTCTATACCCACAGTAGAAACAGCTCAACAAATCAGATAAAGAAAAACGTAGATGGCCCAAGTTTGGAATATCCCCATGTTGTACATCAATACAAGTCAGAAAATATCTACTGTTGAATACAGTGAACCCACAGGTTTTGCGGGGGTTAGGCAATAGTTAATAGTTGAGATCCCCTTTAAAATTGCTTATCTCTGCCTATTTCAACAATTCAAAGACACGTGCAGTGGAATCCATCTCAGCACCACTCCAGAAGCTCCAATCTTCCTCATTTCTGCTCTTAGGGGTCCAGCCAAGCAAAGCCTAGGGAAATAAATGCTCCTAGTTTAGTTCCTTTGCAAACACCAGCCAAGAAGCATCGTGCCTTGGCCTTTCATCTACAAAAACTGCGTTTTCCTTTGAATTTTTTTTATTTTCTCTATGAAAAAAGCTGTGAATGGGAAAGTTTTCTACTGATAATTTGGAGTTATGTTCCACATAAAAATTGAAGTCCTGAGTTTTCCACAAATGGCCAATGAAACGGCCGGGGTCCACTGTAATTCAATTCCAGTTTACATGCAGCTGTTCAGCAAAGGACTGAGGGGGTTTGATATAGAACATTACAGAACAAACATCATCATGAAGACCAAGGAACAAAGCAAGCAGGCCAGGTACACAGTTGTGGAGAATCATAAAGCACACAAATCTCAAAGCTTTTCAGGAATTGCTTTGCAAAGCCAAACCACTGGCAGTGTGTCAGAGTTCAACCTAACTTTTTCAATAGTTCACTGAATTGCATCCAATAGGAATTCATAGGTTTTAGAGAATGGTGCAGGTGTATTCACTTTCGGTCTGAAGCGATCTGTAGACATAAATACTTGACATTGAGTCATGGCTAAATAAAGGTTAATGATGCCGAGACGTTTTTGCTAGCCTCTTCACTTTTATGAGGTTTATCTCAGTAGTTGGATGTCTGTCTTCTATTTATTTTTAGTTGCGTTTTTACTGTTGCACTGATGGAACATGATCTGTTAACAAGGTTTGAAATTTTGAACTGAATGTAAATGTGCTTTCTGTTTCCTGCTTAAACCTATACAGGATTTGTTTTGCACCTTGTATTATTAGAGTCTGGATTCACTTTAAAAGCAACTGAACACAAAGGTTTCTTGCACTAAGATGTCCTTAAAATTTTATAGATTTATTTCCATCATCTGTGTTGTTTGTCTTTTTATTTATGTCTGCATTTTTATACCGTCGTTGTGGAGCACTTTCTGATTTTTATCTGTGAAAGATACCAATGTTAGTTACTAAATGTGTTATATGAATGAAAGGTTTGGTAAGCTGGGCCTTCACATGAATACTACATATTTAAATGTAGTTAAGTATTACTTGAAGTTCAGAAAGAGGAAAGAAAGAAGGCAAAAATATCCCATCAGTCTTCTGTACACCAATAAGTGATCACTCTCTGTGTCTGTTAACATTTAAATGATTGATTGATCACAATTTAACAGCTCAAACAGATCAAAGCATATTTTTAATGTCATCCTTATTACATCAATCACTGATCTATGTGCGTTCATTGTGCGAACCACTTCAAGAACCACTCAAACTTATAGAAGAACACACATACATTTACATGCTGAGTAGATAATGGAGCTCTTATGTCAGCAAGACATAAAGTGGGAGGAGAAAGCATCTCCTGACAAAAGAAGCAAAAAGGCTTTGATAATGGTAAAGAGATTTTCCCTCCAAACCCGGTTGGAAGTAATCTATGCCAAACATATAGACACAGAGCCTTTTCTCTCATCATGCAGTGGAGGAAAGTGGGAGGTGGGTACAGAGCATGTTGGAATGAAAAGAAGGGCACAGGGTGAGGACCTACAAGAACATGTGGAGAGGAGAAGAACCGAAAAAAAAGAGATATGAGGAGGTTGGGAAGGCAGTAGGGGGGGTGAGGAACAGAATTAGGGAGGAGAGGTTGGGAAAAATGAAGATGGAAGAGAGAGAAAAAAATCTAATCCCAAAGTATCTGCACCTGAGAGCAATTTGTCCCCTATTTTGGGTGCTTAATCATACTGTTGATGTGTGCACACACAAATACTGACACAGACAGACTGAGCTGCAGTGTTTGCAGGATCTGGAGGAAGTTAGACACGCGGATGATGTCTTCTGGGAAAACTGCAGGGGTCTTTGAAGAGATACCCAGCTTTCCACCACTATGCATGCTAGATAGGGGCCCTCTCATATCAAGCACACTAAGTTTGTCCGCGTGTGTGAGTGTGTGTGTGCTAGTGGATTTCCCCTTAATACTTCACAGGCTTCCTTTTATGTTGTGGGCGTGAATCATTGCCGCTTTTTCCTACTTTCTTTCATTTTGTGAAAGGGCCGGATTGAGCACTTTATATGGAAGAAGGCGGCGGCGGCATGGAAATACAACACACTAAAAAGGGGAAGAAATAATTAGACTGTTTCTCTTTTCAAAAACTTACTTCGGCCTTAGAATGTGGCCAACACCGGTTATAAAACAAAGACTGCCGCTAATTTAGATGAGATGATGGAATAAAGAAATGAGATGAAGGAGAAGGTGTAGAGGTTCTGGGCTGAAGAGCAGGGTAAGGAGGGAGCTTTGTGGTTGGGAGAGTTTGCTTTAAGTGCCGTGCTGTTATTGCAATGGGTGGCTCAGGAATGCAACCGCCAACTGCTCAAACCAATGACAAAGACAGAGAATGGTAAAAACAGAGAAAGAGACTGGTAAGCCAGAGAACAACCAGGAAAACCACAAGAACTCTACAATCTGCTAAGTAACCAAGTCATATGAAAAAAAAAAAAACACTCTGGTTCCGCTAACAGCTAACACTAAATCAATGTCTGCACATGTCTCAGCTAATATATTTGATTTTTATTGATGCATTTTTTTGGCTTTTATATTTTATATAATGGCTATGTATACCCGATGACTAACATTAAGCAAAGTAATGCTTCAAAGCCTCACCAGCCCAGGCAAGATGTCATTAAAAGACCTTTGTCTCCATCTGGACCCTTGTATGTTGCTGAAAGGGCTGTTAGAGCAAAACTGGAAGATTGTCCAATGGAATCCGAGATTTATGGGTCAAATGATAAAACATTTTTCCTATATATTGTTGTAATATGTAACATATTATAGAAGCTTTACTTGATGGGATGAGCTCCTTACTCATTTTTATGTTTTTTTTTTTTTTATCAAGCACCTAGTCACGTGGGAATTTAGACGGCATATATTTTTCATTTGTTAGTTAATTTGTCTTAGCAAAACTTTGATTCAAATCCAGATCTGTGTGCTGTTTTTGTCGTTATTTCCCCCACTGGGAACAGCACCTAGCGTAGTCCTCAGGCATAACAGCTCCAGCAACCGGGTGCATGTTTTCACACTTTGCTCACACGGAGGTTGTTGTATAGAACTAGCGGGAAAAAGGTTTAGCCATGGCCCGAGTCCTACCCCAGTCACAAAGCAGCTATCTAAGACCTCAAGATTCCCATGGACAGCAGCTGACATCTCGCCTTCAGTGACCCAGCGTGTTAAAATTTGCGTCTGCTCCTTAATTGCTGAGCTAGATCGTCCATTTACCATCACTCATTAGTTTATACAAGAGTTAGCAGAGGCTAACATCGCCCTTATACACCTATCTGTTTCACAATAGCATTCTTTCTATGTAAACACGCACATTATCTCAAAGTTAAGAAAAACTTACCAAAAACTAGAATGGCATGTTTTCACTCAACCTCAATTGTCCCACAATTGGTGGGTTGCTGGTTCAATTCCCGCTGTCATTGTGTCTTTGGGCGATGGCAGCCTCACATCTGTCAGACTGCCAGGTGGTTACAGTCCCGCAGCTTGACATTATCAGTGTGTGAATGGAAAGTTTTGTTGGCGTTGCAAAGCATCTTTGAGAACCCTGCAAGTCTGTTGGCATTTCATGGAGTAGATCTTAGAAATTTACTGTTTATAACTTTTTAACAGAACCTCCCTCACATATCCAGTACCATCCTTTAACAAATGTTATTTTTACAAAGCTAACAGGAAGTATTGGAAAAGACACTATGGGGCTTCTTCCACCTATACATGTCAGTGTTGATCATTTGATTAGGTCCTTTTAATTAGTGGCAACCAGTAAGTATTCTGAGACAAATCACTCATCGCGGTTCAAAACCAAAGCGGAAGGGAGTGAACTGGGCGGTGCTAATCTATCCATCACCCTGTCTCTGAAGGTCTGTAATTAGCTGGGGCCAATCAACGGAGGCAATCCATCAGCCCTCACAGTGGCTTGGACCAATCGCAGAGTTTCATTAGTCACAGTCTATGGCTGCCTAAGCCAATGGCATTACTGTTTTATGGAGAGAAGTAAGGGCTGGGTGCCAGGCATGCAGGGATTTTAGAGGACGAGGGGTGGAATGGGCCATGACAGCTTTATTCATCTGACGCTTAAACGGCCTCTGCGGAGAGGCAGAGAAATGTCAACGTAGGGAGGATGATTACGAGAGGTATCGATCCTTTTCCCTTCCCCTAAAAGAAAGCACTCCTCCGCCGCCTCCTCCCTACCTCCTACAGACCCCGAGGCCTGCTCCTCTTTAAGCTGTGAGACAAGGAGAGACAAGAGCAAGTGAAGCAGGGAGGGTATAGAGAGAGCATGCTCTTCCCATCCATCTCATTCATTCTCTTCCTTCGTGCATGCTGGCTCTTGACTTTTTGCTGGCAGCGCATCTGCTTAACAGCAGAACAGATAATGCTTAGCCAAGCCTCTTCTCCCCCTTTGGACCATCAAAACAACCTTGGCTATGAGGTACGGGAGGAAAAAAAACAGCTTTGAAATTTGGCTTTATGAAGAGAAAAATGACTTTGAAAGAATAAGAACAATAAAACATTTTATGTCAGAGTTGTCCTCAAACTTTAATGATGCAAAAAGCCATTAAGATTTTCTTTTGCTAATGGTAATTGCTCACTCATATTGCTTTTTAAGTATTTCTTTCCGCTCATTAAAAACACAGGCAGGCCTAGAGAAACAAAGAGGTAAGGAAGAAACGACAGATCCAGACATGTCGAGTGATTCATGGTACAGATTCGGTGTACACCGGTGTCAGAGTAAATTGCCTGCAATGACGTTCTTAGTTCATGTGTTGCGAACACATGAACTATTGGAACTTTTTCACATTTTGTAGCCCAAAAGTTAAAGCTTGAAACAATTTTCTTGGGGTTTTATGTGTTGCCCTGTGATGGACTGGCAACCAATGCAAGGTGTTAACTGTCTCTTGTCCAATGCCCCTGCAGTAACAGTGGGTATATGGTTCAGTTTCACAAGGCACTCCAAGGCCTGAATATTGTCTAGCCTGAAGAAGGAATAACTAAAATATAACCTTTCTGACAACACGAAGCAGGCTAGTCATGGCATCAATGACATTGTTCAGAACTGGAAAGGGTTAAAAAACCATGTCTACTGCATTGGGACTCAATAACCACAATAACAACCATTATCAACAAAGGGAGGAAACGTGGAGGTCACAAAAGTTTTTAAAGTAACATCACTGTAGAAGAAATTGACCCCCAAATCAGGAAACTGCCACTACCATGTTTCACTCTGAGCATGGTGCATTAAAGATGAGGTGCAGTCTCTCTCGTCCTATTAGTCAAAGGCGTATAAATACACTGCTCAAAAAAATAAAGGGAACACTTAAACAACACAATATAACTCCAAGTAAATCAAACTTCTGTGAAATCAAACTGTCCACTTAGGAAGCAACACTGATTGGCAATCAATTTCCCCTGCTGTTGTGCAAATGTAATAGACAACAGATGGAAATTATTGGCAATTAGCAAGACACACTCAATAAAGGAGTGGTTCTGCAGGTGGGGACCACAGACCACTTCTCAGTACCTATGCTATCTGGCTGATGTTTTGGTCAGTTTTGAATGTTGGTGGTGCTTTCACACTCGTGGTAGCATGAGACGGGCTCTACAACCCACACAAGTGATTCAGGTAGTGCAGCTCATCCAGGATGGCACATCAATGCAAGCTGTGGCAAGAAGGTTTGCTGTGTCTGTCAGCATAGTGTCCAGAGACTGGAGGCGCTACCAGCCTCAGGAGACGTGGAGGAGGCCGTAGAAGGGCAACAACCCAGCAGCAGGACCGCTACCTCCGCCTTTGTGCAAGAAGGAACAGGAGGAGCACTTGCCAGAGCCCTGCAAAATGACCTCCAACAGGCCACAAATGTGCATGTGTCTTCACAAACGGTTAGAAACCGACTCCATGAGGATGGTATGAGGGCCCGACGTCCACAGTTGGGGGTTGTGCTCACAGCCCAACACCTTGCAGGACGCTTGGCATTTGCCAGGGAACACCAGGATTAGCAAATTCGCCACTGGCGCCTTGGGCTCTTCACAGATGAAAGCAGGTTCACACTGAGCACATGTGACAGACGTGACAGAGTCTGGAGACGCCATGGAGAGTGGTCTGCTGCCTGCAACATCCTTCAGCATGACCGGTTTGGCAGTGGGTCAGTAATGGTGTGGGGTGGCATTTCTTTGGAGGGCCGCACAGCCCTCCATGTGCTCACCAGAGGTAGCCTGACTGTCATTAGGTACCGAGATGAGATCCTCAGACCCCTTGTGAGACCATATGCTGGTGCAGTTGGCCCTGGGTTCCTCCTAATGCAGGACAATGCTAGACCTCATGTGGCTGGAGTGTGTCAGCAGTTCCTGCAAGATGAAGGCATTGAAGCTATGGACTGGCCCGCCCGTTCCCCTGACCTGAATCCGATTGAGCACATCTGGGACATCATGTCTCGCTCCATCCACCAACGTCACGTTGCACCACAGACTTTCCAGGAGTTGGCGGATGCTTTAGTCCAGGTCTGGGAGGATATCCCTCAGGAGACCATCCGCCACCTCATCAGGAGCATGCCCAGGCGTTGTAGGGAGGTCATACAGGCACGTGGAGGCCACACACAATACTGAGCCTCATTTTGACTTGTTTTAAGGACATTACATTAAAGTTGGATCAGCCTGTAGTGTGTTTTTTCACTTTAATTTTGTGTGTGGCTCCAAATCCAGGCCTCCATTGGTTAATACATTTGATTTCCATTGATGATTTTTGTGTGATTTTGTTGTCAGCACATTCAACTTTGTACAGAACAAAGTATTCAATGAGAATATTTAATTCATTCAGATCTAGGATGTGTTATTTGAGTGTTCCCTTTATTTTTTTGAGCAGTGTACTTTTGGAAGGCCTTGTATGAATGTATCTGCATTCCATTTATGTTTTGTTTAATGCAAAGCAAAGATGATTTATAGTTACAGCAGAATAAACATCGTCTGAAAGCATCGCCAACATATTTATACTGTAAAAATGTCAAATTTTCTCCTGGTACCCAATTACACGAAAAATAAGCATGTGTAGAAAGCATGTGTTGACTTTAGCATGAGCATCACTTTTAGTCATAACACATGCAAACACAATTTCCTCTCTGTTTTCCACTCCTTTACTCTCTCGCTGTGGCGGCCCCTCACACATGTACATTAAAGATTGTGCTGTTGGTGAACCTGGGTGGTGTTTCCTGGCGTCATTAAGTGTGGCCTCTCAAGGGCCACATTGCCACATCTCATTTGACTACAGCTGCTTCTCTGGCCAAGTCTAGTAATCACTAGTCGCCAGAAACTCTGGGCTACAAGCAAGCCAACAGAGAAAGGCTCCAGGACAGAGGGCCAGAAATCTCAGTCTGCGTCATTCACTTGGCTCAGACATGAACCTGATACAGGAAGTTTCCTTGGAGCTCAAATCTTCTTACAATCAAGAAGAATCTTTGGGTCTTTACATGAAGATGACTGATGTCCACTCGGCAATTGTTTTTGGGATTTTGCAAGATAGATTTTCAAGCTTGCTTTTTTTTTTGAAAAGGTCATTCTGCTAAATTGGTAGACACCTGAAATGACAAAGCGGAGCAAAAGCCTGTGGGGTTTCCGTATAAGCTTAGCGTTTAATTTATTTGTTCCTATTTGAGTTGTTATAGGAACTGACGCTTGACCTCACTCATCCAGCTGGCTCAAAGCAGTTTATTGCTACCTAATTAAATATCTGAGGCAACATGATGTGGCCAGGAAGGCAGATGTTAACATCACCATATGTCCTGTAGGATTTTAAAATGGAAAATGTACAGATACAGATTTATTTTACTACCCCTGCTTTTTTTTTTTTTGGTGTTTCTTTTTTTTTTTTACTTTCTCTTTTTCGACAAAAAGGGCAAGGACAAGTAACAAGGATGGTTTTTTTTTGTTTGGTTTTTTTACCTTTGCATGTTCATTCTAAATTCTGAACAGGGAAAAAAGAATTCACAACAATTTTTTTTTTTTTTTGCATTTTAATTGAAAAAATAAATGATGGCCTGTGAGTATTTTTAGCATGGGTCTAAACACCACTGTCCTGTTGACTTTAAAACTGGCTCAGAGCTCATAGTTTAGCTGTGTTTCTCTCCTAGGGGAAGCCAGTAAAAGAGCTACTAACATTTTATAAATTTTTATTTATTTCGTAAAGGAGATGACGCTTATTAATCAACATGAATACATCATGTAAATTTGCCAGATTTAGACAAATAGATTTCCATCTGTAGTGCCCTCCTAGTTGAAAGGTATAAAAAATAATCGAAATTGACATGCATAGCAACATACATAGCCTATAATTTCTGACAGATTTCAACCGAAAAGGTAGCTAAACATTTATAATAAAAACAAAAACAACTCACCTATAGTGACCCCTGGAGATGGACCCCAGTCCCCACACCCCATATATCACATTTTGGTTTAAAAATGTGTATTAATACTGTAAAATATTTAATTAAGTTTATCAAACTGACAGATTCTCACCCCTTTATCATGCCTAGTAGATATGGATATACCTTGTGTAAATGAAACATTTTCTTATTACATACAGTGTTTGTGACCGTTTTTGTTTATTTCATGTTTTATGTGAAATAAATTGGTGATCTTAAACTTGCCTGTTTGGTTCTTCATCATATTCATTAGCTCTTGCATTCAGTACTGATCTCGCCAGTGAAGTGCACCAGCCCTGTTCCAGAAACAAACATTCATAAAATGATGCTGTCATTCCCACACATCACAGTAGGATTTGTGTTGAAAGGCTGGCATGTTTATCTCTTTCTCCTTTAGCAGTTATGGTCATTTAGGAACTTCAGTTTCATAAGACAACAGAACATGTCGTAACTTTAAACTATTCATGCTTAAGTCTATTTAGAATCTGTGTTTATTCATCTGTAGCACAATCCCCAGGAAAATAAGCAGATTTTTGTTCCAGCTAGGTTATTTCAGTGACATCTAAAGTAAAACACAAGAAACTTTTATGAAGTTGTCTTCAGGGGAAGCACTCATTCAAACCCGATTATACTGATCAGTGAGAATATCTAGATCAAAAGAGTGAAACCAATTTAACATTTAGAAGTCGTGCTTCGCAAACTCAGCCACACACAATCAATGGCAAGTTTTAAGGATCCTTTTATTCTATACCTGGGAAACAAAATCTGTTGTAGGCGACATCAAACAACAATAAAACTTTTAGAGCAGGCTCAGAGGTGCCAGTAGCTGAAACTGCATTGAGGCAGGATAAAAAAAAAATGTAAAAAGGGAAAACAAATCATCTCCAGTTTTACTGCTTTGGAGTGAGACTGAAATAGAAAAAACAGGCAGAGTGAGTCTGATCATGTTCAAAGTTTAAATGCCGTCTATATGAGCAGTCTTATAGACATAAGAGACAGAGTGGAGACAAAGTAAATAGTCAGGGGAGTAATTTGAATTCGTCAGCAATAAATGACAAATTGTTGGCAGAAGTCAGTGGTTCTCTTCTTCACTGCCTCCCAACTTCCTCGCCTCTCTGAAGCACATGCATGTTTTCCTCATGAGTAATGTGAATGATGGAGATTGTGTCCCCCTCTCCTTATTTTCATTTATATCTTAATCCTTCAGAATCCTTCCCTACATCAGGCTTTACTCCAAGTGCACATACAGATTTCAGGAGGAGTACCGTGGGGCTTCATTTATTTAAAATCACGGCTGAGAGATTCTAGCGTAGGTGTTTGATGTAGTTTACCGGGCTATTGTCGAGGTTCCAGGAAGTGTAAAGGGATCAGTGAAGTGAAATGGCCGGCAGGGTCAACTATCAGATTCCCTTAAGACAAGCCCAGGCAATTAGAGTGAAACAAGACGCATACGTTCTAACGCACTACCATGCACACACATGAATTATCAGCTGGGTCTCTATTACATTTAACCTGATTAAAAAAAAAAAAAGGGAAAAAACGATTTATGCTCACTTTCTCTGCAACCTTTGGCAACACGCGCATGCATTCACCACCACACATGCACTGTATTCCAATTCAGCCACACACACACTTCTCACTTCATCACCCTCCGGGCTTGTTAAAAGGCAGTTTGCAACGTGCAGAATACGAGCTGCCATGGCGAGTCAGGTAACAAATTGGCAGCACTGTTTTACTTTGCCGCTGACTGTGGGAGCGAGAGTTTTCACCACCGCCGCCGAGTCGCCTAGCGAGAGGCCCGGGTCTGTGCTGGAGCAAGACCGAGAGGGAAATGATGGAAACTCTATTCACGTCTGCTTTTCCTCGCTTCCCTTCCCTTCTCTTCTCTGCCGTTCCCTTTTGTCATTAGCTCACTCCCTGATTCTCCATTCGTCTGCTTCTCTTTACTCTCTCTCAGCCGGAGGGTTACGAAGCACATTATTAATCTATTACACTCCCCTTCGCCTTTCTGCTCATTTGCACTTTCATTCTGCCTCAACTGCAAGGGGATTTTTTTTGTGTGTTTAATTTTACTCTGACGAACATTGTTGCATTTTAATTTTGAACTTCAGACAGTTTTCTTTTTTTTTTGTGGGGTAGAAAATTCAGGGAACATAAGCAAAGTATGAATTGTGACACAAGCACTTTAAACTGACATGGGAATGCAATAGCATGTACAAAAATACATACTTCTTGCTTTCATATTAAGAAATACTAGTTTTGTTTTTTTTATTTTGAGGGACTGCATCATCTCCATCTCCATCATCACATGTTACAATCTCCTTGCTATTTTAGAATGTTTTTTTTTCATCTTCTGTGTGGACGACAAGCTAGATTTTGCATTTGTATGCTAAATATTAAGGATGAATTTTATTACTTTACAATTATTATTTCTATTTTGCATGACTGAACAGAATAGTTTTCCCTTTACATATGATTATAGATGCTAAATTAAAAAAAACTACTTTTCAGACATATGGTAGCATTTAAGAAAAAAAGAAGCTAAAACTATATTTTATTCGAAGCATAAATGCTCTTAAAACCTTCATCCAAAGGTTTCTGAATGGTGCACAAGTTTCAGTCAAAGTTAAAAGAACAGCTTTCAAAAGAACTTGAAAGAGTTATGACAGAAATATTAAACATTTACTGTATTGTTTGATCAATGGAATAACTTGAGGACAGCTATAAAGATTAAACAAACTCTATTCTGCCTGTTTGTTACGACTGTAGAAACGGGGTTCCACAACAAAAGCTTCACAATAACACCGACTAATTTCGCCATAAAACCTTAAACGGGGTGGTGGAAACCAGAGAAGAAAGAGCTCAGTCTGACATGTTCGGACTCCACCACAGGACTATTTCCTGATGAGCAATCAGAGCCTTTACTCACTGCCTCACTTTTATGTGTGGGTGTAGCAGCATGTGTTTGCTGCTCCACACACACACACACACACACACGCACTCACATGCACGCACACACACACTTAGAAATACGCAGTACATATGGCCACTGCCTGCCTTTTTAGATGTTTTTTTTTAACACCTAGGGTAATGACTGGACATCCAGACGGGGTTGATAAGGAGCCATTTGGATGGGAACAAGACACGGCTGATTGGATTTGGTGCTGACAGATGGACGAACAGACAGACGTGCAGACAGGAGTCGTTCCCGAGTCCAATATTGCAAGCCTTGCTTTTAATTTCTGTTCGTTCCTTCCTCTTTCTGTTTGGATTGAGCTGGTCTATCCCTCACTCCATCGCTGTGTGAAGTTTTATCACACGGGATAATGATATTGCTGTCCAAATATGCAGTATACAGTGCTCTGAAAGTGTCTTAAATGCTGTTACATTTTTTTGCTCATTACAAAAAGTAAAATAAAACATAAAGAGAAAACATTTTTTGTTATTTTATGTGACATACAAATACAAAGTAGTTCACAATTAAGAAGTGAAAGAGACCCATCTGACCCTCTCCCAATATGTAGAGGGTGGGGGTCAGAGACCACAGCCGGCCACAAATAGTTGAAATTCTTGAATACTTGAGATTCCCTCCACAAACTCCTATTTTAACCGTTCAAACACCAAATATATCTTAATATACATTGATATGCAATATGGAAACCCTGTTGGGGGATCATTGGTCTTTTTTTTTATCTCCACTCCTGGGAGTTCAGCCAATTGAAGAAATTCTTAATTAGACAAATTTTAATAAGCAGCTAAGGCTCATAGTAGCTCTCGAGTAGCAACAACAATCTGTCACTCAGGTGACAGAATCTGTTGAAGGGAAACTATTAGTGGTGTCAGTGGCGCAAAAAGTGGGTATGCAGCACATGCAACGCATAGGGGCGCAGCACCGGAGGGGGCACCAAAACCCAGTCTGAAGGGGGCGGTGCACCGATGATGTTTTCCCATACACTTCAGCGCGCCTTATTCTGATGAGATAAGACCAAAATCTAACTTCATGACCTACATGCAATGTGTGACATAGTACTAACATTGCACATCACCTTGAAAACACCCTGCCTATGGAGACAGTGTGGCGGCAGAAGAATCATGCTTTTGGGAATTTTTTCTTCAGCATGGATAGGGAAGGTAGTCAAAGCTAAAGGGAACATGGAGATCAGTGTTGCTGCTAAAGACTTGAGAATTGAGTGGAAGTTCACTTTCCAGCAAGACAGCATTCCCAAAGACCGTCCAATTTAACTGAGTTTGAAGTGCAAGTTAAATATTGGTAGAAAGCTGCCAGTAACATACAACAAAAAGCTTTGAGTGTTTTCTCAGGAGCAATAATTAAAGTGCATGCTACACATTTTAGAATTTTAATTGTAAAAAAAAAAAGAGTGAAATCAACTTGAATTGAAAGCAAAATGTATACTAGCTTATATACATATAAACTAGTTTAGCTAGTTATGTGTTATCTTGACTAACATAGCTTAGTCTAAAACATATCCCATTGATGTTTTTTGTTGTGAGTTTGACAAAATGTTAAAAACTTCAAGACAACAGAGTTTATTTGTGAGGAAGCGTATATGAACACATTCAAATTATTTCAGTTGTGCTATTGTTGTTGAATGAATTATTGTTCAAAAAGTCCTTAGAGAAACTCGTACACGCACACAGTTGCTTTTTAGTATCCGCATGTTGATTTACTTACTGCATGTGGGCAAGAATCCCTGCTTAGTGAAGCAGATGGTGAAGGAATGAGAAACAGAGGAGGAAAAGAAGAAGAAGAATTTGGGAGTCTTGTATGGAGGAGTTTATACTTTATGTCCCTCCAAATTGGACCCTCGTAGGTTTCCGGGCGCACTCACACGTACATGGCAGCAGATGAATCTCGGCTTCTTTCACCCACTCTCCGTCGCTGTCATTAGGTATTGAAATGTGCAACTTGAGGATCTCCTGTTTGCATGTGTCACTGCACATGAACTTGTCACGAGTGCACGTTCATGTCAACTTCAGAGTGAGGAGGAAGAGAGCGTAAAAGGAAAGCGATGGCTGCTGTGCTAAAGGAGTCACTTTGCGTCTCTCCAAACTGGTACACTTGACTCCAAAGCATTGGCTTATTCCTTATGCCACCCGTCTGCCAATTCATGCTACTATGCCACTGGAGTTGGAAAGAGAGTACTTGTGGTTTTTCTCTGCCTGTCTGCTCTTACTGGGATATGACTGAGTGCTTCAGGATGCCTGCTGCTGGTTGTGGTGACTTGCAGGGTGTCTGAGCCTGATTGTTCTTCCTCCTTTCAATCAAGCACACATGATTTGAAGAGAAGATATATTACCTGCACCAGCCCTTAAAAACTGAACTCTTGTGGCTAACTGTATTATTTTGGGTTTTCCATCCTCCTTTGCTCCAGCCTAATTGTGCTGGGTTTTTGTTCTTTTCATTCCAGCTCATTATTTTGTTTATGTACATTATTAAAGAGACCCACTAAGCTTCCTGCAGCCCAATTGTCTGGCCTGTTCTTGACATTTCCTACTTAGCTTTTCCAAGTCATTCTTGTCTTGCATTAATGCGGCCTGGTGTCCTGTAGGAAGGCACAAAGCAGCATGCAGTGTGGGGGCTGAGGCCTGTCCAAACAACTGGCGCAAAGATTAACTACCACTGAGATTTGTACTTAGGGACTGTAGGCGGAAATCTTGACATGAAGAATAAAGCAGACAGGAAGGCTGTGTGTGCTAAGAACATCGGGAGGTTTTATAGTTTTACTTTGTGGCAGCTCTCAGTGGTATTTTAACATCACAGGAAAGTATATATTTTTGTTCAGCTATTGCAACCACTTTGTCTGGAACAAGTGAACACCAGCATTAAACATCTACATCTTGGGGTAATGGTACAGCTGTAGGGTGGAAACTTTCTGAGGCTCAGTTGCCGAGCCTGAGACCCTTGCTGCATGTGTTCCTCCGTTCTCTCTTTAATTTTTTTCCTGTCAGATTACTGTCAATAGAGGTAAAACTTATAAAAAAAAATTACAATAAAATTTGCCCAAAAAATGTTTCTCAATAGATATGACCCTGATGGTTGAAATGGGTCGGGAAAGAGTTGATATTTAGACATTAATCAACCACCCTTGCCTATAAATTTTGTTATTACAGATTTGATAACATTTTCTGAGTCTTGGATTTCAACAAATTTTCAACACCGGTGCAACAAAGACCAGTGACAGGTTGATTGCTATCAATTTGAGAAATCTCTTAAGTCCCAGGTATCGGGTGTGGAAGTGATTGACTTTGTTTTTGTCTTTCTTTTTGCAGTGTTGTTTTTGGGAAGAAAGAAAAATATAATATTGTTGATTTTCTCATCATGTGTGACGATAAATGTTATATAAAGATGTTAAGATTCATGCACTTAGCAATAGCATTACAGTCAACCGTCACTGATGTGCAGTTAATTGCAGAATCAAAATACAAGAGCCTTTCTATGTACTGGTCATGCAGAGCTGTAAAGAGACATGGCTGTTAAGCTACAGATATTTTATTGTTATTCCATGCAGTTCAAGCAAGTTCCCGTTAGTATTTTATCAGTATAGGCTGTAACCATAACTTTTGTCTTAAAGGCGTATCTGCACACACGTCTGCTAAAAGCAGGAGGCAGGTTGCACAAACAGATCTCTGAAGATGCATTAGCTCCTATTTAACAGCTAGTCCAAAATGAGCAAAGGAGACTCATTAATCATAACCTTAATCCAGTTAAACTACCTTCTTACTGGTGTCCAGACAGAACATTTTACCATTCACAATAATCCATTAATTCATGTAATTGCCTCTCTTCCAAAGACTTCATTCCAGGTTTATTTGAGATGGGATTAGGTCACTGAAACTCATTTTTGTGCACGACTACATAAACTGAACTGAACACGTGCACAGTAGCTCAAAAGAAATGGATGTGATGAATGTTTGCTTTGGTGTCAGTGATTGTGAGCTGTAGTCACCATGCAGTGTTTTACTGCACAATGCAGTAAAACACTTTATTGTTCAGGCCCATGAGATGAGTCAGACAGCCTATCTTGTAAATCTAGGGTCTATATTGAAATATGATGAAAACAAGACCTTTAAAAGAGGAAAAAATAATATTTAGCCCCAACCTATGTATTAATGTTTTAAATTATAGTATTTTTCCCCCAAAATACATTTACATTGTTTACAAGAAAGAATTTCAGAAACTGAATTGCCAGATTATTGATTCCTGTTTTGAGTTGACAGTGGGGGGCTCCAATGGAAAACATAAAGTGGGATTAAAAGAGAACTAGCTTCCAAAAGTTTAATCATGGTTTAAATAAGTTTAGCCTTAAGTCAATGTAAATTTACAGTATTCTTCCTGTACAAGATCAAGATTGTTATAGGTGGGTATACTACTCACACATTCTACAGTAATGTATTTAAATGTTTCCGTATATGCATGTGTCAAAGTTGTTGCTTCACAGCAGCAGAAAATAACCAAATATACCAGATGGTCGGTTACAAAGAGCCATCTGGCAATCTGGAAGATACTGGACCCTGTTTAAGGAAGGACAGGATCAGATGAACCATCTGTCCATCTCTGTCTATCACAACCAAATGTAAACCTTTCTGTATTGTCAATAAATGTCTCCCAGCAGAACTTTCTGCTAAGTCTGTGCTGATTTACTTGTTAAAAATATCTTGGGCAAAACAAAAGAACCTGCAGAGTTGGTCCTTGGCTTTTTTTCTTTTTTTTTCATCTTTCAGATATCTTATGACTGATGCTATGATCTACTTTATGTAATTAATGAGATGCCATGCAGACTATTTTGAAGCTGTTGTTGAACTTCAACTTTGCTATTTTTTCTGAGATGGAACTGAGATTTTGTACAGTGATAGTCGGAAACACCAGTGTTTTCTGGATGTCTTAGATGTCTGCTAAAATAAACATTAAGATGGTCTTCATCTTTTAAAATTACAGTGGTTTTAGGAGTTCATTCCCACTCGCCCTGTTTAGTCTGCTTTGATCAGAGTCTGGTGCGTTTGTTTAGAAAGTCCAGCTTGTTTTGTGGAGGTGCGTAATCAACAGTGGTGGGAAGTAACGAAGTACAAGTACTTCGTTACTGTACTTAAGTACAATTTTCGTGTATCTGTACTTTACTTAAGTAGATTTAATAATGGATACTTTCTACTTTTACTCCACTACATTTTACAGTAAGTATCTGTACTTTCTACTTCACTACATTTCTACAAAACTGTCCCGTTACTCGTTACATCCAAGTCGCGTTGCTCTTTTTTCCCGTTAAAATGTGAAGTTCAGGGACTTAAGGTGGCGCCGAAAAATCCAAGCAATAACGTGACTTACGTGTTTGTTGTCACCCATCGGCTCCACCTTTACTCGCAAGCGGCAAGCGGAGCTCCAGACATGCGCAGTGGTTTCCTCTGAGCGTCAGTAATATAATAGCGCTGCATAAATCATAAGATATGGCGACATGTAAAATCAGCAGCGCTTCGCTTTCACAGACGGTGGGACTTCGTCCAATTTTTAACGTCACTTGGAAGGAAAGCTTAAAGAAAGGTAAGCTCCGTGGACGTGATGCTAACAAAGCTAGCTGTATTTACTGAGACACATGTTGCATCTGCGATGAAAAAAAGTTGTCACTCATGCGCTGAATTACTGTGTGGAGATGTTGACTGAGGTGTTCATATATGGGACAACGCTGTGACCAAAGTGCAATATAGTAATATGACATTCATGGACGATCTGATTCTTCTGGACGGATCTTTACTAAAGTCCTATAGTGCTGAAGCCTCACTGAGAGCCGTTCTTTGTTCTTGTAATGCTCTGCGTACACTGCAGTAGCTATTTTATTTCATTAAAATATCTTTATATTTAATTGGCGAATAAATAAAACAAGAACGTAAGAACACAGAACATGCTCATTGCTCTTTGTTTTCGTCACCTGTCATGGTGGCAGCAGGAGGGAGGATGAGAACAGTCACAGTCACGGTGCTCCTCCTGCTTGGTTACTTCTTGCTTATTGGGCCTTGGACAGTGTTCATAGTTGAGCGTTGTTAATTGCTATGTTTAATGGTGCAGACAATTATTATTTCTGACATTGGCAATATGGGCAACCGCCCAGGGTGTTATTTTTTTAGGGATGGCAGGAGACCTGTGCATTGTGGCACAGAGATGAAAGCAAAACAGAATGAAGAAGAGTTTGAATTGTCACTGGTTAAATTTATTTCAGCTCTAAGTATTTAATATCTAGGAGTTTTTATGGGAAAGTGAATCTTTCAGATCAATTTGAGAAGCAATTTTGATGAGTACACTTAATTTTATTGTCATGTAGCACGGGGTGCTGGTTTTGATTTGGTCTTGGGTTCAGTGGCCTTGACTACAACTCTGCTACGAGGCTCCTTGGTTCCATGTCCTCCTCTGCCAGTTGGATTTCTTTCAAAATAAATGTGTGGCAAAAAAAGTGAAGTATATGCTATGTTAGGACAGGAGAGAAGATGTTTCCATCCCTGAAATTATGATGCATAGAATCACATATCTAAGTCTAAACTATGTTACAGAGTCAACACAATAAAAACATGCTTTATCTGTGGCATTGTTCATTAAAATGGCACATTACTGATGTATTAAAATTAAATACAATTGGTACACTTAATGATATTAGTGATTAGGTAATGCATTCAGCAAGTACTTTTACTTTTAATACTTAAGTATTTTTAAAAGCCAGTACTTTTTTACTTTTACTTAAGTAAAATGTTAATGTGGTACTTTGACTTTTACTTAAGTACATTTTTGTCTATGTATTTTTACTTTTACTTAAGTACATTTTTTGAGTACTTTCTCCACCACTGGTAATCAAACTGTGATACGGATCTAAAAAACCCAGGTCTCAGCTGAAGTGAAATCCGGTGCGATTCGAATGAATGCTGATGTGAATGTCAAGTGAACCAGAGACTGCTCCAAAATTAGAAAGTGGACTATAGCACAGAGCACTCTGGGTAACTACAACCAAAACAGACGAACGAGTTTAACCCTAGTGTTCTCGATCGAACCCCAGGGGTTTGATGAGTCGGTCTCAGGGGTTATAAGGCAATTTTAATAGCAGTGTGTAGAGTTTTGAAAAACACCGTTCAGTCTTTCCTCCTAGTTGGTGGTGTAACTTTCTTCATTACCAGGCCATGGCTGAAATCTGGCATTCAGCTGTTCATTTTTACTCTGCTTATACAGACATTTTTAAACTTTATGAATCGAGGGCACATGATGTATATCCAGAATGAGAAGATGCAGGATTTGTTTGCTTCCTCTGCTTTACAGCTGAGATTGTGAGTACATTAATAATCTTAATCTGGTTTTAAAATAATCTGTGATTACTTTAGAATTACCCAGTTTACATTGATTAGTCTAAGCATTTTAAATTTTAATCCAAAGAGAATAAATATCATTCAATAACAAAAATAGTGAAGCAGCCTTTTAATGTAGCACTTATAATAAGAGTGTTGTCAGCCAGCCAGACAAGCGGTTTCTAAGAGACTTGAAGCAAATGGGGCAAAACAGGAACTTTAAAAATGCTGAAGTTTCTGACTTCAAATTAAGTCTCAAACAGATACAACGGGTTGTCAGACTTTAGCACTTACCTTCATATTCAGGGTTTATAATAATGGCTTAGACCACTTCACTAGACAAAGTCACAGCCTGACAGTACCTAATTACTGTCTCGATTTGACACTTCGAGCTCCTTTGCCACCCTAATTCTAAAATCACAGAACCAATGTAAATTGAGTAAGATACGTCTACTGAAACAAGAACTGATCACTGCTTTACGTTGTACAATAATGCCAGCTGTCTGATTAGCTAAAATTAAATAAGACAGCCAGCCACACAAGAACAAAGAGGAATCAAAAACAAAGCTAGAAGGATATTACCAAAAGCCTTTGACATATGTAGAAATTATTCTTGTTTCCTTCGTCTGCTTTGCAGGAATACCTGGATGATTTCTAAAGTTGGAAAGTGTCCGTTGTTTATTCCCAATGATGCCGTGGTTCTGCTGGTGGAAGCTCTAACAAAAATACTATTTACATGAAAGATTAAAAACGTTACGCACCATTTTGTTTAAGTTAATTTATTTATCATTAAACCAGTTTATTCTGTGATACAGAAACAACTAAAAGACCTAGTATTATAATGCATCTCCAATATTGAAGGTTCACAATAAACCCTTAAAGTTACTTTCATCATATACAGTAAAGTTACAGTAGCACAAGCCTCTCTAGGTAAACAGTGACACCATATACCCTTGTGTTATTTTAGGAAGGCTTGACCATATTAACAGAGATGGAGACTGACCAACCCCTGTGTGAAGTTGACTATTCAGCTCATGTTTTATGTTGGACCACCTACAGTGACGCATATGTGGACTGGATAGTATAAATAGTGACTCTCAGACTCACAGGAAGACTCCAGATAGAGCAAATCTAAGAAAAATTCTGATTTTGAGAGTTTATCATTGCAGTTGTAAAGCACTCATTATGATTGAGGGTTGACCTTAGAGGGGAAGTCGAAGTTGAAGTGACTGTATTACACGTGTCGGCACTAGAAGACGTGTTGCATAGCAAGTGAGGGGAATAAGTTTGCTTTTCTTGCACATGAGGAACTTGCTCCTTTGCTCTCGCTGTGCTGTTGCTCTCTCTGGAGGTAACAGAAGAGTAAGAAAGAGCCTTTCATTGTAAAATAACTCAACAAACTCAGTTTGTTTAACTGGGACCTTTGCTCTGCCTAAATGAACAACAGCAACAAAAAAAAAGGTTTCTGTTGCCTCACTACAGTTCATATTATTACTATAACCCTGTCTGATGATCCCCTGACCACACAATGACAGGAAAAGGCTGTGAACATAATTTAAAAACGCACAAGCCTGCATTTGCTCGAACACTGACTGATGGAGATGACAGCAGGGTCTGGGTTCTGTCAGCAACAAAATAGAGGGAGGTCAAAGTTCAGTCAGGAAGTTATGGAGTGATGCTGTCGCAGAGCTGGAAGGACAAACAGACCGAGAGGGAAGCAGATGAAAGGAGACAAGAGAGATTGATGGGGGCCTTTGACGCAGACAGAAACTATACTGTCTAAACATAAAAGGAAAGAAAGCTATTCAAGGAAGTTTAACTGCAGATACACAAAGAAAAGTACTGTTTAAAGTGAGTGGTTGCTATCGAAGGGAGCGTTCATGGTGGATGTGAGCATGTGTACAATGGTTTGGAGAGTACAAATTATAGTACCTAAGGTAATTAGTATGAATCACACATTTATTACCCAAACAGTTCACTACACTTCAAGTCGTTTTAATTTATTTACTCATTTACTCAAACACATTTATTTGGATTCACCATACAAACTTCAAGTCAGGAAAAATTGAAACATGGGTATGACATAATATTTTAACCTAAAAAAATACTAAAACTTTTGGAACCGTTACACAAAGTAGTGAATACGAGAACAGAACATAAAATAAACATAAACTAAATACGAGAACAAAACATAAAATAAAAATTCTTGAAGTTGATAATGTCATTACGATTTTAACAAACTGAATAAGAACACTTGATTGTTAACAACAGGGTAGACAAACTTTGAAGAAGTCCCTACTTTAAATTGTTCATGTGGCAGAATTTTGGTTATTGGCTTTAAACTTTTTAAAGGGACTAATCCAGTCATCTCTGGTGCAAATTCTAAACTACTTAGGTGTAGCAACAGCCTAAGTAGTTTTAAAACACTTTAGATGTGTTACAACTATTTGTGATAAAAAGGAAAAAAAAAGAAGAATTCTCAGTGCCTTATTTCAGTAGAATCACACATTTCAGTTGGAACATGTTGGAATTGGCAAAGCTTAAAAGACCCAATAACCTGTTTATTTTTTTAAATGAAAAGAAAAAAGAGAATCTTTATTTTTCAAGAAATATTGTTAAAATCTCACTTGAAAAGATGTTAGCATCATCACACCCATTTATATTTCACTTATGTGCAGTGAAAGCACATCTAGTCGATATGAAACCGAGCCCAGGCAGGCAAATAAGATATCAGCTGCTCTCAGCGCCAGTGAGGTGTGGTATTTCCTGCCTTGCTGACACATGTCCATGACACACATGCATCCCCTTCCCACCCAACATTTTGCTTAACAAATTGCCAGAGCAATGTATACAGTCGTGCCAGAAACTAGGTCTTGTTATCTCACCTCTTTAGGAAAAAAGGTGACAGCTGGGTGTTCGCCTTGTGTACAGAAGTAGCTAAAGAGATTGAAAGTAGAAGAAGCTGATTTTATTCTTGCAAGTTGTGTTGCTTCTGTAGGTTTTGGGTATAATTTACTTTCTGGACACCTGTTTTCATTTCTGTTCATCCTACTCTTTTCCCATTGAGGCCATTACTTATACTATCTCGTTGTATTCACATCCTCACTTGTCAAATTGTCGTTAAGCTTATTCTTGGCCGTGTCCTTGACATGTTGATTCATTTTCTTAAAACTTGATTTTGACCTGTTGGACTTCACAAAATGCTACGGTTACTTTTCAACTAATTCAAGATGATATCTACTTCCTGAGTCAACATTCAGTTTTATATCCACCTGTTAAAAAATTGGCTTGGTTTTATTTCTGTTGTCTTTTTTTTCTCCATAAAATGACTTATCCAAAAAGGTCCATTGAAAATAATTTCATATCATCTTTGTGAAAAAAGCATTCCACATAAAAGTACTGAAAGCAGTATGAGCTGTTCTTTAATTGCATAGTCTTCTGACCATGAAAATGAGCAGATCATTAATATTTTCTTGGTAATACATTCTGTTTTATTAGACAATATGACATTAAAGATAAGCCTTTTAATTAATTTAAAATGCTCCAGTTCTTAAAGAAGAACTGGAATGTTTTTAAGTTAACCTTCCACAAGAACACCACTTAAAATGTAGTGAAATATTCTACTAGACCAAACATACAGCAAACACAATGAGACCTTGGCCAAACTATAGCAAAATGTAATGCACAACTATAAGTTTTGTAAAAAAGAAAAATTAAAGTCATACTGGCCTAGTTGAAGACACAATAATGCAGAATTTATCATATATAACTAATGCATTAGTACTTATTATTTGCTTGCAGGAAATAAAGGAAATTTTAGTAATATATTGCTTTGAACACCTAATGCATGTTCAATGAGTAAAATTCAGCTTTTCAGTTGGTTTACTGGGAAATCGGAGGTGTTCAGCCATAAGAAAACACTCAAACTTGCAGAGGGGTGCACTTGTCAGGAGGCTTTCCTTTTATTGTATGCAGCTGCTTTTTAGGCAGCTCTCGCAACTTTTCCTGAGGATTTCCCACCACAGCATTGGCTTTCTGCCATCCGAGGGGTCATTTGCAGTTTGCACTTGCATTTTTCAATAGCCCATGAAAACAATAAGCATAGAAGATATTGCGCAATTTCTGCTTAATGATGCCAAACAAATTACTGCCAAACCCAAACTGACATTCCCTTTGATGTTAGCAGCGAAAAACATATTAAACATTTAATTCAAATTGACTAAACAAACGTGCATGATAGATTTGAACAAAACACAAAGTCTTTATATGGCTTATTTGAAAATGATACCAAGATAAGCAAACAAAAGCGAACTGCTTCCATCAAAGCCCGATCATTTCTTTGATTTAGTGCTTCTCAGAGGTATGAAGTTTTAATCAAGCGTTTCAGACGACCCCTGAGAGGCTGCTTATCAAATGTCACGTCATGTCAGACACAAGTAAATATAGTGTGAATCAGCAGGCATCATTAACAGTAACCTTATCTACTGAGGCTGGACATTCAGACTGTAAATCTCCTTCATGTGACACATGGAGACATGAAGCAAAACACAAGCTCATCTCTTAGCAGCTGCCGGCTGATAACGATGGGGGATGCATCCGTGTAAAGATTGTTCACTGCCAGCTTCTTATTACTTCTATTAAATAGAACATGAAACCAGGTGATTACCTGCCATGCTGCAGCAATAAACTGAGCTCAAGTGTATCACAAAATTATGCGCCTTTAATGGAGGGCAACAGAAATGCAAATGGAGGGCATTTGCACTAATTGTGCCCGTCAGGGAAGAAGCTAGTGCCTCTAAAATGTCCACCTTTTGACCTGAAAGACGTCGTTTTAATGGAATTTAAAGCTTTCGTGAGGTCATTAGGCTGAGGTTGAAAGTGTCAACCTCTTGCTAATTCCTTTAACAGAAATCATTTGTTCAGAGTAAAATGACATGTTCACTCTACAGGGCCCAACTGGACAAACAGCGGTGTGGAAAAGTATTTGGTTTTGTGTTCCATTTAAATATTTCAGATCAAACATACTTAACTATGAGACAGAAAATAACCTATGTAGACACATGGAAGTTTGCTGACTATGATTTCATTTATTAATGGATATTGCAGATGTGATGATGACCAGGCACACTGCTGCCTCGTTTTCTTGTAGAGCACAGAAGTAATGGTTCCAATTATTACAGCAAGTTGTCCAGGTCCTGAATCAACAAAGCAGTTTCAAACCGTCACACCGCCAACCTTAATATCAAGAACATCACGATATGAGGTAGTTGTACGTGTTCACGATTAATGTTATTCATATAATCTACCTATTTTTATTTACAGATCACATTGTGAGCAATTTCTGTCCCCGTGTGATTGCTTATGAAACGCTAAACTTGACAAAAGCTGGTCAGGAGCAAGTGCTTCATACTCCGTGTCACTGACGGTGACACGCACTGAGTTACATGCGCTTGCACATAAACACATGCTCCTGCCAGCAGACAGAGAGAAACTCTGTAATGTACACTATGTGCTTTTCAGAAGTGGGGTCCGGTTCTAATTTTAGATGTGGAAAAATGTTAATATTCAGTACTTGGGGCTCTGGAGCTACGGGTTGCATACCTCTGAGCTGGACTTACAATATTTCTTTATCAGACAACTACACAACAGGGCAGCTTAAGAACTACTTCCATTTTTAATTAAAAATACTGTAAGAGTCTCAAACACAAATGCAGGGAGACGAGCTTACAGAGCTCACTCCCATGTCCATATTAGCAGTTTAAGCTTATAAGCAGAGACAGACTTCTCTTCATTAGAAGTATGTGAAACTTGGCTATTGTGAGATCTCATGATGGAAGATGTCACCCCTTTTGGAAGCTGTTCTCATTTAATCAGTTGAGGCTTCAGCTTTACAAATACGATTGTAAATATTGTTCCTGCATGTGTATTCATATATAGTAAAAGTGACATAAATACTCTGAATATACAGTTGTGGAAAAAATTAAGAGACCACTGTACTGAGCCCCATTGAAAACCTCACAGTTATTCCACCAAATATTGATTTCTGAACTGAGTTAAAACATCAATACTGTCGTTTCTAAGTGAATATGAACTTGTTTTCTTGGCATTATTTGACATCCGAAAGCACTGCATCTTTTTTGTTATTTTGACCATTTCTCGTTACAACATATACCTATTATCAGAGAAGCTGATCATTTTAAATGGTCACTGTGCAATACAAACAGCATACAGCACTACAAACGTCTGCACTTGGACACCGGAAGCCCGGTTACTAAAACGTTACCAAATTCATAGGTTCAATAAAAATGACTAAACAAGTTTGCAAGATGCAGGAAGGTATTTTTTCCATGGCTACTACTTTATTGGGTGCAGGAATACATTAGTCCTAATTTGTGATTTGTGATGCAGAGGCAGTATCATCACTGCAGCTTGGCACCGTCGGCAGACACAAACACACTCGGCTCCAGTGATTTCCCCTCAGACTCGTTGTCCTCCACGGTCGAACATGTGTCATTTGTATGCCGCCGTCTCGCTGACAGAACGGCATTTGGAAACACTCATCTACTGATCACATCCCTGCTCCGTTATTCCCAAACAGGTGTTCCTGCACATACACAAGCATGCACAAACACAGCCACAATTCAACTCTGCGTTTTCATGCGAAAACACTGATGCACATGCAAACTGTCTCAAATATATTTATGCACTTCCGCCACGTGGTCACAGCCACGTCGTCTCTGTTTCTGTTGTAGCTGCCGACGCCATCGTTGACCCTCAGAGGAGGAACTCTGGACAATGACTAGGGATTTGTTCACAGACTTGAGTCTATCCTTAGCACTGGTGAGCTGTGTTGCAAAATAACTAATTTCTCCAACTTGTGAGTCCTCCTCTGTGTCTGTGCCTGTGGGAGCTAACATCTGCCGAGAGGGGAGCTGGGGTAATGTGCGTGACTGCTCCTAACCCAGGTCACATGAGAGGGTTGCCGAGGTGATACGGTAATATGTGAGGGGTCATGCACAATCTCTGGTCATGTATGGATGTTAACCCGCACGAATCTGCAGGCAGCAGAAAAGACCAGGGTAATTAATAGCCACTCTGTTTGTCGCTGATACACCCAGGAGACCTTAGCATTGATTAGGGATGTCAGACACTTTATCATAGCAGGTGTGCTAGTGGTAAAAACACAGTTGTTCTCTGTTTGCTTATTTTATAAGAAGACTTTGTTTGTGTTGTGCAACACCTAGCTTTGGCTATAAATAATTATAAATAATTGCATGCACATTAAAAATGTGCATGTCGCTGAGCCAATTGATCATCAGGAAAATAATTTAGTCTCAGTTATTGTTGTAAATACCTGCCTGATAAGGCTTAAAATAACAGCTGAAGGCATAAGTGCTCTGGCGTTCTTTTAACAGCCAGATGCTATTCATGTTTATTGATTAAAAATACATAATTTCTCTCCAATATACAACAATCTTAAAAGAGGTCATTTCATATTGAAATCAACTCGTTTAAGTCCGAAGCAAAGTAAATAAGAGTATCAGTTTGGTACGGCTGACTGCTGAGTCAAGAGAAGGGAAAAGCTGTTTGGGAGTGTTTAATCCTGAGCCACATTTAGATGAATTACTGTTAGCTTTAAGAAAACATTTTAGATTTTTTTTCATAATGCTAATATAGATTCTCTAATACCGATAAAACCTGGTGGTCAGTTTACTACTTATTTGTGCAATTGCTTTTAATGAACTATCTTGCCAGAACTCAGTTTTGATTGCCTTTTTTTAAGGTATTTGCTTGGTTTTTTGGAATAAAATATAATCCAGATTGGGACATAAATAATTTCTAGGTTTTGTATGTTTTTTGAAAATGTATACAATTGTAGCTGAAAAAAACATGAACACCCACAAAATAATTTTGTTAATAAAAAACAGGATATTTTGCAAAGCCTCAAATTAATGGGCAAGTCAGGTCAGAATATTGACGAATGAATCTTTGCAAAAGTCTGAAATTAGGTGCTTTGGATTTATTAAAAGCAGAAAAAGAGTAAATTAGTTGTTTTTCTTTCTATAAACCATTAAATTCTCCTGGTTCTGTATTCCAGCTGTCCCTCCTTTCTCTCTCTCTGCAGTTTGGTTTGGCAGCTGCTGAGCAGTTAGGTCAGGAAATGTGTGCGGGCGGAGAGGCGGGTGGGCGAGAGACAAAACTGAAAATGAGATTGGCCAGATTAGATCGGCTGATTGAGCAATTAGCTGTTGTCTCCGTCATTTGGCGGTGGCTGGGCAGCATCTGCCACTGAGGGACACACACCGACACGGCACACACACTCAAACAAGGACACGTGTGTAGTCCAACACTGGGAGGGTGTGTGTGATTGTGTGTCTGCTTTCCAAATCCAGTGTGAGCGGGCATGCGGGTGTTTGTGTGTGTGTCAGATATCAGAGGGGGTAAAATATAACCTGTCAGCTGCACTCTTGCTTTCACTTCCTCCATGCCGTTAGATCCTGTCCTTCTCATACCATTGGTGAGATGTCCTCTCTTTCATTGAAATTTTCCATTATCAGCACCAACTTGGACTGTTTTCCTCTAGAATCTCATTTTCCAAGTTGGTTATTTTAAGTGAGCATAGTTAATAAAATAAATAATTAGGCTTTTTTTTTTTTTTTACAAGCGCTTGCAGTTCATTTTATTTAACTCGCTCAGGAGCCTGATAAAATTTCAAACAATGCCATGCAGAGAGCCATCACTCAGGTTTAGTACTTTGGCTTTGGTCTTTATTTCCAATGTAAAAGAAGGGTTTCCCTTCTCTTAGCCCACGGAGAGGCACTAAAACGTGTTTGATGAATTGGTCTCCATGGGCTCTCACTTATTCTCACATAAAGGGTATTCGTGGTCCAGGAAAGAGGAGGAGGAACAGAAGTGGCTGGGGTTTTTCTGCACATGGTGAAACAAAACTCCATCAGGTGGTTGACTCAAAACACAAGAGAAGGACCGAACCTCAGGGGGGGTGACAGATGAGTGCAACTGTCCGCTGATGTGTCTGGAAATGTGGGGTCGAGTGTGTTTGCGAGCAGTTTTACGTTCTTACATGCAGCGGCTTTGCGTGCGCCTGGTGTTTGCTGAACATTTCTCTTGTTGTGTGCGTGCGCGAGTGTGTGTGGTCAGAGCTAATTGTCAGGCAAGCAGTGAAGATGAATAATGGCGACCATCTCTGGCAGACAGTGGAGAGTTCACCTGTCAACGTGGGCTACCTTAAGACAGATGGACATCTGGAAGCCATTGATGTGCAGCTGTGGGAGCTGGACATGCACACTACGCACACACACGCAAACACACCCTTATGCATATGGCTGGAGATATACATTTTAAGTGCACTCATAAATGTTGAGAGAGTTGACAAGAGCCCACATAGATCTGAGACCGGGAGACACTGAGCACGGGCGTAAATCACAGAGCTCTTGTTCTCTCTCTCTTTCTCTCTCTTTTTATCTCTCTCTCTCTTTTCTCATCAAGACACATGATCACACCGCTAGCTACGAAGAGAAGCATGAGTCATTCTCTGCTTGGATTCCCCGCTCCTTAAGTGGCTCATTGAATAGCTGGCAGGTGCTTCCATTGCAGCAACATAAACTAAGCTGAAGGAAAAAGTTAAAGAGCACTGATGATGATGACGATAATGATGGAACGGTAAAGGAATTTAGATTATGTCCAAATAGGCACCGGACTGTCTAAACATTAGATTGACTATGACAAATGTTGCTAATGAGTCTAAACAAAGGCTGCATTGAGCAGCAGGAACATTAAAAAACCAGTTAATGTGCTCATTATTCATCGACGTGGAGCGGTATTTTCTCATAAAATTAGACATGCAGTCTGTCCAAAACATACAGAAAGGAAAGCAATGGTTTGCGTGCCTGTTTGCATGTGTATTTATCCACTTCTGACTGATGCACTCATCGGCTACATGAGAGAACCCTGCTGAATTTTCACACTGTCACTGTCATTCCTCCCCTGCTAACACTGAAATCAAACACCTTTTAGCTCTGACCCATCCCACCCATGTTATTACCCCCCCCACCCCCCACCCACGGACTGGGAAGCATGGCAGGGGCAGAGGGCCGGAGGATTTTATAAATATAAATATAGTTTATACTGTATATTTTTACTACCACTAAAAATTTTTTTAAATAAATCAAATTTGTGTTTTTTTAGGAAAATACCTTGAACAAAAAAAGGTATGTACAATAGTTGCTAGTTACTCTGGGTCAGTTCAAATTGTTCCCATTATTTTGTATCCATGATTTTTCATTTCACCTAATTTTTAGGTTGGACAAGGTGTAGTCATTCATAGGTGTGGAATTGTAGAACAATGTTGTTTTTGCTGCAGGAAGGTCTGGAGCACTTCGTAAGACCAATGTAATCATGAAGAAAGAGCATTAAGTAGAAATATTAAAGCAAAACCTAAAGACATCAGCCAGAAAGTAAAAGCTGAGGCACAGATTGGTCGTCCAAATGCACAATAACATCAAGCAGCCTAAGTGGTTGCAAAGTAGCTCAAGGACAATAAAGTCAATATTTTCACATGGCCATCACAAAGCCCAGATCTCTGTCCTATGATGAGGTTGATCTGAAAGAGCGAAGGAGCGATGCGACTTACAAACCTGACTGAGTTACACCAGTTCTGTCAGGAGGAATGGGCCAGAATTCCAGAAAACCAAAACATTCAACCCAAGTCAAACTACAATTATCCATGATTATGACCTAATGTATACAAACTTCTACATTTAGGAAAGTAAATACAAATATAATTTTCTGGCATTTAGCAAATACAAATAATTTCACAACATGAGGAGTTTGGTAGGATTAACTCTGGACCTTGACAAAAAAAAAAGTTGTATGTGTCCTTTTACTTTTGTATGTAAATGTCTGGTTTCAACTGTATGTAAACTTCTGACTTTGAAAATATTTTCAGATATATCTGATATATTATTCTCTCATTATTGTTGCATTCAGCAAATAGAAGTAATTTTGGATATTTTAAGAAAGCTAAAACAAGGGAAATGTTATTTGATATAACTCTCAGAGCGGAAAAAAGTGTACTTATTCGGTTCTTATCGAATTTCGAATTTAAAACTAATTTTATCATTTCAAATTTATGATTATTACGCTAACCTTTAAGACATCTTAAATCTGTAAACTCAGAGGTCATTTTAACCCCCTAAATAGAGCAGTAATAACTACTGAACTTATCTTCATTGTAATATTATGAAAGGAGAGGAATTGAATGGGAACATTTCTATGACTGGAGTAATTTGATTATTCTCTGTGCAGTTTAAGCTGGATTGCTTTGTCTTTGAAGGTGCCTTCAGATAATATTTGCTGTGAATTTGAGCCATTATAGAAACTGAATTGAACTGACAGCAGTGTTAAAATAGAACCCTTACCACAGATTCAACTTATAGCTTATTAAATATGAGAAACTAGACCTTAAAACACAACCTCTTAGTTCTAAGATCACTTATTCATGACATATACTCCTGAAGAGCCGTTTCATAGCGCGCCTCATAAAGCTGTTTTATGTTTTGAATGAGACAAGCCTAGATAAAATGGAGTCCCCCTCCTCCGAGTTGTCTTTAACATGGTGAAAACCTTTATGACTTTGCTGGAAAGGAAGCCAGACTTTGACTGCATTAAAATATATGCCAGGGCAGAGAATATGCCATTTGGGAAACTGGGCAGAAAAAAAAAGCAAACAGATGCACACATAGACTATAATTTATTTTCTTGGTTTTGTAATTATGCTGACAATAGAAAGAGCCCCCTGTTAGAATTTATCTGTCTCCTCCTCTGCCTCCAGTTCATCCCTCTCCCCCCGTTCACTGCCGCTCCATAACCTTCCAGAGAGCCGGCCGACAATGGGCCCAGACTCCCCTCTCACTTTGCTGCAAAGGCAGGATAAGAGAAACTTTAGCCGCAAAGAGAACATATGGCCTCCAATGCACAACCAAACAAACCTTATACATCATGGTGGCTTGGCAGAGTGTGTGCTAGCTCAAAGAAAAGGGGGGTAGGGTGGGAGTGGTGGTGTATTAAAGGGTAATGAGGTAGCGAAAAGGAGGGAAACCAGAAGCAGCAGAAGAGACGAAAGTGCTGTTTGTATGAAAAACATTGGTAATACTTTATATTTGGCCTTTATATAACACTGTCATAAACATGACATAACTGCTGTCATGAACACGAATAAGCCTTCATGAATATTTATGACTGTCATAAACCGTCATTCGGTAAATTATGACACTTTTAATACAAAGTTGACATTATTCAAAATGTCTTTGTTATGAAAACTTGACATTAACCAAGAAATCATTACTGTTTAAACTTTACCTTTAATAACAAAGTTACCTAATTTTTAAAGTGCAATCAGTAACACTTTTATAACAAATTTATATCAGTAATGATTCAAATAAAGTGTTACCTTAGCCTGTCAGAAGCCAGTCATTTTCTTTGTAATAGACTGTAAAAAAGGAAGCCTCTTAACAAAGTAGTGTTGTAAACAGAGAAAATACGAGTGTCTAATCCCAATAGGTCACTGTATTAGCAGGACAGAAAGCCCAACAAGGATTAATAGCACAAAAATCCACTCCCCCTGCCTGTCAGGTAGAATAGACATCTAAATTAGTCCATATGAGCACTATACAATTCTTCACTGACCCCAATTAATATAAAGTGATTTGATAGGACAGAAGTCGAAGCTTATGCAGATAGACGGAGAGGTAATGAATATGACAGAAAGTCAAACAGGAGGAACCTGATAGCTGGCTCAAATTGTCGCCCCAGCAGACTGTTGCTCTCTCCACCCCCCGAAGAGAAAACCATAACCCTTATTATAGCGAATGGATGATACTGTCCATTTCAAAGGCTCACAATGTTCTGGGAGCATTTAAAACTAACGCACTATGGCCTTTTTCATTTCCTCCTTCCATCCATTTTTCTCTCCCTCCTCCTCTAGACAAATGTAGTATCAAAGTTTGCTCTGCATGCGTGATGCTCTCAACCGTGGTCCTTAGAGCCTGACAAACTGCAGAAGATATGGGTTGTGAATGTGTGTCCTCTTGAGGTTTCACTCAGTTTTTAAAATGGTGACAGAGCCATTCTTTTCATTTATCTGTAAAATAAAGTCACAAATGAGACATCAGCAGTACAGGAGTTAAAGTTCAGTGTTTTCCAGAATGCCTCGACAGTCTGGAGATTTCCTCGTACCCTGAAGAGATTCAGGACACCCCGTGCCAGATGCAATGAAGCAGCCTCGTAACATAACCGAGTCGCCTCCATTATTCACAGTAGGGGTAGTGTTCTTTTCTTGGCATGCTTCATTTTTACGTTTGAACATAGAGCTGATGTGCCTCTGCCAAAAAGCTCCAGTTCTGTCTCATCTGTCTGAAGGACATTCTCCCATTTGTGGCTTGTCACTATGTATTGTGGCAAATTGTCTTTTCCTCAAAGCTTTCTCGAAGTACTATCATTTTTGTCCAGGCCTGTTTTATTATTCTAAATCTAATGATTCTGTTGAGTCACATTTCGGTAAATTTTTATCTGCTATTACTTTTTTCAGTTTCAAGTTACTTCAGTGACCATTGTGAGTTTTTTTGCTTTGGAGCTTGGAAAGAGTCCTTGCCAACATCCTCATCTTCAGCTACTTTACAGATTCAAGCCAGGACCTGGCTGGGTCACTCCAAAACCTTAATAAAAGTTTGTTCATTCATAAAAAATTTTAAAAATCAAGATAAGACTATTTTTAAACCTAAATGTACATATGGCATTAATCAGGAATTTGCCAGCATATGGCCAATCCGAGTGTGTTACACTGATCTATCTGCGACTCTGTATTGCTGTAGAGATGCATACTAATTTGCTGCAAGCATTTTGAACCATCCACAAAACCTAAAATACTTCCTGTAGAGATTACTGAACTGATTTCTACTCTTACCATCCATGCCGTTGTTTTAATAGAGAAATTGTACCGCAAGCGACATCAAAAAGATCTTATTCCTTTTTCTGTTAAATGGTTATATATTCTGCACTTTGTAGTACAGATTAAATGTATTATGATAATCTATATTTCCCAAAGCCCCTCTTTGCTCAGTTGTATTTTAGAACTTTATTCCTTCTTTAAACTAGATAAATCTTTCATAGAGATCATTTTCTATTTTGAGAATCAAAAACTGGAAGCATAATAAGAAAGCCCCCTGCGCCCTTCACCCCTCATTCTCTCCGTTCCCCAGCTCTCTATGCTTTCCACTCATCTCCACCCTCGTTCTTCCCATCTTTTTAATCAATCTGGCAACACTTGTAATTTTTTAAATATATCCAAACCCTCCTATAACGCTCCACTTGCACACACTTTCAAGGATCTGTTCCACTCATCATACTCACTTCGTCTTCTTCAGCGTCCACTCTTCTCTTTCACCTTTCCTTCCTTCTCATCCCTCTCATCTCTGGTTGGTAAGAGTGGCGCCATTCATTAGCACCGTTGACAAGCCACTTCAGACCAATGCCGCCACTCGCTCTGCTGAAGAGAGAGGCAAAAAGGGAGAGAAGGAGCATGGGAACTGTTTGCCACTAAACTTTTACAGGAGTGTAGGAGTCGGTCAGCGTGCTATCCACAACATGCAGGTAAATCATGTTATAAAAGCCAAAGTCACAAAGCTGTGCTGCACGTTGAAATATTTCCATGCTAGAGTTTTTAAAACGGTTGCTGTCAACTTTTCATTTTTTATTTCCCCGTTTCCTAAACCTTCCTTCATATATCTTTGTTTCTTTCCAGCACTACCTCCCTTTTTTTCTTCCACCACAGTCGGACACACAGTCCCTTTATCCCTTTGGTCATATCTCATTGTCTCCCATGGGTGCAGTGTAACACTATCTGCTTCAGCCACTCTCCAGTCTTAAGCAGACAGCCTGGTCCTCAGAGATTTATTCATGTCTCCCTCCCCTGCTGCCATTTTCCTCTCCACGGAGACCAGAAACTAAATATGACACCTACACCAGAGAGATGGAGAGAAATGTCAAACTCCTCCAGACAAAATGTTGAAACCTTGCTCCATATTTCGAGTTACACTGCCTGGTTTGGTTTTCAGAAGCTGTGAAGCCATTCTGGCAACATAAACCCTAATATTTTCAAAGAGTACACCGGGTTTAGTTAGATTTTTTTATTATTATTTTTATTCTCTTTCTTAAAAAAGACAATATTCTCTACATCTATGGTGTGAAACTGTGTGTTTTCTGGATTCTGCCTCAAGAGTAATGAAGATTTATAACAGTGATGTTAGTCTTTATAGCCTATCTGGCATCCTAAATGTGTTTGGCCAGAGTAAATGTCATCAGGATGGAGTAAACAATGGAGAAAAAGCCTCAAAACGGTATGTGCATTGACACAGTACAGGTGGTAACCAGCCCAACCCTCAGATGATGAACTTACCCTTTAACAAGCTTACACTTCTTTATGACTTCTTTTTACTGCAGGTTAGTGAGCTGTTACCTATAATAAGCTCACAGAATCTCACTTCATGAAATCCAAACAAACCCTATAAACAATGCACATGTGTATAAATACCATAAAATAGTGTGAAGTAGGAAGCAAACACAGGCCTGCAGCAAATACCCAAGTTGTCGGGTTCGCGATGAGTTTAATTTCAATCACGCAACTGGACTAAATAAAACTAGAGCCCTGAGTGACGATACGGATATGCAACAAATGAATGTGACTATTGAAAACTGTGGTTTTACATGCACTGAGAGCAAATAAACACCTGAAGCTAAAGGAGATTTGACTGAAACTGAAACAGGAAGTAAACTAATCTTAAACATCACTGTGAAAATAAAGTGAACAAGGTTTTCCTGAAAACTCAAGGAGCGTGAACAAATCCAAAACTTACAAATTAATGAACAAAACGAGAAAATAACAGATGACAACAAATGAGGGAGCCTGTTGTTTGCTTTGCCCTTTTTCTCCTATAGTTTTTATTTTTTATTATTTTATTTTGACAAAAAGGGTCTAACCAATGCACATAATTAAAATGTTAATGTCAGGAATAATTTTAAAAAGTAATTTTATTAACATGAGTATGACCTGGTTATTTAAGCTGTTTCTGCAGCTCTATTATATGTTCACAACTGCATTACACTTGGAAATGCCATCGTAAATGTGAGTAGGATATAAGGGATAGCACGATGTCATTCCTTTTAATGCCTTAAAATGTCAGACTAAGCCTCTAATAATTCACTGTTACCCAACGGAGCCAGTTTTAGTTTAAAGCAAGATGACGAGCTTCAGCCTATACTATCCATCCCCAGAACCTCTACATTTCCATTTGGGAAATCCCTTTCATCCTTTCTCTTCCTTCTCTTTGTCTAACTCTTTCATTCTTCCTGTCTTTTGTTTACTGTCTGCCTTCCTCTCTTTCTCGCCCGTTGACAATTTATCTTTTAGTTTTCCTCTGTTGCAATTTCTCAACAAAGCAGTCCCATTCTTACAAGATTTCCTTCATTGGAAGAAGTAAAAAAAAACTCAAAAGAGAAGAGAGGAGGCTGATGGTGGTGGGAGTTCACAACAGATTACTGTAGGTACCAGTTCTTCCTTCTGATGTGTTTTGATGGTGTTCTAGTTCCAGTGATAGTGCCAGGCAGAAAATCCAACTGAGTGGAATGAAAGCCAACAGGTCGATAAGGTGACCTTTCCCCTGCTGATGCACACACATCCTCATTTAAGCACACAATTATTCACATCTCTGGCATATTTAGATACAAAAATGTACATCTCTAATGATCATGAATCAATTTAAGAATATCAATTTGGGTGAAAAAAATATCTCATTACCCGTTGCATGTTATAGTTTTTACGTACGGAAATTGTGCGCATGCGCAAAAGGCAATACATTTACATGGCATCCAGAGCTGCGCTGTCGAGATACAATGATTCCATCAACTAAATGAAACCTGGCGATGTAGGTATTATTAATTTAGTGCAGTGTGCCACAGAAAAGGGAAAATAACTTTAATAAAACCGTTGAACAACAACTCAAACTCACTTTTCCTCGTTCTCTGCGTGAGCAACGTTTCGCGTAGACTCGTACCCATAGCAACTGACAATAACGCTGCTATGTTTCAGGACTGGACACCAAAACGCACCCGAATATTTCCCACTCAAAGAAGAGAACGTTCAGTCCATTACAGAATTATGCTTTAAGGCTTTATGTTTGTTTTTGCGATTATTAATAACTGATCGGTGTGTTAGATTAGCTACCGCTGCCATTAGCTAACCTAACACAACGGTGTTTGATTAGCTAATTTAAATACCTGCGCTACTCATTTTGTGAGTCGCCTTTTTTTATTTTATAGCTGAACCAAAACACACCAAACTCCACATCACATCTACATGTTCAGGTTGTCAGTCAAGCAGGAATAACTGATCTGCTTTCCTTGTTATTTTTTATTTTTTGTTAATTAAAGCTACTTGTGGCAGGTAGTGTTGACAGTTAGCAGCAAAGCACTGCTACTAATTAGGTGCATATTTAAGATTTTGCACGCTATATTGGTTCTTACATATAATTTGGATATTATATATTAAAATTGTGTCCATCAAAGAATGAGATCAAACTTAAAATAATTGTACTTATAACTTTTCTAAAACACTTAAAATATTTTTGAAAACATATTAATAAAAGCATATTTAAGTAAAGGAAATTCAGCACTACATGCAGGCTCTACACACGGGTTTTCGGATGCTGAATTGTTTTTCATGGAGGACACAGAAAGTCTACAGTACATGACAGAGAAAGTGTGTGACATCATTTCAACGTGTGCAGTTCGTGTTCGAGAGGTGGATTAAATGTCATGCTCTGCAGCGTGATGAACTGATGTTACCCACCACTTTTAAACTGTTGTGACTGATAATGTGAAACTCGTCTTACTGTGTTTTTGTGCCGAAATGAACAACAGTTTTTGATCACACACTTCTGACGTAAGGATGTCCTTCCGGTAACTAGTCCTGTCATGCAGAAGAAGGCAGCCATCAGGTGGCGACGGCTAGAGTTGACGTGGAGGTCACTGGGATACAGGATGAGGAGCCGGGGCAGCAGATGGAGGAAAGGCAGCAACACCCTCCCGGCAAAAGACCAGTAACATGAAGGCACCACAGGGGTCACTCTACAGCACTCTATTGCACTCTAGCCCAGCCAGATTAAGCAGGTCTACTGAAACTATTAGAGCAGTATCTGGTATCAATGTGATGCATTTCCTATGAGTGTCAAAGTTAAAAAAGAGGGAGCAGAATGAAGCGCAGTGCAGCTGGGAGATGAGTGCGTGATGTATGTGACCGAGCTGAAAGAGACTCTGATGAATACTTGCTGAATGAGAGAGGAATGAAGAATGAGGAGCAGTGTGTCATTTCTGCCTCTATCAAATGTTCAGCTGATCTTCACTGGGTCACTATGAGGAAAGAACGGCTCCTTTTAATCCTCTGATTGAGCACTCAAGTCTTTCTCCCTCACAAGATCCTGATTACAAGAAACCTTTTGCTTCACGGAGGATTTCTCCTCATCCTTCACTGACATTAATCCGTTCCAAGGGATGGATATTAAGAGCTAAATCAGTTTATTTTTTGTGGGGGGGTGGATGAAAACATAAAATCCAGTGGGGATTCAGCCTTGAACTCAACACTTTCCAATCGATAATGATACATGACAAGTTGAAAACTCCCTGTGGAAAATTGGGCCTGATTTTGCTGGGACTTTGTGCCAAAGATGAGAGCTGCACCGCATTACCATAATGCAACAGGAATCTAACAAATGAAGCTGCGATGAATTCCAGGAAGCAAAAGCAAAGGATTGCGCGTTCTTCCCGGCTGCACAAGTCCTGTCCACACTTACAGACTCCCACTCTCATCATCGTTTTTCCTTTTTCGAGAGCCAAGGGTGAGCAGAAAGCAGGCAGCTGATGGTGGAAGGGAGAAAAATGACAGCGCTAGACAAAGGTTGATTAAATTGGTTTTCAATTCTGGGTGTCTGTCTGAAACCACTGCATTAATTTGCTCCATTACATATTTGAGAGCCAGTGAGTGTATTAAGAGCTGCTGTATATCATATCTGTGACTGTTCTGAGAGCTCACTGCCAAAAAGAAGAAGCCAGTGTCCATATATCTCGGCATTAACCGAGGTGACTCAGCACAGATAGCCTGAATTTCTCTCTTGGTTCATGTAAAAGCTTCTTTGGTCAGCACCACTTATTGTATTTTATTTTATTTTATTTTTTTATTTTTTTTAAGCAGGTCCTGTCTGGCAGCGTCTCACTCAGAATTGTTGTCTGAGTGCAAGGAGAAGCTCAACAGTTTTACTTTCAAAAGTGGAGCATGACGGCTTTTGCTATATGATGCTCCACTTGATAGAGAAACAGATATATAACTCTATGTGAAATAGTTTATTTTTGTAATGAGCATGGAGACAGAAAAACAGAGAGAAATGTTGGGAGTTAGTAAGAGGAAAGGAGAGAAAGAATGATAGAATACAAGATGGCACTCTAGAAGTCGTTTTCTATGTCTGCAGAAAAAGCAACAGACTCATTCAATAAGTTGGAATATTATTGAAAAGTCTATTTCAGGAACTTTAACACTGAGTGAAACGCAAGTTAATTATACCCAGACGGATGTTTGGAAACCTTTGTTTCTGTTGACGATTTCTTTTTCCATTTGATGAATGAATAACATCAGATCAGATGGTAAAAAATAAATTTTCAATACAGATTTATAGTTGTAATGAACAGCATGTTAAACATCTGTTCAAGGGTTGTTAATTTTCAAAAAGGTACTTCTAATCTGACAAATTAACTTCATTGGAACTCATAGTCCAATTAACTGAATATTAATTTACAATATTACAGAACAGTACACAATACAAATATAAAGCACTTTGTATTGCCTTGTTGCTAAAAATGTGCTATATAAATAAAATTATCTTTACCGTTACAATTTAATACATAATGCATTTTGTGGCAACCGCAGTCCAGCATAGTGTATTTAAATAATCACACCATTCACAATAACTATCCCTAAGTTTTTAAGTCTTGGAATGTGGTTGATATGACAACATAATTCTGAATTTAAAATTTTAGACTAATTTTATTAGAAGGCAGCAATGGACAAGATAAGGTTTAGATGCAATTTTAAATAACTATTAAACATTAAAATGATTTGTTACTGTTTTTTTCAGTATTGAAGCATTTTATCAAAATATTGTAATATAATTTTCAGATAAGGGATTATAAGAACAATAGAAAGCCTAAGTACATTAAGCCAGGCTCTCCTGCACCAGGCAGAGCTGAATCCTGCCATTCTTGTTTTTGAGGGACTCCAAAACCCTGTTAGTGAAATATGTCCATGAGAGATTATTACGCTTCATGCATCAAGAGTGATCAAGGTATTACCTGTCCTGTCCTAACAGGTGTGACTAAAGAAACAGCAGAACCATAGAGATGTCAGTCAAATCCCGTCGGCACATGTCTGCTGAATTAGGAAGAGCTTTCAACCTGCTGAGAGAGAACACCTGTGTAGCTCTAATCATTTGATGTTTAAGGTTTTTCCACGTGAAGTTAAAATGAAAATGGACTTTTAACACATTAACACGCTCAGCAGTATTCCCCCCAGGCATGTCATATTCATCTGATAATGTCTTGCTTGCATTGCCTGCAGAACACTGCTGTATTCAGGGAGACTTCATTCACTCTCTTTCTCGACAAGCTCAAAAATGACAAACCCAATTAAAGGTTTTTTAGTCCTCAGGCTGAGTTCTGCAGTAACAGGCTGATCCTGGAGAGTCTGAGACCCGGAAGAAGCTTTATAGATTCAAAGGTTTCATTTTTTTTTCTTCTAAAAAACCACAAGAGAAGCAGCAACCGAATCCTGTCACTTTACCAATAGCAAGTTGTTTCCCATAAAATTGGCTCATCTATATGGAACAGCATAGAAATTAGAGACACTAGCCAGTCCCGACACCCGAATTAAAAAATCTGCACTGCTAGACTATAGTAGGTGTGGATACCAGCTGGTTTTACTATTCCAACCTAGCAAAGAAACCATATATAAAAAAACAAAACAAAACAGAAGCTGTCCAGTTGAAACAACTGTTGAATTCTTTCTTTAGCATGAAATGCTTCAGTTTTATTTGGCCTTCATTGTAAAAACACCCCTAGCAATCGTGGGAAACGAGGGGTAATTTATTAAACCATAATTTTGTGATTACCACATGTGATCACAGAGAGGCCTGTTTAACAAATGTCTGTTTTTCCTTTTCTTGCCTCACTTTTAAGTCAAACTGCTGCCATTCAAGGTCCACCCCAGTTTCTGCCTTCTCGCGTGACTCCAGCTTCGTGCAAAGGTGAGATACGTGTGGGGGGGAAAAATAAAAATAAAAATAGGTAAGAGTAACATATTTTACAGATATGTGACGGAGGTTTGAGTTTTCCCATGTTGGTTTTCTTCTAAGACCGAATGTTCGTGCTGCCTGCAGGAGGGAAATCACATTTAAATCTCACTGTTTGCCTTGGAACCCAAAAACACAAATGAGTTGTACTTAATGAGCTGAAACGCATAAAACAAAGACACAGCCCTGTTGGGTTGTAGAAATGATGTTTATTAAAAGGCAATAATGAATCACCAACATTTTGCCTGATGATGAAGCACAAGTTATCCCTTATTAAAAACTTTTAAAAGTCACAGGCTAAATGGGAAAACCATGACATTAACAATACACTTTTATTTTTGAACAACATGTGATTGATGACAAAAACTTGAAATGTTACCATGAAAATCTTAATGGCTGGTAATGATGGAGGCTGCTCTCCATCCCTGCTTCCTGCGCACACAAACACACAGATACACGTATGCTAACAGATGCCTGACCCCCTGCACCTTCTCAGCATTTGTGCGTGTGAAATGGATCGCTTTGGAGCTGTCAGCATTCTTTCAGCGGAACTATTCATTCTGCTTTTTCCATTCGAAGCGAGTGCAGGTGTTTACTGTAAGGAGGAGAAGAAAGGACGAGAACGTCAGCGGCCTCCTCACAGCCTGGATGGCAGATGGAAGGGAGCGGGAATACAGAAACGCGAAGCAGAAAGGGAAAGTAAAATAAAACAGATAGCGAGAACGGGTTCGGTGACGGCCAGAGTGCCAGCGAAATATTGTCTTTCCATCAACAGACAAGTGAATAGGAAAGAATCCGATCCATGTGGGAAGGAAGACCACCCGTAATGAGGGCAGAAGCTCAAAGTGCAGGTCAACCTTTAGGGCAAGAATGAGAACCGTTTTGCTTTCTCCTCACAATTACGTTGTACGTTTTGTTCAAAGAGTTCTTCATAAGATTTTTTTTTTTTTTAAAGTCCTGCAACAGGTTTACATGTATATAGGAAGAACCCCATTTGATTAGTCTGTCCAAAAGCGTCATAGGAAAATGTAATATTTAGAGGAGTTTAAAGCTGTTTTGTTATATAAAATGTCCCTACAGAACAATACAGTATTTATAGTAGCTCAACCACTGAGTCAAGGTTCATACCAACAGTCTTGTAGGCAGTGCTGCTGTAAATCCTCCTGTTTCTCTGGTCAAATGTGCAAACATCCTGATCGATACATCAGGTAGGTTATTTATGTAGTCCCCGCTGTGGGTGGACAGTTCGGATGTTCTGTCTTATCAGTGAGGTCAACTCTAAAATGGACTACAAATTCCCACTCAAACCTATACGAGGTCTTCAGTAAAGTGTATGCATGTGTGTGAGTGTGTGTGAGTACGCCTCTCCCCTGTTGTAAATATTCCTCCATCCATCACATTAGCCTAATGAAAAGTAATAAGAGCGCTCCAAATGATCTCCTCCCTGAGGTTGTCTCTGAGCTGTGTGAAATAAGATAACATTAACCTGAGTTATATGGCCTGCCAACGAGAAGTGCCATAACAAAACACACACACACGCTCGCATGGGACCACACATCCATCTTACCCAGCATTTACCCTCCAACTGGGAGTCATGGTGTCACCATAAACTAGCATTGATATGAAACAATAGCAAACATGGTCCATAAATACGGTTTCTTCCAGTTGCAGGGATCTGCATGCGTGTGGCCAAGACTCCTGCTTTACATGGTTGGGTTTGTCGCTCTTTTATATTCCGATGTGGATTTTAATGCTTAGAAACGTGTCAATGCTTTAGCTGTTTTACAAAGTGAGACGAACCTGAAGGAACTGATCTTAAGGGTGTAGAAGAGGATGGAGAAAACAGAGGACTTACTAACTAGCTAACTAAATAATTTTTTTCTTCACATTGAGTTCAACAGGCAGGTGCTGGACCCTGAATCAAACATTGTGGAAATACTGGACTGAAAAACAATATAAAAAATATTCCCACACGTCAGTCTTTCGCCGTAGATATAACATGATTTTTGAATCATGTTATGATTCAAAAATCATAACATTTTTGAATCATAACATGATTCAAAAATCATAACATTTTTGAATCATAACACAGTACACAGAGTCAGTACACAGACTCTGTGTACTGAGTTTACACAGAGTCTTTCTGGAGGTTTAGTACTCCAGACATAAAAGCTGTCTGCTGGAAAGACCTTTAGACTTGTCAGGTTACTTCAGAGATAGAAAATAATTTCCAGAAGTGATATTTGCCAAAAAAAAGAGAGGAAAAAACCCCAAAATCAATTGGATGTGTTTGGTTAATGTTCCAATAAGAGCAATTCCTGAGAAGGAGCTGCTCGGCACAGAGGTAGTAAATGAAGGAATAAGTAATCTCCCCGTCATAAATATTGCAGCTGTGGCAATATAATTTATTTTATAATGTTTATTTCATGATCAGTTCTACACCATGGTAGATTTCCACGAGGATCTAGTGTAAAATCCACATTTCTCAATCTCTGTTGAAGAGACTAAAGTTAAATTCGATGTGTGTTTAAACCACTTTACCTTGTAACAGTACAAAAAAAAAAACGTCTGAGCTTTTAGATGCTACAGTAGACAAACACAGAGAGAATCCACAGAGTACGGTGCTGGAAGATGAGGAGGAGATGAAGAAGAAGTGAACATCACCTGGTTAAGACCTCAGTGAGCTGATCGTTCTCTTCCTGTCTCATGCAGTCCTGCTTTTTCACTCTGACAGATTTATTAAAAGGCACGGATCAAAACAATTCCCCAGCTCGTTCCTCTAATCAATCCTTAGTTTTCCTCTCCTTCAGCTGACAGCATCTTCTCCTTCATCCTTGCTGCCTGTCTTCCTCTCCGTCCCGTGGCCCGGGCCTGAGTTCTTGAGGTTAGAGCCAAAGTGGGAGAAGTAGGTGATGGGGAAGGACACGAGGAGGAGCGGAGAAGTCGGACAATGTCTTTGCTTTCCCATGCCTGGGGTTTTATTTTCTCATCATTTTTACAGCGGTGTGTGTACTTTCAGCAAACGTCTGGAGAGCAATCTAAACCATATGTCACTGTTAGGGGCGAGAACGAGCTTACGCAGGCAACTATTATCTTTCCATTTGCGTCAGTGATGCTCTGTGCTGGATGTAAAGCCCATGACTTGTCAGTGGAAGCATCAAACACTGACAGGTGGGGGTGTTTCACAGGAGTTGGTCTTCTGAAATGCTTTCGGCTGAACAAAGAGAAACAGAATCAAAACAAGAAAAATATTCCAAGTGGAGGAATCAGCAACTGCACAGTAAGGAAGGTTTCTAAGTGTTATGGTTACATTTCTTTATTTTCCTTTGCTACTATTTTTAGGGTTTGCAATAGTGCACAAAATTATCAAATAATGTGACTTTTTTCATCTATTTTGAAAGGGGGGATCATAGTGTAGTTGTGAAGAAAGGGGTGTTTGGTTGTCTTACTAAGAAACCAGTTTGACCACTTGGTCAGCAATATCTCACCACCAGCCTACGCCCATGGTCTCCATGGCAACAAACTGCTATACCAGTTAATGGTTGGTGGTAAACTGGAAAACTCCACATAATGTAGATGTTGCCTCTGTAAAAGTCTAGAACAGTAGCAGTCAGCATCGTGAGTCTGTTCATTCGGGTGTGAATGCTGAAAGAACACGTTGCTGCAAATTCATCTCTTCTTTTGTCCATCAAAACATAGACGGAAAGTTGCCTGTCTGTCCGTCAACCGTCTCCTCAAAAAATGTTGTGGATTAGCCGAGTTAACTCGGACAGCATCAGTTTAGAGTGACCTGGCGATGCTGAGGATGAGGACACAGAGGCGAAAAGGAAAATGGAGAAAGAGAGATGAAGATGGTTAAAATCTAGCACTCAGGGTTCCTCCACTTCCCCCTGGTCTCCCTGCCTGCCAGGATGCTAGCAGCAGCAGAGGACAGACTCAGCCAGCCACCTATCAAAGGCTTTCTAATGAATAGTCCTCTAATCCCCTCATTGAGATACAGAGAACGGACTCGCTGCTAATGCTCCTAGACAGAGATGTGCTCATTCTTTTCCCTCTTCTCTCTCCCTCTCATATTCAGTATCACACACAGATAAAGAAAAATATGCAAAAAAACTAAAACACACACACACACCAGTACCTGTGCTTCATTCAGATGCAAACAGCATGTTTTTTTTTTTGGAATCTAACACAGGTGGCTCTCTTCCCTTCTCATTCACATAGACAACAGTACAATGCAGCAATATTCTGCCTTTGTACTCCACCATAAGCTGCATTAATTACTCCCAAAGCAGAGTGGGTTTCAAAGAGGAAAGACAAGTGGTGCTCGTCGTCTTGGAGCCAGTTTGTTTACGAGCTGGCTGTGTGAGCGAGAAACATGGAGTTATTATGTTCAGATTGATAGAGGAACTCGCGTCTTGCCTTGTCTTTCACCTAGCTAATCAAACGCGCACTTGTGTTTTGACATCCACCTTTCTTCTTTAACACATATTGCATAATTCATCACATATACACCCAAAAACCTGTTTTTTTTTTTTTTTTGTTTTGTGGGGGTTTTTTTCATCCCAAATGCAAGAGTTTATACCGGTAGTCTGAGTGCTTTAAATTCTCTCCAATTCAACACACCTGAATCAAATGATGGCTCGTTAGCAGGCCCCTTTAGATCATTGACATGCTGAGGAGGACCAGGATGTTGAACCAGGGGGAGAACGAAAACATGCAGGATACTGAAGTGATATTGCAATATACACAATATTTTGTAGAAAATAGCAGGAGTATAAGGCTCCAAAGAAGTTGGACTCTCCAGAAAGAGGTCAAATCTGTAAGTGGAAAATTTCTTGTTTAGTTTTGGAGTCCTGGTGGCATAAAGCAAGGGATGGATAGAAAAATGAAGCTTGCATTTACTTCAATGTGGGCAATCTGTTGTGGTGAAGAAAGACCTGAACCAAATTCAAAGCTGGTCTAAGGCTATGAGACGTCAATCCTGACCAAACGAACAAGAACCCGGATACAGGCAGCTAATATGAGATTCCTCTGTTTGGCCTAAGCCGTGTGACTCTCTTCTACTAGCACCTACTCAGCTACAGTAGACCCGGCTGTACTCTGTAATTCAGGTTTTCCACTCATAACATTTACGTGGTACCAGCCCCTTTTTCACAGACCTACCTCACTGGGGCTTCAAGCACCGAGTTAGACTGAAAAGGTGACTTCATAAAACTGTGGTCACTGTCGTATGCAGCTCTGGAAAAAATGAAGAGCCCACTGCACTGGACCCCATTGAAAACCTCAGTTATTTCACCAAATATTGATCTCTGAACTCTTCCTGAGTTAAAACATGTGTTCAGTTGTTTCTAAATTAATATAAACTTTTTTTTTTAATTATTATTTGTATTATTTGAGATCTGAAAGCACTGCATCTTTTGTTTTGTTTTTTGACCATTTCTCATTAAAAATAAATAAAAAAAAATTTTGCTTGGGATTTCAGAGATGTGTCAGTGGTTCAGAAAAATAAAGAACAATGTTCATTTTACTCAAACATATACCTATAAAAAGTAAAATCAGATAAATGGTGTATATTTATACACAGCGGAACACCAAACTGTTGTTGGCATCCACCACTGAAAAAAGGAAGAAAAAGAGGAGGAAGAAGTACAAGCTGTAAAGTGTTGCGTCAGAGAGGAGCCTGGAAGGGCAGCAATCACCTCAGACAGTTTGCAAAATCTTATAATGAAACAGACAAACCAGTAGGAAGGTTAATTTTTCAGTTAATCTGTTCAAACGGCGCAATCTTGGTGGCAGATTTTAACTATACAGTCAACTCTCTTTTCTCTAATTCTTCGTTTTGCTTCGTTTTGCTACTGGAACACAGCTTCAACTAGAGCAGGCAGAATGCTTGTTGATGGCGCGATCGAAGCTTTTTATTTTTTCTGTTCTGAACGTCTGATCTGTTCTAGTCAGCTGTTTTCACTTTGGATATGAAATGAAATAATCTTGCAGGTTGGTTGGGCAGAGTACTTGTCCACCTGGAAACAGTTAGCTTGACTATGATGGAAAGTCGTGGTGCTGGGGAGGAAAACAAAAGGAGCACGATGATGATGATGATGATGATGATGATGATGATGATGACGATGACGACGATCGATGATAAAGATGAAGACAAGAGCCGAAGAGGAAATGTTTGTTGTAGAGTTTAGAAAGAAAAGAAAAATGAAAGACAAATTTGAAAAGAGGGAAAACAGAACAACGTGCAGCGGTGGCCCTGAGGGGATCCAAGGACTTGGATTTGTTCCGCTCCCAGAGTCCTGTTTGCTTTGGCTTTGCATCGACTGGACCATCTGGTTTTCCACCCGCGCGGCTCCGAAAAAACCAGACAGAGTCCAGAAGCAAGGTATCGCTCAAAAGAAAATCAACAACAACAAAAAATAAAACAGGCCCAGGAATACGCCGTGATTCGTAATCCATACAGCTCTCGCAGATGCCAGGCGGCGGAGAGAGCTGCAAAGCCGAACCGGGTTTAGCTACAGCTGGAGGCGGGTGATGTCAAGACAGGGCAAGGTTTCTGCTGCTGGAAACGTTTCCCTAAAAGAAGAACAGAGTTCCACCTTTTGCAGCGCTGGGCCTGTGACTCACCGAGCTAATTCCAGATCTCTAAGAAAGATTTCTTCCTCTCGGATGCCCCTTGTGAGCTGGAAGGGTCTACTGCTCCCAGCAAAGCAAGAAGAACTGGCACAAAAAATCATTCACATATGAGCATCTCGCTGCTCTTTTTTTTTTTTTATAGTTTCTGGGACAATATCTTTCAGCAGCTTAAAAATGTATTATTTTAACTGATCTGTAAAAAGTTTTAACTGGAAACTGGAGGTTTTATAATCGATAAACTGTGGCCGCGTGTTAAGATCTGTGTCTTCTAGGCTCACCACCTTCAAAGCGCCGTGGGTTTAACTTAGCATATTTAACGCCTTACATCTTCCTCCCAGTGTTTCACAATCAGGCTGATGATACGAGTCGGTTCCTTTATGCTGCTGCTTTTCTGTCACATTTTCTCCTTTATTTGCGATGGAAGGTCAGTGCTCAGGGTCAGGCCTGTTAACAAGGTGATTCATGTTAATTACAGACAGAGCAATCAATAGAGATGACTGAAAGTGGCATTAATCAAAGCCTTTAGCTAAGTGGCAACATTTGAAATGGCCTTGAGAGATCGGGAGGTTTTTTTTTTATCACTAAATGGATACTGCCTGAGGTGATGTGTAGAAATCAAGCAAATGAAAAAAAGGACATTTTGATTAAAGCTTAAAACCTTTATATACCCTTATATGAGGGTGTATTTTTCCATTTTAATGATTGTCAAATTACGGGGATTCCTATAAAATTATTAAATCATATTAAAAAGCATAAAAATCTCCTCAAAATACACATATTTGTACATTTTGGTGCTTCGGAACTAAGAACTCTTTTCATTTTCAGTCTAAAAACACAACAGCCTGTACAGTAATACACGCTTTTTGAACTGAATTAAATTCCAGTATAGGTGAGTGATGATATGCTTTGACACATAAGTGCAGATAATTGAAGGTAATTCCATCATTTAGAAAATTAAAATCTGCAGCTCAGACATCAAAGAAACCTGGAAATAGTTCTGACCCTGAAAGGCCTGATCATCACTCCACTACTGTATTATTATTTTGACATTTAATCTGATATACCAAATACTCCAGAACCTATCCACACTGATTATTTTCTCGGTTGAATAGGTAAAAAAAACACAATAAATTAAAACTGTTTGGGCATGTGTAAAAAAAAATACACACACATGCATACAGTCGTCCTCATTGTTTGGAGAATCGCTCCGTGACCGACAGTTTTCCTCTGCTCTGGATGTGGCAGACCTTCTCTGAAATTTGCCACATTTTAAATCCGTATGACGTCGCCTCTGACCTAATTCACGCTTCAACCCTGCGAGGATCCTGGTGCTGCTGCATCTGCATATTTAACAGGAGGACGGAGATTGAGAGGGAAACACAGCGCTCTTTGTCGAAGCTTTATCTTAAACATATGAGCTTCTTCTGCTGCCATGATTCAGGGAAGTGGATGAGCCCGCTCTCCTCTGTGTAACTAAACCAGCGTGTGCCGTTATGGTGGTGGGGGGGAGGAATCCATGCAGCGATACCCTGTCAGGGAGATGTCACCAACATGCTGATGAATTAAAGCAACATTGGAATAATCAAACAGTGGCTGGGCTAGACTTGGTGTCACTGCGTGCATAAAGCAGAGTTTTATTGTTCTGCCTGTCTACGTGTTTACCCACTTGTATGAATGTTTGCACTGTGTCTCTACGTTGTATTTGATTTTGAGCTTTGTGCAAATGTTCATCGGCGCGTTCCGCTGTGTTTGCTTGTCTTTTTGATAAAACAGCCAAGTGACAGCAAACGGCAGAGGCGAAAGAGAAGAACGCGATTCTGTTTGACGTGCCGAAATCCAGTCTCATCCCCCGCCGTCTGCCTGAGAGCAGCGGAGATATGGATGGAGAGGGGAGATAAGTGGAGCGTAAATGTTTCCTTACCGCATCTTATGTTCTTGGACAGTCACACTTCATCCCTCTCCATCTCCAGACCATCTCTGCGTGCCGTCCTCCAGGCCTGGGAGGCGCTCCAAATGAAGCTCTCAGACATACTGAGCAAATTAAGCATCGTTAAAGATGAAATGTTGCTGCTGAAGATGCTATCGGGACGATAAACCGAAGCCAGTAACCACTTAGGAAACCGTGAGAAGCCTGTTCCTGGTTAGGCAAAGATAACGAGCGACAAGATAAATCCATAAACCTTTTTCTGTTTTATGGGCTGACTTTGTGTTTGTTTTTCTAAAGCCATTTTTAGGGCTGCCATATTTCTGTTAAAATGTCATGGAAGTAAACGGCACAGTTCACAATGTAGTACCTCGAATTTTAAAGAGGCAGTGTTATGTAAAATCTGCTTTCTTGAGCTTTAAATTACGTTAAACTGGCATCTCTTCTTCAAAAACATACCTACAGTGTTGCTGTGATTCTTTTATGGATGTTTGGGAAATCCTTGACTCTCCACTGGTACCTGTTCTGGGAGCAGAATAAGAGTTGCCTTTTTGACGGAGCTCCTCCCCGGAGCTGCAGACTCCAAGCAGCAAGCCGAGCTTGCCCAAGGCATAAGCAAACTCAGCTGCTGCTTGGGGCCTCCACACTATCAGGGGGGTCCTATGACTCATAACACAGATCATAAATCTAATTAATTTTTTATATGCATTGAGAATAAAAAGTACTATTAATTTTTATTGAACAATTTCACCTCAAATGAGAGCAAAGATTTAAATTAGCTGAAAATTGATATTCAACCCTTGTATGTAGAAATGGGGTCCAACTGACCCCACACACGTAAAACTTGTATCATTTGCCACAGTCCTCTACATTTGCCTCAGTCCTCACACGCACAAGGGTTAAGTTTCAAATTAATTGGTACATTTATGCGAGTGAAAATGTCCCCAGTGCATTATTTTAGTCCAAGAAGGTTCACCAGTGTTGTTAAGTTAATGTTTTTGTTCTTTGGAAATATCTGAGGTTTAATTATATTCCGTTTGTAGATAAAACCCAGTTGGTCTTACTCATCTTAAAAGAATGAAAAGTCTGTAAAAATCCTGAAGTGCCTTTATGTTGTTGCACAAAACCTCGGTGAAGAAACTTCTGCAGATCTTGCCAGGAAGGAGACGCTAAACAACACCAAATTGTTTTTGTCTAAAACAAGAATTTTAAATATCAAACAAAAGCTTTGTTTTCTGTGTTCCAGCAAACCAAACTTTCAAAGCAACATATAACATTGGGATGTTCTCGCATGTTTCCAATACAGACAAGTGTGGTGGTCTGTCTTAATGAAAGCCACAGCAATAGCTAATTGGCTTTGTTCACGTTTTGTTTTTCATGTTCAAAAATAATCCAAAGTTGGGGAAAAAAAACAACTTTTTGTTGTCAACTGGAGATGCATAAACTGTGAACTCAAGACAGATGGGGATTTAAATCCAAGTTTGAACTTAAAACATAGGAAGCCTGTTTCTAAGCATGCAGCATAATAAAAGCCGTTGCCTCACGAAGCATAAATGCTATCAGTCATCGTTTTGCCACGACCTCCAGCTGTGCCTTATTTTAATTTGAAGCAGAGACGCCATTGCGCTTTCTGTGCGAACCTGTGTCTCATTACGAGCAGCACGTGAAGTCGCATGAGCCGCATGAGGCAGTAGGCCTGCCGCGCTACGGCTCAGAACCAGCTCTGCCATCCAAATGTGGGCCACGTTTGGGCCGAGGTGGGCGTGAAAGACGACGTTAATAAGTGAAGTGACTTTTCTTCTCTGGGTGGAGTCGTCTGGGCGTACGTCTGCAGACGTGTGTGGGAACTTGCGCACTCGATGAGTGGAGCCGTTGGAGAAGATCAGGCTCTGATCGGCACCCTGAGTGATTCAGTCTGAAGGCCTACAGTGCGGTGAACCAGGACGTCCGCTTTAGTCATTCCTGTGGAGGAGACTGCGCGAGTTTACCGTGGGCAGAAAGTCATGGAGGTGAATTCAAGAAGCAAAAATCCCAGGAAAAGCTCCAGCTTCCCAAAGCTCCAGCGTCATTGTAGGCTTTCTGGACCAAGTGCTTGTGTTTCTCATTTGCGGGTGGTTTTCAGCAGAGGGTTGAGTCAGATGGGGAAGCATTGGATCCTCCCTCCCTTTGCTTTGGCACTGCGCTCATAAATCTACTGTTCCTGTGTCTTCCTCTTGTTTTTTAGCTTTTTTCTTTGACAATATAATCTGTTTTGTGATACGCATCCAACACGCATAAAAATGTTTCCCTTCGCTTCGATTCACTCCTCCCCTCTCAGAAGGAGCTTCTCTCACCATTAACACGCTCGTAATTCCCAGCCGCCTGAAAAGAGTTGCTACTCTTCTTCCTCCGTGCCGGAGTTTCCCCTCCATCAAGCTGGGAAGAAACCAAGAAAATAGAAAATACTGCAACACTTAAGCTATTTCTGGAAATAATTTACACCACACAAAACTTCACAAGGCTGGGTGGTACTTGTTTGAGTTTTTTTTTTTTTTTTGGGCTTACGGCAAACAAATTTTCTGCTGGGTGACACATTTATCAGCTTTATACATAAATATAGACAAAGTAAAAAGAAAATTCAGGAATTTATTTTTTCTGACAATATTGTCCATTTGGTTTAAGCCTGAATTTGGATTGAAATGCATTCAAATGAGTATCAAGAATGGGTCGCCGTTTTTACAGTTATTTTACATAGTAAGTATTTTGGCAAATTGCAGTTTTCCCATTTATTTTGACTGGAATCCCACAAACCATGTAGGTACAGATTTTTATTTCCATAAACATGGTCAGAATCACAGATATTTTTATCTTCTTTAAAATTATATATTGATGATGTTTTTCATCACGAGTGTTGGAGAAGGAACACATTTTTTTGGAGGGGGCTTTAAGGTATTTAGGTAGATGGAGATACTTTCCTGAAACATAAGTCGAAACAAATTATTGGTAATTATTTTCAGCTCATTGTTATTTAGGGACCAATACAAATGTGTTAAATATTTCCGCAGATATGCTGCGGTAATTCATCTGCAGGGCTGGAATAGTAATGACAGTGTTTGGGATGAAGATGTTTCCAGAAATAATACTGCATTTATGGAGAACCTTTTAGAAACAACAACGCATGGAAAGGACATAAAGTCGTTTTTATGTGGAGGATGTCAGCAAGTTACTTTGTTGGAGCGTTATTTTCCACTCACACACATACACACACACACGCACATGCACTCTTACACAAACATAAACCATATATGCAAACACATATATACAGATACTATCTGGAAACAAGGTATGGACACAATTTTGCTCTTATTCCTCAACACATACACACCCTGAAACTCGGTCCTGTTGCATACACATCGACTCAGATGTAAACACAGATGAAACAGGAGACACTGGTGATTCAATCAACAGAAAGAAACACACATTTCCAGAGACCCTGAGTCGCAGGCCTGTCCTTGTTTTGTCTGCAGTGCAGCTAAGTAGAATTTGCGCTAAAATAACTTCAAAGGATCCGAGGGAGGGGCCACAGCGAGGAGTATGGGTAATTAGGAAAAACGAGAGAGATGGAAGAGAGCGGGAGAGGGTGAATGAAAGGGAGAAGGATCCTCTCAGCCACAATGGATGAAGAGGAGGACGGGCTGTAGAGGAACAACGAAGGGGGGAAAAACTGGGAGCACTTCATGCCAACACTTGAACACACACATCCAGATTAGGGGTGTGATAGTGCGCGCTATGGGATGGGAAGTTTTTGGCAGTGGAATCTAGTTCCAGTTGTAAACTTGAAGCCAGATCACAAGATGTAGCCACACACACACTTAGATACAAAGAGAAAGTTGTAGAAGAAAATGTAGACAAGTGGCAGTGGCAGCAGACCAAAAAATACCAAATCCTCTCCTTCGTCTTAAACGCCCCTACCCTCACACACACACACACACACACACACACGAGGCATAAAGTGGTCCTAATGGCAGCAGTGCAACAGCGGTGTGTTTTTAGCCAACCCACCGAGCCATCACAGGAGCCCTCGCCACCAGCTAATGCACTGCTATTTATAGCCAGTAAACAACACCAGACACATGGAGATTGTCCCTTATCGCCACCTGTACAAACAGAGCCAGATTATAACAAACACATTAGACTAAGCGGCCTTGTAAAATATAAATTACATCCCCATAGAATCCCACCATGGAGAGCAAAAAATAAACTGTTTAGCTGGAAAAAAAAAAAACTTCAGCCAGTGTCTCGATAAACAATGACATGAAACTGAAGAAAATGGAGAAGTGAAGCTGAAAAGGGAAAGCTCGGGTAGATCAGAGTGTGTGACTATGTGTGTGTGAGTAGGTAGAAAGTCTTTAAGGAAAGGGGTAAGAGTGCCCTCTGTTGACAAACTCCAGCATCGCACTTTGACAGTACTCAGGAGCTAAGAAGCAAAGTGTTTATTTTCTGTTTAGTCTGCAAGCTGCTGCGCAAAACGCAGCTACGCTGGGACCTAAATGCAGACTTAGTAGGACTTTGTGTATGTGCAGGATCACACTCCTGCTCGGACTTGCATTTGTTGTGTTTCCGAGTGTTTCGTAAGCCTCTAAGGACTGCAGCACCATCAGTCATTCTGCTGATCTTTGAATCCCTGCTGAGCTGCAGCTGCCCTGCGTGACATGTGCTGGTTGAGCCCCAAAGCCTCTTCTCTTACACACACACACACACACACACACACACACACACACGCGAGATCTACGTTTGCAACCGTGAATCCACTTTCCATCAGCAACTGTGTCGGTGTGTGTTGACTGTCTAGGCTGCATCCAGCAGTTTGCTCTTGGGATCTGAAGAGATCCTCGTGGCTGCTTGATTGATGACATCAGCTGCCGATGGGTCCAAAGCGCTTTGAAGCCCGTAATCACCCAGACAAACGCGTGTTCTTTTGTTTCATCCTTTGACGTTTTATAGGAATTTTCTGGATAACTGTAATAATATGCCTGGGAAGAAAGCAACACGGCACATCATATTCCAAAACACACATTTTAAAGGTGAAACGCAAACATTTCACTTATCAGTGCTTTGCGTAGGTACTGAAATACCGTGATCAGGGAGAATTCATGAAAATGGTTAAAGTTGCTGGATTGTTCCAAGAAAGTCTTGATGAAATTTGTGAATCGTGCTGGAGGAGTTTTCTTGGTTTCTAGGATATTATGGGTATTATGGAGATGTAGGCATGTTTTTGCCACAGCTCCTTCATGTTTAACCATTACACCAATGTTTGGTCATGCATGCAGCACTTGGGAGTGTTTGTAGAACAAGCTTTTAGTGCAAAAACAGCTGCAGGTCTTTAGGTTAATGTCTCTCGCACGGCAAGAGGCTAAACTTTATGGCCGTTCCTTCTTGCAAAATACTTAAAGCTCAGTGAGACTGGATGAAAAGCGTTTATGAAAAGCAATTTTCCAGTCTACCAACAAGATCTGAGTTGGTTGTAGGTGCTTACTTTGACTGGGCCATTCTAACAAATGAAAATCCTTCAATCGGAACCATTCCAAAGCAGCTCTGGTTGTGTCTTTCTGAAAGAACCTCCAGCCTCCAAGTCTTTTGCAGCTTCCAACAAGTTTTCTTCCAGGATTTTTGTAAATTAAGCTCCATTCATCCTTCCCTCTACTCTGACCAGCTGCCCTGTTTCTGCTGAGGAAGAGCATCCTCAGACTATCACGCTGTAACCAGCACATGATGGTGTTTTCAGGGTGACGCATGGTGTTGGTGAGCCTCCACACGTAGCCTTTGGCCAGAAAAGTGCAATAATTTATCAATTCAATGTGTGAGTAACAAGTTTTTCCTTGTATTTAAAGGGAGAGTTCAAGATTTTTAAGTGAGGTTCTGGTGAAAGGTTATAAACCTGGAGGAGTTTGTTCTTCTGGTGTCTTCATGTAAGAATCCAGATTATCTGGTTCTCGATGCTGAGACTTACAGCTAGACTGAAAGGAGTTCAGACTACTACTAAATACTTTATACTGTTTTAATCAAGCCACTTGCTATTGATCCTTAAATCTTTTTTGGGTTTATATTGTGTTGCACAGGAAATGGAAGAAGGGGGCGATGTGCCACCGATGTCAAACATACACTGAGAATGTAACATGTTAAAACGTTTCTGATCAGAGTAAAATATTCTAAAATGTCACATAAACAACAGCGACATGATTGAGTTTTCTATTACAGGTGAGATAGTTGCTACAATGAAAATATCCTGTTTTGATGTTGACGTCAGAGTGCATGCATATGTTTACTCTTTTCAAGTTTTTTTTTTGTTGTTTTTTTTTTGTATAAACTCTGACAAAATAAAGTTTATGGACAAGTAAACCGAAGCGGAGCTGAGTCCACAGTCATGATTTACGCTAATTATGGATGATGGAAACAAGACTTGGAGGATCTAGTCAGGCTTTTCGCTGCGTCTGTTTTCTCTTTGCTAATTGATTCTTTTGCCGTGAAGGAGGAAAATGCTCTTCTGCAGGCATCACCTGCACAAACAAACAGACAGGTGGCGTCATCTGGGTGACAAGCTGACAGAGAGACGCCGAGTCTGGCTCTGACGGGTTCGGGGGGCGTCTGCTGTCATATTTAGAGGCACACACACACAAGCACACACACACACACACCTGTTACGCAAGCACTGCAGTCTCCCACCCTCCAATGTGACATTTTTTACTCTGCTAACTGAGGCGTCTTTGATGACTGACTCTGATGTCTGACAGGACGAAAGTAACTGCAGTGATTCGCACCTCGTGTTGGGATTCTCCTCTTGCTCTGAGCCTCCTGGCTCTTCCTTTATTTCTGTAGACTTTGACGGAGAAACGGCGGCGCTGATAATCACTCAGAGTTTGTTGTGCATGTACACTGGACCGCAGCTCGTCTTCTCCAAACCGTCCAAATGTCACTTTTCCACCTTCCACTCCGCCTGAGTCTCTGTCCCTCAGCTTCCCTCATCCCAACTATCAAAGCTCGCTCTGTTTACTTTCCCCAGTCTTCTCTCTTCCATCTCTTTGTCAATTTCTCTTCTTCTCTCTCCCTCTATCTTCCTTTTTTTTTTCTATTCTCTCCCTCTTGCTTCGTCTCTTTGATGTTAGCGCAGCACTGACAGACGCACAGCAGACTCGACTCCCCTTGAATGTAAATAAGCTTCCCGCATCCCGCTCATGCTTACCGGAATCTCAGAAACGAGGTGCAGACGTGGGAATGCAGACGTGGGAATGCTTCCGCGTCGAGCGGACGCACATGTTTGTGTTTACTCGACGTCGAGCGACGCGTCGGCGTTTCTGCTTAATTAATTGAGAAATGTCTGAATATTATGAAGTAGTTGTGCGCAGAAATGTCTTATCTTCAAGTGGGAAAACTGAAGAGACGCGAAATAAAAACAACGCTATTTGCATCACAGACAGTAGGGGAGATCAATTTTTTTTTTGTATAAGTTAAGTGCTGTGAAAATAATTCATTGTAGATATGCAAAAATTTACAAAAATGTTGCAACATTGTCATTAAAACCATCGTGCATTATTCTACCCGTTTTCCCTCCAAATTATCACAAGGTGTGCAACCCTCTGGGGTTGTTTTCATTCTGGTAGCATTTTCTTTGCCTTCACAGTTTGGGCTACTTGTTGTTTTTCCATTGTTTTAGTAAAAAACATGAGTTGCATAGGTTTCCTTGAAAAACATGACCAAAAGAGAAATATTTCAATTCAGAATGTACACCTTCTATCGTTTTGACATTCAGTGATAAGGATTTGTGCTCGGTTAACAATTTATTGAGTGTAATTATTACTCTTCTTTTGGAACAAGTCCTGCTTGTTTCCTGTTGAATGGACCCAAACATGGGTTTCTGATTTGGGCAGCAGAGTAGAGGACACAGGTTGTCTCCATGATGAGCTTCCCAGCTCCTCTCTGCCAACGCCAAACAGCTTTTGGTGGAGGCAGTGTGATGGTTTGACAATGCAGCGAGTTTTCAAGAAGAGATTCTGCACCTCTGCTGTCCCATAGATCGACTCCCAGGGGTCAAACTCCAAGATGTCAGCTCTCTCTCCCCACAGAGCAGCTTTTATCAGAAACTAAATTCAGAATTTAGGGGTGGAGAGGCGAAGCGTATTATTAGCTTTCTAATAGCCAAAGCAAGAAGCTATAATATAACTGTTTTTCCTTTAAAATGTTGTTAAAAGTACTTTTACAGCACACATTCTTTCATACTTGTACTGTAACTATAAATAATTAATGTTTATGGCTGGAATACAACAATAAATACTGTTCTTGCACCTTACTTTAGAGTCATATTCATTAAGTTAGAACATGTATTCTGATAAAATTGATCTGTCAGATTACAAACACCTGTAGAAAAGAACAACGTATGAAACATACTTTTCATTAAGGCTACGCTTCAGTGCATTAAATTTTAATCTTGTGTTTTCATTAGCCACGAGCAGAAAATCATCAATAAAAACCTTTGAAAGCATCAGTCTGCATTAATCTGTATTATGTGTTTCACTTAGTGAATTTAGTTTGTGGAATACAGGAACTTTTCAGTAAAGTCCTCATTTATCGAACATGATTCCAGTTTCGACAGAGAAATCATAATGTGAGCAGTTTTTTGGTCTGGAGCTGCAGAAATCTGTTTCTGCTGTGGAATCGTGCAGCTTTAACCTGCACCTCCAGCTCCTCCCTGTTGTTTTCCTGGCATCACCGACAAAAACCTGAATATGTCAGGCTCCCTGAATGTCTTGTAAAAAAAATAACATTAAAAAATACTTTTTTTGTCAAAGCAAAGCATTAATCCTTATTCCATAAAATTTATGCCAACATGAATTTTATTTCCCATCTTCATACCAGCGAATACGTTTCCACTCATGAAATATGTATTTTTTAAAGCTTGCACTTTAGTATCAAGCATGTATTTATTATGGTATAAATCTGATTACATCTCTTTTCCTCCCTTAGTGTCAGCCCAGCTATCTGGATCCGTATGTTTTCTTTACCTGCAGCCTTGATACAGATGCTGCCATCTGTAGTATGCATATTTATTCCTGTAAGCACAGCTAGCTAATTTACACATCACTTCTTCTTCTGCGTATTTCAGAGTAGGGAATGGTTTTCTCTGGAGTCTGACGGCGATGACACTGAATTCAAAAAGTGAAAAATCACCCTCAAAAATTAGAGCTCAGCAGGGAAATCAAAACTGAGCATCAAAACTCGGTAGTGTAAGGTACAATCCTCACTGCTGGTACTCTAGTACAACATTTATTTGCGAGTTGAAATGCTTTGATGGCTTCTTCAATTCTTCTGTAGGTATTCTCAGGCAGCCCTTGTTAGTGGTTATTAAACACCACAGAGCAACTCAAACGCTACTTCCTTTATTTCCTCAAAGTGGAAAATGTAAAATCTAGATCGAAGCTGTCAACCTCGAAGCACCTGCCTTCAAATCCATTAACAGATGACTCTTCCTTATCTTTCAGCGACAGTCCCTGCAAGCCTGCATGTTCTCCCTCAGCTATTTTCTTGTAGGTTTGCTGTCGGTGAGCCCCGCCGCCACCTCCTGTATTTATGTTGCAACAATGTTGCTGTGTCCGAATAATGTCAGGCACACTGGACTCATTATATTTAATATGATTACGTTTGAAAATACACAAACAGTCAACCCTTGACAATCGGGCAGGCCCACTCGAAACAATCTGAGCGTTTATTTTTTTTCCAAAGCAGTGTTGGAGGATTTGACGTTTTCCACATGTGCCTGGCTGGAACGCTGTTCCCAGCTCCGTGAAAGGTGGAAAAAACTTTGGATCACACCATGCATAGTAGCTGCTTCCAACTTTTCCTCCCCAGGCCTCTTCTCAGGAGACTGGAGCAAATCTCCACTCCCCCAAACACACACACACACGCACACACACATAGTTAGACATGATGAAGGAGAAATCGCTGCACATTTGTCTTGTTTGACGTCCAGCAGTGACTTAGTGAGCCATTCACAGTGTTTAGGTGTGACCGCATCACCATGACACCAATTCAAATCTTTACTTTTTTTTTTGTTTCTTCTCCTTTCCTTGCCTCCTGCCCTCCTCTCACTTCATCCCTCACTTCAGCATGTCATAACTCCTACACTGTTATGTGGCAAGCTCTGAAAAAAAACTCTTCGCTATTATCAGAGTGCCTGTTTCCTCTCATTTCCACATAAATGGCTTGTCGGCCAGTGGCGCGGTGCCGCGGCTAATGCCAGTCTTTGTAATTTTTTCCAGGTGGGTGATTTATGCGTGGCAGTAAGCCCCCAAAGCGCCACCAAGCCGCTGTCGCCTCCTTTCTGCCAGGCTTGGCCTCCGCTGGGAAATAAATCCTCCTCAGACTCCGAGTCCGACGCCAGCAAACAAACTTTTACTCCACTTTTGTTCTCTAGAAAATGGTGTTTTCCACTTTCACTTGAGCAATGGGCTTATTTCAGCTCGGTTATTTCATTTTTAGTAAAGATAATTGAATAAGAAAAAAAAATCAGTTCATAAAACAGTTGACTGTCTATTAAATTTGGTAGCTGGGACAAAGATTTATTCCAGAATTAAAACGGTGTTGGATGATGGCACTAACCGTGTTATATGTTTAAGTTGATATTCAAAACCTTTTTTCTCTATTTGACATTTTATTAATCTATAATCTGAAAATAAAAATAATGAATGCACAAAAAACTATTTTTTTGTGTGTGTATTTTAATTGATTGATAGATGAAGGGCAAGTTAATTGTTTGTCTCAGAAAGTCTTTGACTCTTCTGCAATGAGAAAGTGACTAACTAAAACACAGCTCAATACTTTTAATGCGTATTTTATGAGTAACACATAATATAAGAGTATATTTATTAATATGGAAAAGACTTCAAGATCACTTGTTGGCCACCCCTGTCAAATGTCAGAGGTCAAAGCTCAACTCCCCAGTCCGTATGCTACGAGGGACCAAATGATTTTTGCACCTAGCCCTGCATTAAACATTAAATAAACATAAAAAAAAATCATACAGATTTTTTGTTTTTGTCATAAAACAATTGTAGAACAATCATAAATTTGCCTTCCATTCCATCACGACCATGCATTTCTTTGTGTTGATCTGTTTGTACGGCTCATGTGCCTTGAGATTGCCCCTTGGGGATAAATAAAGTTATCTGATTTGAATTGAATCTGTCATTTAAAATATATAAAAATATATATATTGAAGTTGTAAAAGGTGTGAAAAGGTTCACATGGTAGGAATAGTTTTGTGAGGCACTAAAATTGAGCATGACGATATCACCCTGGCAACCTGTGTGCACCTGTTCTCCAATTACGTCTGAAGACAGACGCCGGGCCCTTTTGTGACCCTGTAAGGATTAAGCGGGTATAGAAACTGGATTGATAGACACACCGGTGCTTCACTGGATCCCCCTGGTTTTAAAGAGTCGGCTCAGAACCCGGTGGTTCCAGCTCCAGTCAACTTCCTGTTTTAATACACACGAGTGTAACCACACTCTTGAAATAAAGCCCAGGGGTTGAGTGTGATTTGGCTTTTGTTTGCGTAGCCTAAGTGTACTCTGCAGAGTTGCACTGTAGTTTTATGAACAAGCACTTAAACATCTGTCTCCAGCTGGCACACACATGTGCAAATACTAGCTTGTACAGCGATATACGTCTCTGTGCATGCTTGCTCACACTAGCCAATCATAAAAGGCTGCAACACAATCAATGCATTATGCATTTAGCCATAATAAATTGAATTGGCAAGGTGCATTGCTGCAGAGAGGCTTTTTAAAAAATAACAATGAGCTAAGATAAAGCTCAGAAACATGTTGCAAAATAGTGTTTTTTTTTTTCATAATGTAAAAATGAGGACAGAATGAAGATGGCAAAAACAAAAAAAAAAATGATAAAGAATTAAAGAGATTATTTGGATTATAATACAACAAAATAATAGATGACAGTGTTTGCGTTTCTCTCTGTGGGACCAGATGAAGTATTCCTCAGAGTCCGTGGCAATCGACCAAAGCAGCGCAGCTCCAATGATGGATACCACTGCACTAATCGCTCTTCCAATGCCTTCTGTTTCTCTCACACATACTTTGCTTCACTCTCACTCATTCATTTATCTGCCTTCTTCTTTATTTCATCCCTCACTTTGCCCTCCCTCCTCCCAGATGCTGCGGCGCCCAAACAGAAACAAATCACAGGTTTAATGAAATTGAACTGGTAGAGAAGCAAATCAGAGGGCAGCTTGCTTCCTGTCTCCTGACGGCTGTGGCGTCAGTGGCTCACCTCAGCCACCTTACCGACCTGTCGGCCCCCTGATGATCTACATGAACAACATTGCATTTTTGGCATCTGAAAAAAAAAAACTGCATCCCGGAGCACAGATTGCAGACGTTGTCCTTAAGGGAGTATAAATCACTGAGCCCCGGGCTTTCAGATTGGAGTTGGGAGGACCAGTGGGGTCCTTGAGTAGAGCTCAACAAATTTTACAGTGAGTGAATGAAAATGACTGGAATTAAAGAGTTTTCAAGAAGTTACTTTTACTGTGATTTTTAGGAAACAGTTAATCTTGGAGCCGAGGAGAGAAAAAAAAAGACAGAAATTTCAGGTTGTGCATTAAAATATGCATACACGTTTTTTTAGAGCGATTTTTCTTTAATTTATGTCATTATCTTAAAACAGCTAAGATGCAACTATATATATTTTATATTGAAGTGTTCTACTTTTTGTTTTAATTTGACCAGAAGGCTTGCATAATTCAGTGTTTATTTCACCGTAGGCCATCATATGCACTCTGCACTTCTGTTCGTTGTATTCTGTTATAATTGGGGTAAAAAAAAGAAAGATTTAAACTCTTAAAAGTTTATAAGATATGTTATACTTTTGAGTTTCTTTTATGGCGAATGGTGCAGAAATGGCTGTTGGGATTGGAAAGGTTGCAGTCCCCTGGGCAAACCGATGGCTTATGACTAAATAATCTTAACTAAAGATGATGTAATAAACAGCAATATTTTCTCTTATTTCTCACAAATCATGTGTATCTTTTCTGCTCTCTGTCGTTCCTTTTTCTATTGAATAAACAAAATTCTGGCACACAAACAGTTTAAAAGTGGTCTCTGCGTCTTCAACACTTTTGCGACCAATCGTTCCGTAACAGACTCAACATTTTCAATATTCCAGACAAGGAGTATTGTGGCAAATCTTTGCCTCCTATCAAATGTAAAATTGGCACATACTCTGTCTGCGTCTGAAGAAAGTTGAATTTAACTTTTAGTTCCAAAAGAGCTTGAAACATTTTGTAGAATCTTTTCCGCTGGTGTGCAGAAGGCAACAGACTGTACTTGCGCCAGGATGTTTTTGCAATCAGTCGGCTTCGTAAGTGTTTCCTTGCTGCACAAAGGCCCATAGTTCCTGCTGGACCCCTGGGTGTGGATTGGACATGCATGCTGACAGCAGAAATATGAAGGGGGTGGGAAGAGCAGGGACTGACAGCGGGTGGGGTGGCAGTGGACTCCCTTCTGATACCCCGCTTTGTTTTGGACCCACTCGAAAGCTCTCGCTAGAACAAATATACACTTCTCAGAGTGTCTTGCTTTTTAAGACACCTTCCCCCTTCCTCTCTCTTGTTTTCCTCCGTCTCCCTCATCCCTCAGACCTGAAACCCCCACAGTGAGCCTGTCACAAGTGCTGTTTTGATTCCACTTTTTTTGGGCTCCTCTGTTTGTTTTTCAAAATAAAAGGCTTATTGAGTGCCGCGGTGAGCGTATATGTGAGGATGATTGTTTCGGCGCTCGTTGATACTTTAATGACCCGAGTTCCACTCTGACCAGCTGTCTCCACTCTGCATCAGCATTTAATCTGCACAAAGGGAACAAGACCACCCCCAGCGGGCTGCACCACACTCGCGCATGCACACACACTCACCAGGTAATTACGAACCAAGGGACAGAGAGGAGAACAGTCATCGCTCTGCTCTCTCCCACCCACCTCCTCCCCGTCTTTACCTCTCCAAGTCAATTCCCAAGGTTGAACGGAGAAGCAATATATGTATGTGCGCCGGCGAGTGGTTTAAAGCTAACTTTCTAAATTATGCGGTGCTGTAGAAGCTGAGCTGCAACTTAAAAGAGCTGAGTTAGCAGTTGGGAGACAATGCACCTGAGGGAGACGGTAGAGAGAGAGAGAGAGAGAGAGAGAGAGATAAAATCAAGACCTCAAGAATTTCTTTCAGAGAGCAGAGAAACTTCACTACGTAAGCTGGAGCACAACTGGTACACAAAGTGCATACATGGAGCTCCAGGGTGATTTTTCTTGTCTTCCAGAATTTGCTCAAAGTTAGTTTTTTTTTCATAAATGAAGAGGTTCTGTTGGCATTATCCTACTTTTAGGTTGAAACAAATCTCCAAAAATAGTACTTGAGCATATGATATAATAGTCTCAGCTGTTTTGTGAAGCCCTCAGAGGATTGTTATTGTGTTGGTGACTCCAAGCCACCACAATTAAGACATCAGTATACCAATATCTACCGTATTGTGCTCCCACCAGCCACTTTGCAAGGCTCACCTGTTCAACTGCTTAACACAGTAGTATTTCAAATACGTGCTCATTAGAAACAAAGATGACTAGCATCTCTGAACTCAAACCATGAATTAGATTGAGTTAAACAAGCAGAAGGCCATACCTGGTGGCATCCTGGCAGCTGAGAACAAGAAACACACATTTACAAACACAGGGCTGACGTATAATAGACAACAACAGATCAGAAAAATGTTCCCTGATTCGATGAGCCACAATTGCAGCTGCACCATAAAGATGTTCGGATCCATCCTGCTGGTGTTTTTATCACACTTTGGACCATGTCAACTGCGTAACCTTCCTTAGTAATGTTGCCAGGCAAAATAAAAACTAAAATGTCAATTCCAATAATAAGGCAAAAACAATATCTGAGTCAAATTTCTCTATGAATCTAATGAAGGCAGCCATGGTTCATGTAAGGTTAGATGGTACGTCATCTGTTTTACCAGGTCTAGCATATTTGGGCCTGTTTAAAGATATTTGATAACAGCTCAGTTACATTTTTATCCTTCTCAGCTTAAGAAAAGCAAGAAGTTTCCCCAATTTCTTTGGTTCAATGAAGATTATGTTTTTCATTATTGCTTAGCAGGGCATTTTATTTCTATTAATGAAGCAATTTTGCGTCGAGTTTCAACTTCATCCGGCATCTCATTCTCACAATATTTCACAGCAACATGTCCTGGATGACATCATCAGTTGTAGGCTAGAGCTACTAATCCACCTCATTTGCTTTTGCTGCTCATCTTTAAATCTCTGTCTGGTCAAGCAGCAAAAAGCCAGGCAGAACGCCTCATTTTCAACTTGTCTGGGATTTGAGGTCATAGTTCAGCTACGTGGTGTGGCCAGAGAATAAAAGAAAGGGAGCGTCAAAAATAAACAAAAAAGAAAAACCCCTACGCTGCTATAATATTTATTCATTCGTTAAGTTCACAGAAGAGTTCTGCTGGAGTAGTGAAGAAATCATCCATGTAAAGGATATTGTTGACCTTTGCTTGATCAAGCAGAGACAGCTTAGCACCCCGGTCATGTGTGGTTTCAGATACCGAGCAGGTGCTGTGTCTTTAAACCACCATGGCAATTTTATGGGTCGCCAGCCGAAGATAGGGAAAAACAAAGACACAGAACCAAAAAGCATGCAAACACCTAACTGTACCTACGGGCAATTTAGAGGAGCAAATGATGTAATTGTTGTGTTTTTGGAGCCGGGTTGCCGAGAGAAAACACACCCAAGCATCAGTGAGAATATCCAAGCTCCACGTAGAAGGACGGCTGCGTGGGATCCAAACCCAGGATCCTTTCGATGCAACACCACACACAGTGCAATCAGCTGCAGCACTGAGCAGATTCAGAACACGTGGAAATATTAAGACGACTGGATCCTTGTGATTTTCACAATATCAGATGAAATAATTTCCATTGCACCCAAAATAACGTTTCGCACATTCTGCTGACATTTTAGTATCTAATTAGAGGTTTGACTCAAACTAGCGCTTTATTTTCACTCTGCTACCTGAAGCAACACTTTAGTTTAAGCACCAGACTGTTTCCGTTTACCTGCTATGTTCTAGTATGTAATGAGTGCATAAATTCTGCACCAGGACCTGTTATTAAAGTGAAACCACTGTGGCTTATTGACAGACACCATGTTGCTCATAGCTCAGTGGGGTTATGGTTATATGATCAGGCAGGAAATGCTGCGTTCCATACACACAAACATGCACCCCCCCCACACACACATGCATGCAGTCTGTGGGTAGGCTATACCAGCCCCTGCACTGTGATCAGTTGGTGGTTAACAGCAGAGAATTGATAGCTTCCATGTTGAATGGGGCGAGTGTGTGTGTGTTTGTGTGTGTTAGATTGAGTCATTATTGATATCATGTGGCCTCCTGCCGCCCAGATCAATAGCTGTTTCTCTTCATAAAGTTGTTTTGACTGCATGGGCTTTATGAAACCCATTTATACACCAAGCGGCCCTCAATCACGCTCAGACAAACACAAAGCAGCCAGCGACAGAAGAAATGCCATACTCGAACGTGTGGCATTTCTCCTCACCGTGCAATAAGAGCCTGAAACAACCTCCTGAAACACAGAGAAAAGAAACCGTTTTAATGTCATTAGAATCTGAATCTGTGTTTGGCTGAACAAGTTCAAATGTGTAGATAAACTCCAAAGTTTTCTCCTGAGCTTACATCCCCCTCATCATTCATTCTTCCTCGGACAAATAAAGAGCGCAGTGTTAACGGATTCTCTCTTCATGCTTTCTGTCACAACATCTCTGCTCCTCGGCCCATAGTGACCAGTGGGGGGTTCCCAACACCAAGGAGGCTAAATTCAGTCCCCTCACCTGCAGCACTATTCACACCAACATCGACCTCTGCATGTCCGGCGTTAACAGAAACCCCTCTGACCCAATGAGGCATTGGGTAAGTACCCACACCTTTTCAGTCGGTGTGGGAACGGGGAAGAGGTAGGGACTACTTGGTTGCAGATTTTTTTTGTTGTTGTTGTTTTTGCCCTTATTTTTATTCACTCCACTCTACAAAAGCTTAATAATCGAACCTGCTACTGATATTAAAAGACTTGCAAGACTTTCTGTGTGTAAATGTGTATTGCTGACAGTGGCACATCCCCACACAAATAATTTTAAACTATTTCAAATCAAATTTCCTAAGTTACTGAAATGTTCGATTCTGTACAATATATTATTGACTGTAAAAGCTGGAAAATAACATGTCTGATAAGATACAGCTGACTCCCATCAATTTTGCTCTGTGTTGTTGTGGATACAATCAGGCTATTGTTGTCTTCCAATAAGGACGTCGCATGAATGCGAGTACGAGTCGCAACTTTGAGATATTCCGTTTCCACTTCGGCCTCCTGCCTCTGCCATGTTGTTCTTTCTGATGCCTGACTCAGTGGCAGTGATGAGTTCTCTTATCAGAAGTTGCTCAGAGATTGTTGTGAAATTTAGATCTTTGACCAAAGCCTTCGTCTCTGGCTGGATGAACTCTCTGCTGTACAGATTCTTCTCCAACTTCACTCGCACAGATCAATATCTACATTTTGAGTCACTCCACCCTCTGGAGCACAAACTGTCATGTTATCAGAACTCTGAATTATCATGTGGACAACATTCCCACCGTTGCAGACCGGGAACACAAAAAACAAAATCACGTCAGGAAATCGCTTCAAGCATGTGGTTACCCAAACTGAGCCTTTGTGAAATCTGCTAACAACAGTGGAAGGGAAAACAGCACAGTGGCAAACACAACGGAAAAGACAGAGAGGCACAAAAACACTGTCATCCCGTATGTGGCTGGGCTTTCTGAGAAACTCTGGAGAATTTTCTCCTAAAACAACATACCAGTCAAGTTCAAACCCAGCAACACCCTCAGACAAAGGCTGCTGGTTCATCCCAAGGACAAAATGTGGTTGTGTGTGCTGTCCCGTGTAACAAGCACTGACTTCTACATCGGTGAAGCCAAACAACTGCACTAACAATTGGTACAACACAGAAGAGCAAGCACCTCGGGGTTTTGCTCAAGAGCTAAGGACACATCTTTGGGGGACAAAAAAGGTAAAACCGACACTGAACTAAGGGGCAGTGTTGCAGTTTCAGCTTTCAGGCGTCTACAAACCTACTTTAAAACTCATTCCAAAGAAATTACATAACTTTTCCCATCACGATTCAGGTGGCCAAGCACACAACGCACTCCAAACAAAAGACCCAAACCAGCCAGTTGAAGAACGACTGGGTCGTTGACTTACATCAAACTCCATTTGCTTAACAGAAAAGCAGGTTTCAGCTTCAAGCTGCTTAACTACGAGCCTCCTGACAAACTCCCCTGCATACGTGTCAAAACACAATTGTGCAATTATTCCCATAATAAGACCCATATGTCCATGTAAAATAATAAGCCCCTCATCAAAGTGGGACCTGAAAGCCTGAAACAGAGACAATTTCACTGGTGTTATTTCTCTGGTCGGGTCGATAAATAATGAATTTCAGTAAAGACCTGTGTCATTAATATCACATGAGAATAATGACTGATTGCTGCAACATCTGAAAACTGTAGCTTTATAGCTAAAATAACACTACATTGGACACCAAGTCTACTCATAGCATTATTTGAAAACAAAGGCTATGAAGGAAATTCTCTGTCCGTCTCTCTGTGTGTGTCGGTCCACTGGGCATTTCCCAGTACACCAAATGACTCGTCCATGCCTGCACTCTTATGTTGCCTACATAATGCTGCTTAGTTAAAAAGCAGGTTTACTTGCAAGTGGACAAATTGCACATCTAAGATCAAAACATGCATGTACTTCATTTTTAAAGAAAGTAAAAAAAGTTGCTCATGGTATGTCTCACACAAGGCCCCAATTCTTAGCTGCCATGTGATTTTGAATTGTGAGAGCAATGGTGAAATGTTGTCTGAGTGACTACATGTAGTTATTAACAAATGATAACGTTTCCATTTTGTGCAAAAATAATGTTAAAGTGTAAAAGAATGATCCTATGTGTGTTGTCTTGGTGCTCTGGTGTAAATATTCGGTGATATGACAGCAATAAAGGACTAAAATTGGGGTAAAGGTATCTGTTTGGTCATGAAAGCAGGAAGCTGCTACCACATCTGTCTGAGACATTAGACCATGCTGACCAGTCATTCAGCCAAAGTGAGGAGATGGATTACCTTTGGCTCGGCCAGACCCAGTGTTGTTGGTTCTGATTGCACCACATCCACCCAAACATGTGGTGCATCCCGGGATGATAAATGGATCTCAAGCGTAGAAGTAAAACATTCTCTGGTTAAAAAGTACCAGCATTGATGTAATCAAAAGGTGTTGGCATATGGTCTTAATTTCGCTTCTTATTGATTTCATGCATCTTTCATCCATGGTGGATGATCACCAGCAGCTCCAGCTATGCCTTGTACAAACACGGTTCTGGAAAAACCATCCATCACCTCTGCAAGCCCCTCTTTCCTGTAGTTATGATTGGAACAAAACAGAAAACGCCTGGGGAGCAAGCAGCACGAGAGGAGACCGAAGAGTTTAATTTGAGAGGGTCTGCTTTCCTGTGCTTCCCCCCGTCTGAGTGGGAAACTTGTGAAGGTGTGAGGGTGAAATCTCTCCTGGTCAACAGAGGTTAAACTCGTGCATAATAGCAACTTTTATTCTCAAAATGTATTTTTTTTTCTCCTTCATTTCGTCATTGTTGCTTGTAGTTTTTTCTGTTTTTTTTTTTTTTCATTCAGTGTGTGTTCACCAGCTTTCAGGCTCATTAACATGGAAATGGTCATAATGATTTACCATTTCACTTAATGTGTTTTTTAGCCATTTGTCCATCAGGGCTTTGACTGATAGAGATAGAGGGAGAACTGCTCGTCCCTGCAGCCAGAGGGGACAAACTCTGGTCGAGGTTGATTGATCAGTCTAACTGTGGGCAAGATGGGGGCGGCTGGATTTGTTGTTTTCACGCTGGGCTTGTCAAACTGACTGCCTTCAGCTACAGCAACCCAGGCTCCTGTCAGACAGTAAGGAGGCCACAATCAGATATCTGACAACTGAGGATGACACTGTTTACAGGCGAGAGTTCTTATCAAACTCAGTTATAGTCGCACAGTTGCTTCTCTTCCTTTCATTTCTGTGACATAAGAACAAACACTGTTTTCACTAAATGTTATTACAGCATCCTATTAAAAGTAGCATCTCCCTAGTTGCATTTCTGATCTAAAAATCATTAGTGTGCCACCAGATAGATAGATAGATAGATAGATAGATAGATAGATAGATAGATAGATAGATAGATAGATAGATAGATAGATAGATAGATAGATAGATAGATAGATAGATAGATAGATAGATAGATAGATAGATAGATAGATAGATAGATAGATAGATAGATAGATAGATAGATGTGTTTTTCGTGTATTAACGGCAGTGTGCTCCAACATAAGCTAAATTATGTGAAAACATCTTTGCTTCTTGTATGTTTTGACACACATAGCGACTTTCTTCAATAAACTTACCTGCTGATGATGTTTTAACACGGAGCAGTTTGCTGAAGTGCTAAGCTAATGTTACCAAAAAAATGTATCTTGCATTATAAGTTTGCTTTGAACATTGTGAAACTTAATAACCAGTGTTTCATCTGCTTTCTGCACATAATAGAGATCTGTGACGTTACTGTTGTTAGATTTGGTCTGCCCCTCTCCCTTTTAGGATTTGATGACACTGTGTACAAAAACAGCCAGCACTCTTTAGGTAATCTCGCAATAATGCTGCAACACCAGAAAGCACCTTCACTTAAAATTTATGTTACAATTTCAGGAACAATATTTTTGTATGTTATTTCTGACAACATTTAAAACTGTGCCTGCAGCCTACAGATTGATGATTTTCTTTGAGAACTCTAATTAAAATGTTCTTTTATTCTAGTTCAGCTGCCATTGATGGTCATTGATTATTAATGTTAGGAGCAGAGTTGACCTCATAAGAGAGTAAACAGGCTAAGACACAAGTGATTACAGATTGACATTTAAACTATTTTTACCGACTCATGTTATAAGTTTAATTAGTAGCGGTTCCTGTGTGAACTTCTACAACTCTGAGTCGTGTCTTTGGTCGGAGATTTCCAAAAGGCAGTCAGAAGTTGAAAGCTAAAAAAAAATAAAAAATACAATAAAACTGAGAAACTTTCATGAGCTTTGCTCACCTGGCATTCATGATTTTTGGACTAGTCAGGGTCGACCAAGCTAAAACTCATCCAGTTATGGCCACCTGCTGGTTTCTTCACCAAATTTGTGCAAAACTTACTTTGCTGTCAGTGAGGAGCATGTACAATATATTAAAAAGGTAAGAATACATGATGAACATCTTTTCTGCCGTGTAAATATGCAAATGTAGTATTTTTGCAAAAGAGGGTCACCTTTATGTATGAATGCAATGAAGTTTTTATCATGTGAAAGTCCATACTGGTACTAGAAAAAACTGGCACCAAAATGGTAGCTATCTTTGCTATATTTGTATTATATCTTATGACAAATTTGAGCTTCCACACATTCATTATTTCTATCCATTTGGTACAGTTAATTTGAAAAAAAAGAAATAATCCTATTCAGTAGCGAAATAAAGGACAAATGTAGCAACTTGTGTGCATAGAATAATTTAGAAATGGCAGAGAGCATACAGAGGTGGCAAAGTTAAATGACTGAACGCTTGAACTGTGAAGTAATTCACGTTACATGTATGCATGGAAATGCTTAAAAAAAAAGCTCAAATATTAAACAATAGCACAGACTCAACTGTGGTCAGCTCATTTTATGGCTTATCTTAGTAAAACAGGGAACATTTCACTGTAGCTGGTAAAAAAAAAAAAAAAAAAGGTTTTTCAATCAAAATTCTTGAAGTCAACGTGAAATCCACCTGTAAAAGGCTGAAGATAAAGAAAGGTTGCATTTTACAACAGCACAGAGATTCTCAGCACTATAACTGCCTCATGAAGTAAAATCTGAAGGTTTTACTGCAGCTCTCAAAGCCCTCCAAGAAAAACAGCACAATGAAAACGTGGACCGACCTCAGAAGACCAGTGCCAACCAGACAGCTTAACAGTGTCTCAGATTTAGAAGCACTTAGCAGGAAGAAAGAAAATTAATACTCCAAGAAAATTATAATATTTGTGGAAATATTCAGCATTTAGACTCTGTCAAATGGGTTTCTACAAAACAACTTCCCTCTTCTTTACCTAAATTTAATTTGTTCACCATTATTGTTGAAATAGTTAAGAGCTCTTGATTCCACCATAATATAGTAAATTGTATATTACACATTTATACTTCCCTGAAGAAAGAATGGCTTAAACACATAAAATGAAAGTGATATCTGCTCAGATATTTAGATCTCTGACCAGCACTGTGACGCCTTATTTCTCAGCATTAGATGTAAGTGATTATGTCTTTTGATTTGATTGCAGTTTCTGTAAACAGCTGGAGACTCCCGGGTAGCTTACACAGCGATGCGTGCATAACCTCAAAAGGAACTCGACCTGCAAAATGTTACACTCCTGCCGAACCTGGGGAATACTTGAGAGTATTTAGCTACGGCTCAATCAGTGCAGCAGACCTAATGGAGGGAAGCCATATGGTCAATCTTGAGGCTAGACCGTGCTTGCGTATCTTTAAAAAACACAAGTGAAATCTATTCTTCTCTTCGTCTGCGGAGCCACGCCAATGACCACCCTCTAAATACGAGCCATGGAAATCGGTAAAGCTCATAAAACCTCCTGCGGGATATGTTTTTAGCAGCGTTCCAGTCTGAACGGCAGCCACCGCGGACAGGTTATCCATCCTGTGTTTGCAGAGGCTGCATTAGTGTAACAGGAGATGGTCGCTATCACATTCCCCGCAGTCAAATCCTCGTCTACGGCCAAGGAGGGACAGCTGCCAAAGCTTCTCATCCAACGGTTGCTCATGTGTCCCGGGCCACGCATGACCGAATCACAGAGTTATAAAAACTCGTAGGTAGACTGAGTCACCAGGCTGAAAAGCATTCCCTGTTAAATCACAGCAGGTTTTTGAAGGTTTCGTGTGTTTGTGTATCTCCAGAGATTGCGAGGGGGAAGGAATGATGAAGTGCGCCTGGTGCATCCACCCATACATCAATGTGTAGGTGCAAAGCAGAGTGAGCTTTAAAGAAGGCACAAACACAATTTTTCAGACGTACACACTTTCATCTCTGAATCCCATCTGGGCTCTCGTGTCGAGCCGGCTGACAGATAAGGTCGGACACTTTGGACTTTGTATTTCTCAAAAGAAAAAAGACAACTTAGCAAACTGCAGCACTTGAACATGACCTAGAAGAATGTGTAAAAAAAAAAAATCACCTTTTAAAGCATCACAATGTCTCACTTTGTCCAGTTTGCAGCCTCTTGTTCCATATTTCTGTCGTTTCTCCTCTTCTGGAGCTTAATGAGGTGAGGAAAAGACTGGATGTGTAAGCTATGTTTAAGAGTGTGCACATGTAGGGTGAAATACAGCGACGGAGTGCTTGTTATGACAGGGTAACGAGTGAGACAAGCCAGAAGCAACTGCTCACAGAGACAAAGAATCATATCTGAGGCACTGCACTGGCACAAACTCACACCTCCGGACAGAAGAGGACTGAGTCACATTCATGCTAAAACCACACAAGCATTTTCACACAAGGAGGAGGAAATTAGAGCGTTTAATAATGAGAAAGCCAATCCTCTGGCTCCGAGCCCAACGGGTGTTACTGAGCTTTCCGGAGGGAATAAAAGAATCAGTCAGTTCCCCCCCCAAAAGAGAAGGGGAAATCTAATAGTGCAGCAGAACGTCTAAGAAAAGAACATGAACCATGCATTTTGCTAACCGCTCCATGAGGACATATTTGAGTCTACGTATCGGCACCCTGATACTCCGTGTGAAGGCAGCTAATTGTGAGCGACAAGGAGTTCAACTCATGCTAAACGAAAGGCAAGTCAGCACTCAATATCAATTAGGGCAAACCCTAAACAGGAGCCGATGAAGACGTCCGTGGGAGCGGTATCGACAGTAGCTCTGATGACTCATTACAGGCCCCCATACGCAGAACGATCCAAAATGGCTACTGCGCGCAGTAAAAAGCAGCAGTCTAATTAAAGGGGAAGGATAAATAAACTGCCTCTGAGGTGAGACAGGACAGACTAACCAGAGCAGAACCCAACCCCCCACTTCTAAGGGCATCTTACAAGTTCAGTCTGACATCTAACATAATAGCTTCCTGTAGATTGCTCCTTGCATACCAACAAGGTTGTTAAAACTAACTAAGATCCCATGATGGAAACAAGACTCAAGGCATTTAGTAGCACAGACAGTATTCCTACACCCCCAAGTGCTACAAACACAGCAGCTTCACAGAGGCGCACACAGATAGATGCATTGGTACTGACAGGCCGATCGTGAGTCAGGCTGAAACTCGGCAGGTCAGTCTTACGGAGAGCACCGGAGGAATGTCAAGCTAAATAAACAGGGTGTCTGAGCCAGCCCTCCCAACTCCTCAACATTCCCCACTGAAACGGACTGACGGGGCTAGCAGAGAATTGCACTTTACGCTAAACAGCACGTACTATTTAGACGTACATGTCAACAACCGGTGCAGGAATACATGATGTTTTCATTTGTGTAATCTAGGAATAAAATGCGCAATGCTCAGTTCCAGAAAGGCAGGAATGCGCTGCTTTGCTTGTCTCTGTATATAGTACAGTTTTGAAGGTTATTATATTTTTTTTTAAAAAAACATTGATGATATCAGAATATATTAATATATATTATCAGAATTTGGTTTATATAGCTTTACACGTACATGAAAGGGTGCAAGTTCCCTTTCATAAAGAAGTTCACCTGATTTTTTTTTTTTTTTAAAGCTTGCCAAAAGACATCCAGGTGTTGGTTTCAGTTAACACAAAGCATCAAACACCTCAGATGGCCTTTACTCCCACAATCTTTTATCACACTTTGAGTGCTTCTTTATCTCTTGTATTCTATGCATAGACCAAATACACCTGACTTGGTTAAAACCAACTACCAAATCTGCACAAACACCTAATAGCACCCCGGTTATGGTGAGAGTCATGATCTGGGATGATTTCAAAGGTACAGGACATCGGCACATTGTAGTCAATAGGTCAACCCTTTCACACAAAGCAGCTACATTTTGGCTTAGTTATTGAATAAGGGTCCCATTGTCACGTCTTGTTGGATGCAGGTCAAATGTACCCCATTTCAGGGTATTCTGAAGAAGGATATATTAATGTCATGACATGTAAAACTTAGATCTTAAACTCTTTGGGTTTTTATTTTTTCTTGAATTGTAAGTACAGCTTACTTATTTCCAGGGGTGACAGCAAGGGGGCACGGCAGGGTACTGCGTACACCTAAAAGATTTAGCGGGGGTACGCAGTACCTGCAAGAGAGAGGAGCGGCTGTAAGCTGTAAAAAAAAAAAAAAAAAAAAAGAATGGTTTCACTGTGCAGCCGCGAGTGCGCCCACTAATCAGCCGTGACTGATTAGTTTTTTCAAGAACAATCTAAAACACGTCTTAATCAGTTAATAAATAGCTTTTTTCTCATTTCATATTGTTTCTGAACTCTTCTGCTTTGCTAGAGCAGCGGTGCAACACGTCGATCGTGGAAGGTTTTGAGTCGATCTCGGCATTAGGAGACAAACTGAACGCAGCCAAGACGCTGAGACCAGCACATTCTCCTCTGGCTGGCTTCAAACGTTCGTAACTTTATTAAAGAACAACAACAAAAAATCAACAAAACGTGTTCAAATTAATGACCCAACAGCAACTATAATCTCAGTCATTATTGTTTCTACAAGGTGTTGCGCAATTCTGTGCGTTTCGGTTCCATTACCAAAATAACGAGCAGAGCAGGAGTTTAAAATGAACTAATCAACCACCGCTGTGTTCATGAGAGGCTTATTAATGACCGCAAAATAAATAGCAAGCCTGCAAACCTAATATCGTAACGGACTGAATGTTATGTTTTTTAACGTAATCTCTGGTCGGCTTGTGTAGAGCAGGCGGTTGCCATGGCAACGGGTCTGCTTAAATGACAGAGAGAGAGTAAAAAGGTGCGAGTGGTTTAGAGTTGTTGTTTTACTTTTGTTTAGCTTTGTCTTGGCGCATCACAGCCGCTGTAGTTTCTGAACGAATAAACGACAAACTTGGACTAATTATCTCGTTGTTTGTGAGTATATGTCATTTACAACAAACATCAAACGCGGTAAATATGTTTCATGAAGTATTTAACAAACAAATGGCTTCTACCGCGATAATTATGTGAAATTAAATTAATTGTCTAATAAAAAAAATGTTTGGTGCTGTCAGGCACAGAGTCTGAGGCTTTTCCTTTATCAAACTTTTTTTTGCCTCTTATGTAGTGGAAATATTGATGTTGATGAGACTTTCTCCAAAATGATAACCTTTTTCAACCTTTATAGCTCCACTCCACTCAAATGACAGTGAAATAAAATCCAGTCCAACATCTGGTTTGAGGTGATTCCTCTGGAACCTGTTGGAGGAAAAATATCCCAACTTCAGAAGATGAGCTTTTAACCTAACAGAGCTCGGTGGTTCCTCCTATCAGTCTGAGAGTCAGGATGAGGAGGTGCCATGTTAGGAAGACGAAGTGGAAGCTGCAGGACCTTCCGAACAAAGAGGTCATGATGCTGGGCTATTGATTGTCCCTCTGTCTGGACACAGGATCAATAGAACCAGTTTAAAAGCTAAAATGAATGGTTATATGCCAGACATGGAAAACTGGGATGCCCTCCATGCCATTATGTTCAGAATTTAGTTCTCATGGCACCTCAAGGTGTCAACATTGCAGCCAGTGGGCTGAAGGAAATACAGCTTTATTTTGTAACAATTAAAGAGCTACCCAGCTTTTAGCGCTTCGCAAAAAAATTCATCAGCACAGAAACTCCAAAGCACACAAAGATATATATATATATATATAATTTTTTTTTTGTCATAGTACCCCCAAGAATTTAAAACTACTTTCACCCCTGCTTATTTCTCTGGGTTTCTTGTTGTTGGACCAGCAGAGGAGGAACCATTTGCATTCCTTCAAAGAACTATAAAACGAACCTTAAAAACCAAAAATATGTATACTGCACTTCATAAATTTAAGGAAAATGTGCCGGAGTATTTTCACAATTTCTTCACCCAAATGTTACATCTAAATGTTCCAACAGAACCTTAAATCATCCTGTGGTTTCATGAAGGAATACAGCAGCTGCCATGTGAAAACACACAGTGGTCCATATCAGACACATCTCTGATATGTGGTCTGCAGAATATCTTAAGCCAGCCCCTGATAGTGTGGCTAAGGGAATATGCAAACTCATTGTTGTCTTTCTACAACCTCTGACTGCACACGAATCCTCATGTAGTCATATTTCACACACTTGTGTAATAGTGCTGGAGGTATGCGCATTATGGGACGCAGGGGTTATTAGTGTGTGTGTGCGTGCGTGTGTGTGTGGGTGTGTGTGTGTGTGTGTGTGTGTGTGTGTGTGTGTGTGTGTGTGTGTGTGTGTGTGTGTGTGTGTGTGTGTGTGTGTGCGTGCGTGCGTGTGTGTGCGTGCATGTGTGTGTGTGTGTGTGTGTGTACCCCCCTGGTCCTGGGGATCTCCAACTTCTTCTAAAACTGACTCCTTCATGACTGACTGCCCCCTTTTATGCTTCTGCTTTATGTCTCCTTGCCTTCCACTGACATATTTATGTAAAGTCAAGATAGATTACTTTCTGGAAACTTTTAGCCAAAAGCACGTCAAAGCTCAGAGCCAATACATGAGGAAAAATGAGGGAATTTGCCCAAGCAGCTGCAACAGAGATTCAGATTTGGATCCAGCTTCCAAACATGGTGAGTATTGGTGTCCTTCCAGCTGTTAAGTGCTCTGTAGGTGTCTAAATATGAAGAAAAAGTTTTACAACTGTAGCCATTTGTAAAACTTGAGTTTTAACAGACAATCCCTGTAAAGACTGATAATCTGCTGCTAAATTTGGTTTATATAGCTTTACACGTACATGAAACGGACGCCTCAATTTAACTGCCCCCATCACAAGGGAATTACAAACATCACATAATTTAAAAACCGTTAAATTGAACATGTAGGATGTTTCCACACCTGATAGGTGATAGATGATGGATTACGGACCAAAATTGCCACATTTGTTACATTTTCAGCTGATGTGGTTCCCTTTCACACTGCCTTGTGTTCCTCTAATGAACCAAGCTCTTTTAAAAACCTGTTTACCCCCTCACCTGTGATGGAGCTACACCAAGAACCACTGAAGGAAACAACATAAAAATCTCTGAGAAACACACTGAGCACAACTTCTTACTTTTTATGCAAACAAAAATGGAGAGGAGTCCAATTTTAGCTGTCGTAGCCACTTGTAGCTCAGTTGTTTTGGTTGTACTTACCCAGAGATGCCCTGCGCTGTGGTCCACTCCCTGCTTTAGAAGAGGTCTCCAGTCTGTTTGGCATTCACATAATGCATTTGAACCACTCCAGAGTTCAGTTCAACCGAACCGAGACCTGGGTTTGTAGGCAGACCAGCGTTAGCATTTTTGAGCGTTTGATTGCACATTCACACCTCCCCAAACAAATAAAACTTTCTAGGCCAGCAAACCAGAGCTTGATTAAAGCGGACCAAACAGGGCTGGAGTGAACGCACCCTTAAAAAGAGCTTCTGCAAACTGAAAGTGGACTAAAAACTGATGACTGAGATACTTTATTCTGTATCTTTGTCATAAACAGATTCAGAAAAAATATGATTGACATTATGACAACCTGTTCAAGTAATTTGCATATTAAAACTTGTACAACGAAATTATGCTTAAATGTTGTTTGGGTCGAGACAATTCAACCGAGATCCATAAAACACACTTTGATCAACGTGACAAAAGCAGAGAATTGTACGTAATCACTTGTATTATAGACCAAACTATTTGCAACTTGCTCAAAGGAATCAGAAGCTGCTTTTATTATGAGCATCAGCAACACAATGATTTGAAAATTGAGCAAGCAGTTTTAAGAATTTCAATTCTGCTGTGAGAAATGCACCGAAACGATGGAGAAAAACTGTAAGGAATCTACATGTTCTTATAATGGCATTAGAACAATCTCATGGTTGTGTGTTGTGGTGAAACTTTAACAGTTGCCATGTAATATAGTCATTCTAATGTGATATTTATGTCACATGAAGACAGATGGTCACACACGTGTGAAGGAGGAGTCAAAGCACCTGGCTTGTTTTCCAAACAGTTGGGTGGTATTCTGATCTTTTTTTTTCCCCACACTGATCCCTGTAATATTTTGGGTAGTTCATTGCTAAAACTTCAAGATTTTTTTTTTTACTGCTGAGCTTTACATTTAATACCGAGGTCATAAGGTGAGGATCTCCGGAGGAAAGGAGAGGTAAGGAAAAAGTATCTGAACTAGAACTTTGTTGAAGCTGGCTGAATGCAAATCACCCCAGATACTGACTTCCACATTGAGTCATCCACCTCCTGTTTGGTGGTGACACATATTCATGACACTAAACCCCAATATGGGGGAAGGCGGGGAGGGTGGAAACACCCTGGAAGCGCAGATTCAGCAGCCTGGAATGAGCAGATAAGGCAAGTAAGTCTGCTAAAAGTGAACTATGGGAAGAGCTGACATGTAACCCTTGTGTGCCTCTCTCAAGAGCCCCCGCGGGAAACTGCCCCGGGCTGCATCCCTCAAGGTGAGAGGGAGAATCCTAATGAAGGTGTGAGGACTCAATCAGTACCTGCTCAGGATGGGGCTGCAGAACGGGCGGTGGTGATGGTGGGGGGTGAATGGAGGCTGACATGAAGGAGTTGGCAAGAAGAAAAGAACACAAACTTAAGGCAATGATGGAGAGAGAGGAATACAAAGAAAGCAAGGAGTTGAAAAATATAGCCAAATAGTTAGAGAGCTAGATAGAGGAGCTCGAGTCTGAAGCATTGATCGCGGTCACGACTGGCTGTGCGCTCCTATTTTGTTAGTCATTTATTTTTTATGTATGCTGAGATCAAGCCTTCCTTTGCTTCCTCCTTCTCCTCCTCCTCCTCCTCTTATTTCTCCGTCAGTGATGACTGAACCAACTAGATCTGCAACTTTCCCACAGTTGCAAGGCCAAACTGATAATTACTGCCTCCAACTTCCATTGAGCCATTCGCCTAAGATCAACAGCTTGTTCTGGTCAGTTGTGCCTACAACATGAATTGATCAAAATTACAAATATGAGAGGAAATGATCTGAAGGGTTGGGATGTTGGAATGATATGAAGCTAGATGAAGGAATGATGCGGGACAATATGACCTCACTGTAAATACAGCAGCTGAACCGGCAGAACCTGTCAGCTCAGCCTCAGCGGTGGGACAAAGGGAGAGAGAAACTGAATGAGAACGCCAATCAATAGAGAGAGGAGCTGTGAGATTAGAGCACAGACTGAATAAGAGGCGAAGACTGGCAGCAAGGTTAACAAAGATCCAGACAGAGCCTAAAATCTGAAACTGTATGAAGCCAGAATAAAAAACAGGAATCATATCAGTTTCTAGTGCATGGGAAAATTGAAGCGGCAGCTATCGGCCCCCATGAATAACAGATTCCATCAAGACTCGATTGGGCTGAGGTACCTTGGGTGCACAAACATAAGAGCACACTCACACCACCTCTCACCTCACTGCTGCCCCCTTCACTCGAATAAGCCTTTTGATCCCTGCTGAACAGATACAAGTCCATAAACCCATGATCCTGTCACATTGTTACCAAGGTACTTAACCATCTGAGCCAAAGATAAATTGGGTGCAGAAGGTTCTCTCTCTCTCTCTCTCTCTCTCTCTCTCTCTCTATATATATATATATATATATATATATATATATATATATATATATATATATATATATATATATATATATATATATGGGGGTGTGCGTGTGTGCGTCAGGTGGTGGTGGACAGAAGCTTATGAAATCTTTTACAATGCCTTTTGAAGTATTCACACTGCCTGAACTTTTTGACATTACGAGCACAAATTCAATCTGTTTTACTGAGAATTTGTAATGTGAGTCTCTTGCAGCCTAATAATAGATTTTTCTTCAGCATTTATTTATCTTCATCTATCTGTTCATCAGCTCTAGCCAGTTTCTGCTGCTCAAGAGAATCCCCACAGCATGATGCTGACCCCACCATGTCTCGCGATTGTCTCATCCAAGCAGAGGATAGTCTTCCTCATGTTTTCTATGTCCCCTAGATGGACTGGGAGAGTCTCCAAATATAACTTCTTAAGACTTTTTTTCTTCTACTCCTCCACCAAGGCCAGATTTGTGGAGTTCAGAACATGGATTATACCACTGACCTCATGACTGTTTGCTCCTTTTGCTTGGTTTTTCAATTTTAGCTGAAGTCGTGATCTTGGTTGGTTTGCTGTTGGGACATACTATTCAGTTACAGATAATCCACTGAACACAGTATATAATCAAACCTTGCTTAAGATTTCTCCACAGTCTCTCCACTGTATTCCTTTGAATTATTGAGGGGAAATTAAAATTACACATCCCCGTTTTCACTTTTTGTTTGTAAAGCGAATTCAAAAATCACTCATTGTTTTCCTTCCACTTATCAAATGCTCTGCTTTGTGTGAGTCTGTCACATAAAATCTCTATAAAATACATTGCAGCTTGCAGTTATAAGGTGTGAATACTTTTGCAGGCATGGTGGCAAATTCTCCATAAATAAAGCTTATGATTCGGTTCATTTCTTTGAGATGAGGCACACATTTCCTTCGTTTTGATGCATTCTGCATGCGTCTACATGAATGTAACCACATGTGCACTAAAAGGTGCCACTTTAGACTGTACTGGTCACAGTGCTTTGGCATGGATTGCAGCCTGTTAACACCCGACGCTGCGGCGTTAAGCTCTGATGAGAGATGACACAGCTAATACGTGTTTATGTTCTGTCAGACAGCTTGCTCCGCGAAGGAGAGCATGTGTGCAAAGGAAAGAGGGGGCGTTTGAGACAGTAAAAGAGTGTAAACGTTCTCTGTCCAAAAAATGTCAACTATTTAATTTGGCTCCCCTGAGAGCCAGGACATCTGTCAAACTCAGACTTCAGCTGTCTTCTGCTTCTCAAGCTTTCCAGAGTCCCTATCTGTGTCTCTGTAGGCTCTGCCCAGAACTGGGAAGTATTGGCTTACTCAGTAATGTGCTAGAGTAATAAATTTCTTCGACGTCAGCATCATCCTATTGATCAACAAGAAGCATACCGTATTGCCATCAGCCAAGTAATTAAATGTTTTTTTTTTTGTACTTTCATTTAGACTCAAATCAGAATGCATTTTCACAATACTCAATGTAAACCCCAGCTTTCCGTACTAGGATTGTCTCCATTTTGTGCTTTAATAACAACCTAGTTCTGTGATTATCTTTTCATACTGTTTCTTATGTTGCCATATAAATTCTGGAATATTAAAATACATGTATCATGTGGGTCTGAAAGTGAAGAAATTAAAAACGTTTTTTGAGACATCAAGACCTCTGACACCTTTGAAGTGTTTTTGGTATTTTTTAAGTGTTCTGAATAGTGCATGTGAATTGGGATCAAGGTTGTGGAATTTACTGTTCTGCTGTGCAGTGTTTCATCTTTAAGAGTTATTTATCTGTCCTGAACATTTCAGTACACAAGACATCATAAATGCTCTGTGAGTATCCCCATAGGGTTTGAATATTAGCCGGATTAATCAGAGAACTGGTCAAGCTGTATTAAAGTGAAGCAGCTGCTGCTGTACTCAATACATTCTGTGTAGCGATTGCTTAGAAAACAAATTTTAAATACATTACTGCCACCTACTGGGCTGGAGTGGGCATTTGTATGATTTTTGTGTTATTTAACACAAAATGTATGCTTCGTAAGGAAGTCCCAGCCCTAAATAGAATCGAATAGAATATGTAAGATGTCAAATTTAAAATGTATAAAAATGTGACAGTTAAAGCAAATTAGGTTCTCCACTAAACAGTGGATCTGCTTAATATGATTAATAATTAGTTGATATATGTACCATGTCCTATTACTTCAGGTACTGTGAAATCCGTCAGTCTGCTGTAATTAATTTGATATTTCCCTCCCTGCAGTGTGCTCATACATTTTTAACCTCCATCAAGCAGAGTACCATGATTCTTTTAACTCAGCTATGTTTACATAGAGTCCAAATAATGTCATGTTTTCATTATGAAGGCACCATGTGTACAGCGTTAGCTCCTTCTTGTGTTTGGACTTTTGCATTCAGCGCCACCTTCCTGTGCTCTTAATTCATCCGCAATATTACTGTGGTGTGTATGTTTTGTTAACGGTGTTACGTCAAATACCAGTGAGTTGTTATGATGGAGATGTAAACAGTCAGGGGCATCAGGGATGAAGAGAGAGGTCAAGCCAGAGTTTGAGTGTGTGCAGTGAAAAGCCTACCTGCATGTCTGAGTGCGAGGTTTATGACAGGCAGATGAGTCACCGACAGTAGACGACGGGGTCGGAACATTTCTACTGAGAGATGGTGACTTCATTACCTCCTAAAAGATGGATGGAAACATCCGTCTGTGTCCTCTACCACTCCGAGAGCGAACGTCTCTGTGGAGCAAACAGAGGAAGAGCTATTGAATCATACTTATCATAATACAGCATTTCCCCCACCCCCTGTTTTGGCCTGACCTATAGTTGGGGTTCTGCAGGGTGTGCTTTGTTTGCTGAAGATATTGATTTTTTATTTTTTTTCTCAATGTCTCAACAACATTCCCAACTCTTTTAGTAGGAGCAGAGAAAACAAAAAGAATGGATTTGTAATAACAATTCAAAATAGTGCTATAGATTTCTGCTGCAAGGCCCGACTCATGGGTAGAATTGAGTCATTGATCTCATGCCCACAGTCCTTCTCATTGGCTTCAAAAGGAGAAAAGAGCATCAGGATTTATTCCAAGCCGTGCAGAGTTGAGCCAGTAGTAACTCTCAGTTCTACACAATCTGTTTTTGGAATTTTATCTTTCATTTGTCATCATTATATTCATCTACGGCAAAACCAAAACTAATTTTATACCTTTTAATTAACACAGACTAGACCTTCCAGCCACCAACTGTCTATACTCAATTATCCTTGCAGAGCCACATGAGGGACTGGTGGCCATTGCAGAGATCTGTTCCTAAGAGCATTTAGCCCAACAGTCATGTTTTTGGACTGGGGAAAAGGAGCCAGAGCTCCCAGAGAGAACCCCCACATGCACAGGGAAAATATTCAAGTTCAGTGCTGAAAGATCCCAGGCTGAGATTCAAACCCCTAACCATTTTGTTGCTTGGCAACAGTGCTAACCTAACAACCGTGCCAGTAAATGGTAAACTGCTCAGCGGGTAACAGTGTACTCATCCAACTGTTTTGTATGCGATACCAAGCTGATGAGGTTGAGAGTCGCCGCAAACAGTTGCAAAGATGCTCAGCAGCTAGACTGCCGTCCTCTGTGGCGTGCAGTCGCTGCCTTGATGGAGAAGCACGGTGGCTAGGTGCCAAACTTGATCATCTGATTTTCTAGTATGGAATTTGTCAGAGAAATGTAATCAATTGGTATGCTTGACTGTGAAATCTCAAGCATTCGCCGACAATCATCTGCGCAGAGTCTGCAAAGTAATACATCTGAATTTTCTGGTATGTAATAGGTATGTAATATGATTCAAACTTTGAAAGATAAAGGAGCAAATATGACTATATTATTTGGTTTAATGTGTAAAAGTTGATTATCAGAATGTTTTTCACCCATATTTGCTCTGCAAGAGATTTTTTTTTGTTTTTTGTTAATAAGGACTCATGCTTATAACCCATGCAAGTCATCTCTGTTTGTAGGAATAATGTGGATATGGCTACAGACTCTCAATCTGAATCCTCAAACGCAGCTGCCTCTTCAGCAGCAGCTGAGGTCTTCACCAGAAGAAATTCATGCTTGCAATTAGTGTCAGGCTTAATTCACACATTCGAGCCTGGCAAAGCTTGTGTCACGTAAATTTCATCTTCTTTACCTGCCTGCTAGAGGGTCTTTGACGATGTCCACTGGCAAGCCTCGTCCTTTAAGGTTTGGGGCTAGGTAAAGGGGGTTAGTGATAGGGTTAGGGTTAAGAGTTGGGCAGTGACAACACATTAGAGCACAACTGAACCACAACCTGAGAGTAGCCAAGTCTTAGAAGGGTGTTTGCATTGGATACTATTCAGCTTTTCTACATGCAACAAGGTTTACCATGTATCTGACCCCATTAAACTCGACTTCTGTTATTCAGAACAAACCCTAAATGATGTCAACAATCAAACTACACTTGTTTTGCGATAATTACTGGCTGTGCTGGGAATGTTTCACTTTTCTCCGTTGTGGTTTTGGACATGCAACATGCATCCAAAACACAATGAACAAATATTCTGACATGAGAGACCTTTTGTTGTGTTTTCACACCCAACTGGTCACAGAAAAACACATCAGAAGAAACACACACCTTGGTGTGGAACAGCCTTCCCACAGATGACTTTCTCACCAAAGATGCACTGAAACAAAACTTCACTTTTGCCACTGTGGGTGGAGTGAGAAGGACAAATGCATCAGCTTCACAGCAGAAGTCCTGAAAACAAAGTTTAAGAAGGTTAGGGGAAGGTAAACATAAATCTGCAATGAAAAATGGTACATTTTCAAATTCTGATTAAACCATAATTAATTTATAACGTCCAGGCCTCATTTTTGAAGAAAATCTAAAGGACACTATACATGCGTACATAATTTATAAACTCCAAACTTTATTGAGAACTGAAACAGTGAAAGACTAATAGAAAGCAAAGTTAGACTGAAAAGCGATATTGTACCATAATGTAGGATGCAGTGAGTCCTGCAACCTGCCCCCATTGTGGAGTAAATTGTGCCACTGGTAACAATACATTGAGGTAAAATGCTGCATTATTTAAGTTAAAAAGTATATTAAGTATTTTCATTTTGTTTCAACGTGTATGTAGGCGTTATATTTTCTTATGTAATGCAACCAAATTGATCATACTATGCCTTTAGGCTTAAAAGCAGAGCAATAATGTTTTTCCTATTTTTATTAAACATAAACATTAAGGGTCTTTATTCAAAGATGGTAACATTTTTTGCTTCTGCAGTGGAAGAACAGCACTAAGTATAGCCTGGCATACTTTACAGATGGAGAATGGTATGTTGGCTCTTCTCAGCAACAGTCTCTGCATTAGGCAGCTAATGAGCCAGCTATCATATTTTGGCAGCTAAAACAAAGTGATCTCTCAATAGTTGTCTACTATTTTATAACACAAATGCAAGTCCTTCAAAGATAACTTAAACTGCAATCATCTAAAATGTATTACAAAACCACTGATGAAAAACAAGAATATCTCGAGTTCAGACCTGGAGGAAAAGGTTGTTGTTTTCTACTGGCCAAGACTGAAAGTCTGGTCAGTGAAAAGGGAGTTTCTGAAGCTTCACCCAAGGGATTGTCTTACTGCACCATACTGGGAGAGAACAGGCACCACTGCAATACTTGAAGGCTGTAAACATTAAGCATTGTTTGTGCTTTCTTACTGGTCGCAAACACCTAACAACCGATAAGATCTTTCTTATATACAGTGAGAAGATGCAGAATATTAGGTTTGTGACACTGCTATGAGATTTAACTAAAAAAAAACTGCATAAGGGAATAAAGTAGTTCATCTTTAAACTGTTACCAAAGGGACAGTTTAAAAATGCTTAGACAAATTCGTTATAGCATGAGTGGAAGTAAATTTGGGCCTTTAAGGATGCATATGAAACATTCTTTATATTTTGGCAGAGAAATTGGTTAGTTTAGTGACAGTCCATATATTTTCAACAGGGTTGAGGTTGAGGCTTTGGGAATCTTAAGTAATATTAACTTGCTTTGTCTATTTCAAAACTTATTTTGATTGTGTTGGAACACCCTTTTTATGGATTTCAACAATTTGAGAATTTTGAGAACAACCCAGGGGACCACCAAGGCTAACGCCAGTACTGCAAACTACTGGAAGATGAGTGCATTTTTCCACAGATGAGAAATATGTACATTGTTATGGACTAATGGGGTGCTGATCAAGATATTAATTTTTAGTCTGCATCTTTAAGCTTTATGAAATTCGCAGCTGCACACACAAATAATCAAAATGGTATTCAGAGAAAAGCACGGTGATGGTTCAGTCATACAGAAAATCAAAACTGATTTTGAATTGGAAGGTAAATATTAACCTTCTGGTGGCTTTTCTGAGTTGTACCTCATCTTTCAGTAAAACAATAGACTCCCAGGCAGTGACTGCAATTTAACAACGCAATAAATCTTTAAAATAATTTTTAGGCTTTCCGTTAAGCAGGTAATAGATTTTCAATAGGGTTAGGTGACCACTTAACCCCAAATTTCCAACTCATCTGTGTATGAATGTGTTTGTGAGGCTGAATGTGACTCTGGTGTAAAGCACTGTGAGTGGAGTGAAATAGCTCTCCATAAATCCAGTCCATTTACCATTTAAGGCCAAAGCTTCCTTTATTAATCATGGCAGAGAATGTCTTTCACCTCAGTTAGGACAAGACTGACGTTTTATTTCTTGGCAGAGACACATAAAACACATTTTATCCTCTGAAGAACATTGCAAAGGTATAACTGTTTTCTCCTCCAGTCCAGTGCAGAGATGTAGCTGTTTTATAACTTGTAGGACATATTATTAAAATGTTTTAATTTCTGGTCTTGCTACAGCTATTCTTAGTTACTCATATCTGGTTGTGTGGAAATTAAATCAGAGATTACTGAGATCTATTCCTTCTAAAAGCCGGCGCTGAGACATCCAAATTCAAGATGATTCAAGAAACTGACAGTATTTTCGGGTGTTTACTGGGGAAACGTTCCGAGTTTAGACACCCTGAATCTGCTGCAGTTGTTATGCCAGGCCACTATGTGGCACTGTGATTTTAGCATGTTATCAAAACGTGTTTGCATTACTGTTGGAAAACAGTAACTCATCTCCAATGAACCAAGTGCTCATGTTGTAACACATATATATTCCTTTTCAGAAGTTGTGTTAAACTGAACAGGTTACATAGCACAACACCGCAAGATGCTACATGCTATCATTTTTGTTATCTATTGGCTGCCTATTTGTAGAGCAAATCCTCCAGCCCCATGTTCTGAGCATGTGCGCTTTTACACCTGCGGGAGAGCGACTCAGATGCAGTTTGAAGTAGTTTAGAAGGGTGTAAGGAGCAAATAGTTATATTCTAAAATATTGTCTTTCTTAGTTACATGATGCATTGCAGTACACATGTACACAGAAACACATAGTGCCCATATCGGCGCCAACCAGGGGTGTGGTGGAACAGGTATTGTCGCCTAAGGGTTGTGTGCTAAATCCTCTGGGGCCCAATACGGGGATTTTCTCCCTCGGTCAGGAACCTGCCCACAAAGAAAGGAAGTGGCTTTCTTCCACTAGATACAGCAACTCTGCAAGGACCCAGGGGAGAAATCGCTCAGCTCAACACCAGTGATGGATTAACTGCTATTCCCAAATTGTGTTTACCTAGGCACATACAAACCATAAAGAGGTGCATGAAATAGAAACATAGTAGGATGTGGCAAAGGCAGAACAACAAACAAGCCATACTTCAATAAAGAAAAAAAAAGTGTCAACGTATGAGGATGAGGAAGGCAGTGAGAGTCTTTGGAGTCATTACTCACTGTTGACTGTTGTCAAATGAAATTAACCCTTTCATCTGTTCAAGCCAAGCAGCCACTGCGCAGTTCTCACTCAAGTGACAGCCGGGCTCGTTACGCCTTTCTTCTCTCTCTTTTCTTTGATGCAGTTCCAGTTCAACGAACAAACTCCCTGCGTCCTTTCATCAGCCACTTGCGCTCCATAAAAGATGACTGGTGTGGCTCGAACAACAGCCGGCTCAGGCACACTAAGTGGTACGGGTCAGAGACTGAAAGACCATATGCACCAAATATATATTTTTTTGAAAAGACAGCTTTTCCTTCGCTTTCTAGAGCTCCTACTCTGAGAAGTTATTGGAAAGCTAAGGATCAATAAGGTGAAGGAACAAAAGGCGATGAAGTACACAGCCCTTTAAAAAGATCATTTTTAATTGAGACATGTTAGCTGTTCATTCTGACTGCTACTTTTCAACAGGTGTGAGACTTAAAACAGGAATAAGTAACAGAAAGCCAAATTTATTACAGCTTGGCAGATCAGAGCATTTTACCTAAGAAAGGCTCTACTTTGAGCTTTTCCAGGAGGTATTTAACATCTCACAGCAAATAAATCCAAAGCTTTCATAGCCTGTAGATGTGCCTGAGGAGATGGGTAAGAACATGTGTCTGTGTAACTCAGCAGGACCTGGCCTTATCACCTGTATGTACTGACATCTACAATCATAAAGCTTTCTGTCATCTTTTTGTTATTCTTTTTCACACATCTCTCCTCTATCAGTTCATTTTTCGGTTTCATTACCGTGGAATCTTGTAGATTTTCTCACCGAGTGGTGGCGCACGCTGACATAGCAGGGATCACAGACGGGCCTGACCTATTTACCAAGAGCTTTTCCTCCTCCCTTCCTGCTCCTTCTCTCGCTCCTCTGGTGTTGAGTTGCTGTGCATTTGATTGTGTCTCCAATACTCCAGGGTGTGATATCCATGGGTTGGTCTGACTTGTACGCTCTCTTTTTCTGTTGCCTCTGGAATGAGTGGAGCTCCTTTACAGTTTGCATTCAATGGGGATTTAAAAGCAATCTAAGTAGCAGATTTACCTCTTTCTGCAACGTGAGAAAATGTGCAAATGTGCAGCAGAATCCAGACTAAAAACAATTAGCCTGGAAAAAATTAGCCTTCAAATCTGGCCACTTCCTGGTCCATGTTTCACAGTTGCTATGCGAATGGTCTCATATATTTGTTCCATGTCATGTATGTCCTCTTTCCAAAATAATTCAGTGTTGGATTCAGTTCTGGATATTGGAACAAAACAGGAAAACTTAAGTTTTTGGGACTTCTTTTAGCATCTTGTGGACTGCCTTAATTGTTTTGAATTAAGGCATGGCTAATTTTTTTGGGATTAATGTAATTTATTCCTCACCAAATTGTTTACTATTCAGATTTTTTTTCTGTACCCTCATACTACTAGTCCATACATCAGATTCTTGCATCCAAATATGTAGGAAAAACAAACAGGCCTCATTTTTTCACATGACTTTATACACACAAACTCGCATTTCCTCCTGGACACACAAGAACTAAATGTGTGCAAATACTGAAGACGGAGGAGGCAGACAGGCTAAGTGAGCGGCCGAGATGAGTGAGGGTAATAACGTCAAAAACATTAGCGGAGACAGGTAGGATACATCAGGCTGTACATCAGTGTTTCACAGAATGATACATGTCCCCTTTTAAAGAAAATGTGCCCGAGCGGAAGGCAGACACACCTTAAGAGAAAGGGTTTACTGTGTGCAGAAAAAGGAAAAGTAAAGCGGAAAGCCCGACTCAAAGGGTGTGAGTGTGATTGACGGTCAACCAGAGGAGCTCTTGGTGGAGAAATGAAGCAGCAATCACTAAACTCAATTAGTCCAGCCGTGTGCGCCTGTATGGGGCAGAGTCTCTAGCCAGTCGCTTAACATCGCAAAGAGACTCATAAATCCTGATTATTTCAGCTAACAAGAACTTTCTCCCATCTCAGTAAATCATAGACAGGTAAGTGCACACGCAAGGGTCATCAAACAACAGGAGTATTTAAAATATTCAAAGTACACACCGCTTCCTCTGGATGTGCGTGCGTGCGCGCGTGTGTTTGCGTGCGTGTGTGTGCGTGTGCGTGTGTGTGTGTGTGTGTGTGTGTGTTGTGTGTGGGGGTGTGTGTGTGTGTGTGTGTGTGTGACAGCTGCGCTTTTTGCTTACCTAAAGGGCTTAATACTGCCCCACATCTGAGAAAACACAGCAGCGGAGCAGTCTAGACAGGACACACACATGCACCAAAACCCACTTAGGTGACCCTAAGCTTAACAAGGGCCGTCTTCTTGGTTTTTGCTCACATATGGCTTTTCTGAGACTCACCTTCACTCCTCATTGGCAAAGTATATCACTTTTCCTGCTTGTGTTTCATAAAAGACATCTTTACCTGCAGTAGAATACACTGACAGTGTTGGAACTTTTACTGCAGTCATTCGCTCATCTTGTGCTCGTCATCTCTAAAGACTTTTTAAAAATACACTTTTTGTTCATTAATAATAGTCTCCAAACACATAATATGTGCTATGATTTAAACAATACTACCAGAGGTGCAGTGATTTGTCCCTTCCCCTTCTCATCTGGGCCTTCCTGGACTCGCATAGAAAAGTTGACATAATTGTCGATTTTTAATCGCTGCTCAAGCTCCCACTTGTCAGTATTTAGACTTTCTTCATGCAGCAACGGGCTACTTTCAGTTTTTTGAAAACCTCCTTATTTGACAAAATTGAATATCTTAAGAAAAAAATCTAACCGGGCGCCATAAGTTGTGGTTTTGGAAGTGAGGCAGTTCTACGGCTGATTCCAGGTTGTCTAACTCTAACCACAAGTTCTTCCCTCTTACCATCTTCTGGCTTCTTGGCATTGACCACAACATCCCTCTCCTGCTGTGTGCGTTGTCAGTCATCATTCCTCACATATTTTGTCCGAGCATCAGCCAAATCCACACATGGCTCTCTGTGTCTGCTCTTCAAGTTTAGATGCCAAACATCTGAGATGTGATGGGAAGTCTTTTCCCTAAGATTTTAAAGACAGACGGTGTCAAGTGGACATTGCTTCAACAATAATTTGAAGCGGTGCCCCTTAAAGCCACCTTGAACTGCCCATTTTCCTGTTCTCACACATATGCATTCACGTTAAAAGTCTGGTAAATAAGCCGAAGCTAGAGGAGGCGTAAGAAAATCAAAGTTTAGGCAAGTTGAAGCAGGAGGGAATTGCAGCTCCATCTCACATCAGAGCTGTTAGTGTTAGAGGTGCGTCAGGTACTGCAGGGAAAGACGTTAGTAAGAGGTGACGGGACAAGAGGCGGAGGAATCAGGCTGCTTGCTCCAAGCCTTAACTGCCTTGATATCATGGCATAGAATTGGAAAGGGACTGGAAGTACATTCGGATGTAACAAGGCAAAATTGGGGAATACATTTTCATAGACTTACGTGGGTTGCCTTAACTTGGGGTTTTTGGAAGTCTTAGTGTGTGACATGCAGGTAAAGAAAAAAAAAAACCTTGTTCATTTCACAAACTGTGGACGTGTTAATTTTAAAGACGTAACACGATAAAATTTGGTAGCTGTAATAGTGGTTTCACTTAGTTGGGACAATTTCTGGAAATGCTATATGGCTGTCTCCAACTGAGGAAATGCAGAATGAAAAGTCTTTGCCCTTCAAATCTCATTTGAGATGTCTGCAGCATCAATTGAGGATCATTTTATTCACCAGCAAGTTGCACCATACTCCCATACTGCCAGGACAAATACAACAGCCATACACTGCAAATGTAATTTATCGAGCTGGTCTTGTTATTGCATTATTTCAGTCAATACACTCCTGATATGGAGGATTCTAAAACAGAAAAACGGAGGCTGAGCAAGCTGGAGCACTTTTGAAAATGAGCTTTACAATGGATATCTTGTCAGCATTGTATTACGCCCCTAATGATGATGACACATGACTTGTGTAGTGGTGGGAAAAAGGCACTCGGGGTTTTTACGCTTATATAAATTTACAGTGTGCTGTGCCCCTGCAGCAATGTTGACAAAGTGGATAACTGATTAAATTAGATAGACCAGACTATTCAAGGACTGTGGAGCTAGTCTGCCATCTAGTGGCTTAAAAATGGAATGAGCACTTTCCATCTCTCCTTGCACTGGAAAACATTGACATAGTGAGCAAATTTGCGTCATGTGGGTAAGCTAGAATACCATCAGAAGGTGGATTTATTTCCGCAATATAGCTCAAAAACTGACAGTGATCTACAATAAAGATTCATTTCACACCCTGGTTTATATTCCAATAATTAATTTCTGTTAATTTTTCGGATAGTTTTGTGGCTCACAGCTAATGAAAATGTAAAACTCTTCTCAGAAAAGTGTAATATAACATGAGATCGAGAGAAACGTGTTTTATTTACCCTAAAATGTTGAACGTACGACACAGTGTGACCATGTACTGTACAACCAATACATGGCTTTGGGCTCCCTTTGCATAACTTACAGCATCAGTGCAAATTGTATGGAATAGATCGACATGTGGCTCTGCTGCGGTGTTAAGGAAGCGCCGGTTGCCTCAGCTCTTCTGCAGCGCTGCCTGGGGTCTCTCAGCTTTCTTTTTAAAATGCCTTTCAGGTTCTTGGTGGAGATTAGATGGGTTTGCTGGCTGATCAAGCACAGTGACACCATAGTAACTGAGCCAGCCTTTGGTACCTTTGGCAGAGTCAAGTGCTGCTGGAAAATGAAATCTGCAACTTTCTTAAGTTTGTCACCTTGGCACAGGTAAGATTCTTTTGACGCGTCTGGTGAAGGAGTGGCTTAAACCCAGAGAACGTAACTGTTTTAGTTTTGGACATGTCCATATGTGGTGACTCTAAAAGCATTGGTTGTAGATGGACAACACGTTTTGTGGATTTTGTCTAAATTCTTGAATGGGCTTTGCCCAGCAACTGTTAAAATGAAACTGAATTGAAATGAATTGACTTATATGGGACAATGCATATTAATCAATATCCAATATTGCTGCAAGTACCCCAAATTTAGCAAGATGTCAATTTTCACTCAGTCCCATAAAACACAGCGTACAAAAAATAACATTTATACAATATATACATCGATTGTCTCTGTTGCTTCCCTACATTTCCCTCCACTTTTTCCTTCCACTCAATTTTGCATTACATTAGGTAGGAAACAGCACTATGGGAAAAAACCTCTTTATAAATGATCCCCAGTGGCTTAGCTTGTCAGACTGCCAAGTATGTCAGGAGTCCTACCTGTCGTGCAAGTCAAAACATATTTTTGTTTTTAGAAAGCTTTTTCTTTTGCGGCATTATAATTTTCTCATAAACTGAGTCTTCAATAGTTCATAATCATCAAATTGAACAGAGTTGAAAATGTGGGTTGCAACTGTAAAAAAAATAAATAAATAAAATTGTCCAATCCTTTCAGCCTGTCCCAGATGGATTTAGGTAGAGGCAGTGTGATGGTGTGGTCCAGTGTCTTCCTCAATATTAAAACCAGATTTCAGACACAGTGAGATGGGATCAAAGACTAGAAACACTCCTACAGTGATCAACATTTTAAGACCAGTTGAAAAACGGAAAGCATTTACGTTTTGAACTCAAGAAGATTCAAAGTAGAGCTTCAAAATGCAAAAGGAAGTAATGGAAGAGAGAGAGAGAAAAAAGAGAAACCAGACTAAGCATTTCATCAGCTTCTCAAAGCATTTAAAAGCCCAAATCTTTTCAAAAATGTGGATTCAGTATCGTTTTGTGTCAGGAATCCACACTGTCGTGATCTTCTGGTGGTAAAAGGCACAAAAGCGTTTTGAACACCCAAGATGTTGAGGCAGTAAGACAGTAAGATGCAGTAAGACAGTCATCTTAAACAAGAAGAAAACTTGCTCTAAAAATCTAATCAAGAACAAGACCGCACAGAAAATGCAACATTAATTTTAATGTGTACAAATGTCTGATCAAAATACACCAATGTTAGATTCACAAACAACAAAACTTTAAATAATTTGGAATTTCATTAAATGATTGGGGGGAAAAAAACACTGAAAATGTACCGCAGTCATTGTTTAGAACAAAAACAAGACCCACATTGATATTCAGTTAAAATCAGAAATAAAAAAACACAAACCTACCATGTGTGTAAGTGACAGAAACAAAAAGTGAGGACAAAAAAGTGACTCTAGCTTTATCCTTACTTAGATGAATGTGCTTTAAAAAGATTAGTCATACAAAATGTTCCCAAGTAATTATTATTCCAGCCCAGTATGTGTATTTTCAACATTCCCTTCTCACTAGCCTTTATTTCACCATGAAAATGTACAAAACCCTTTAGTTACAGAATAAAGTGCCGATCAGTTGTCCTTGAGGTATTTATCTTTTAGAGAAGGTCTCCGTAAACAAAAACACCAGAGCAGGTTCAGCAAAGGTTACAGGATCTTCAGAAATGCATCTCTTCTCAAAAATATCTCAAGTAAATGATTGTGCTTCTTTTTTTTTTGTCTCTTGTGAGTGGAAATGTTGGGAATGTGAAGGAGCATATTCTGAAACATGCCAGATATGATGAGTGGCATAAAAGAGCACCTTCTCTTAAACTTAAGAATCTGGGGAATCACAACCACCTGACGGCTGGGCGTCCTTACCCTGCGACCTTGCTCTCAATCTGTCACCCTGAGAGCTTGTAGCATGCATCCTTGTAGGAAGTGGCGTTGACGATGCTGAATATATCCTTCCTGACAAAGGTTAGGAAGTTTCTTAGAGGGCAGAGTGGCTGGTTGATGTGGCGGTTGCTGGGATGACAGAAAGCGGTATGAAATGTCACATCCTCACCATTGTACAGCACTCTGATGAACACTTCCCCATCTTTCCGATTTGACTTTGACCTCTCGCTCTTTCCTGCTCTGTTTTTTGCCTGGCCTTGTGCTGTAGGCGGGCTTTTCCACATTTCAAAGACTATTCTTGCTGCAAAGCGAGGAAATTTGGCCTCCTCTAGTCCCAGGGCGCTAAGCAACGGGGCAATGGTGACATCATGACCTGAAGAGAGGGTGAAGACCTCCTCCCCACCCAGACGTGGCTGCCGGCCATCCTCGTTGGCCCTAGCAACCCGTTCCATCTTGTTAGCAGTTCTGTTGAGGTACGGGTACATGGCCAGGATGGCGTATTTACGATAGGCCCCAAATCTTCTCCGATCTACCTCATCATCTAGCTGCTGTTGCCGAATTACCGCAAACTGTGTCATAGTCAGGCATCCGCCACTACCACCATCTCCACCGGAAACGCATGGGAAAGGAAGGCCGTGACACAGGTGGCAAAGCAGCGAGTCTATAGGGTTTGCAGCTCGGAGCTGGCGAGTGAGCACACCTAAAGTGCGTGCCATGTCAATATAAGTCCTCTCCAGGTTGGAATCAGCCACTCTGAGGCGATACTGCCTCCTCTGCTCTTCCTCCAGGTACTTGCTCCTGGCAGGGCACTCGCATGCCGAGCCGCAGAACAGTGTGCTCCACTGATGACGCACGGTCACCTTAGTCCAGTCAAAATCCGGGAGGAAGCCGTAGAGAAAGGCCATTCCACTTTGGAGGGTCCGGCTTTTCCCTGTGGTCTCCATCCAAACCTGGCGAGGCGACCAATCAGAGGGGAGCAGACTGTGGTGCTTGTAGGCACGTTGGAGGAGTTGCCCATTGCGAAGGTGCTGAATGACACCTGTTGAGAACGACAAAGATTTGGATTTTAAGGGGAAAAGATTTCTACGGCATAACCAAAGACATTTATCCAGTTATTAGGGCTGTCAACATTAATGCGTTAACACGTGATAAATCTACAAAGTTTAGCAAATTAATATTACATAATGCAGATCAATTGCATTACCTATTTCGAGTTAAAATTCTCTCTTCTGGAGAGGGCTATCTAGTTCACAGCAGCGTGTTACATGGTCTTATATTACGGTCAACAATGGAGAACTGCAGACGCGAGTGAATAGATGCCAAACTGCTGTTCTCACTTTAAAAAAACACCACGAGACAGATACTACATACATACCAGAACTGTGAATTATCCTTCCACTGAAGCTCAAGTAGCTTATAGTTACATTTTCTAACTTAGCATTTTGAAACAAATTTACTATTAACCCTTCATGATTATGACAAGCTGGAAAACTGAGAACTCTCTCATTCTGTAACATTTTTTCAAGCTTACAAAGTCAAGCATAGTGATTAATCACAGTGCTAGAGTGTGATTAATCTGATTACATTTTTTAATTGATTGACACCACCACTAATTACGAACAGCAGCACAGCGGAAGCTGACACATTGGGCTGAGATTTATAGCTGTCTGGTTTGAACACCTGTCTGCGTGAGTTCTCCCATCTCACAGACGCTGTGGTTGGGGAGACGTGAAATGGAGCCCAGCTGTGCCTCCCAGTGGCCACGGGTCCCCTGGCCCATGTGATTAATGAAGGAGTCTAGCAGAGGGTGGGAAGGCTGCCTGGGAAGACAAAGACAAAAAAAAAATGCCATCAAACATGATTATTGTGATTAACTGTCAGTCGCATGTATGGCGAGTTTTATTTCACATATAGGAGTTCTGCTGCATGTTTCCTGCAGCTGGGTTGTATTAGAATCAGTGTATGTATTCTGACGCTGACCCATTACTCTTTTCACTGTGGCTGTCAAATGTTTAGGTTGAAAGATGCTTTTTGCAGTAAATAACTAAATCTGAGTTAGTCTGCTAATAAGAATTATTGGCGATTTTAGATGATCAGTAGACCAGGATTTACAGTTGAATGATGCTTTAAAAACAACCTGGCTCTGTGTGAAAGAGGAATTTGCCTTCATGAATTAATAACTTTGATCAACTACATTGTTTGGAGGGTCAACATTTATTTACAGAGTTGTAAAGTATTAGTTGTTGCTGTTAAAAGTAACGCGACTATGTATTTGCTTTAGGAGATTGTTCCATTTTCCAAAGAAGGACTAGTTGGTTAAGATATCTTTTTTTTTCCTTTAATAAATGTTATGATTTGAAAATGGTGCAGTATTTTACTCGAATTATCTGTATTACTTTTGTCTCATTCAAACTCACAAATTAAAAGTGTTTTGTCTTTCTTGGATAGACTTCAGATTGGTGTCTTGGAGTTAAAACGTAAGCAAATTAATAAAACTAATATAACAAATATTATTTTAATAATTACTTGCAATAATAAATGCAGAAAAAAAATATGTTAAGTGCACTAAAATGATTAGTAGGTGGGAGAATGTGACCAGTTCCTATAAACTACCAGCAGGTGTCTCTTTAACACAAGGATGTGAACTTTGACAGGACAGCTAGATGTGTGTGGGAGGAAAAATAAACAACTAAATATGTAGATATAAAACGATGAATGAATTTGTTGTTTCAGGGCACATGACAACAAACACACACACACACACACAAATCCCAGGATACACATATCATCATCCAGGAATGAGGAAAGCAAGACGAGCAGTCGATGATCCAAAAGATTAAAGAGGATTGAAGATTATAAATTAATATGAAAGAATCCGTGAGAGCAGCAGCTCAACTCAACCAAATTAAGGGTGCGCGCACGCACAGTTTCCATAGTGATCACAGAGAGATTCAGGAACAAGCCATAAAAATAGATCGAATAAAGCCATCATGTCTGACCTTACACAGCAAAGCCTAATCTGTCATCTGCAGCCACCTGCTACATCAAAAAAGGACAATGAAAGCCTTTTTCTGCCGCCAGGTCATGTCAGTCATCACGTCGCCACTCTGCACTGTTTGCGTCATCATACTCTTATTCATTAGCACCATAACAAACACACTGCGGGCTGAGTGTGGATGTGCTGAGAAGAGCGACTTTCTGCCCCGTCAGCAGCAGATCCGACTGGTTTGAGGAGAACCGAACAATTCAGATTTAATTGGCTGCACCGGGAGACTGGATGTCCGAGGACAGAGACGCCACAGTGGACAAAAAGCCTCTATTAGGTTCATTGTTGCCAGCTGAAGATTAGAGAGCCCAATTACATTAAGCAGGGATTATTGTCACTGGATAGGATGGGAATAGATTAGTGAAGAGGAAGGAAGGGACGGGTGGAGAGATAAAAAAAAAAAACAATAAAGTGAATGGTGGGATTAACAGAGCGAGGTTGTGCTGGAAATGCAGAAGACTGAAATAGAAAGTAGAACATATGTAGTGAATTTATAAAAAGACAAAAACATTGAGAAACCGATGGGAAAGAAGGGAAGGAAAGAGGGAGGAGATGCTCCCTGCAGATGGAAAGAGCTCAGTTAACCGCAGATGGAGACAGTGGGTCGGCAGGCTGGTGCCAGAGCATTCAAACACACAAAATGTACAGCAACACACACACACACACACGCATACACACACACATCACCTGCTCCCTGTGACGATCTCTCTGAGAGCATATGCCAGCTTGTGTGCTTGTAATCACAGTTTGGTCAAGAAAACAGAAGGAACTATCTACAACATAAGTTCTAGTTATACAATCCTATGCATACACAAATAACTCTTTGTATTGGAATTAGTTGGCTTCATTGTGATGAAGCAGAAATTTCACCCTTTCACAGCTCCACCTCTCAACATCTGTTTGTGGTGAAGCTTACGGCTAATAGCTATGAGGGATTTGGAGAATGTTTGGAAGGGGCAAGACCTCCACCCTTTCCAGACTTCAGTCTTCTGATTGATTTAAGTCCAACCCATAGAAACAACCAAAAGTGTGTACGGTAATATACCGTGACCATTCCATTGTTTTGTCAAAGCAGAAAAATGCAGAAAGAGTTAGTGAGATTCAACGACAGGAACCTTTCTAACCCACTGAAAACAGCATGACTGCTAGAAACACTTTTTGTCAAATGATTCTGAAAAAAAATGGAAACATGGCTTTAAGAAAAGCCACAACCTAAAGCTGAGGGATGGAAATGCCACACAGGTTACTCCACAGCTACAGCAGATATCTCCAGCAAAGTCTGGAGCCAGAACATGACAAGATCAGAAATGTTGTTTGTGGGCATAAAGTTCGGCAGATAAGAAGACCTAGTGTCTTACCATGGTTTTTGAATTTTTTATCTTCTTTGTCTGAAAAACACCTCTGCCGAAATCCACATATTGTTTGGTATAGTCCTATAGATGAGAATTAGTTTCAGTTGTGACTCAGCTTTCTCAGTGTATGAGCCAAAGGAATGGTAACTCGCATTTGACTTCCCTTCTGTCCACACCTTGTAAAACATTTGTTTGAATGAACAATTCATGGCCAAAGATGATGTTTTAAAAACTAACTGTCGATTGAGTTGAGTAACATATGGTGTACTCTGAATAACACGTTGTCTTTCTGAGAACACCATATGTCATTGATTATAACCTTCACAAGTTTGAAACTGATGAAATGTGTGTAGAAAAGTGAGACTTTCAGCTGCTTCCACACATTGCGCCTGTTTTACCCAATCTCTCCATAACTCACAAATTCTTCTGTCAGAGGTGTCAATAAAAATGTGTTCATGGAAGTGTCCACCATAGCAACGATGTTGGTCAGAACTGGAGCAGAATTTACATTTAACCTAATTTTGCCAAAATCCTTGATATTTTCGCATCAGGAAAATCCACATTTTTTGTCTTTAATTGGGGCAATAGTGGCTATAACAGCATAGCATATAGCATTTTAACTTGTCACACACTTGAGAAAACAGCCCAACTTCTGCTCTTAGAGCACAAAGGCTCTGGATGCGTCTTGATGGGATTTAAGAGCTTGTGTGGTATCTTAGATTCCAGGATGCATTTCTTGCAGAACTCCGATATGAGGTCACAGTGCTCCCGCTTGCTTTTGATTTTCTCTGGCTGGAACTGGTTCTGTCAGACATCCGGTCTCCTGCGCTATTAAACAGCAGATGAAAAAAAAAAAGAGTTCACTCCCTGTCCAATTTCAACAATGCTCTCGGCTGCAGAGGTATGAAGCTGAATCAACTGATGGGCATACGAAACAACAGCTTTTTAATTCTTTTACGACCCTCTCCATGTCAAGATGGAACAGTAGAAAGTTAGATCAAGTGAATGCAGGTTGTAGCGTTCTAGCCTGTGGATTTACAGATAAAAGTCTCCTTGTGATTTGTCCAGATGTGCTGCTTTATGCAAAATTAAGTCGCTAGCTAAATCTGAGCTCAGGTGCACAGCATCAAAAGAGGATTTGTCTCAGACAATCTGGTGACCATATGGTCCGATTTTCTGGATTTAGTTTCCCCTGCTTATTTATTTATTTTTAAATTATAATGTGCCTACTCTCATACAGAGTTTGGTTTATTTGAAGGAAATGAATTCCGAAAAACTATCCGATTTCAGATATGCTAGGCTCAAATAGAAAGCAGAGCCGGCTTTTAATAACTGCTCATCATTAAATCTTATCTGACCCTCTTGAACAAGCGGAGTGATTGTCAGCAGACACAAAGCACTGCAGATACAAAATGAGAGTAGAGTTCAGTGAGTGGAAAAAGATAAGGGATTTTTTTTAGCACTTTTTCTGCTTCCACCCACTCTCCCTCTTTGGGAGGCAGAAAGTGTGCGTCAACAGCAACACAATGATGCATGACGTGTTTGTTAGCATTTGTTTATGTTTTTCCAGCTGTACAAGAGCGCAGATGTGCCATAGCAAGCCGTACCCACCCGTTCCTGATGACACGTGCATTACGGCTGAGAAGCCAAGCAACTGTTAACAGTGTTGTGAGCAGAAATCCAGTTAATGCGCCTCATTCAGGTCGTGATTTCCACTAAATTCAGCTGGAGCTTTTCGAGGCAAAACGTTCTTATCACTCCTCGGCAGGAGTTTTTATGGGAGAATATTAAAAGCTCTGACATATATTTGTGTCTCACGCTCTGCTACTTTCACATAAAAAATATAAATTGGAAAAAACAACCTGTGCCTGAGAGTTAATTTTACTCACCTGAAGCAAAAAAGAAAACATTTGTTTGGGTCCAACTTGGCTTCACCCTCTGTGGCGGTCGTGTCTACCCATAAGGGTCTTTTTGTGCATTACTAGCACAATAAAGATATTCTATGACTGAAAAATTGTATTTATACATGCTCTGGTAAGAAGTATGCAAACTACTTAGGAAGTGACAACTCATGAAATTTTCCATTCAAACGGGACTTAGCTTAAGCTACTTTGCAAAGAAGTAGCTTCAGTTTCTAGATGTGCAAAATGGGTGCAGGCGTCGTCTTTCACACAAACGTGGATCAAATACATCGTTGTAATGTCACAATATGTGAAATAGTCCAAGGGATGCAAAGGCTCATGCAAAACCATACCGTATATTCACTATGTTATATGAGACATTATATACAAATTGTGATTGTATTCACTATCGTTGTGTACCTGTTGGCAGACAGGGTGCAGTCGATGCTGGGGCGTCTGGTCTTTGGGATGGAGTAGAGCGGGTAGCGGTCTCCATGGCGAATCATCACATGGACAGATAGCAGCTTGTAGTCCGCGGGGCTGTGACCTGTGACAACACAAATTTTCTGTTGTCATTCATTTTCCAACACATGTTTTTAAAAAAGTTAAAAAGGAGATTGTGTAAACGAAAGCAACATGTACTGGAAAACAATGCGAAGAGTTTGTAGTGTTTATGCAACTTGTTTCTGCAGGATCTCTTTCACTGACCCCAACCTAGATAAAAACGGCTCCGCAATGTAAAAATACAGATGATGCAATTACAAGGAATTGACTTTACCATATTTAACACATCCCTGGAGTTCTGACACACTAAAAGTGTACTGTGGCTGGATTATATAAAGTTTCCATATGATCTAGTTCTAATCCTGGCTTTAAAAGCTAACTGGTCTCAAGACCGCACATAAAAAAATGAGTTTGAATTTCCCGGCATTCGGTGGGCTTTCAATAGTCCTATAGTTACTTTGTTATTTATGCATTTACCTTCCCAGGCTTGTTCGGTGCGGTTTGGGGTGTTGCAGTAGCTGTAGGCCTCAAAGACAGGATCAGGCTCTTGGGTGTGATGCACAGGAAAGATTCGCTTTCTGCTTTTCGCCTGGAAACCTCTGAAACCTCCATCTGCAGCCTGGACTGCTTGCTCATCCAGCATGGGAGAGGTGGGAATCAGGTTCACTGCGAGGAAGAGGAAAGAGGGAGAAATAACAATGTCAGAGAGGAAGAAGCAAAGTCAGAACATTTTCAGCTCATGCAATAGCATACCAGCACCAATCTGTGGGAAGAAGCCTGAGGCTAAACTTGGTGGTCAGTACAGAGATTTTCACGTAATGGGACAAAGAAAAAGAGGGGAAAATAGAGCAGAGTAGCAAGAATTTAAAAAAAATGGATAGAGTAGCAGACAAACACGACTTTGTCACAGTTCCACCACATTTCACGTCCATGACAACAGTTGTGTCCCTCTTAAGACCTCACTGTTACCATGGTGTAACAAAGACAGAGCTGCTGTGGGAACTTAAACCAGCTTTTGCTAAGATCCAAGAAAAAGAAGCACAGCCCCAATGTCCCCTTTTGGAGAGCCGGAGGTCTAAATTCCACTTACATCACACACTCACACACACACACTTTAGACATTCAAGTTTCAAAGTAAATTATATGAAACTTGAATGTCTAAGTTTCATTCAAGGTTGCTTCTGGCTACAAAAGAACAGACACATTCCTGCTTTGATGGTGACCTAAATAGATTATGTAGTTCTGATTATGGCAACTTTCACACACACATCAGACTGAAAGAATAAGAACACTGTGTGCTGCCAGAAAATTCCTCTGTCTTCCCACAAGCTTATACATCTCAGGGATTTTGTGTCAACATTCATTTCTCTCTTGCCCTCATTTCTAACCAGGTGTGGTCAGTGGTGTGGCTGTTTGCCCACTGTGCCAAAAGGGTGGCAAAATATACACACATACATACAAAATAATCTTTCGAAAAAGGGATAGTTGACACCAAAGCACCAGAACGGAGACCAGTTTTAGTAATGAGGAAAGAGAAAAACGATAAATCAAGAAAATGAAAATTATTGAGTTTCTTGTAATTTACTGTGCAATTAATTGATTTATTGTTATTTGTGACAGTGTAGTTAATCGACTGCAGTTATTGCACCTGGAATGAATAAGCATTTATGTCTACGTTCTGGATGTAAAGAGTATCCTTCTCCTTTCTAAAGGTAGGTCTGATTGGTGCATCTCTGTTACAGACTGACTGCTGACCTAAAACTTGTTCTCTCCTTATTTTATGTATCCAAATTGAAATTAGAAAATGTGTTTACAGCAATACATCTAAGAGCAGCAGTAGTAAAGAATGAAGCACATTATGCTTTATTTTTGTCAAACAAAAGAAAAATAGTGATTCTGATGTTTATGCTAGAGATAAAACACAGAGTTTCAATGCTGCCTTCCTTAGCTAGCTTTAAAATAAAACTAACAGCCGACAAAGCTTACAGCATAAAGTAACGTTAACACTTCAATCTTAAAAGTAGCTGGTACATGTTCATATGAGTATCAGTTCCTGATTGGCTACCTGAATCAAGTTATTGTGGTATACCAGAGCGAAGAAACGACACCTGATGGAAAAATGATCATCTAGGCACATAAGTTTACCAAAACCCTGGATCTGGAGCTACGCCTTAAGAATTGCAACCATATAATAGCTGGGAAAGTCAGCAAAAAACCCAACAAAAAAACTCTGTTCATTAAGCACGTTTGTATAAACTCACCAGAAACGATGCAAAAGAAGAAAATAAAGTGCCCGGTAACACTGGAGACCATGCTGATAGCTGACTGCTGCAGACACACACACACACTGGAGCTCATTCACTACCATAACCTGTTCCCTATACGCAGCCACCTCCCAAGCCACCATCCAAACACAGGCCTCCGCAGACTGACCAAACTTCTCCAGACCAGCTCTGCCACGGTCCCATACACAATGGGGCTTTTGTGACCTCATCCTCAGTTCGAATGGGAGCACAGGAAAGCTGGAATACACACACATTCACGGGTCTGCACAAAGTCTGGCTGCTCTATTTAGGACGTCTCCTTCCATCACATTAGAAATAAAAAGGGGCTTAATTTGAAGGTTTTATCCAAAGGAAAAACAGAGTTTGGGTGATGAGGGAGGGCTGGTCATTAACATGTGAATACTTTAACACTAAACATGGTGAAAAGCTGAGATCTTACTTTGGAATCGGATCGGGCATGAAAAAAAAAACACTAACAGAAAACCACTTGCTTTCTAGCTACACCACAGCTGTAATTAGAGGGTAGGAAGGCACTTTGATAAATGATCCAAGTGCACACCCAAAAGATGAAACACCAAAACTAAAGGAATTGCAGGTGGAAATAAACATGACTGTTTTTCTTAAATAAACAGCTCTACCTAACCTCATGTTCTTAGAAGTAATCATGATTCAGGGCAGCTTTTAGTTTCACTTCGGCAACAAACAAGGATTTGGTAGAAAACACAAACGGAGGTATTCTGGCACATTCTGGAAAACGAAGGAATTTAAAGATGTTCCAGGTCTGGATGTGTGTTTTCAGACCATTCCCTGCCACACTGTCCAACTGAGAATCTATCAGTAGGTCTTTCCATCAATCCATGAAGTTGGTTTATCCAACCAACTGTACAGTTTATGCATCCATCCAGATTCTGGCATGTGCTGGACTGCCCTGAACCGCTCCCTGAAGCTAATGTTGATTCAATAAATGACACCAACATTAGTGACTGTAAAGCCATTTGATGTAAAAAGCTGACAAAAGCTTGTGTTTTCTAACAGGTAACCATGGCAAAAGGAGGATGAACCCAAGCCTTATCGATCTTTAAAGTAACTATTTTGCTCTTTGCTTTAAATTAGAAAAGAGCATAAATCAGCTTCTTTACTAACACTTTTTCTTGGTTATGAATTAAATCAGTACAATTAATACTTTTTTTGTAATCCCTCAACATAAAATCAATGCAAATTACCACAGTAAAATAAATTAAGCGGGACTGTTTGCGAAAGACAAAACAAATCTGTCCTTCCCAAAACTTTTAGCCAAAACTGCAGTCAAGGCTTTACAAAATTAAGGTAGAAAGAATCAACGTTTAATTTCGAATCATGTATTTCAAGTTTGATCAGCATCTACACTTGACATTTTGAGACAGGAGAGAACACATTTAGTCCAAATTGCTTTGAAATGTGTGAAATACGCCTTTGGTTTATTTGCTGAAACGAAGATTCAAATTAGATGCCAACTTCAGGGTGCTGGGGTGTGCAAACTTTTCTGACAGCGTTTATAAGAAGAAGAATAGTCAAAGACATTTAAAGTAAATCTGAATTGCTCCATGCGAAATACATTTGTGCTTGATCTGATCTAGGGCTGTTGTAAACGATTATTTTAGTAATCGAGTAATCTATAGATTTTTAATCGAGTAATCGGATAAAAACAATTATGAAATAAAATATTGGTAAATCTTCCATAACACCAGTGTTACTATCGGATATCAACATCAGTCTATTTGTTCCACATTTGAGCTTCCCTACCAGTTATTTTTTTGTAGACCGGGGGAGCAATACGGGATATTTACGGCTCCTCCGTTCAGAAACTCATCTACCAGCCATGTTCCGCCTCCCGTTTGTTCAGACCGGGATGATATAAGTTTATTGTGCGGTTCGTCCGTAAAGCTGCTCTTACCCTGTAAGCATCGTGTTCAGTCTCTCCGCTCACCTGTAGAAATCCTCCGCAGCTTCTTCCCGCCGTTCAACCATCAGCTCCGGAGCAGAAAGGCTGCCGAACTCCCGGCATCGCGCCGGTCATTTTAAGGATGTTTATTGGTCCCACAAAAACGATGAAAACCCGGAATTATCACCAATTAGTAAAATCCCCGCGGGCCGAACTTGAAGATTGGACGTTATGCCGCTAACACGCAGCTTCCGTCAACAACTCAGAGGCGGAAGTCAGAGCTCCGCTCAACGCAAATTATGTTCCGGCTGAAACACGGTGCGCTAAATGATAAAGCATAAATTAACGAAGCTTCGAGGCAGGTCAATTTTCCTCGAGGAATTTTAATAATCGAGGTACTCGAATCACTCGAGGAATCGTTTCAGCCCTAATCTGATCCTCTTGAAATGTCTTGCTTATCTTTTATTCCTGCCCATCAAGCTGCCAACTCTCCTGCAGAACACAGCTCTGATTCACTTCTCTTTTACAGATTCACTTCTTTGTGTTTCTCATGTTCCGTTTTAGTCATTTTAACCACCATGAGCTGCACCACTCCTCTCTTGAGATGTCCCTGTCCTTTCGTCATCCTTGTCCCCTGCAGGCAGATGGACAATCTTTTGATAGCAAAGATCATCAATAAGCAATAAACAGGTGATCAGACTTCTCCATTAAATAGAGAGAGTCAAAGAGGAAAGAGCAGTGTGAGACAGACTGACAACACAACAGTCATTTATTAAACATGAAGAGAAAATCCCCCGTTTCTCTCCTGGGCTATTCCTGGATAATGGTTCAATTCTTCCTCATGTGTAAATAAATTATGGCAACTATTTTCTCCCCTACAAAACTACTGAAATGAAATACGCAACAGGCATGATTAGCATACGCCCAATGCACTGCAGGAGGCTGCAGTAAAAAGTTACATGTGTAAATGCCATTTGGGACCGTTTTACAGGCACTATGATATATTTTTATGAGCAGCTGTTGTTTATGAACACCAATCAGAAGTTGTAAATGTTGGCAGGGATCTGTCAAGAATACCAAAACAGCATTTATAAATGACACTTATTCTATGTTAAAAAGTCTATTTGAAGGGATAATGGGACATTTGTGTGCTTAAACAGTCATTCTGCACTGGGAACCTTCATAGGAATACAATAGAGTGGTACAAACATTTCATTTAACATACATTTTCAGTTGCATAATGATTTGAATCATGATTTGCATCCTGTTCCCCGCCTTGATTTTGTTTGTTTTGTTTCTCTTGCAATGGCGCTGGATCTGATTTGGTGGAATACAGTCCTAGTGGAACATGTTGAAAAGTATAAGCTAAACTTACACAGCAGCACAGCAAAAGAAGATGAAAAACAATTCAATAAGAAGTTTTCCATTAAAATGCTTATGGTTTTCCAAGTTGATTTGTACAGAAGATTTCAGCGACAAGGTCGTTCAAAGCGTTTTACATCATAAAAACACAAAAATACAAAGTCATAAAAGACATCACACAGTCAATAATAGAGAAAACCATTAAACATTTTACATTTTGTCAGTTACTGTTACACATCAATTATGTTGGTCAATATTTCATTTATTAAGGTTCAAAAGCAACTCTAAAAAGGCAGGTTTTAGTCCAGATTTAAAGAAATTCAGTGTTTCAGCTGTTTTGCAAAAAAGCAGGAAAAAAAACTGAAGCTACAAGAGCTGAAGAACTCAAACTCAGATTCTGAAGTCTGAAACAGCAGCTCTGAGTCACTAGATTCCATTTTAGTACTTCAAATAAACATAATAGCACGTCTGCCTTGGGAAAACTGCACGTTTACTTTAAAACTTTGCTGAACTCAAGTGCATAGGTCAGAAAGTACAAAAAAGGTGAATTTCAACAATTTCAACACAAAACTTTTTCTGCACCAACCACTAGTTTTGTTGGACTTTCACATTTCCACCAGTGCAAAGCAGTTCATCTACTGGGAGGTTTCCCAGCATTCAATCAGCTCCACATTCACGCACCTTCTGTACAAAAAGACACAATTCTGTGCACCTCAATGTGCAAATAACGGAGATGGTGGGAGGGAAACAAACAAAGCATCCAGAGAGGCCCACTGCTGGTGCTGGGTATTTATAGGAATTCTACAGGGAATTCTGCTTTGTTTTTGCATGAATGGAATGTTAAAAATAAAACAGGAATGAGAGGATATACATGAATGGTTATTCCAAACCGCAATTTAAAAAAAAAAAAAAAAGGGTGTCTGACCACGGCTCCTGAGTAACAGAAAATTTATATTTTACATATACGCAAACGGGTGGACTTACAGAACTGGAGGCTGAAACTGAGGACAGCCAGCACTGCCCCACCCACCACCACCAGGAAGAGGAAGCGGTTACGAGCCAGCATCTTGGAACTGGTCGGCGTTTCTGTCCATCAGCCATCCAGACAACATCTCATCCCTATCAAAACACAAACATAAAAAAAAGAAGAGCTAAAACTACATTTGATTTACAGCAGCTGTTGTTTTGTTGCACATGTGTTAAATATGTGCAATAAAATGACTGGGATCTAAGAGTAAACCCCAACTCTTTCACTTCACAATCCTTACAGACTCTCTTGATACTGAAACCAGCTATCATGTTAATACTCACACTCCCAAATTACAATCCTAAAACAGGAAAACGTGCTCTGAGAACACAGAGTAAAACGTAGAGATAAATAAAAAGGGTGCATGCTTTTAAATTATTAAAAATGTCTTCATAAAGCGGAAAACTATTACTCGTGCTAAATATCAATCACTTACATAAACAATCCAGATAATTATTCAACATTGCGTATCAGATTATCAGATTTATTCCAACCAACTCAAATCTGTTGCACAGTTCATGTAATAGGTTGCATTTCCAGACTGCTAAAATTAAGGCTACATAAAATACATATAAAATAATAACAATAACAATAATAATAATAATCCTAATTAATGTGTCTTAAACCATTTCTTCTCACTTAAACCTTTTAGAAACTTCTGCAAAAAAACTTCTGCAAAAAAAGGCCAAAATTAGAAACAAGTATGGATTGAACTAACAAAACGAAAAAGCCAATGAGAGGCCTAGACCTTAAAGCCTACCATTAGGTGGTGTAGAAATGTGCCCAGCAATCAGTAGTGAAGCTACACCAGCACCGAAAACCATAAATATGACCTTCCTGATTGGTTCCCTGAACACACTCGTCCACAGCTTCACGAAGAACAGAAATAAAAGTTAATTTGTTTTACGTTTCTTCTGTATGACTTAATAAACTCGTTAATTAAGGAGACTTTAACTGTTAAATTACCTTTATGAATCATGCACGATAACAATCACCAGAGCACAGTGAAATGATTATTACGAATTTATAGTGAAGCGTAATGAACGGTCTGCGCATGAGCAAGAGAAAAAAAAAACTGCCATCTTTTGAGGGAAAAAGTCAGGGAATTTTTTTTTTTATATAGACACTGGAAAATACATCAGTGGCTTTCACACAGAAAGCGCTGGATTTTATGCGGATAATGTAGGAATGTTCTCCCTCTCTAGGGAACTCAAACAGTCCTTCAGACTGCGTGGAGTCTTTCCTTCACTTAAAGAAACACTGAAACTCGATACGGTTAACTGAGTCGATAAACTCCCCTGACAACAGTCAGCTGGTTAACTAGTTAGCTAGCAGTTAGCTTGCTGACGTTCAGTATACTTTGCTACATTAAGTGTAACCCTCCGCTAAGGACTGAGCCGCAACAACAGAAGTCACAGACTTCCTTTCATGGTGAGTCTACATTGAAAGAATGAATTCAAAATCCATTGTGATGAAGCTTTTATGTGTATTATCATTCTCATCTGTACCGTCAGATTTTACCCCGCATTCCACACTGACGTAGTCGAGCGTCGGGGCTTTAATTACCTGAATTATTTTATCGCATATTAACATTTCCGCCAACTTTGCTCATCGCTACCTGTTGCTTCGGCCTATTAAAAGTAGAAACTCTGCACAGACAAAAAAAAAGCCTTTGTATTGTGGAGGAACAGAGCCAATTAAAAAAATGCCACATCAACAACCGTGCACACTGCAGCAGAACATGGTCAAACCCCCAGAAGATAATAACGCTCGAAAACACAAACTGATATCAATAATGGGTCTCTTTACCTGCAGATTGCAATGACGGATCCTCACATAGTTACTAGGATAAGCGCGACTGCTACTCAAATCCAGCGCTCCGGTTTCTCTGTTACACCTGACTGCCTGCAGAGAGCGGACAGCGATATCAAAGTACAATGGATGGATCTAATGCAAAATGAGACTTCCGGGGGCGTCCTTTCAAAATAAAAGAAGAGGCTTCATACTTTGACGGTCAAGAAAGAGCAGTTAAGAGACCACTCTTGGTCGGAAGTGATCATTAAAATAAATAAATAAATAAATAAATGTATTAAAAATAAACAAACAAAAAAATCAGATTGTTTCTGGGGCTTTCAAATTAAATCATATCTGATTGAAATTTCTTGAGTCACATTTGAAGGTTATTTTCTAGTGCTCTAAACAAGGAGTTTGGATTATTTCCATTATAAAAGTAAATGTAGCAGTGCCCTTTAATGATGATTGTATCTGCTTTTATTTAATTTGAAACCACAACGATTGAATAAAAACCAGAATGACTGAATAAAAAGTTATGGCAGTTTTAGTTTTTAATGGGTAAAAAGCTCTGAGAGCTAAAAAGCCCCCCATTTAAAGTCAATCAAAAGTATTGGGAGAAACTGCTTCTGTTCAGAAACTCATTATTAGGTGTTTTTGAGGTTTTCATAGTCCACTGCTTTTAATTGTCAGATACTTTAATGGTCGATGTTTAGCTTGAAGGTGTCTCTCAAAAGTAAACCATAGCAGGGTGTTTGTAGGAAAAATAAGACCATGTGGATGTGAATTTTATGTTTTAACTCCTGATCCCTTTAATTATGTAAAAATAAAAATGACATTGACTCTTGACATTCAACTAAACTTTGTAATTATAGTTTTAATATAAAAAAATATAAACAGTGTGCAAGTAAAATTATGTGCGGTGATCATCTTAGCAGTAGAGGATGCAGCACAGTTGTAAATGCATGTAACTGAAAACTAAGACTTTGAGGCTCACGCTTAGCTTTTATTTTGAGACAAATTTTTTGGTTCTCCATAAAGGCTCTAGCTTTCCGTTTCTAACTTGACAACAGAGAGAACGAGCTTTTTTTATATAGCTTGTGGACTCTTGGCCAAGGCAAAAGCACAACCTAACTGCCCCATCTGCTGGACTATCTACAGCGATACATGTGTTGTCTTTTTACTATTAATGCTTCAGGAACTTTAATTTACTATATTTCACAATGGAAATTTTTAAACATGTAATATTATTTTAAGCTTTTTTGTTAATAATATATCAGACGGATAGTTGATTTCCCATAATATAGGATGCTTTTTAAAGTGAATGAAACATTTCGACATACTGTGCACAAACAGCACAAGAAATGATTCTTTTTTGTAGATATTGAAAATTGTTAACCCCATTAGCATCACAGATCACACTGAGAGTCTTACCGTGGCCTGGAAGCATCAGAAAATGATCTTGTTGGTTGCTACGACCAGAGTTTTGCCTCTGTCATAAAATTGTTGTCAGGGTTATCTTCTTTTAACTTTGCATTTGTATTGTTTTCAGACGTCTCACTTGGTCATTATGTTTTCCACCCAGAGAAATCAAGTTGTCTTGTTTCCTTGTGTTCGTAGTACAATTCTTGCTCCAAGCAATAGGCCAAAGTGTATTCTTTATAAAGCTTGTAAAGCTTCAAGTTTCCATCATTACAACAATGGCATTAACCAAAACACAAATCAGACAGAAATGTACAGTATCTTTAGGGATGAGGCAAGATCTTCTCCAGGATAGAGGTTATCCCAAGCACAAATGCTAGGAAAGCCTGTATCCACTTTTTTATACTGGTCTAAACCTTGATCAGTGTCACAGGGGGAATTGGGATGGCTGGTCCCTTTCTCCAGTGGTCAGTTGATGGAAATAGACAACAGATTGCTGTACCATCAGACTCAACACAGACAAATAACCTAACATGCATGTTTTTCAACTGGTGATGACTATTCTGCTCCTGTGCAGCAAATAATTTCCCCCAGCTGTTTTGTATCTCTGAATATTGTTTTTCTGTGTGGACGGCTACAACCTGGGTGAGCTGGCGGCAATGTCCATCCAACAAATATGGAGGAATTTTCTCAGCCATCCAAATCATTGAATTCAGACGGTGCAAATGTCCGACGCCTAGGGATGCAAACTGCTTCTGTAAACATTTGTTAAAGGATGGAGTGATCTATGGAGCTCAGTAAATTCTGGTATGGCACCGTAATAGAATGTAACCAGTGCAAAGAGAAAATGTTGGGGACAAAAGCAACTTAACCTTGAAGTGGTAGGTCACATTAACATCACAGACTGAGGTCAGTAGTGGTGGTATAAAGCGCATTTCCACCATATGAGTGGAGCAGTGTTTATTGGATGGAATAATAATCTCTCACTGTCTGGTAGTCCAACAAAGAAGCCAGTTTGGCAGCTGCCGGGGAAATAACACTTGCCATACTGTATTTTGTCAAGATTAAAGTTCGTTGCAGAGAGGATTACCGTGTGGAGCTCTTTTTCCACACTGTGGATACATGTGGAAGTAACTATTAATGCTTCAGCTCATTTAGACATTTATGAAATGGTCAAACACACTCTAAAACTTAACTTAAAGCTTTTAAGTTTTAGAGTTGCAGAGGATGGATCAGTATCACACTAAAGACTAAACCATATGGATTATGTATGAGATGTCACTTCCAAAGTGAATACTTTGGGCGATATAATAATGTTGATCAGATTTCCATTGATCTTTAGCCATTTAAGTCAATGTTAGTTTAGAAATAAAATTCACATTGGATAAAATTTTAAAAAATTGCTAAGTTCAGTGGTGTTAGCTGGAAAAAAATAAGCTGATAATTTGCTATAATCTTCAACCTAAGGCCATGTTTGTAAATTTCATGTCATCTGGATGTTTCTTGGGCACAGCATGAGGGTGTTCATGTCTGCTCGTGTTTGAATAAACACACCCAACATATGTATCTATATGTGACTTTCTACCACAACAAACCAATGGAGCATAAAGTTTCAATGCTGTCTTGTTGACATCCTACATGTGTTTGCCTCTGTACCATTTTGATAATTGAAAATATGGCCTGTAACTTTCTTTAAAATATGTTTTGGCTTGTTGAGATGGGCATAAGTTTTCTGTTTGCATAAAGGGGCTTTCCCTCAGTTCCAAGATACATTTTTTATACTCTTTAAAATGTCATTCACAATTTTAATGTGGAGGTGACGAGACAGTAAGAATGTAACTTTGACTCTGCGCTACCATGTTGTCTATGTTAGCTAACACACAACTCAAACTCCTTATACAATTGGGGCATTGATAAAGACTTGTCTCACATGGAAAGTGTTTGTATTCTCGGGTCATTGTTCAGGACATGTGGTTCCTGCTTAAAATGGATAATCTACCAGACAAGAATTCCAGATGATTATTCAAAGAGCTGAGCTGTGTTTGCTTAATATAGAAATGGGGGATGAGTGAAAAAAAGATGAACTCCTTGAACTTAGCTGTAAGATAAGCACATGCACATGCTCCTCCAGAATTGATTGTACAATGACTTTTAGTTGCTTAATGATTTCAGTTAGGAAGCCATTCCCAAGTAAATCTACCAGAAACTGCATATAAGACGCCAGGTTCTTATGGGCAGATGAAAGAAATGGCTGTAAAATTAAAGTGTCATTGAAATAAACTTAGTAGCTTCTGCTGTATTTCTATTGTCTATAGAAAAGTCATTTAACAGTGTGGACTTAGAGTGTGACCATCACAGTGTGAATCAGACTGAGGAATCTTCTGGGCTTTCAGTGGCTCATTGTCAACAGGCATCTTCCTTCTCTTCCACAGTAATATCTAGGGGTACGTCAGTCATATGAGTGGAACTGCTTGAACGTGCAACCACTTATCTTGCTGTGCTCCCTTCAAATTCTACTCAGCACCAATGCAAGTCATGGGATAGAGATGAGGATGATGGCAACCTTTATTTGGGAATGACATGCATGTGCTTGGGAGTGAGTTTCTATTTTGCCACGTGAAAGTCTATTAGGTTAAGTATAGGAGATATGTCTGACTGCGTCTTTGATACAGCAAGACAATAAGTGTGACCTGACGCTAATGTTTCATTGATATATGATAGTCAAATCATATTTGATCATACTCAAGCCTTTGAACATAATGGCATACTTAAATATCAAGGATGGTTGATGGTTGAAGCTGGTGCATTTAACTGACCAATTCAGAATAGTTGAGAATAAAATACAATGATTCTTTGGTGAAACTTATTTTATTGGAATTTGTAGGTAGGACTGCAAGGCAGCACAGTTTGCAGCATTATTGCCTTCCAGGAAGAAGATCATGGGTTCAAATCCAGGCCTGGGGCTCTTTGTGCATGGAGTTCGAATGTTCTCTCTATTCAGGCGTGACTTCTCTCCAGCTCCACTATCCAAAAACATACCTGCTAGGTCAGTTGATCTCTGTAAGGTATGAGTGAGTGCATTCATGGGTGTTTGTCTTGTGTTGCTCTGTGACGGATGGGTAACCTGATACAAACAGATAAAGACAAGAAAGGGAATTTTTAGGGACACCAATGATTGTGGCACTGATCACTTTTAAAAATACAACTATTTCTTAGCTTGGGACTCTTTAAAACAGAATAAATCCAATTAAATTAGAGTTGGATTTTTACTAGATTCATAAGTGTGATATACTTCCATTTACGTAAAAGATACATTAATTGTTGTATTTTCACACATCTTCCAGGAGTGCAAACATTCATGAAGGCCATTGTTTAAGATAGTGCAGATATGAATCACAAGCCAGGCAAGCCGCAGAGCACATGTAATCGCTTTCAGTTTACAAAATAAGGAATTCTGCATTCAACAGTTTTTTTTTTTACTATTATTTTACATGAAGGTGACATATGATACAACTGTAACAAATGATTTTTCTCCAAATGAAAAATGGACATGGAAATATATAGTAATGTGAATCTAAATCTATTGTAAAATAGTACTGTATGTTTTTGTTTATTGTTGTTTTGTTTTACACTATTTTCCAAAAATGAGTGAAAGAACAACCAATGTAGTTAACAAAAGGTACAATTTCAGAGAAGCTGGAGAAATCTGACTCTAAACCAGAATCTCAAACAACCTGCATCTCCTTAAAAGAAGAATACACAATTTAAAAAGAAATGAGGACGGCTTTAAGACTTTTGCACAGTATTGCACATCCCAGACTCCGCAGCTATGCAATGACTGTCCTAAAGATGCCAGAGAACATGTGAGCCCCTCTGTAATGACTGACCACTCTGTGGTCACATGTGTTAAACTTAGAGCTCTGAAAATACCAAAAAGAGATTTTCCAAAGGGCTGATGGTGTCGCATTGGTTAGCAATGTTGTCTCAAGGGTTCAGGGTCTTTTTCTGGGTATTCTGACTTCCTGCCACAGTCCATGTTCATGTCAGGTAAATTGCAATTCTAAATTGTCCTCAAATGTGTGTTTGTGTTTGCACAGTTGTATGGGTTGTACCCTCTCTCCTGTCCACTGACTCCTGGCTCCACGCTCCAGCCTGCAGTTTTGAAAATGATTACCCAGCGACTGAAAATGAATGGGCGGGTATTTTCTGAACCGATTGCACCTTATTGTTTTAATGTACTTAACAACAAAGTTAAAAGTGCAGTAGCCCAGATGGTCAAAGAGTGGTTAATGATTGACATTGTGTTGACTGGACATACATGTTTCCAGAAACACTTCAGAGTCATGGAGAACAGTTTTTGCATTTGTAACCAACAGAATCAGCCAGGATAAGATAATCAACAACAAAAAAACAAATTATAAATTTGTTGTGGAGTACCCACAAATTATTTCAGCTGTTAGATCAATTGGCTGCAGTTAAAAATCCTAAATCTGAGTCAATATATGGACTTCCTGTTTGCAATACACTAAAATATACCTTATATCCTTTTATGGTGACACAGAGTTTGCATGGGATTACTTCAAACTAAGGGATTCCCCAAATCAATTTGCTTTATAAGTCAGCACCCTAATATGGATGTCATTCTGTTACCGGGTTTCTGAATGTCTGTTACAAATGTAAAATATTCCACATTTCTTTAAACAGCAGGAAGGTCTTCTCAACAAAATCATGATGGCTGGTCTTTTACTATAAAAGCTAATAATAATAATAATAATAATAATAATAATAATAATGATGATAATAATAATAATAATAATAATAATAATAATAATAATAATAATAATAATAATAATAATAATAATAATAATAAAAACCTTGTGATTTTACCTATGCAGAGCATTGAAAAACTGTGCACAAATATAAATCTAAAATGTGTGGTGTGAATTTGCGTTCACTCCCTTTCATTCACTTATATACATAATGTCCAAAAATACAATTCTATGTAATCAACTCTCTTTTCTATCCTTGAATGTAATTTAATCCCAGTATAACTACAGATGTAATCTTAGATTTCTTAGGGAACATTCTCATGAAGACCAAGGATCAGAGCTGTGAATCCTAAAGCTGGATTAAGTTATACATTTACATTTCAGGCTTTAAATATTACACAGTTCTGTTCAGTCCATCATCTGGAAATAGAAAGAGGGTGACAGAACAACAAATCTACCAAGTCATGACTTTTCACAGCTAATGCCGGTAATTCTGTTGACAAGACAACTTCAGTATATTGTCTTTGCAATGTGTAGTTCTGTGGTGAACACAGCAAACGTATGGACGAAAATGATCTGGTTAGATAACACCAAACCCTAACTTTTTGGTATACTGTACATACAAAATATGCCAAATATGATAGTGTGTTGTCTCCTATGAGGACAACACTAACCTCATCAGGGGACCTTGGTGGGATTATCATGTTGTGTGGATGATTTTTCAGCAGAGACACTCAAGCAGGAGTTAAGGGGAAGATGAATGAAGCAAATTCCAGGACAATCTTGGAGTAAATTGCTGCAAAGAAAAATTGAGATTGAGTGAAGTGGTTCATCTTCCAACAAGACAACAGATCTAAACATACAACAAGAGCTACAGTAGAAGAATTTAGATATAAATCTTAAGAAAGGCCCAATCAATGTCCAATTCTTTCACTTTGGCAAAAAAGATTGTGTAAAGACACTTTTTGCTGAAATCGCCAGCCATTCGCCATTCTAGAAGGAGCTCATTTAGGCAGAACTGACCAGGTGATTTCTCATCTGAAAATGATTGCTTGCAAAAAATGTCGTGAACATGTTTAGTGTAGCCCATGGGCTTATTCTGACATGTATAAGGAAGCATAATAGGTCCTTTTAATCAGCATTTGTTCTTTTAAATTCTGTCATTCCTTCTTGTTCATAAACGCATATTCTTTTTTTGTGCACAAACGTTTTGGCTGCAGATCTTTTTAGCTGTGATTGCATTTGTCCTCGGAGGCCAACCAAAAGCCACAGAAGAATGTTTGCAGTCAAAGTTCAGACTAACATTTTATTTGTCCAGACCGTGGTAACCAAGATGTTGGCCTCTGCATCAACAGCCAAAACAAACAGAACGAAAATACATTCTTCACATACGTCCCTAGATCATGTTTGGGGTATTTATTTTGCTGCAGAAAGAAAAGTGAAGGTAAGAACAGACAGAAAAACAACTTTCACAGTTTTAAAGGATTGTTTCCTGCAACTCAGCACATAGTGTGAGAGGATACATTAACCTTGGCATGAAAACAAAAAGCAATGGTTCAATGGAGATTTGATTCATAATGGACAAGGTAAACTGCAAGTACTTCAAATGAATAGTACTTTAAGTGAAACGTACTACAGACATTAATGGTGGCCACAAGTATTGCAGTGGGCTGGACCATTGTTTGTAACAACAATACTCGTGTTGAAGGGACTTTCACCTTAATTTTAAGTCTCCAATGCAATTTCTAACCATGTACCTAAGAAGATCCAGTCTGAAAGCAAATTTGATTATGTAATGATATTAATGGGGACCCACAAGTACAGGATAACAATTTAATTAATTAGCTTACTGTGAATTAGCATTACTAGAGCAGGTCATACACTATACAGTTTAGGAGATATGCAGAGAATATTGCTCATCATTGGGTTACATTGGATTTCCAGAAAACATAAAGGCCAGTTGGAAAATAAGAACGCAGTTTTGTAGTTATACTGACCACTCAAAGTACTACTACAATAGGTATACAGTACCCCATATTAAAGCAGAACCCTCAGCAAAATGACTTGGGCCGATAGGGTCGTATGGCTACCTCCAAACACATGGCAACCACTCTCCTATACAGTACAACCCCGTCTCCAACTCTGCAAGGGTAAAGATTGGAGACTGTACCTTAAAGAGGAATATAAAATCAATTTAAAGACAAGTAGTGTAGTTATTGTTGTTTTTTATATTCACTGTATTAAACTGTTTAAAAGAAATGCTTCATTTGGCCTATAAACTATTTAAAAGACAGACAAATGCTGTAAAAATAGAAAATGGATTGGTGTCTGTACTAAGACTTACAGTGCTTCCCTAACAAAATGAAGACAACCTATAGATTATAAACTTTCTCCAGCAGCACCTTGTGCTGCTTCTGACTTCCGTATTGTCTGGAAGTAATGTGATAACATGGGAAGTAGCGGCACATGATCTTAAGCAGTTAAAAGGCATCTGTAATTATAAAATTAAAGGCAGTATGAGTTTTATTTTCCTGTCCCACTTTGGAAACCTCATGTCCAATATGGAGAATACTTCAGTTGTCTTCTCTTTTTTTTCTCACAGTTTTCACCAACCGGACTATACTGTCTAAAAGGAGCTACTGTATCAAAAATTTAGATCATGAATTCTATCTGGCAGTTAGATGGAGTTCTAACTGCCAGATAGAATTTTTTTTTCTGAAAAAGTTATGATTTTTCTGTTAGAAGAAAAAACATAACTTGCAACCCATTTGAGTTATGTAACAGATGAGACCCTGCGATGGACTGGCGACCTATCCAGGGTGTACCCATCCTCTCGCTCGGTGACCACTAGAGATGGGCACCAGCACCCCGACAATCCTACTAGGGATAAGACTGTAAAGATAATGAATGGATGGATGAATGGAACATATTTGATGAATAATGAATTGCCTACTCCAACTGCATAAGGATTCTGTATCAGTTCTCTTCAGGAACTCAGGTGAGAGTACTGCGTCTTATCTGAAAGTTCAAGGTCCAAATGTCTCATCATGCAAGTAATTAGTTGGCTATAAAAGGGTTACTATGCAAATATGTAAGATGTGTCTTACCGTGATTGTTAAAGAAACAGAGAAACGGATATTTCTGCTTCAAGTCTGAGTAAAAGACAGTCAGTAGAGCAAAACTATTTGAACAACTATTACAAATTAATAGTAAGAGATCATTTTGGCATAATATTAAAACTCATCTTTAAACAATCATTCATCCAAAACCAGTGAAAACGGTCAGATTTCCTGACTCAGAATCTTTTCACCCAGTCTCAGGTCTCGCCAGCTCTGCAGCTCCGATGATCTCTGCCCTTCAAAATAAAGGCGGCTATCACGTGAAGGAGTAGTGACGGGGCGGGCCTTAGGCACCCCTCAGCCAATCACGTTCACTGTTTTGCGGCTTGCCATTCGATGATAAACATTGCGACCTGACCCGCTGAGCACACAGTCAGGCAAAACACGTCAACGTGGGGAGGTCAGTCCGAGCGAATCCTCCCCTTTCTGCAAGTCGCAGTGTTAGACTGGAATTAATAGGCTACTTTACAGATACGAACACTTTAGTGAAGTAGTGTCCTGTTTCGGAAGGTGGAGACGCTAAGCTTGTACTCCGACATCCACCTTTATCACCGGAAACCTGTTAGCTTCGTTAGCTAACGTGAGCTAGCTCAGTTAGCTGTTACCTACTCTCGTTTTCTTGTACGCAGCTGACCTCGAACATAAGACAGACGGACAGAGTGTCGCTGTTTGTCATTTCGGGGTCGCTTACCCCGTGGCTTGACATCCTTGGCTCCCTTCGCTGCTGTGTGGCTCTCCGCGGACGGTTCTCGAATATGATACACAATGAGTCAAAGAGATACCTTAGTTCATCTGTTTGCTGGAGGGTGAGTATGTTCTACAGTCGTGTACGCCAGAAGCTAAGCTAGTTAGCTCTGTGCTAGCAGCTAGTTGAAGCTTTTCAATAATTACAGTGGTATGTAAATGTAAGTGGGATGTTATTAAATGTACTCTTGTAACTGTGTAGCTTAAACATCAGCTTGACAGATATGAGCTACAAAGGCTTGTCCCTGATTGTGTACCCGTATGAGCTGACACTTCAATGACAGTTATATATATGAATGAAATGGCTAGCTTGTGGTCACGCCTTCCGTTTTCATTAACAATCAGTAAAAGCAATACTATTTCCTATGTTTTATTTATTTTTTTTTAAATCACTATTTTTTCCGCTTTAATGTGCAGTGTGATACAGATGTGTCGGAACCTCTGCGTATTAGCCCGAATTGCATAAAAATATCTGAATGTCTCATTCTTTGCTAGATCCAGTTTAAGCATGGTAATGAAGATTTTTTTTTTACTGTGAATTATTTAACCCCACTTTACATATTTTAGAAAATGTATAATAACGACATTTTGTTTGCATATAGGCCGATAATTCAGCTCAGTTTGCTTTTACATATCTCAATTTCACAAGAAACATCCCAAAGTACGTTGCAAAACAATAGGATTTAAACCATGTACAGCTACAAAAAATATGTTATTAAATGTCATCTAATACAATTCACTCATATAGGCTAATTTAAATTCAGTTTGATGCTGTCAAATTTGATTCTACTTTTACTACAATCCAACTATATGCAGTTCATAATGCTACTGGTAATTATCTCTCTAAGGGAAGCCCAACTGATTGCATTTAACCACTGATATTACAAAAATCCCTCCTCTTAAGTGAGAACAGATCTTTTCAGGTAGAGACCTTTAGCAGAACCTGGCCCAGTATGAACGAACAAATGCCATGACCTACTGGGAGTTAAGACCAAACAAAAAAAGATTAGAGTAGAATGTAACTTTGAGCACTTTGCCCAGCTTTCACTGCAGTTTTTTTCTGCTACTTTGTGGTTTTATTTTATGAGCCTAGACCTGTCGGGTTTCTCCTTTTTGATGTTAAACAGTTCTTCCCTTAAATAAAATCTGTTTTGAATAAATCAAACCAGGATCATTTGAGTGCTGAGATTGCACTCATCCCTGTTGTGTATATGCTGAATAACTCAATCCTGAGCTCATCCCCACATGCTTTCACTAGTGAGAAGTCGTATATCTTCAGTTTTCTACAATAGTTGTATGTCCTTTGCCTGCTAAAGCGCTCTCTAACCGGACCCCCTCCGAACGGTTTGTTACGGATTGAAAATTAACCAATACTGAGAGATAACCCCACCTGAGATTCCTTACTCTGGTCGTACCCAGCCCAGTGCGGTCCTGCTTTGATCGGCTCAATCATGTAGCACATGTACATAATGTTTTTGTCTTTTGTTATCAGTGTGTCTGAGATTAGGCTTTTTATAAATAGCGGAGCTGCTTTTTTGGAATGCTTTGGTCCTGGTAGGACATTCACTGAAAAAGAAAGTTAAGGGAGGGAATTTGAAGTAAGGTTGGTTTCATGCACGTGTAGATTCTATTTTTTTGGTGAGCATATGCTTTATAAAACTTTGCTTTTAAAAAAAATATGTAAATAACTAATTTACCATTTCATGTCTTTGTGTCTTGCTGACCTATCTTGATTTATTTTTTCTATTTTAAACACAAATGTACAGTATTGACAGATTGTGTTTTTAGCAGAAAAACACTTGAAAAGGTGAATTTCAGAGTTTAAAAACCTGTGCATTTCATGTCATGATTTTTTTCTGTCTTGCTTGTCTTCTTTATTTTTATACCAGATGTGGGGGCACTGTAGGAGCCATATTGACGTGTCCACTGGAAGTGGTGAAGACTCGTCTGCAGTCTTCCTCCATCACCCTCTATGTGTCTGAGGTCCAGCTAAGTACCGTCAATGGGCCCAGCGTGACCCGTGTGTCTCCACCAGGCCCCCTGCACTGTCTAAAGTGAGTAGTCGACTGGTTTCTTTCCTTTTAGACTCATAAATACAGAATATACTTTGTCTTCAAATGGAGATACCAAGTCTTTCAACTGCATTCTTCTCCTCTGTACAGTTTTATCAGGATACAACCACACATCATAATTATTTTAAAAGGATTTTATGTCATAGAGCAGCACAATCTGTAAAGAGGAATACAAATTAAAATCTCAAAGGTGTTTTGCGCTCAGTCCTCTCTGAGTTAATATTTTGTAGACCCACGTTTTGGTTAAAACTAAATCTGCAGATCTTTTGGTTTATGTCTCTCAGCTTTGCACATTTACAGACTGAGACTTTTACCTATTGTTGGTTGCTGAATAGCTCAAGCTCAGTCAGACTGGACGGAGAGCGACTCATGAATTCTCAAATCTTTGTATACGTTCTCAAGCAGATGCGGATTATGCCACTATATATTTTTTTCTGAACACATAACTCTGGTTGTATAATTAGGGTTATTGTCCTAATGGAAAGTCAGTCTTGCTCCATTTTCAAGACTTACAGCATCTAACAGACTTTCTTTCAGAAATGACCTTAGCAGCTCGCCAGAACAGCATCATAATGCTACAGCCACCACCATGCTTCACTGTTGAGATGAGATGATCAGGGTGATGATAGAACTTCACAATTCTTTAGTAAAAATATTTGTGTATAATTTTCTGTTGTTTAAAACTATGCTCTGCTTTGTGTTGGTCTCTCAGCTAAAATCCCAGCAAACTATATTGTTTGTTGTTATAGTGTAGAATGTGAAATGATGAAAAACCTATGAATCTTACACCTATAAATGTGCAAATGCCTCTGCTATATTCATAATCCTTTTTTAGTCGGTAACCAGGTTTAAAGTGAGATGAGTACAACTTTTGTTATGTGAAGCATTTGGCTCCAGCTTTCTTTACTCGCTCCTTGCACCGCATTGTGGCTTTTGTTTTTGTTTACTGTGTCCAGTGTCCCCCAGGAAGTGGCCACAGTAACCACTTCCTGAAACCAAATGTTATGATCTCAGTGTTTGGACAAACTGTTAAAAAAAAAAGAAAAAAGAAACTGCTTTAGCTAGACGACAACAGAAGCCATCATAAATTGACAGTTGTTTACAGGAATCCTGAGGTTACTGACAGAGCATGACTCAGCATGGCTATTAAAGGGAAATAAGATCCAACATGTGTGAACAGAAACAACTCGGGGGCGGAGCATAATGTTGGAGCTTATATCTGATAAATTTGTGCCCGTTTATTATTGTATGCCCAAATGACCTTGACTGAGAATCCAAAAATGTCAGACTATTTTTATAATTGTGTTCCACTGACACATCTTAGGCTTTGCATGTAGGTCAAAGTTCCTCTGCCACTTGAATAGAGTTTGGTTTGGTTTCATGGTGATTGATGTGAGAGGGGTAGCAAAAAATAGCTTCAACAAATGCCATCACCGACATCGAATGACACAATGTTCAACATCATGAGTCAAAATGAAATATTTTAGACCAAAAACTGACTGTAACAGAATAGACTGGTTTTAATTTAGATCGTGCATAGTTGTTGGGAAATATGTTCTTTCTTTAACAGTTATGTGATTGTAGAGATAAATATGTGTGTGTGTGTGTGTTTCGTACTCAGAATGATTTTGGAGAAAGAGGGACCTCGATCTCTCTTCAGAGGCTTGGGGCCAAACTTAGTGGGCGTGGCACCTTCCAGGTGAGCTCTCTTCTGCTCTAATGGTCAATACAGCATCTATCTGAATAAATACCCTCAATAGCATTAATTATTGCCCATCTTAAATCAAGACATGGAAACATTTTCTTTCAATATATTTTTTGACAAATCTTGTTAGTCCACAGGGTTCTGTGTTGGGAACTGTGTTATTTTGGAGTACAAAACTTCAGTCAAATATGACATGACTGAAGTTTTGCACTCCAAAACTCTCAATCTTTCCGGTAGTAGCTCACTGTTGGTCCGTTATGTCCATTGCTCATGTTAAGCTAGCGCCTGTGTAAGCGCTGCATCACACACAAATATAAAAAAACAAGTATGTTTCAGTCACCATCTGTCCACTGTAACCATTTAATTGGTTTATGCTAGATAGCAGAAATATATGTTAAACATTGTAAAACATTCTAACATAAATGTTTTCAAACACGGAAATATTAGCTTAGCTGGAGGAGTTACTGACACTCCCCTGATGGCTGAAAATAAAAGTCCATCAGTTGAATAAAACCAGAAAAAAAAGCTTAATGACAAAGGTTTAATACATGAAGATAAATCAGACAGATAAAAAAAAAATATTTTTTTTTTTATTAGAAACAGCTTTATTATTTCTAGTTTGTAGCATGTAGTAGGCACGCACAGTTTTCTCTAAATGTGAAGTGTGTGCAATAATAACAAAAACAAGTTTTAACAGAATTTCTACGTCAAAGTCACAGTTTTTACCTCAGTGGCAACTCTGTTTTTCTGGTTTTGTTTTTGGGGTTTGTTTTGCCAAAATCCCACGTTAACATGGACTGGTTCTGTACGCTAGCTGTCATTATGAGCCACTTACGAGGTTTTTTGAGGTTACTTGGAAACAGAGACACATTAAGGCAGCACAGTCATTAAGGTGCCGTTCATGCTCATGGCTTTCTCAGCAGTTTGCGCATTGGAGACATGGCAACAACAGCCGGCGCGTAATTAGGAAACTCACAGACGGCGATTTCCAGTGCGTTTCTCCACATTAATGAGAGGAGGAAAGTGAGGACTAATGGCACAGAGCTGATGCTGAGGGGAGCAGGTGGCACTGTTCAGAGTACATAGTGTTTGATTACATCAATGAATTCTGCTTTCACAGCAAAATAAAAGAGTGAAGACACCTCCAAAGCTGACCTTTAGATTATAACATGATGGATATGCATTGTTATTGATGTTGCAACACACACAAACCGTTGTACTGAAAATGAAAAAACATAAAAACAAGCGAGTGCCTTATTTTCTGAATGCCGTTTGTCTGAAGAGACAGTGAAAATTAATTCTGCTGTTGGTGTTTCATCTCATGAATTGTTAAAACTCACTAAGCAGATCCTGCCTGTGTGTAATTAGGAACCTGACTTACAGTTGGAGGCTTAAAGTAATTTGTTTTGTAGAGAAATTAAAAGAAAGTGGCCTACTTGGCTTGTTTGACCTCATTCAGGTAAAACACCCACTGACCCAATTGTTGCTTTTGTTTCAAACAGAGCAATCTACTTTGCTGCTTACTCCACCGCCAAAGAGAAGCTGAACGCTGTGTTGGAACCCGACTCCACGCAAGTGCACATGCTGTCGGCTGGAATGGCAGGTAACCATGAGATCAGACTGACAGGGCAGTGCCGTGTCAAATTCAGCAACCAAGTGAGCAGCTTTTTTTTCAGCAAATAATTTCTGTGTGGTTTAGTGTCGGGTTGCTGTTAGTTACTGTGGTGCTGCAAGATCAGATTTAAGTGCAGTGTTGTTTTTTTTTGCTGCTATGTAGAGCTATAGAAGTAGTTTTCTGCCTATACTGCCTGAAGTAAAACTATACTTCAGGCAGTATAGTTTTACTATACTGCCTGAAGTACTAAAACTAAGTTAAATAACCAGATAATGACTTATGGAGAATATTCTGAATCCTTTTTCATGTTTTGTCATGTTACAAATTCAAACTTTTATTTTGGTGAATTTTATGAGATAGACCAACACAAGGTTGATGTGATGTGAAAGGAAAATTAGAAATGGTTTTCAAACAAAAATTAGAGTTGGGAGATCCAGCTACTTGGTAAACAACTTTGTGTTGGTCTTCTACATAAAATACCTGAAAAACACAATAAAAGTTGTTGGGTGTACCATAAGAAGAAGCACTGTATTTACTAAAAATTGTTCTGTTTCAACAGATAAAATAAAACATCAATACAGTAATGGAGTGATGTTTTGTTGGTTTCTGCTCTGAAGGACTCTAATCCTTCTGTAGAAAACAGATCTGTCAGTCACACAGTCAGACAGCTACAGCTTTGTGTGTGTGTGGTACTGGGTGAAACAGAAAGTGGACTCCACTGATGCTTTTAGTGGACCGTAACTTTGGCCGTTTAAAAGCCTAGTCAAGGTCGGCATGTGTCAGTGGGTCTCCCTTCGGTTTCACTCCACACATTCTTTAGTGTTTGCACTGTGAGAGCAGAACTGGCTGAGGTGTCAGCAGACTGAGCACAGTGCTTTCCTAAGACACGGTCCATGAAAAGCTGCTTTAGATTAATAAGATTTAATTTGTTTTTTGTTGGGGGTTTTTTTGTCTCTGCTTCATATTTAGCTTAATCTGTACAGAACAGCATGACAGCAAAATTATTTTGATGGTAATAAAAATGTATGAACAAAGATTTTCAGAATAAACAAACAGCATCTAAATGCTGGAGAATTATATTAAGAGGGCTGAAAATAAGGTTACTTGCACTGTTCAACAGTCCCTGTTCCCCTCGTGTCGTCTGTTTGAGGGTGATAATTTTTTCGTAGTTTTTTTTTTTTTTTTTCGGTTTGTGGTGGATTAATTCCTGTGTTTTTGTGGGGAATGGGGAGTCAAATGGTTGCATGCCGGTCATGTTGCTACACACAAGCCTGTGTCTGTTTTAGGCTTTTACTCTACCGTAGCTCTCCTCTCGCAAGGGCATGAGACCCCCGCACCACCAGGGGTCTCTAGCTGCATCTGTGAGGAGTTACTTGGGTCTGCGTGAGTACTCACCACAGATCTGTGCCTCTTTTTGTACCTGGTTCTTCTCTTTCTCTTTCAGTATTTCTGTCCTCTCCTCCCTTATTATGTTTTTAAAAATATTTGCTTCATTTGTAAAAGCTATTACAGCTAAATACAGCCTCCCTGACATGCTGTTACTCACACCTGATGGTCTATAAAAAGGCTATCTTTCCTTCTATAAGATGCCTTTATAGAGCTTAGATTTATGTAGTTTTAAAACAAGTTTTCACCATTTTATTCTACTGCTGACATGGACACAGCTACAAGAACATTTACACATTGCTGTGCTTTTACAGTATCGCTAAATATCACAAATGGCAGCTTAAAACACAGCTTATTGTATTTTAGAAGTTTCTGGTTGTGTAATCCTCCTGTTTTCTCTCCTTCCTTAGGTTTTACAGCCATCACAGCAACAAATCCAATATGGCTCATAAAAACGCGCTTACAGTTGGATGCAAGGTAAACATTACACTGAGATGGCAGATGTAGAAACTGCAGGATGACTTTGGTGGGAACACCAGCTGCTTTGATTTTGACTTGTGGGAGTTCTCTGAATATTTTTGTATTTTATTTTTGAAGGACTGTAAAATTCTGTAAGGCTTTGCTGATTCTTGTTGGGGACAGCATTTGACTTGTAAAACATGAGTGCGAAAAATATTTTTTCCTCTATGATTGTTTAAAATATTTAGGTTTTTTGTTCAAAATGACTATGCAAAGCCTTATTGGGAACTAATTGTACCATGTTAAAAGAAGCTCATTAACAAGCATCAATACCTCTGTAATGGTACTTAATAAAACAAAATCTAATAGTATGAGGAAAAGATCCTGGGGCTGAAATGATTAAGGCGATTTATCATAGTGAATCGATAATTGAAATAATCATCAACTAATTTGGAAGTCATTAACTAGAGTTTACAGATTCCAAAAATGGCCATTTGCTGGAAAAACACACAGCAGTTTTAATCAAAAACTGAACAAAAATTAAACACATGCTTTTAAGATGGAGAAAAACCCAATTTTGCCTGTAAATATGTTAAGTCTGCTTGAAGTGATGCTCTCAGTATTTGCTTGAGCGTATTTTTGAGTCTCCTCTGTTGCCATATGCAAATCGAATGCCAGATGATGCTTTGTGCTTTTCACATCATTTCACATCCCTCTTTTTTTATTATTATTTCAGGAATCGAGGGGAGCGGAGGATGAGTGCGTTGGAGTGCGTTCGTCGGGTGTATAAAGCAGACGGCTTTCGTGGATTCTACAGGGGAATGTCTGCTTCCTACGCCGGCATCTCAGAGACTGTGATCCACTTTGTTATCTATGAAAACATTAAGCGGCGCCTCTTGGAGGCCAAAACGCCGCAGAACATGGACGAAGAAGAAGAGGCATCAAAAGATGCTTCGGACTTTGTCGGGATGATGCTTGCTGCTGCCACATCCAAGACTTGTGCCACAACTATTGCTTATCCTCATGGTGAGAGTTGGAGATACTATAGGTAGCTAAAGCTAAATTACGATCCTTTTTTTAATTTGTACTTACCCAAATCGTTTCATTTGCAGAGGTAATCCGCACCAGGCTACGAGAAGAGGGCACCAAGTATCGTTCCTTCTTCCAGACTCTAACCACAGTACCCAGAGAGGAGGGCTACCGCGCCCTGTATCGCGGCCTCACCACCCACCTGGTACGCCAGATCCCTAACACCGCCATCATGATGTGCACCTATGAGCTGGCTGTCTACTTCCTGAACGGTTAAAACCTCCCTACCCCTCAGAGAGTTGGTGTAATCTTAGCCCTGATCAGAGAAGGAGATGAGAAAACAGCAGCACCTGCACAATAGTTGGCACTGCTAACAATCTGCTTGATGGAAATGGGTAGAGAAAGCCCCATCGGTCTTTGTCTCAAAAGCAAGGCCTTGGAGTTTTGTTTTACAACCAAAGGAAAAGGCACAAGGATACTCACATTCACTCTGGAAGTCATTGTTTTGATTTCTGTTCTGTCCCTTGTTCAGGTTCAGAGTTCTGAAGTAGGAACCTGACAAGTTGTTGGCAACTCCTGTATAGATGTGGGGGGAAAAAAGCCTTAAAATGCATGTTTTATTGCAGCAACATAATCTCTCTGAAAATGTGAACAGTTTCAACCCGTCATTTGACTGCTTTTATTTAGCTTTATTCATAATTATTTTGAATAAAATCACTGGTGGCCCAATGATTGCCATTGCTGTTGGCAGCAACTTATCCAAATGTCTGTTTTGCCAGTAGGTGAGCATTTGGAGGCTAAATGTTGGAGCATACAAACAAAAAGATGTTGGACCATTTCTGTTTTCACAGTCACTGAAAATTGTCTAAAATTCCGTCCTCCTTTCAACTCACACCAGCATTTTCTGTTGGGGTTGTATTTGAGGACAGGGAAAATATTTTTGTGTAAATTTGGTCATATGTTTTTGGTCATTATTTTTCTCAATGTGGTCAGCTTCTGATACAATAGACTCAATATTCCCAGTTCCTTTGGAGGAGAAGTGCATCAGATTCTCTTGTGTGCTTAACATTGGACATGAAGTGCTCTCCTTCCTATTCAGCTGATTCCTATTCAGCTGTTCTTTTACGATACGCAAATCTAACTCAGTCCAAAGCAGAGAGTTCAAGTTCAGCAAACTCCCCATGTTTACATTTGTCATGGTATTGACACAAATGGCTTTTTCCTTGCATCGGCCCAAACAAATGGAGGTAGGATCTAATGGCGGTTATTGTGATTTGTTGACTTCCAGCATCCAATCTTCAGAGATATTCTTAACATCCTGCTCCCTGTGTGGTGCAGGACCAGCCTATGCCAGGAGAGGTGTACCATGTCAGTAAAACATGTGATTGCATTATTGTTACTTACGTTAGTGGTGGAGTACCACAGGGTTAGTTCATTTTTACTACCAATTATTTTTACTATGGCATGGGATGATTTTCTTCTGTAATGAGGATGATATTCGGCTGCATTTATCCCAGGACAGTCTTGTAAAGGAGATTTTGTTTTCTCCTGGGTAAATTAAGGTTAAACAAAAATAAAATAAAATAAATCCCTCAGCATTTAGTGACTGAAATATACACCAGATGTTGGCATCTGGGGCAGTAAAAGGCTTTTCAACTCACCAGATGTTTCACTTGCATCCAGAGTGAGAATAATATCCTACCAAATATAAAGTAGAAGAATCCTTTCCAATTTTGATTTTAGAAATAGTAAAATTGTATTGTGCAGCTCAGTTGTTGTGCCATCTATGATTTTATTCAGTTATTCCTTCATGCGATTTTATTTTTTGTCAACTGAATAAATTACAAGTTTATATTTCATAGCAAGATTATGTTGCTGCAGTAAAATGATTTTACTCGCATATTTCTCACACCTCTTTACCAGGCAAGCCATCCAATTGACCTACAGCCTTTAAATCGGTTCAAACTGCATAAAATGGAGTAAAAAAAAAAAAATCGTTCAAAACCTGTTGTAGTCCTCACGATGATTAAAGTAGCACATAGTGCTCCCTGCATCCTTCAGAATCAAAGTGCAGTGGAACGACGAGAAAGAAAGATTGCCTGAGGGGCAGAGGAGGGAAAAGATGATGTGCCTTGTGTGAAAACGATCCGCAGACGGAGATGCACAGCAGACAAGTCGCACAAGTTTTCATTTGAAAGGTTTTCTGCATTTCCAGTATTGGAGTTTCTATCAGAACAGATGCGTTTACAGAGTTCATACATGCTTGGCAGTGAAGTCTGTAGGCGCGGCTGACTTCTGAACCAGTGGGTGTTTGTGTTTTAAGTGAAAAGTCATCCGGCTACAGCAGAACCGAATCCAGTTTTCAAACTTAACTGAATGTACATAAAGAAGAGCCAAGGAAGGATATGATACTCACCCATGTTGTGGATTAAAAAGTTAATATAATTAACAAATTCTAACAAAATTTGTGATTTTTTTGATATATATAGATATATATATACCCACTTAGATAAATATATATTACCTCTAAAATGTGATTGTGTTGCGGTTTTGAGCCCGTCGTGGGAAACATTTAGTGCATTTTATCTAGGGGAGAGCAGACTTATCCCATTACTAGTTACAGTTATCTACAGAGAAGGTATTGTTCAAATCGCACATTTCCAGATCTTTCTCCAGAAGTCATGATTTTTTATTTTATTTAATTTTTTTCCCCCTCAACTTTGTGGTGGAGACGGGCTTGTTTTACAGGTGAGGACAATCCTCTTGTGTTTACATCAGGACACCCGTAGTGTTTAACCAGCAAAGTGGAAGAAGTGGACAATAAAATGCTCGTCATAAACGCACATTCATTAAACCTTCACATCTCTGTGTATGTTTTGCTATTTATATGTGAAGCATTTCACTCTTATTTTTGGTGTTTTCTGTGCATAAATGTTGTTTGCAGAGATCAGATTTATCTTTGTAGGCAAAACCAGATTTCCGATCTGACTTCATTTGTAATAATTCACCCCAAAGCGAACGCCTGAGCGCAGTCTTCAACTTGGTCACCCATCTGTTGAAATGTCATGTTTTTCTGAGACTGTGAGGAATCATTTTAATACTATTTCCTAAAGAAAATACCTTTGTACAAGGTAACTAATAAAAACAATAGAAATGTTGAAAAGAAATCCTATGGCCTAGCTACAGTAGTGTGCGCACCTTTAGATCAGTTTCTGCATTTAGTTTTCTTTGGAGTTTGTCGGAAACCCACTCTTGTCTTCAGGTGACCGTGCGGCTCTGTTCTCCTCTGGACACTGCCTGACGTGTCTAGAGGTTTGGTCTGTTTCCAAACGTTGTCCTCAGCTTGCTAGCACACACCTAAAGATTTTGCATCTGAACCTGCTTTTTGAAATTTTCACAACTTTTCCCACCTTCTCACAAACTTTTGTTGCATCTGAAGATGAGCTGCCCCTCACCATGATGCTCACACCACCATGTTGGGGTGTAAATACGATTCTCTCTCGCTGACATGCCGCATTTCTTCAGGACTTGGGCTCCACTGGATAATAACTCATTGACCCACAAGGTTTTAGGAGACTTTAGGTAGGTCTGGGTGCATTTTGTTTTTTTTAGAACAAAATAGTTCTGTCTTGCAGAAAAATACCACATGTAGAACACAACCAGTTGATATTTTCTGCAGCTCTTTTACCATCACTTCAGCCTCTCTCCAGCTTTTGTGGCCCATTTCTTTTCATCAATTTCCTTAATACATAATTATTTTCAACCTCACTGTTGTACTTTATTTTTCTTAGTAATCGGGACCATCTTCCCCCAGCCCCCCTTTTTTATTCACATATAATTTCATAGAACTAATTATATGTGCTTCTCCTGACTGATACATTTATACACTGAGATTATTTGTAATGTCTATGCAATAGAAGCAGATGTTAGTAAAAATCTGCTGATGGAGCTGAACCTTATTCCAGGTCCTTCAGATAGAATAGATGTCAGATGTGAACTGAAGAAGACTAAATGCTGGAACTGAAATGTTGCCAACAGTTGTGCAAAAGGGTTACCGCTGATTTGTACTCTCATTTCTGCCCCTGATTGTTTCCAGGTGAATAGTGTAAAGTCAAGATATGTGGAAAACAGTTTTGAAATGATTTCTCAGTCTCAATATTTTTGACATCGAAATGCCCGGCGTTTTACACGGTAGTTCTGAGAGTTTCTCCATGTACCAGTTTCCGGTTTCCAGCTTCAGAACTGACCCTTGATATGACCCCACCCTGTTTTGTTCACTTTTATGATGAAAACAGCAGGGGGAAACCCTCTGTGTTCCCACGGTGTCGGACCATCAGTTAATGATTCCAGTTCCCAGGCCGCAGTTACTGCTGGTCGTCAGCATGCATCTATGGGACCACCGGCCCTAACCAGAAATGATCCTTCCACGCAAATATGAACTAAAATCTCAAAGATCTTGACACTTAGTAATTCAATTTTTTTCTTTTCCCTTCATTTCAAGCTGTTCTATCAGGTATCTGTTGCCAACTTGTCATGTAGATATAGTGAAGAGTTGTAGTGGGATGAACAGACCCCTAAAGTGTTCATAAGTAGACATTTCCTCCCTTATGTCATTGTCTGTCTGAAGGATTTATTCTGTCCTCCTACTTGCCTCTGTGTGTCAGTGAGTTTGCCTCTGTCTGTATTTCTACATGAGTTACATAACAGTTCTCATTGGTTTGTATTTTGTATGAAAGAGACCATATAGAAGTGTGTTGAAAACCTGAAGACAGTGTTTTGTTTTGTTTTGTTGTTTTTTTAAAATAATTTGCTCTCACCCTTTAGTGTTTTTTCCATGTCAAAGATGAGCCTGCTGAGACTCAGTCTATGCATTCTGGTTTTACCTGTTTTTGTAAGAGAAAATGTCAATAAAATGAAAGAAGTGTATGTAACTTGTTTTTTTCTTTTTCTTCTTCCTCTTCCTGATTGTTTTGCTTATGTTTTTAGCATTTTGACCTATGTTCACTTGTTAAAAAAAAAATATCTGTAGGGTTTTGAAATAACTTTTTGGCATTTTTGTCAAATTATGAACGTAAAAATAAGGATGTGATTTGATTGACCAAGACAAAGTTGCATGAAAAAAAAAAAATCTTACTTGCAGTAGCATCAAAGTAATGCTACTGTTGCTTGAGTATAATTTTTGTCTGCTCTGATTCTGATTTAAGAGTCAGAAAAGCAAAAATACACAACAACCCTATTGAATGAGTACCTGAAGAACAAACAAGTTAGTTTTGAGTAATTTGCTTCATCTGTTTCCAGGACTGTTTTAATACCCACAGATCAAACATTTGTCAAGGAATTTATTTTCATCTCTACTTTAACACCCACTACAATGTTTTGTGAGAATAAAGAAGTAATGATGTAAATATTGCAAAAACCAAGGGTAAACTGGATGTTATTGGACTCTGCCAAGGTATACTGAATGCAGCATGATTTGATGTTGGATTTAGGTTTGTTTGGCTTTACTCAGCTGGTGGGGATTTTAGACAAATATAACTGAGAAGTTTCTTAAGAAATCAAAAGAAGCAAAACCAACAAATATTCACTTTCTCTCAAACAGGAGCACACCGGACCGTTTTACGGAATCCTCCTCCGCTGTCCAGTCCAATGTAAACTATGGCTTAGCCTGTTATTTCATTGGATATGACTAATAATAAAGTAATACATTTGCTTGTAAAAAAACAAAATAAAAATAGCCATTCAAAAAAAATTATAAGCCTTCTCCAGTACTGAGTAACCTGTTTGATCAAAACATTTGTTCTAAATATTTGAACAAATATACACTCAGACTGATCTAAATTTATGGGCAAACTTTGGTAATTCCAAAATTAGAAATGAACCAGGCAGGAGAAACACTTTTTCAAATAAAATGTCTTTTTAACATAAGACTCTTTTTGTTTTACATCATTGTTCTACATGCAATAAATTAATGCTGTACTTACTCAATAAGTACTTCAAAAGTAATAGTAAAACTATGGTGTAGTAAAAATACTTTCTCAAGTATCTTTTTACTAAAAATAGTTGCTAAATTAAATGTAACTTGTTACTACACATCTCTGCTCATTAGACTAGGAAAAAATAAAAAGCCCAGATAGTTTTAGGTTAGTTTTTGTTTTCATGTTTTGCGTGACAGTTGTAAACATATTTCCTGCCAGCAGGTGGCAGTGTGGTCGGGCCCAGATGGCCTCTGTGACCTCCTCCAGCGAGATATTAAAGCAGGAACTGCAAAAAAGACACCCTGCTGCTGATGAAGTCCAAAACACATAAAAGATTCAAATAAAATACAACCACATCAAGCATTTTCTACCATTAGATACTAACATCTGAATCTTTCCACTAAAAAGGAGTAGCATGCACGAACTGGGAATGAATGCGGGTAAAAAGGTACCAAAGGGGAAGGTGGGATGGCTGAGAAACACACTTCTTTAAGTCACAGCTCATTTCCTGGACCTGAACAGCAGCACCTCAGTGTCACATTTGCAGTTACGGAAGCAGACTGACTCACGCACCACATGAGTTTATTTTGTGTGTGACTGAAAGGGAGGAGTGTGTTTTCCTGAAAGTTACTGCCATGAATGGCAGTATTCTTGGAATAATCAGAAGAGCCCGAGGGTGCTGGTGGTGTCTCACTTGTTAACCAAAAACTGGGGACAACACTGTAGGATGAAGCAAGAAGTGGGGAAGCCAGTGCATTATTGTCATCCAAATGAAAAGTAAAAGGTTAAACATGGTTTTACATGTTTAGTCTCTGATTTAGTCCTGTATGCAGCATCTTTAACATGATTTCTGTTTTTTTTTCATGCTTTTTTATGCATAAGGACACAAAGTAGTGCAGAATTGATAAGCGCAAAATAATACCATGCATCCATTGTCTATACCTGCTCGTCATTCCAGGGTCACGAAGAAGCTATTACAAATAACCTAGTATAAGAGGAGTGTTTATAAGAGGTGGGGTATAAACCCAGGACCTTCTTGCTGCGAGACAGCTAGTGCTATCAATTCCATCACTGTGCAGCTGCACAGTTATACCAGGTTCTCAAACTTCTTCTATAAATAGAAACTAGGAAACAAAGGCATGCATTCCTATTCAGCCTGCTAAGTCAATACAACAGCTGCAATTACAGCTGCAAGTCTTTGGGGTATGATTCTACCAGTGTTGTTTTTGCCCATTTGCTGTAAAACACCTCAGACTCAGTCAGACCGGGCAGAGAGCATCTGGAAACACGAGTTTTCATGCCAACTCATGAAAATGCTTTGATCTAAACCAGTGCTCCGAAGCTGTCCTCGAGGGTCAATATCCAGCATGTTTGAGAGCCGTAGAGTTAAGAGCACCTAAATTCAATAGTGTTATTTCTTGCACCACTGGGAGAGGGAACAAATTTATCTCTTTTTGTATGTGCAGGCAGGCATTTAAGCAGAAATCTAAAGAAATTCAAGTACAAACCAACTGACTACCAAAACACAAGTACCCACTGATCAAGACGCTTTCCCACAACAGCTTACATCCTTCCACTCTTTCATAAAAAAACAGATTTTTAGATTGCATGTGTCATGGTACAGATTCTTCCACCGGCACCGTGGATCCAATAGAGTACGTTGAAGTTTTTGGGTTTGACACGACAAAACGTGAAACAAGTTGAGCCATGCAGACTAGGTACTGGTGGAAAAGGGTCAATAAGTACTTTTGCATGATACTTGACGAAAATGTGGGTATTCATCTGAATCAGGTAATTTTGAAAATCTTCCAGTCCTTTTAAACTTTTATTGCATCACAAAGACGTTTTGCTTCATTTCCGGAACCTGTTATGGAAATAGATTTTTGCTAAGATCCAGGCTTAGGAAGAAATTTCACTAGTCCTTAAAGAGACACTACAAAGATTTATGATTCCTTTTTGAACGGCCCTTCACATAGAAGCACTTTGCAAAGTTTAGGACAAGAAATCCCCTCTAATAAAAGCTTTAAAGTGAAGAAAATGCTACTCTTTCCTTCCTGCAAGTCAGCAGCAATCTCTGCTTATGCTGAGCTCCAGTTTCCTCACAGGTCAGCAAACACGTTCAAATAGCCTACAACTGTTTTTGGATAAGCAAGCACTTTAGCAATATTATATACTGGACATTCCAGGGTGTATCGTTTTTAATGAGACAAACTTACAGAAGTGCTAATAAAACATTTTTTACAATGGAATATTCACAGTCCTGGATCCTCTCTATATATTTGGGATAAATTTAATCCTGTATTTGTTTCAAATTAAAAGGTAAACATTACATATATTGCATATATGAATAACCATTTGTAAAAATATAGTAATTACATTGCTGTATTTAAGGCTTGCCATAAATATGAAGCCAGGACAAACTTTGTTCTGTGATATGGTTAGCTCAGCTGTCGGCTTGCCAATTCATCTCTTTGCCAAAGCAAAGAGAGAATTTACTAGCACACTGGCGAACCATGACATCAGAGGTGTAAATTGCCCAACTAAACAATCTTAGTGGTGCTGAGTGATGGAACTGGAAGTTGGCCCACTCAAACCGAACTCTGCTTTGTGTTCTGCACAATCTTGGGCTCCCTCCAATAGCATCTTATATGGATGAGGTAGAATCATCCTACCGTCTACAAGTATCGTTTCTTTTAGTAGGAAAGTTATTTCTATAACTTGTCTTCTGCAGCGCTGCAGGATGAAGAACCCTGGTGCTACACTGACTGACGGCACTCCAGAATGCCGCCGGGAGGTACGGGCTGCAAAAAAGGCAGCCCGTACCTCCTCCGTCTCCTCTGAAATAGCTCTTTCTTTTTTTGGAGAGCAAATTATTTCATTCTTTTTGGCTTTTTCTAACTGTACTGCTATGAACTTTAATATAAGGCACTTGGCCTGTTGAGGTTCTACCTCTGCAGATTCTTTTTCTGTTCATATCTGACATCTAATGACTTCAGCAGTTTTCATGCTATTTCACCCGTTCAAGTCTAAATCAGAATTGGCTGCTCTTTCAGGACATGATGCCTATGAATTCTTCTGCTTATATCTTTTAAAGAAAGAAAACTTTTTTAAGTAATTTATTCCTATAGAGTAGAAATAGAAAAGCTTTCAAGTCATCAAACAGCTTGTGCTCTTTGAAGGCTCATTTCTTCCCCTTACAGTCGCCTAGAAATGCCATTCAATCTGTAAATAGGTCACAAGACAATATCTATCATCAAGTACTTGAGCTTTCGAATATATTTCACCGCTTTTACAAGATCACAGTTTAAATATCATGAGGCTTTTGAACAAATTCTGCCTAATGCTCATGACATCACAGACACGCCATTCAACTGAGGCTGTACAACTACAATAATTAGATTACTGCAATCTAATTATGCCTGCTGCCAATTCTTTGACATTAGGTCAAATTTTCATAAATCAGAATGGTGGAAATGTTCTTTTGTCCAATACACTGAGACTTTCAGCTAGCACAGTCTCAACGAATTTAAACTTCATAGCTCAAAATCAAGAAAATCGCAGCCACTTCTTCAAGGACAAAAATCCGAGCAGGTACAGCAAGGACAAATGCATCACTGCATCTGTGTTCACATTTCTTATCCTTTAATACAATAAAATCTGAGTTTTATCTATGATTAACCCAAAAACATAAGGTAATTTGGGTTTAGCGGGTTTATCTATTTATTTTTTGCTTTGTACTTTGCAATTTTTCTAAGCAAAAAATCTTTTATCATTCCAATTTACTTTACCTCAAGTAGTGCCAAAATTGTGAAGATTAGAAGCAGAAAGCTAAAATTTTTCTAGCGTATGCACTCTCTAGGTTTATGCCACTCTGGGTTGAGAGCCATATTGCCTATCTAGAACAAGGCGTTTGTTTCAGCTTCATGCAAAAACCCCTCATCTATTCCACACTGTAAACAGTTCCCATTCGTTAGAGACTTTCTGTGGAACATAAACAGGACTTTTCCTGTTAGCTGGCCTGTAATCAATTTATAGGAGACCCACGGACTGGAAGGTGATGCCCTTAACATAGTCAGTATCACTTGACCATCAGTCCAAAACACGAAGCTGCGTTTTCAAGCCATTCTGCAGTGAGTCATTAAAGGTCTGGTTCGACATTTTTGATAAACTCACTTGCCAAGAGTTGTTGGAAAAGATCAATAGCACTCTCATTCCTGTCCATTAGGAGCGACGCTGCAGCCAGGAGATGCCTGGCTCGACACTGGAAGCACAAGGGGGGGAGGAGATGTATCTATCTATAAACTGTCACCACAAGCAGTAAAATGTTTGTTGCTCACTTTGAAACCATGTCTCAGGAAGATGGAGGCAGCTTCAGCTGCATATGACTAAGAGCTACAATAGAGTGCAGAATTTCTTGAGTTGTGTAAGGGCAAGTCTTGTGCATATCTGCTGTGGGCTGAACGAAGCTCTGAGGCGGTGAGGCAGCATGTATCTGCCTGCCTGTCAGCTTTTTGGGGGGCCGACTTCAAGGAAACTTGCCTCTGCTCTTCCTCGCAGATTCCTCCCCAAGTCCTCTGGCAGGCCTCTTTACGTCAGATGTTTTCTTTCCCTACCTTTCATTATGTCTTCTCTCTCACCGGCTGCTCCCATATCCCCCTTCTTCCTTGTCTTTCTCACAAAGTAACCCTGTTTGCCTGCTCCTTCACAGCTCTCGCGTGTCTCTTCTGTATTCGTCTTTGGACTTCATACGGAGTCTTTAAATGGTGACGCAGAGGACCATCAGTATAACAGAATCACCCAGCCAATGAGTGCATGCAAAGGAGTGATTGATCACGTACAAATCTTGTGGATGTGTACGTGAAGAGATCTGAGTGATCAGAAATGTGAAAAAAAAAGCATTTTCTGCCAAGTAATTCTTTAGAAACTACAAAAATGCATTAAAAAGGCTATGAGCTGAAAGGCTAAAAATCTAATCTAGTGTTTAAATCAAATGCAATATTCTTAAAGAAAGAAAAGTTGGGTTTAGTTGACAATTTTGTGGTGCCAAATTTGTAATAAAAAAACCACAAAAAAAACCTGAATGTGTGGGTTTCGCTGCTAAGCTTAGTAGGTGGGTAGCAACCATGATGAACTTGCCAAATCCTCTCTTTGCCAAAGCTAAACAGCTAATAGTGCTAATGGTATTTATTGGTTTGATACTTCAAAGAAGCAAGACATATCAGCGGTTTAATAATTTATGCTTTTAAAAATCAGGGACTGTTAAAACTGATTATTAGATCCTCTCCACTACCAAACTCTGGAGTTGGTCTCTGTGAAATCCTGCTCTACTGGTGAGAACATTGACCTGTTAGGGGATAGAATGTAGTTCCTAAAAGGGATATGAGATTTATTCTAGTTGCAGAATGTCATCTGCATTGATATTGCTTTATTGATGACAAGCCTTGAAAAACATGCTGCTTGACACAACCATAATGGGCCCACTAAAAACTGTGGGGCATTGGTTGCAAATCTGCTCGACTCAGCTGTTCAGCCCAATTATCTGCATATTTGCTCGTTGGCTAATGAATGCTCTCGTGCAGAGATGAACAACTTTAAGTTAATATTGATATACACTGCAGCTGTGTAATAAAGTTAAAACCTGAGCTCCCTGTTTGGGTTTTAAATTAAATTGCTACTTAAAATAATTTTTAATTGAATTTAGTCTGAATTTGATCACATTTAGGTAAAAAAAATGACATGCTCAGACTGATCAAATCTACAGCTGAATACTCTATACTGAACAGAGATTGCTAAAACACCAGTTTTAGATTAATGAAACTATTACTCCACTTGTAACAATAGAATTGGATAGCCTTTTGCATCATTTCAGGTCATTTTCGCCACACTGTCCACTTTAGACAAAGCCAAGCATGAAAGAACACAAAATACAGTCTGATCCAAGTTAGGCTGAACATATGCGCATAGATATAAAATAAAATGACAGTCCTTAGGAAGTTGTGTGTATTTATAGTAGGGGAAGATGATGTGATTTATAGTTGGAAGTTTACTGCCAACTATCAAAATAAACATTACAACTCGTTCAACTGAATTTATATGAGGTGAATTTTAAGTTTAAAATTTTAGATTCACACATGAAAACTGAGGGAAAATATGGGAAAACGATCCTAACACATGAATTTCATAGGCATGAATTTCATAAGCACCAGAATATCTTGATAGGCTCAGTATAAAACTATGTAAAGCATGAAAGCGTCTCCACCCTACCGCAGGTTAAACGCTAGAATCTAACAGGAAGCACTAAAAACACCATACAAAAATAAAAGCACCAAGTAATCATGTTTAAAAAAGTACAGTACTTTTGAAAGTACAAACAATAAACACTACATAAAATTCATTAAAATTTTACTATTGTAGCTTTATTCCTAAAAATTGCGAAAAAATATTCTCTTAACTAAGCAGTATTCTTGCTACATCTATTTTGTTTGAAGGCATCGTGACCGGAAATGCATTGTTATTGTGGCCAAATTAACGTCACTCACCTTTGCTTGATCCCGTGGCTCCAGCCAATCAGCGGCTGTCTGGGACACATGAGCGGCTATAATATATTCACAGAACAAGCTGCAGCCAGAAGGAACAAAGAAAGAAAGCCGCCTCGTTCCCTCTTCACAGTCATTTCACCTTCCCTGCACCCTCCAAAAAAAACGGACTACATTCAGCCATTTTTCACCGCTGTTTGTTACACTTTCCCGACATTTTGCGTGTTTCTGTCGAGCGCTCAGATTGTCTGAGGAGAGACGAAGTCGTGAGAGGGGTTTTCTTCTGTCTCGAGTCGCTTTTCTCGGAGACTCGCCTGGATGCGTTCGTTGGAAGGCTGCTTATGGTAAGTTTGTGTTTCTCTTTTCTCTTCGGACGGTGTTAATACAGTCTAAAAGAGCTGTATTAACTGTAGCCGCTTGGCTTCACTTTGTGGGCAACACAAATCTCTTCTAACACAAACTTTCGTTCGAGTGCCGATTAACTCTCTTCGCGTTCAACAATCGATCGGTTCGATTCCCAAACTGTTTAGCTACAATAATGTGTCGTCGTGTTACCTCGTTGCTCTGTTACAGTGACTACAAGAAGAAACCAATACATTAATATTTTTTGTAAGCGTTGAACAAGTTTTTCTATTGAAAGTGCGGTTCTGTTACGAATCTTACTTTTTTTCAAACCGTCTAACCTGTTGGAACTGTTGGTTCCGAAGGTGTCTGTCACTTTTACTTGAGTTGTACGTTTCATGACTCAAACTGTATATAAAATATCTAATGTAATCGGAAAGAAAAAAAAACAAACCAGCCGCTTAAAGTTGATAACAGTGACAACTTCTCAAATGTCTGCAGAGAGATGGCGTCAGCATCAAACTACTGGAATTGACTCTGCTCGTCTTTTATGACCCCCATTTTGCCTCATCCATGCATTAACAACCCTTAGTCATTCATGCATTGCACCACTCTGCTGGGAACGTGTTTCAGTCTGTACAGCAGTAAGGCTGCGGGTCTCCGTTCACTGTCTGTCTGATTTAAGGCTTGCCTGTTAGTGGAGGCTAAGTGCTCAGCCTTTGCCCACACCATCTGCTTTGCCCTGCTGGGCCCTGGCAGGCTGCTGTCCAGATCAAGTGTGATAAAGGATCGTGTGGGCGGACCAGCAGCAGATGGACTACATAGTTGGCTGATGTGGCAGCTTGGCTGACTGTTGTCATTGTTTGGTTTATTTTCATTTGGGGTTGTTGTAATAAACACAAACTCCTCTCCTATAGCAAATTGTATGGAATGTTGATTACCAAGTCATGTTGTCTTCACAGTTTGGACCAATAATGTCATCAACACTGAAAAAGACAGCATTTTTTAACTCAGAAACTGTCTTGCCAGTGTAATATGGTAGCAGCACATATGAATAATCAGAATAAGGCCGAGATTGTGTGCAAAAAATAATTTGACTCGTGTAAAGTTTTCACAGTGTAAAGGCATAAAGCCGAAATATATAAACTATGGAGGAAATAAAATGATCATAAAGGAACAATATGTATATGTGTTTGCAGCCACATGTACTTTTAAAAAAAAAAAATTAAGAAAGGCAACAAGTTATTTTGACAGTGCAGAAGTGTTTTTCTTGTTTCACATCAGAGTAGTTGACTTCTCGAACTGTAAAGTGTTCATCAGAGAGTCTGGGGGAAGAAATTGTCTGTGGCGACTGGTTTTTACATATAGCGCAGAGCTGAGGATAAACGTCTGCTTCCAGGATGTGTGGGGTGTGCAGAGAAGTTTGCTGCCCTTTTCCTGACCCCTGGACCTGTCCAAGTCCTGGATGGAGGGAAGGTTAGCCCTGGCGATCTTGCATAATCTGAAGATGACCAGCAGCTCCAGTAGAAGGTTGTAGAAGTGCAGTCTCTGCTGGACCTTCTGCTGAACAGTGTCTCTGTGAGGGCCAACTCGGATCACAAGATGGAGTGCTTCCTATGATCCAGAAATGATCCATTTTAACAAAATGAAATCGATTTAGGAGTTTGAAACTGGTCATAACAATCAAAGTAAAATTCAGTTTCTGGTCACAGAGTGAACTGTAACGGGTCCTTTGTGTATTTCTTAGTAACTCTCATATTAATAAATTTAAAAAAAAGTACAGCCAAGTAAGTATTGGCCATTAGCACCTCGTTTTCATATCTCTGCTCTGCCAGGAACCCAGTATTGGTTAACCTCAGGCGTTAAACGCTGTGAAACTGGAGTTATTCAAAAGTTAGTGGTTTCTAAAACCAAAATGGTGTAAGACAGTGAACCACGTGCTTTGCATATTTTAGCAAGTTTTGAATAATGCCAAGTTCTTGCAATATTAAATCTTAATATATTGTGCTGCTAAGTCTCACGTGAATCAAACATTTAGCTCTTTTTACCATGTCTGAATGAACCTGAGCAACATTAACATGAGTGTGATCAATGACTGTTGTTGCAGATTGCTAAAGCTTCTGCCACTTATCTCGTATCTGAAAGTGATGCACAAGTTTTAAGTCGTTCCCTAATATTTCCCACATGCACAGTAATGGAGATGTACAGTTAAGAGCCCAGGTTGTACTCAGCACATCGACTACTGCAGGCACAGAGTCCGATGCTGACTCAGTAGAATGTTAATGTTGTCAAATCCCATTAAGAGCAATGCGGTGCTGAGCAAAGCCCTGCGCTGGCTCTGCTGGACAGCAGGCCATTTAAACGGCCTCATGTTTGTTTTTGTGTGAGAGAATTGAAACACTCCAGTGCCTCACCATACACAAAACTGCTTTTATATCTCTGCCAAACACTTTTCATTGCTCATCAAAGTAGCTTCAACTAGTTTTTGTTTGTTTTTTAACAAAGTTTGTACTTGCTGATCGTTTACCGAGAGGCTTTGATATGATGCATGACTTTAACCTTTGACTTCCGTAAAAAGGAATAGATTTTTGGTCTTTCATCGATGAGTGCAAGTCGGGACACGGTCCAAAACTTCAAACACATTTATGGTAAAATGTTTCCTAACCAAAATGAGATGAAGTCTGAAATAAGTTTGCACAAACCGTAATCGCATGCAATTCTGCTTGAAACTGAATCGGTATCTGCAGAAGGAATGTTTGTCTACACTCCAGAACCACGTTGAACGAAGCAAAGCTCGGCGTTGGGAACATATCGGGTTGTAGCAATGGAGAAGTTCGCTGTGTGTCTTTACACACCGATTTTAATCTTTGAAGCAGATTAGTTTTCACAGAACTACTGTGAAAACACTGAGAAACAGACATTTATGGGACGTCCTCCTTATGGCAATGAAAACAAAAACTTGACAAAATCTCGCAAACGTTCTGACATCTTGTCTCTGTGGAAATGTTTTCAAAATATCCCATCCATTCCATCCATGATTCTGATAAACAATCAAAATCCAGTATACTCCACAAGGTAGGGTGCATAGATGGAGTAAAATGCTGGGTTGATCTACAGTGTATGTGATCCCTGTTGCTACTGTTGACTGAAATCTTAAGTTCTTTAGCAGATCATGGAGGCTTGCTACAGTGTTAATGTTCACCAGAGAGAGGGAGAGAGAAGTTGAGGTTACTTTCATCTTTTAACTGTGAGAATGATGTGGTGTAAAGTGCTCCTCCTGGAAGAATCTTACACCCACATGTTTCTATACTCGTACACTGAAGGTTTGCAGCACGGAGCTGGAAAATATTTTGAATGAAAATTACTCCCGACAATAATTCCCTCCTGTTTATTCCCAAACTGCTTTCTGTGTTCAGTAGCTGCGAAACGCTGTAGTTTCCAGCCTCTGAGGCAGTAACGCACAACTCCTGTTGAGATGTTGATAATCCAATCCGCTCTTTTGTTTTACTACAGTCTGCACAGTGTAAAGAATTTGACTATCTTAACATCATATCCCCATCACCTTCATTTTGTTTCCTGCCACAAAAGCCAGCCATGCAAAACGATGTACCCAAACCTGGGGGTCAGTGCAAGAACAGTATCTGCATGCACACCATTGTAGAGAATCAGCACAACTCCGCTGATCCAGTATGCAGCGTTTTTTCTGTGTATGCTTAAATATAGACTACACCTCAGACATTGAAGCAGCTGTAAAATGACTATTGTTGAATCAAGTTTTTATTATGACTGTCTCTGGTTTGTGAGGTAGCATTCATGGCGCAAACTTTCTTCTTTTTGCCTGAAATTGAACCACAGGAGTGTTGCTAAATGACTCTAATTTTCGCCAAGTTGGAGCAGTAAAGGTGTGTGTTCTGTGTGAGCTAAGGTTTGGAAACTGCATCAAGATTTTTGTTTATACTGATGAGGTAGAACTAATGGCATAGGGTTTGATTCAAAACTTTATCTCAAAGGAAAATTAAATGTTTCAACTAATGTCATCCAAATATCATCAGTCATTGTGGATGCTGATGTGTTTGAGTCAGGGATGTTGCATCCCTTTTTACAGATTTTTGTTTGTGGTGTTCATGGAGCAGAGGGCCTCTACTTTGTAGTTTGGACATTTCTGGGGCTTTGCTGTTTGGCAGATATTGTGGTTCTGTTGGCATCTTCAAGCCAGAGTTTTGAGTGTGCAATGGTGCGGTTTCCAGTCCAGGGGTGGAAGCTTGCAGTTTCCAGTTCCTCCTTGACAAATCTTCAGCTAAAATATGAAATATTTTCACATATTACATAGTAGTAGCTCAAAAAGTTAGAAATATTAAAATGGATCTATGTGCACAGAATTTGGTTTTGCAATTTTGCTTGTTTGCAGAGATGTATGTGCTCAAATCAGTCTCTGTGTGCGCTCATAACTACACCACAGTAAGTCTTGAACTGGGGGAAAAGTAGAGTGTCACTAAGAAAAATATGGGGGTTTTAACACCCTGGTAAATTAAGTATTTGTTGGATCAAGATCTGAACCTAAAAGCTCCCAATCTATTGCTCACATGGCTTCAACTCATCTCTAGTCTTTGGATACCGATCATCTGATTGTCTCAAGCGTCCTTTGTCGGGTGGGTGGACTTGGTGTTAGAGATGTGATGAGGAGCTTCGTCATACAAGGTTGACTTGAAAATACAGCTGCTACTCCTTCACATTGTTGGGAGTCAAAAGGGCAGCTCCCTCTGGAAGTCTGCCTCTGAGAGAGACAGACTTCCAAACTCGCTGGAGGAACCGTATATCCCTTTTGGAGTTTCTATCTCCTCAGGCAGATCTCCGACAAGCTGAAGACGATGGCTAGATCTATAAGGGCTGTTGTCTTGTCTTGGCTCTACTGAATATATTGGCTGGTGGCTTTTGAAAAAGTGTTTGAAAGATTTGGAGTCGATGCAATGAACCTGAAGAGTTTCTCATCTTGGGATGTCTTCATAGCAATTTTCCCAAATAAAGTGGTTTTGTGACTTGTAGTAAATTAGTTCTAGTCTTTTGGTCCCTCTTTCATATTTGAAAAGTTCTTGACCTACTGCATGTCATTGCTGTTAATTTCTGTGAACTAATACTCAACTTACATTAGAACTTTCTATGTGACTGTTTCAAAGAAATTCTGTTGGGTAGATATGATGTTGTAGTAGATGTTGGCACAAAAAGATTGAATAAACTTTGTTTTGACTCTTTTTAAGCCCAGTTCTTTTCATAGTTTCCCCTATTCCCCTGCCAAGACCAGCTTCCTGTTACCTTGCTGCAACTTGACCCATACACTCAGCTTTCCTCTTATTACAACTATCCATTCAGCCAACCCATTGTTTCCCCATGCTGTAATGACATGAATAATTGAATTGTCCCCTGTGCTGGTAGATGTCCACCACTGGGATCGTGTTGCTGCAGTGGCGTACAGCATCTTTCCTGTCTTCTTTGCAAGGTGTCAGTCGTTTTTTTCTAATCTGCTCAGGATCATGTTGATCATGTCCTCCATTGAGGGTGTCGAAAAAAAATTGTATTTAAATTTGGAGATTTCTTTACACTGCCAATTACCTAACTGTTCAGTTAGGGGTAGTACTAATGTTGTTGGGACTGCTGGAGTTTGAAGAAAAGCATCTTTGTGAGATCAAAGCAACATGGAAAGCTGACGACACTTTTCACTGCAGTGGTTTCATCTGATCCTTTAGAAATTAGCTTTTTTAATTAAAAATCCATGAAGTTGACAGCAGCTGGTTAGTTGCCCCTGTTCCTTCATGGCATGTTTGATCGTAGTTCGTGATTTTTATTTTCTTAATGAGGCCACAAGCTTAAATATGAGTGTATACTAATTTAACTCAATGACATGACGTCCAAAATGCCTCCCAGTTAAGCTCCTTGTCATCAGAGCGTTTCTAGGATGATGTGCAGAATGTGTCAAGTCATCTTTGAGCGTGTCTGGATTGGCTGGTAGGTTCTGCTTTTAATTCACTCTTTGAGATCAGACCACTATTTCCACACTTTGTCATACACAAAGCAATTTCATTTGCTGCCTGCATCTGTAGAAAAACAAACTTGAATTTTGGCTCTCTTTTTTTATTTTTCATAACTTAAAAAATGGTGATCTGTTTGCCAGAGGAATGAAAGGAATGAATCTGTTGTCCTGCTAACTAAATCAGCACAAACTGTTTTACATTCATCTGATCATTGCAAATACATGATCAGATGAGCTGATTACATTCGTGTCCCGTTTGAGTAAATTTTGGAACTAATGTCAAAGGATTGATCACCTTGCTTAGAAAGAAAATGACTTCTAGAGGTGAACCAATCAAATGTGCAAACATTTTTCCTTTGCTGTAAAGCTGCAGCTAACGATTATTTCAGTAATCAATTATTTTGATGTTGGATCAAAACAATTGGCATGCTCTGCAGATGTTTTTAAGCACTTATGATATATATATATATATATATATATATCATATTTCTACACAAATATTTAAATTCCCTTTTGAAAAAAACCATTTTATGTCTAAAATGTAATAACATTCCTTTAGTGTACGCTTGATCATTTGTGACAGAATGCATCTGCAGCTAAAGCAATACTTCTAACATGTTTGAATCTCAGCTGCTGTAGTCATGTGGTGATATCCGTTTTTCCTTTTTTATTTAAGGAAAATTGGACAGCAGAAGGTGTTTTGGGTTAATTACTGCTTAAGCTATAAGAGTATGTAGCAATGTGGCATTTCATGATAAATTTGTGCACAATTGTGGTGCAGAATTTTGATATCGTCTTGTCTAATTGTGAAAACATTGAGTAAAGGTCAAAACTTAATAAAAAAAAATCCATTGCATAAATCAATCATAGATCTGATTAGATCATGGTTCGTACAAAGGAAGTTGCATTTAGATTTATTGTGGAAGAGTAAAAAGTTTAACACAATTGTTTTATTGAATGGCTTTAGGAAGCATTCAGAGCCATGTTTCAGGCAAGGTGTTTCTATTCTTGGTCATGTGACTGAGGATGTTTTTATAAGGTCATTCCACATCTAGCCTTAAAAATAGGGGCATTATGGGACACCCAGCATGACTCTTTATTGGGATATTTAATGACTGTTATTTCAACCTAAACCCATTCAGAAGTGCCACTGACCACAGGAGCAATCAGTCACTAGAGACCGTGTTTGAACTGAAACACATCGGGTCTGAAACGGTCGGCTGTCTGTGCCTTCCCTGAGGCCGTCTGCTGATAAATGGTTCACTCCCGCTTCCCTCTAGCCTTCATCAACAATGTCGGATCATTAAAAGCCACAGTTTTCCATATTCACTAACCTCTGCAGTTCTTCCTCTTGGGAGCGTCTTGATGCGCAATACAAAATGCTTGTTAACCAAATTGGATTTGTGCCTTAGTTACTGCAAACTAATTGTCCTGTTAATGAGAAGTAGATGATAAAATGGCAAGGACATGAAAGAGGTTTCACAAGAGATTCTCAGCAGAGGTAAACTTGTTAGACAAGATTGCTGTGCAGTTGGGGCTTTAGGAAAAGAGATGAGTTTAAATCTAGCAGCAATCTAACCCAGTTTAGCAACTGATTCTTGCATCTGAAAAATAAAACTTTTTGAAACAAAACTTGTATTCCCAGTAAAAATATTTTTGAGTGCAGATTCTTAATCTGTAAAGAACAGTATGTTATTTCTCAGCGTTTCCATAACAGTATTGTGGCTGTAGTAATGTCCATGTCTTCTTTCACCTCTTCTTTTTGCCATTCTGCAGTACTTTTGAAACGCTGAAACTTGGCCTGTATTTTAGCATGGTCCAAACAAATCCAGTTTTCCTAAAACAACCACCAGTTCTTTAGTGCTTCCTGCATTTATAATGCATGACCTTGTGTCAGACCATTGCCTCTGCTTGAGCTCATTAACATGTTCTGCCAAATATCATTTATTATGTTAATGGTACCATTTCCTTGGTGCTTGTAAAATGAAGAGGAACAAGGTGACCCATAAAATATAGTTTCATTGTGGCATCCTGATTAAACTATGCCGTTTTTATAAGGTAATAACCTGAACTTTGGTGATGTGACCCAGATGCTGTGAATCTCATGTATGCACTGTCTCAGTATCTCAGATCTAGATGGATGAGGATATTTAATTTTCAATTCCTGTTTTCATAATGCTTGAAACGGGAATTGAAGATTGTTGTTGGTTGTCGTCATTTGATTCAATTGTTTGATTCAATTTCAAACTAAAAATCAATCTTAAATTTGTGGTATTTATCATTTTGATGATGGAAAGTTAACCAGATATACGGAGCTACACATTTCAAGCTTTCATACTGTTGGTTCAACTATTCAGGTACTGTAGGGGGGGACAAGCAACGTATTCACCAAGCCTGAAGTAAGTGCCTAAAATTGGAGTCATGTACTGGGTGCAGTGCCTCGCAGAAGTACTCACACCTGTTAAACCTAAAGCTGCTTCTTTTCTTGAGCGGCTTTAAAAACCAGATCTGCCCTGGCCTTATTAAACTTTGCTAGCAAACACTGCACAGTTCTTCCCTGTTTTTTATGCTCACTTGAGGGGTAAAACATTGACACCAGACTGCGTCGTCGCTACATGAGCAAAGGTCATCACAGAGCTGCTTGGGGTAGAGTTTTAAGCTTGAGCAGCATCAGGAATGCATTTGTCATCTTTTGAAGCGGAACAGCCGTGATTTAGCAGCCCTAGACGCAGCAATGAGGAAGCAAGGAACGTTGCAGCTCAGTGTTTTGTTGGTGTGATGATGGGGAAACGCCAAAACTGCAAAAGATTTAGGTTGACGTAATTTGCATTTTATTTATTTGGGTTTTTCTTTTCAATAAAGTTTATATGTGGATATCTATGTACATTTTTGAGTGCAGTACCTAAATCCAAATGTTGCCCATGTTAAAAAATTAAAATCTATAATGCAGACACATTTGCATCTATAAAATTATTTGGCTAAACTGAATAGTTAACATTATGTTTGAGTCTGCAATGAACTTCTAAAAGATGAGATTGAATATCCAGATTTAAGTCTACGAAATCCATAAACTAAAGAGTTTATGGACATAACCCAAAAGTCTTTGAGCTGCGACTGCAGTAAGTACCGATTAGTTCTAATGACGTTCACAAGGTGTGAATACGGATGTCTGCCACACTAAGACTTGTTGAAACCTTCGGTCGTTTTTATTCCTCACAATTTTGTACTAATTAAGGTTTTTGCCATAAAATACCAGAGCACTTCTTTGGATGTTATAACGTGACAATGAAAAGCAGTTCAGTTATAATTGTAATGCCTGGCAGTGAACGAAGTTTGAATTTTTTGACTGCATGAACTTTAGAAACTCATGTCAGGATGCTGTGGACCCTCTGTATAAGGGTCTGGCTTTGGCTCTAAACCAATGTTGGAAATACCACAGTCCATATGAAAAGCTAGCACTGGCTCCTAGTTTTAACACATAGTTGCCAAAGTTATTCTTCCTGGGTAAACGGAGATGCAGAGACTGTGAACGGCCTCTTATCCTTTGCTAATGGGTGTGTCTGAGGAGCAGGAAGTCATTTGGACAAATGGGTCCATTATTGACCTTCGTCTGCCCTGGCAACAACATTCAGACAGATGGATAAAGGGATAATTTAAAGTGCAGTGACTGAAGATTATTTTTCTTTTGAAAATTCAGTTTTGAGCCCATTATTTTTCCTGCTAAAATTTAACAACTCTCACAATGATGACTATTATAAAGCACTTTTTATGCTAAATGAATCTGATGTTGGTGTTAATTCCAACCCCAATTATTCCCAATAATTTTTTTTATTTGAGATCTTTTAACAGATCCTGTCATGATAATGCAAACTCTTTGACACTTGGTTTTACCTCTTGCTATGTAAAACACAGTCTGCTCTTTTTGGAGTTTCTCCTAATTGAGGAAATTCAGTGAAATAAACATGTCAACACATTTCACAAAGCTGATGGAGACATTTTAACTTTGGGTCTAGTTTTCGATCAGTCCCATGTGGAAATGCATTAATAGTTCATAATTATTTGACCATTTATCCCAGCATTCAGGAGTATTGGTGTGTATTGCATGTCTTCCTAATTATAAGCAAGTGTAAGCACTTCTATAAAGAAGGTTGTTATGTTTAGTGCCAGACTTTGCTTGCACCCCGTTAGGCTAAAACTAGGTTTATAGTTTACACACCGTTTGTGCTTGCAGCTCTGGTGTGCAGATGTGAAACCCTTTGGGCATTTATTTTTAAACAGATCAGTATCTTTTAAATAACTTTTTTTTGTTTTTCTTGTTTGCCATTCTAGGGTTGTATTATTTTGACAACCCTAGTTCAGTGTCTCCTGTCAGACTCTTTTTAATTCTATAACTATAGGTGAAAAATAATGGCTTCTTGATGACACTGAATGTAGCATTTTGTTCTGTTGTGCTACCAAACACTGTTTATGGAACAGTGTCGATTGCTGCCGCTGATGTCACTTCCTTTGATAGGTGCTCTCTCGCTGATTTCACTGCCTCAGAGGTGCTGGTGAGTTTTGATGGGTCGTCACTTTGTTGGACCTAATCCTGAGCAGCCCCGTGGGTTTTGTCCCGTTCAGCAAGTTGAGCTGAGCATTAATCTGCCAATCCTGGACAGCTCCGTGTGTGTGTCCACATGGTCTTCTCTTCTGAAGGAGCTCAGTCAGGGTATCTGTGAGAGTGGGTGGTTTTTGGACCGCTTCGGTAAGACTTTGAGCGTGCTTCACACGAAGTCTTGCCTCCCTGTGTTTTCCAGCCCCCCTCCATTTCCTCCAGCAGCTGTTTCCCTCTTAGCTGGGAACTGAAGCCAAGGTTTTTTTTCTTCTGTTTTTCTCCTTCCCCATACTCGCGTCACGAGCAGGAACTTGCTGTCTTCCCCACACAAACACACTCTTCTTGTCTGTCTCTGTCTTGTCCCACACGCTCCTGGCTGGTGAGTGTGTACTGACCTCCTTTTGGATGACGCATTGAAGAGCAAGTATTCCCACTATTCTACTTGGCTGCTGTGATTACATTTGCATCGCTGTGTGGAAATCGCCTGACTTAAAGCAATGTCTTCATGGTAAGATGCCACTTCTGTGTCTTGGCCCTTTGTGTTTCTAGCAGATCTTTCTTTAAGAAGTGACAGGTTTCAAGACTTCTCGACAGTTACAGCATAATTGGTGTATGTCAGCTCTGAATAAGCGTTTTCTTGTTGGCCGTCAAGTCATGTGGAGATTTTTCTTTTATTTCACGACTTTTTTATCTCTTCTATTTTGATCATCAGGTGACTTGCTTGGTTTCTCATTAGCAGAACTTTTGATTGTTTTGGATTTCAGCACAATGTTCCACGCACTTGTGTGTTGGTGTTTCTGGAGTTAACTATTTTTTGTTTGGTTACACTCTTGAGATGGAAACATTTTTTCCCAGCCCTGGAACACCTGTAAGACTGAGTCTAAGCTTCTAAGTTCTCCCTGGAGGTTTAAGGTTATAAATTGTTGTAAGTCATTGTTTTTGCTCCCAGATACAATAACGGATTGAAGATTTAGATATCTGATGATGCCAAGCATTACTCTTTCCATTTCTAAACTTACACTTTGTATCCTTTGACGTCCAGTGAAAATAACATGCTACATTTAATCTGTTACACATTCTCCAAAACATGGTTAACTGTTAAGAAAGCTGTCTGACTCCACACATTTAGCTACAGTTTTCAGTAAACTCTATCCTTTCTCCTACTGAAGATTTAATGCAGAACAGTCAGCTAAATTGTTTAACATCAGGATGCTTACTCTGTTTTGATATGACTTGTTGTTGCTCAGAATATTTCAATGTGGTTCAAATGAGAAAAGTTGGTCTTCTGCTTTATGGCTTTGTTTTTGAAAAGCATAAAATGTGATAAGTTTCTCAGCAGCTCTTTTTGCAGCCTTGGCTCACAAAAAGCTCTCTGGATATGAACCTGGGCAGCATGTTGCATCAGACACAGAGGGCGCTACAGAGGCCAATACAGCCTCTTTTTCAATGTGAGCATTGTAAATGGTAAAGAACACCAAGCAGTGGAAAAACCAACGCTCAATAGGTTACCAAAATGTCCATAACACATTTGAGTCGGACCAACCACGGAGATCAGGATTTGAGTGAATACAGATCGAACCTTGATTTGGTCATCTGACATGTTGGCATAAAGTATTAAAAGACAGAAGTAGGTGATGGTGATTTTATATATATAATCCTTCTTGACCTGGAGTGTTTCACTTCTTCCAGCTGAAGTGATTTTTGTAAATGACTCCCATTTAAAAAACAGCTCTTAGTTGATTATCTCTTGATTTACAATCTTATTGCATATAAAGAATCTGGAAGTATGCCTTGGTTTTTCACTTTTCATTTGCAACTGATTTGCCTTCCCACTTTGTGCCTCCACTAATCTGTATCAGAGAAACATCACCTGTTTTCGATTTGGTTTCCACAGACTCCCTCTCAGACCCGATGCTCTGCGTGAAGGCCATATACTGCAATCTGCCAAATTCATTGCTTACCCATTTGAGTGCTTCACTGAGGGTTTAGTTGCAGTCAAACAGAATAAATAAGAGATGGAAAAACAGAAATTTCATTTTGCATCATCCACACCTGTGCTGCTCTCCTATTTTGAAAGCAGTGACTGCTGCATCTGAAAACTTTAATCATAATTTTAGCAGGGATCCCTGCAGAAGATGGTTAAAAATATATTTTTCTGTGTCCTGCCTTTTTTTTAAAATTATTTTTATAAATATATCTACTATATAATATACTGTAAATTACCTGCAAGAGAGTTCTCTCTCAATTTCCATTCGTCTTTTGTCGTCTTTAAGGTTATGGGGTGACAGGGGACTATGTCCTTGGGCAAGAAGCTGGGTATTTACTGGACAGGTGGCCAGTCCAACGGGGATCAAAAAGTCAAAACTATGCATGCACACACACCAGCTTTGAAGTAAACAGTTTAACTTTCATGCATGATTCTACTAATTGAAACAGAACCCAGGAAAAACCCCATATGTTCTCATTGGAACATTTCAACTCCACATAGAAGGAAACTTTAAAGAATTTAAATAAAGACCTTCTTGCTAGGAGCCGCAATCTGCATCACATTAAGTTTGCACCTGTAGATTTAATAGGTTCAGAAGAAACAACAGTTCCAGTTAACTATGAAGGGATTCAGACTGAAAATGCAAGTTGGGATAGAGATGTTTGTAAAAAGTGGTCTGTTGGGTTCACGCTGGTGACATCTGCTTTTACTTGATGACTCCCAGTTAGTGTTGAAAGGCAACATACAGAAATTTAATAAGCTCTCACTGAGTTCATGTTCCTGTCTAACCTCAACAATTTTACTGTTCTTACTTTAGTCATGTCTAATTTTATTCTGAGAAACTTTTAAATTTGAATACAACTAAGAAATGTTATCATTCCAAATGTAAAGGACTCATTATTCCCCCAAATTTGATTTTAAGTGTAGGACGTCGTTGAGTATGTGAACCAGAGCACTCTGCGCCTCTCATGACCTTGGCTTTGCTGTCCAACTATAACTCACTGCCTTGCTACTGCATATGAACTCTTTCAGAGTTGTTTTCCTGTCTGTAATGCAATGCAGTGATGCTCTCATTTCTGTTAGACTGGGAATTCAGAATTTCTGTGTTCCAACTACAAATAAAATGCACCATTAGACCCCAAATCTCAGAGGAGTTGAAAAGAGTTTCTTGGATGCAAAGCAGGAAGAGCACAAGGAGGGTAGAAAAGAGTCCAAAACATCCCTTCCATCGACCACAATGTGCAAGGATCAGCTCCTCATCTCAGTCTCTCTGCCCCATTCTAAACCGACCTTTGCTTGGTTGCATGCAACCAAGCAAAGGTCGGAATTAGCAGTGCTTGCCAACTGCTGTCATGCATGACCTGTTACTGAGGAAAATGGTTTATTGTGCTTGGATATTGAGCTCTCAGTAGGACTCTCGATCCAGCAACACTCTTCAGTCAGAGACTTCCTAAGATTTGTTGCTAGACTGACTGCTACCAGAGATCCTTCCTGCTCTCGGCATCACCATCCATGACTCTCTAAAGATACATGAATATGAGATGCAACTGTTTCCCTTTGGGAGCAAGTATCTTTGAATTGCAATATTTTAAGTATAAGACTGATTACTCCAAATTTGGAAATGAGTAATTATTGGTATTGAGCATGTCGTTTCAGGGTGTGGGTGGTTGGTTAACAAATTATTTTACAAAATATTTCTATTATTTCCAGTGGGGAAACATTTAACAATTACCAATTGTAAAGATCCAAACTGCCTGTAGCAACAAGTCAAATTTTTCTGCAGAGGTTCCACTCTGTTAATCATCATGGTAAACTGGCAGATGTTTTAGGTTGAAGAAGCTGTATTTGTTTCAGAGCATGAACTCTGAAACATTTCAGCTGGAGAGCTGAATTTAGTCTTTTCACGTGCAACATGGTATTTCCTCATTCCAGTTTTTTGTTTCTGTCGGGGCTTCTGCATCACCCATCCATCACCTGTCCAATCAGTGTATTTAGTGGACAAAATGTTCTAGCTTTGGGGAATTTCACCTTCCTTTGAACACATTTGAAACAATATTCACTACCCTTGATCCCTCACAAGCTGACAGTTCGAACATGTGTAAAAAAGATTCTGAGGTCTTTTTATAATGCAGTGTACCTCGACCTGCTGCCTCAATTAGTAGCAAATATAGTTACAACCAGGCTCTGAATGAAACTTTGTACGCATGTAGAAAAGAACTGATTACATGAATGCCACTGATTTAACAGATTCAGGCACATAAAGTAATTCAGTAAAGTACAACATGTAATTATAGGCTTGAGGTTAGAGAGATGGAGGTTAAGTGAGCTTTCTAAGCCACCTACACTGATTAAACCTGGCATGGTGAACATTGTTTTTGCTAATGGGTTATAATTAAAGTAACCTATTGTTTGTATAGCATATTGTTGAACAAAGTTGTAGTATTGTGTTTTTAAAATCTGCTTTAGAAGTTTTCTCCACAGATGTTACTGATCATATAGTCATTGCACCTGTGTGCTTATGAGATGGGATGAGGCATGAACAGAAACTGTGCTGTCCATCAAACTAAGATGATGTTGCTTTGATGGTTGGCATTCACCAGGTGGAAAGCCTTTTTTTTTTCTTAATGTCAGCATGTCGATGTAGATGCCATCTAGTATCCCCAAAGAGTCCTTTGAGAGATGATCCACCTCTTTCCTCTTCAAGAAAAAAAATTTAAGGTTGATATTGTGCGCTTACATTTTTCTAGATTTTTAGTTTCTGTCCTTGGCCGAGGCTCAAAGTGAACAAATGCACATTGACACAATAAACTGCTTACTATGATGATGCATTTTAAAGGGTACAACTCACACTTTGTCATTCGATGACCCTCTACTGTAATGATTCAAAACCACATAAGGCAAACTCTGAATACCCAACATAAGAATCGCTGTAAGGACTTTCGGTCCCGACAGAAAAAACTTATACATGGTCTCATGCAGTGTAAAGCCATTTATAGCCATGTTACAGGCTTGTTACATTTTTAAAAATGCCACGTTGGTTGTCTAATAAATGTGGTTGGCATTAGTTTGTGAATTATCGGTTGAAGAGGGCTGCACAGTGGCGCAGTTGGTAGAGCTGTTGCCTTGCAGCAAGAAGGTTCTGGGTTCGATTCCCGGCCTGGGGTCTTTCTGCATGGAGTTTGCATGTTCTCCCTGTGCATGCGTGGGTTTTCTCCGGGTACTCCGGTTTCCTCCCACAGTCCAAAAACATGACTGTCAGGTTAATTGGCCTCTCTAAATTGTCCCTAGGTGTGAGAGTGTGTGTGTATGGTTGTGTGTCCTGTGTGTCTCTGTGTTGCCCTGCGACAGACTGGCGAACTGTCCAGGGTGACCCCGCCTCTCGCCCGGAACGTTAGCTGGAGATGGGCACCAGCACCCCTCCCAACCCCACTGAGGGACAAGGGTGAAAGAAAATGGATGGATGGATGGACGGTTGAAGAACTGAACATATGATTTGTGTCCACTATGTTTTTATCTTCGGTAGAGGAAAATGTGGAAGTTGCTCTGTGTTGTTGCAGTCCAGTCATGAGACGAGGTCCAACAAATGATCCTCAGAGATTGTTATGTCTGAATATTCTGACTGCTGCTGTTCATTTATCATGGTGAATTTTTTTTTCTTTCCTGAATTGCTCCTCTGCTTTCGCCTCTGCATTTTGAGATATAAACCTCAACCTAAAAGTTTTACTGTTTCAAAGCCTACAGTATGGCCATTAAAGCTAGAAAGTGTATTAATACTAGGATTGATAGGATTGATTAGGGATTTTTTTTTTCTAGCATTCAGTTTCTATTTTGGGTTGACTTTTTATTTAGATAAGTTTATGCAATTCTGGGTCTTTTAGAAACTTTTTTTTTTCTTTTAAAGAAATGTCGTCATTTTGGATAAAATGCTAAGTCTTTAATCTCGTCATTTTCTGAGCATTTCAAGCAGTTGTGAAATGTCTCAACCCATTTAAATACTTTGCCATGGAGCACTATGGGAAAAGACTCAATCTTTTGAGAAAAGACTCAATCAGAGCTGCTTATTCTATATTTCCTTTCTGCTTTTTCCCCCACAGCCATGTCAAATTGAGGGTGGCGCTCAGCCCTACTTATAGCAGCATTTGCGAAAACCTTTGAGCAATGTCTGCCAAACAGGGAGACGTGGGACTGTCTCAGGCAGGACATTTTTGAAATGCAAAGGGCAATGAATTTGCGTTCTACAGATTTTCCTGGTCAACAGTAAATATCCTAATATTTGCATATTTTGCACTGTACTTTAAGCATGATAGATGAGAATTTTATAAGTGCAATATATTTTAGTTATAGATTTTCATACGTTGAACCAAATTTAGCCCCAGGCTTTTTCCACATCTGAGATGGTAAGTAGAAATCATTTGCCATTTTAGGTTTTTAAGCAGAAGCCATCAATAAATGTTTGAGGGATTTAAAATGATTGGGTTAATTCCAGTCACTGTACTTTCCCTGGAAGAACCATGTGGAGTTTCCTCTGAAACAGCAGGGGATTGTGAAACCTTAGACTGTTTGCAGAGCGGACAAGGAGTTCTGTTGGTGCAGCAGGTTTTAAGCAGCTTCATCCTATTAAACCACACTGCACTCTGTACATTTGAAAGTAGTCGGTGGCCTTTAGTCTTTTCTTCAAGCTCAGCTTGATGTCTTTTTCTTATACAACATAAATGGCTTCACATTTGAAGTTCAAAGTAGACAGAGCTGTGCAGAGGCCTTAATGTTTAGATTAATTTGAAGCAATCGATGTACAACCTAGGAGCTGAATAGTAACCAGATATTTTCTGTTTGAGATCATTTCGGCCTAAACTAAAAGTACTACTGCTTGTATATTAATTGTTGCACGTTAATTATTTCCCTCTTCAGCAGAGAAACAATTAATCCTGCTGTAAAATTATTTTTTACTTAATGATAAATATTTTTAATTTAAACTATATTCAAATTGTTTTGTTATGGTTTTTGAGCAATTTCAGATATCCCATAACGCATGGGAAGAATCTTACTAAAACGAAACTAATGCCTTGGAACAGGGAGGATGTTGGCAGTGTGGTCCAACAAATAAACATTAGATTAGTAGCTTCTGTTCAAGTCATTATTGCAAACAATGTCGTATCTTTTTTTGTTTTGATTTACACAGTTTTACTGATTAGTCAGCCTGACTAATCTGGAGAAGACAGTCTTGGAGTCAGGTGCTCAACAGACGTACAACCCGACAGCTTATCAGTTGAAGTTTTAAAGTGCTGTTACCTGAGCAAGAATAACGAGTGGCGCTCCTTCAGTTTCCACACTGTGACTGTGTATTTCCAACAATCACATTGTTCTGTCTCAAAAACAAAGGAAAGTTAGACTAGTCAACTGACATTGTGCAACAGGAGGTGGTGAAGGGTTGAAGCCAAGTTAGCCTGCAAAAACCCTAGCCACTCCATCACATTGTCTGTAATTAAAATGACATAAAACTGTCTGAAGGAACATTTTCATTGTAGGCTAAAAACAATGCCCCTTTAAGGGGAAACGACAAACTAGGAAAACACAGATTTTTCTGTTTATTTTTGACTCGCCAATTCAGAACAAAAAATTAGGATCATGTCTCTGTGTGTTTGCAGGGTTGTGGTCCCCTCAGGCTGACGACTGTGTGTGCCTTGCAGCATCTTTCCACACTGACCTCGCATCATCTCTGTGTGCCCATGAGGTAACGTACGGACCTACTGGCCCCTCATCACCACCCTTTGTCCATCCTTTTCCCTCCCCTCTGTCCCCTCCTCCCTCGAATCCCCTAAAACATGGGCCAGAAGATCTCTGGCAGCATCAAGTCAGTGGATGTACGTGGGGAGCCTTCGTATCGGCCAGTGCGTCGCGAACTACGGGGTCCGGATTTCTGTCGGCCCCCCAGACTGGATTTACTACTCGACATGCCGCCAGCCACTGCTGAGACACAACTTCGCCATGCCTGGAACTCTGACGACCGATCACTCAACGTCTTCGTCAAGGAGGACGACAAACTGACATTTCACAGGCACCCCGTGGCTCAAAGCACAGACTGCATTCGAGGGAAGGTTGGCTACACCCGTGGCCTACATGTGTGGAGGATTCACTGGCCGGCAAGACAGAGGGGCACCCATGCTGTAGTAGGAGTGGCTACTGCTGAAGCACTTTTACACTCAGTTGGTTACACGGCCCTAGTAGGCTCAGACTCTGAGTCCTGGGGGTGGGACCTTGGCCGAAACAGACTTTATCACGATGGAAAGAACAGACCTGGTAACTCTTCTGCGCCCACGTACCCCAGTTTTCTGGAGCCAGATGAGTCGTTTGTTCTCCCAGACTGCCTCACAGTAATATTGGACATGGACGAAGGGACGCTAAGCTTTATGGTGGATGGACAATATCTAGGAGTGGCCTTCAGGGGCCTTAAGGGAAAGAGACTGTATCCCATCGTCAGTGCAGTCTGGGGGCACTGTGAAGTATCAATCCGCTACGTCAATGGACTAGATCGTAAGTAAAAGTGTAAACTTGATATTTTTTTTTTTGTTTTTAAATTACTGTTTTGGCTTTTTTCTCTGTTATGGTGCCAATCTATAATTATTTATTTTAGTCACCGATCCACTTTTTTCACTTCCAATACTTGAGGTTCAGTTTTAGCCAATACAGAAAAATGATGCTGAATTAACTTGAAACGTTTCTTTTTTTAAACTGACATGAATTACAAATTTATTTACTAATTCTGCACCAGTACAGCACACTTAAATCTACCAATAGTTTTGCAAGCTTGTCAAACATGTAAAAACACAACTTTAATTTGTTCTGTCAGTGCAATTATAATATCACAACTTTAAACATAATATAAACTGAAAATGACCAAAACAGTTGGTTGACTACCTTGGTCAAACATATAACAAACTGCAACAAATTTTCTTTCTTATGATCCAGAAAGTTAAATTAGAAATTCTAGGTGTGACGTAAAATAAATAAAGCACAATGTCGCTCAGACCAGGAAGTATAGAATTAGACTGATTAGATCAGCCTTTATGGATTGGGCTCATTTTCACTAATGCCTGATCTGCATCAGGATCAATGCTACCGCATCAGTACGTCTCTAATTTATTTAAATTACAGTCTTATTGTCACTTTTTAGCACCTTTTTTGCCTAACACCTGATAACTTTAAGCGTCACTATAATCAATCCACAAAAGAAAATCACATCGCACTTGTTTTCTCAATCTTTTCTCCAAATAAGAAGTCCTTGGCCTTTTATCATTTATCATTTCCCATGCTTAAAGAGTTGATCTGTAAAAGTGAATATTCTGATATCTGGCATTAATGCTAGTTGTGAATCAGTATCTGAGCACTGTTGTAGTGCTGTTCTGCACTAGTACATGGTCACCCTGAACAGCCTGCGTTAAGTTGGATGACTCACTGGAATCCAGCCTTGCATAGATCAACCACAGTTGTTTCTTTTGCCTCAGTGAACCTTCTTGTTGAGATTTACAACCACCTGCTAAATAGCCTCCAGTGCCTCACAAGTTTTGTGTGGAGAGGAAATTCTTCTTGCATTGCAAAAAGTACGTGTCAGCTTGACCTTTTCTGTGTTTTTCTTTCCCATGCTGCTTTTCTCCCATTTTGTCCGCTCCAACTTGTGGAATTGTCAAAGTTTCGCAAGAGCGATCATTGTAGGTCTTGCCTCGCTGCATGGCTGTGCGCCACAAACCTGTGGTGGGGACAGCAGATAGTTAGGTCCTGGAGGATGTCCCAGTATGTCACCAAGATTAACGTCTGGAGTTGTTTGGCAGGAAGCCCTACATTGTAGGTTTACTCCCCCTCTTTTGCATGATATCGGCCAAACTCTTGTATTTGGTATTTCTGTTGACAGTACTTTGCAAAGGTTTTCCCACCCTCTTTTGTTATATTACAACCACAAACTTCAGTGCAATTTATGTATTTTTGTGAGATCAACACAAAAGAGTCCCCAACTGCGAAATAAAACATGTTTCAAATAAAATGTAAAGTGTGCCACGCAATATGAATCCATCCCAAATGAAATCCACTGCAATCTAATCAGTAGATGTAGTTTCCCTGTGTGAAAAACCTCAGATTTTATCGATCAGAAATTGGTGAACTAAATGAAATGGTATAGCACAAATACAAACTTGGACATTGCACTGTTGAAGTCAAGAAGTCCATGGAGGTCTCTGCTGGTGTAATTGTGGCAGGCTGGGTCAAACCGGTTTACACATCCTTGTCCTTCTTTTGCAAATGAATCCTGTTTTGACCCAACTGTCACTGTGTTCTCTGTCCTCCCACCTGCTTTCTAACAATCTCTTTTCTTCCTCTTCCTTTTCAACACTAATCCTTTCTTTCAGTAATTAAAAAGCCAGTTGTGGTGGCAGGTTGCTGTGGAAACGGTTTAGCTGACTTTTGTGGCTTGATGGGCCTTTTAATTGATCTTTAAAAGCCTGCTTTGTAGCGTTTTGGCCTTTGGATCACTACTGTTCACAACACATGATCATGCTAGACTTGATCTGAAGGCATGCAGATGGCATGAGTGTGTTAGTAGTTGCCTCTGAAATTGTGGAGGTGTGCTGGATATGATTGTCATGGCAACTACAGACAGTTGTATTACTAAAAAGATTCTATTCAGATTTTTCTTGGGCAGTGAGTAGTTCAGGTACTTCCGTTTTCTCAATATGACTTTATATGGAGCCATAATACAAAGATGACAAGTCAGACTTGTTTTGAGTTTTTATCTTTACTTCAGAAGAGCAGTAATATTGCAGAATTGACATGTTTTGACAACAGTTTGGACCATTAGCAGAATGTGTTGCAAGACCTTAACAGTGCTTGTTGGCAAACCTTTGCTTACCAAATAGCCAGACATGTTTAAAGCCCACAGAATGAAGAAAAATTTGATAATAAAGGCTTTGTGGTTTATTGGAATTCAAAGTTGCCTCATCAACACTTTCTGAAAAGATCAAAATTAGTTAACATTGTCTTGAAATTATTCAACATTCTTGGAGTATCCTTATGCTGAAAAAAGGCCCCATCTGTCACAATTCAAAATTTCTTCATCTATCATTTTGGCAGTTTTTGTAGAAGGTCAGATGGCGGGAACAAGCACTTTGCAATTTGATGTTCTTGCACAACTAGCTGTATAAAAAAAACATTTCATGGTAGATTTTTACATCTTTGAAGTGTACAGTGATAAAGCTGAAGTTTGTAATCCAGACTGTCAATCCATACAGTGTGATGGGCAGTAGTTGGTGCCACTATTTTTATAAGACAAAGAAGATATTGCGGACTTTGGTGTAAACTTGTTTTTTTTTTTTTCTGGTTGTACTGAAACACATAGGCAAGTTTAAGTTAAGTTTAAGCAGAATGTTCATTTAAATGTGATTAAACGAACAGCTCTATTGAAAGTTGAGCTGTCCAGTCGTCGCCATTGTTTGATGTTGCAGCTGTTCATCAGAGGACTGCTTGGATGCAGCCTATTGGTACAAATTCTCACACATGACAAATCTGTCAGTAGTGTTTGGTATTAACCCACTTTCCCTCATCTCAAATCTTGTCATATTGCCAATATCGCAACGACATGATTCCATAATGCTGTGCATCCCTGAATCTGGAAACTATGCAAAAGTAGAACTCCATGGCCAATTATGGCATTGGGCATGACCAGAACTTTCCATCACCTTCCAGCTACATCGTGTGATTGGCATTGCTTTCTACCTTAGTCTTCCCCTAGTTCATATTCCAGCTCTGTGTGTTGGTGTTTCTTCGTCCCTCCTGGTTCTCTTTCTCATTTCCAACATCAGTGATCTGATTCTGTCCATTCCTGAATATATCTCGTGTTCTATGTCCCCCTTTGACTAATATGTGTTTTGTTTTTTTTTCATCTCAGGCGTTCCTACACCTTAAGGGTGATGCGTACACCTGAGATCGTAAAACTGGGTCAGATGGTCCCAATAGTGTTGCATTAATATAATGCATAAGTATGCCTGGAGGTCTGTACCTGACACTGCTGCCTCAGTGCATCTTTCTTAATGAGTTGAGGCAGAAACCGGTAGGAGTTGTAAGTTGGACGTAACTGGGTTGTGCTGTCTCACACATTGAGCTACTGTCTGAGCAATGCCCACCTGACCTCTGAGATTCACTGAGCGCCATGTGTGAAAGTGAGAGGAACTGGAAGGAACTCTCACCACTCGGCTGTAAGCAATCTCACCTGACTGAGGGCAGACAGATTGACGTCCCGCCATCACAAAGTCTATACTCAGCTGTTCTGCTTTGTTCTCAATGAGGTGCTAGGTGTGCACGCCCACCAGCCTGCCTCTGCGGACGGCTGGTCCAGTAGTGCATCAGACGCGCACGCTCTCTTTTCTTGAAGCGCACTTTCCCACACTCCATCGTGTCTTTGGTGCCATAAAGCTGTCAGAAAGTCTCTCTGGCTGCTTCGGAAAAGATGTGAAGAGATGTGAGAAAGGGAAGCTTGCAGATATTGACAGCTGCATGATGGATTGGTGGAAAGAGAGGGATGAAGGTGTGAAAAGGCCCACCAGTCAACCTAAGAATGAGCAAGGAAGAAGGAATTATTAAGCCTGCCTTCTCGTTCTGCGTCAGGCAGGGGTTTGAGGTATAGAGAGAAGTGGCTGAGAACAGATGGTCTTCATTTCAATGTTCATCATGATATGGGCCCCAAAGAATAAGCTGTGATTAACATCCAGTTGCATCCGATTCAGAATATTATTGCAGCAATGATCTGCGGTGTGTGAAGTTGGAGTACAGCAGAAGTGTCAAATGCTTCCAGTCGACACTTCTATGTGGCATGTGTTTCATCTGAAATGTTTCTCTGAAATGTCTCGATTAAAAGCTTGTGGTCCAAACTGAGCCAAGCAGAAATTACTTGTTAACCACAACAGAGACCACTACTCCGTCAGACCATTTGATGGAGCGAGCACCTCCCGTCGGTGCTCATCAATTTGTCTGACAGGGCCATTTGTCGCCCTAGGCAACCCTTACCATGGAGACCAGCTTGTGGTGGAGGCAGCAGTGATTGGCTGTTTTTCAGTCCGTAGGATCATCACCACTCTGCCGCCCTCAGGAGATCGCTGCCAAGTGACGCGAGTGTTTGTGGTAGCATCACCGCAAGCAACAATGATTCACCCCCAACAAGGAGACTGTGCATGGAGCGATAATTAACTTTGTTTCACCAGAGCAGGCATATGCAGTGCTTCAGCTGTGCTACGTTAGTCAGAAAACTTGTCCCATGCGAGCAGCGCTTGGAATAACAGAAACCCATCTGTTCCACTAGCAGAATGGAGAACTTCTCATTGGTGTCGGGATATTTTAACCACATATCTAAGATGGTTCTCGGATCTCTAGATTTCTAATGAAGAACATGTGACTTCGCACTCTTTTCTCATGAGGATGTGGTTGTCATGGAAACTTTCCATATGTTAGAGCTGTTTTAGCGATACTAACTTCCCAAATGGGACTTCAGGGGGACAGTGTTCTCAGGTTCTATTTGAGGACAAACTTGAGCTGGTTAACAGGTGTTAGCTGGAGATGGAGATCTACTTGTTCTTTTAGATTTTTGTAAAGATTTGGAGCAAAAATTGGGAAACCAATTTTATCTGCTGTAACTGTACCCATTTATTTCTTCACCTACAGGGTGTCTGCACATCCTTAAAATGTCTTAAATATTTTTTTCTGAAAAATAAGACCTTTAAAATGCCCGAAATGTTTAAAAAAATATAAGTTGGCCTTTAAATATGTTGGTCACAGGTCCTCAATTTTGTCGTGGCAATGCTATTTAATCTCCCATTCTATGTAGGTCGTGGTGTACATCTTCACTCACTGTGTTCTGTGACCCACAACAGTTAAGACTGTTGATACTTGCTAACTAGGTAGCCAGCTAGTTAGAGCAATATGCCTGCCATGTGAGAAGCACTGCCAACAGCCAGAGAAATATCCCAGGAATGTATTTTGTCAATCTGTCGTGATATAGGTCTTAAATTGTATTTTTAATGGTCCTGAAAAGGTCTTAAAGTCTAAAGTTTTAAGTTTCAGTTTGATACCTGCATAAACCCTAATTTGGTCTTTGTTCTTAAATCACATCCATGTGACTATTAATTATTACGTTCTCTTCAACAAGTCCCTTCATGTTTGATTGTGTAAGCCTAAGCGTGATTAATCAAAGTCTTTGCCTTCGAAGTCCCGTTAAACAAAGCGTGGCAAAAAGTTACTGAGTTCATCAGTGCGTACAAAAGAAAACGACAAGGTTGAGCTCGAAAACAATCAGAAATCAGCTTCTAGAGTCCTGTTCAGACTAGATTCCTGTCTAAACTTGGCCTTGAGAGAAGCTGCTGCTCCCTCTCTGCTGACTGCAGCGTCCAGAGTTCCTGTAACAGGGACAGCAGTGATGGCTGAGGTCTCTTATTCCTGCCTCCATGCACGCTCCAGTTTGTGGTCATCTTTGGGCCTTTTAATAGACTGGAGAGAAATAGTTTAGCCAGCCACAGAGGACTCGTGTTTGTGCTCATATCTTTAATTTTGTTTATAAAATATTTCTGGCTCAAAGATTTAACTGTGCAGATGGACCTTTCTCAGGGCGCACATTTTGACTTGTCGCAGTAAGTGAAGCTCGGATGCATTAATAATTTGCATCCTTCGTAATGGAGCGTTTGCACATGTGGTTTCATGACTAACTGGGAAATGAAAGGACGGCTTAACAGCATGACGCACCGACTCATCCTTAATGTTACTGTTGTCACAAGTCAAAGCGATGTGCTGGAGTGAGAGGTCGCTATGGCGATAAACTCAATCACGATGAGATGAAGTTGAAATGAAGGTCAGGTTCACAAAAAGGCAGCAGACTAGGCTCATTTAGATCTACTCGAAGGCTCTTATTCTTTGGAAAAGTTAAAGAAACATGTTGCTCTGCTGCCTAAATACCAAAAGAACATTGTGGAGTTCAGTTCCCTGAAGGTTGACAAACTTTTTTTCGGTGTGTATTAACGTTTTCATGCCTGATCGTGTCCTTCAAACTGTCTGTGAAACCGGTGCATCGGGGCTCTCAGCCAGATGGTGCATCCAGGTGGTGACGCTCGTCGCCGGTAAACGGGCAGCAGGTACAGGTCTGACATCCTGACATGACTTTCCTTTCAGATCCCGCTGGCACACATTATCCACGGCCGTGACGTGTTGACATGCCAGTCATCTGCGCTCATTAGTCCTGACAGGAGATGGTTCACAAAGACGTGTTTTATATCGTCACCAATCTTGCAACATTTCTACGTCTTTATCATTTGATGTCATACAAGTTCATTCACCACCTGTTTATTTCAAAGTTAACAATTGTTAAATTGTATTTTTGTTGCAGCTGCACATTTCTATGCATTATTTCTTATCAGTATGTATCTGTGCTCTTCCATTTGCCTGTCGCTTTGCTGCTGATGCACTGAAATTCCCCTACTGAGGGGGAACATAGATTATTCCGTTTGTATTTCATGCATGCATATTTTAAAAGGATGCAGTGTATTGTAGGGGGATTTTGGGAGATGCAGCGACACAAAGTAGTGCTTAGATGTAAAATGTAGCTTTGCCCAGTTAAAATCTGAAAAGTATTAGTAAGTATTCATCCCCTGAGTCAGTAGTTTGTAGAATGTTTTGCTGCAATTACAGCTGTAAGCATTTAAGTCTACACCAGCGGTGAATATTTATATTCAAAGCTTCACAGAATAGTTTTCTCTCAGTCGAATTGGATAGACGGTCTCTGAATATTCTACCCATAGATTTTCATTTGGATTTTTTTTTTTTTTTGTAGTCTCCAGCAGGATTTCTCTCTGGATTGCCATGGGTTCCTTCTCCAGTTACTCTCTTCCCGCTGCAGAAAAAAGCATGATGCTGCCACTTCCGTACATCAGTCTTGATGATGTGATGGCGCGATGCACGATGATTAGTGTTTTTCATGCGGGCTAAAAATTCAGCTTCGGAGCATCTTCGTCCACATGATTGCATCGTCCCGTACCATGCATGGTTTGTGGTTAGCTGCAAATAAATATCTTCCTATAGATTTTTTTCTTACCGTTCTTCCAGAGAAGGAAAAAAAAAAAAGGATTTTTGAACAGCACAACTGACGGCTGTCCTGTCAGCAGATTCTCTCACCTGAGCTGTGGATCTCTACAGCTCCTCCAATTACCACAGGCCTCTTGTGCGCTTCTAAAGTAATTTGTCTCCTTGCCCAGCCTGCCTGTCTGTAAGACTGAACAATGGATTGATCAACACTCTTGAGTTGATCAGAGTTCAAGATTCTTTTAGAATCGAATCTGCTTTAAATTTTTTCACAACATTCCACTTGACTATAGAGTAAAGAGTGCCAAATTATAATAAATAAATTAAATAAACTCATAAATTATTTCAGTTATTCCTGCATTTTCCAGCAAAAATATTAACCTCATTCATAGCAAGCAGTAGAAATTGTCTTGAGTCGCTGTTTGAAGCAGCCAATCAGACACTCGTGTCTTTGATTTGATGGGTGGAGTTGACATTTAATTCAATCATGATGTACTTTAACACAGAAAGATGATTTATTAAATCGATACTTTTCTTTTTTTGTTTTAAGATTTCGTTGGTTCTAGTGGCCTTTATTTGAAAGTAGTTCAACAGGAAAGAGGGTAATGAGAGAGGGAGGGGAGACATGCGGCAAATGTCACCATTTGCCGAGAATTGAATCTGCGACCACAAGCACTATGGCCTCAATACGTGGGTCGTGCTTTGCCCCTGCGCCACTACAGCGCCCCAATACTTTTGATTTAGGCACATAAATTAATACATTTAATAAACTATTTCTGCACTCTTCAGTCTCCATAGCTGTCCTCTCTGCTGTTTTGTCATCTTTGCGTTTTGTTCTCCAACGAACCTTTTAGGGCTCTAAAGCACAGCTGAATTTATACTGGGATTAAATTACACAGTAATGAACTGTTTGGTTTTCCTTTGAAAAATGTTTACATTTATGGTTGTAATATACTTTTTGTCTCATTTTTGTCATCTGACTTGATTAGATTTTTGTCCCCACATCTTAGTGGTTGAAGCTCCCTCTGTGATGAACTCTCTGCATGGATCCAGATCTCATTATGTAAATGTATGAATGAGGCTGTGAGGTCAGCTGTGGTGTGTGTGTGTGCGCACGTGTGGGAAGTGTGTTATGTAGTCTTGCTGTGATCAGGGCTTTGGTGGGACTGAACTGGACCCAGAGGGGGCTTCCTGATCCGTTTGGACCCTAACTGCTGCTCTCTCCTGTCCCTCACAGCGGAGCCGCTCCCCCTCATGGACCTGTGCAGACGAGTAGCTCGACTCGCTCTGGGTCGAGAACGCATCCATCACATCGAGACTCTTCCGCTGCCACAGACCCTGAAAAACTACCTCCAGTACCAGTGACTGCTCTCCTCCACATGCAGGCGGTGAAACGCAGAGGCCCACCTGCTGCCTCCAAACTGGACTTGAGAAATCTGCTCATGCAGCACAGCGACGTTGACCAGAAACAGGCGGTTAGGAAGTGCTAGAAGCAGAGGATTGTTTACACCTTTAGGATGTTTTCAGTTTGGATGTCATCTCTTGGTTTTATTATTATTATTATTTTAGTGGTTATATTCTCTGCCTTTTTTCACTTAGACATTATTAACAGAGCTGATGAGATGATTTGATTGGCATCAAGCTGATATACCGTCGGCTCGGCCTCACGCAGTGTGGTTTACACCGACGGTCTGCTCTGCACAGCCTCTTTGAGGACGCTTCCTCTGACATGTTGGTATTTATATTTATGTTCCCAACAACACAGTGGGCTCCTGTGGGGACAAAACGCTCCCTGCAAGCCATAGGAGAGATGGAGAGAGAGAAGGTAAGGGAGAGTGCGTCTTCACACACATACTGTTCTATTTTTGTTAATCCGCACACACACAGATCACATATATACACATGCAGTGTATGGAAACATAGCCTGCACTGTTGGTAGCAAGAACACCATGGCGTAGAACGTGGCACCTCCAAACTGGTCTGAATGTTTAAAATCTGCTCTCTCCTGTCGGCGGTTCTCTCTCTCTGCCACTTCCTGCTAGTTTGAGATTTTTTCTGTCAGGTTTATTGAACTGGAAGGGCTGCAGATGCAGTTATCCTGCTCTCTCGCTCTTAAGCAGAAGATGAAGCTGTCTTCAACTGCTAATGTGCCTGCTCTGCTACAGTAAGCATTCACATAAAAAGCACACTACATTCTGTCACATTACTTTTTTTTTCTTTTTTTTTTTGCCACAAAGTTGGAAATGCTGCTTTTTTTTTTTCTTTTTTTTTAACCCGTAGGTTTTATTGTCTTAGTTTTTATCTCAGATTTACTTTTTTTTATTTTTTATTTTTTATGAATTTTGAAATATGTCTGTGGGACATATCTCGCATGCATAGGTTTGAAGAATGTGCTACCATGAAAATGTTTTTAAATGTAAATAAAAATAAACTGCTAAACAAACACCAGCTCTGTGTGGGATTTTATGTTGAATATCAGGGTTGGAAAAATGTAAAAAAAAAAAAAAAAAAAAAATTTTTTGCAGCTACTTTATTCCAGTCATTCTCCTGAACCCCAACAATGATTAATATTGAAGCTTTGTGACATTGAAATTAATCTACGAGGAATCTTGTGCACTTAACAAGGCAGATGGCATCATGAGAAAAAGACGATGTGGAAATGTTGAAGCAATATCTCAATAAGCAAGTCAGAAATCTGAAGCTGAGTAAAAACAGGTCTTTCTTTTTTTTTTTTTTTGCAGCTTCCATCACCATGAATTGTAGTCACAGGTATAAAGTTGTCTTTATCCAAGGTGGTCTGTCAGCCTCTTACACAGCAGTTCTGTCAGGAGAGATGGTCCAAAGTTCAAACTGCACTGAGGTCATGCAGTTTAAAAGGCCAAATTCTACCAAATACAAAGGGAACATTAACATCTGACTTTGAAAAATATAAAAAGGCTCATTCTGTCCTTAAGCAAAAGGGTTTTAAAATGGGAATTTTACTGCAACAAGAAGATCTCCAGATCCAGATCTCTTAGTTGTAGTTAACTGAGGAGAAATCGTTGCTGCTGATCCTGGCTGTTTTGGGGCCGCATCAGAATCTACCGTCTACATGACAGAAACCAAGATGAGCTCAGAACCTCCAGTGCAAAATCCATAAATGTTAAAAGTGCAGCTAACACCTAATCGCCCTGAGAGGCATCCTCCGCTTTTAGCTGCATGGGAGAGAAAACGATGACAACTGCTAATGCAAGACAACTGATGGATGCGCATATTTAATGCTTCAATAAAAATGTCTAGAATGTGTTGAGGCAGAGTTGAGTGATCACTGACGAGAAAGTGGTCGTTAACACTCTGATGGAAGCGAAGGGATGAAATACAAGTTTCAGCAGACTAGATCAGCTTAAAACTCTCTTCTCTCCCATTGATCCTCAGCTGTACAATGTCTCCCTCAGCATGCAGAGCTGCTCAATAATGCAAGTACCGGCCCTTTAAAGGATTATTGAACAGAGCCTGAAAGGTGAAGCGCACGACTTGTCTGATTTAGTTCGAAGTGACTCGACTTAATCCATATTTAGGTTCCTCCTGACATTGAACTTTCACTTTAAATTTACCATGCTGTCTTTCCTTCTGCCTCCACTTATTTTCTTCTCTCCCACCACATGAGCTTCATCAGCACAACTGTGATAGTTTTCTTACGATTTGGCTTTTGCAGAAAAAGAACAATTTAGCGAAAACAAAGGAAACAAAAAAAAAGTCAATTTTTAAGTGATTCAATTAACCGGAACATGCTTTGCAAACCGCTGTGTCCTTATAGAAAATGTCATTTCCATCCTTAATCCAACAAGCTGTTGTGCCGCCTTTGGAAGCAACAAGTGTCATCCAGCATTTGCAGCGGCTGGCATTTAGTCTTTTGGGATTTTCAACGACATTCTTTGCAAGCTTGTTTGAATTTAACTACAGTGGAGGATTTTCAGTGTGAACCGTCACGCCACATAATTATAAGATTTAAGTCCAAACTTTTCCTAGACCCCTTCAAAGCCGTTTTTAACTAACTAACTGCTGCCATTTTTGAAAGCTGCAGCTTTTGTGATGCCTGGAAAGCAGTAACCTGTCTTTGCCAAATCAGAGAGATGATTCCTCTTTTCCACACTACACCTCTCAGTGTAACAAGGTGACTTATTTATTCATCAGACAATAATGAAGCCAGAAGGTGGCTGGTGAGACGCACAAAATGTGAATCTTTGTTAATTCATGATATGTACAAGGGAAGAGTGATATTCTCACTCGGGGTGAGGTTGGTTTGGGTAGCTTTGTTCCTTCAGCAATTGAAATCAGCTGAGTACTGCATATACTCAGGATGTCTTTTGAGCAACATTTATTTGACATTAATCCTCCACATTAATCCTCCAGACATTAATCCTCCACAGTAGTTAAATTCAAACAAAAAAAAAGTACAATGTTTTGCAGTATCGTATGGACATGGTGCATGGAAACCGGCTGAGTGCTCCAAAAGAGGCAGAGATCCCAAATTTCAACTGGGAAATCCTGTCTCCCATTTAAAAAAGCTGGCATTTCCCATTTATTCACAGCATGCGGAATCCTCAGAGGACAAATAATCCTCAGAGTGTAAGTTATGCCTCTGATCCACTTTGTGATCTGTAAAAGCTGCAGATTAGCCCGGTAACATCAACGATACACGATCTGTTCTTGTTCCTGGGACTTATTTTATTTTTATTTGATTTCATTTTATTTGCTTCCACTTGTTCATCTTTAGAGACAGAATGATTGAATGGGGAGTTTGTACAACTTAATGCAACATTTTTCACAGCGCCAAAACACTGAGAGAGATTCTGGTGGAGTGTGGAAATGGGGGAGATTTATTTACGGCAGCAAAGAGAGGATGTAAAACTGTCTTCCTGTGGTATCAAGGAGATGGATGGCTGGCGAGCTGCTCCAGCCCTGCAAGTCTGTCCCCGGGAAAGAATTAATGAAGTGGAAGCAACACGCAGGATGTAGTTCTCACTTCTACTGCTTTCAACAAGCATTACCACAAAAATCATGGATACACCAGTTAATTGTATAGCCGCTAAACACAGAAGCAAAGTCCATGTAAATAAGTTGATCTTGCCTCTGTAATGTGCTGCAAACAATCAATTAATATAGTCTGGTTTGCTGGCGTACACAAAAAGTGAAGAGACGACTTGTTTTTAGTTCAGGAAGTTTGGAAAGTGGCAACGGCTTTAAACATCTGCAGTAGAAGTGATTAGTTGGCAAAGATCATCAAAATCTGGCTCATTAGAAACCCTTGAATATTAAAGGGAAAACTGATTTTTACAAAATAAAAGGTTTTTAATAAAGATATTTAACATATGTGGAATAAGTGGTGGCATAAATACTCACCCCTTTCTATTAAGTTTTTAGTAGATGCACCTTTGGCTGCAGTTGCATCATGGGGTCTGTGTGGATCGGTCTCAGTCAGGACTCACATCGGGACGCTGCGTTTCTCCTCAGTTCCTCCTGATAAACGCTTCAGGCTCTGTCAGGTTTCATGGGGATCAGATGTGAACAACCCTTTTTTCTAGTCCTGCTGCAAATTTTCTATTAGACTGACATCTGTGCTTTGACTGGACCACTGTAGAACATGAACCCTGTTGTCCTCACACCAACCCTGTTGAGCTTTAGCTCAGTGTTTCTCAGTCCTGGTCCAAAGAAACCACTTTTCCTGCATGTTTTAGGTGTTTGGCTTCTGCCACACACCTGTTAGCTGAAATTAACAGGATTTCTTATTCACATTTTCCCATAAAGCTTTGAATGGTGAGGAATCAGGTTGTAGTAACACATTCTTTATTGACACACTTCAAACCTGTTTGGGGAGAATTTTTTCCCCACTTTCTATTTAGCCACTGTATAAATTGCAGGTCATTCTGTGCTGCATTCACTTGCACTCAGACATTTGTTAATGAATTATTTAAACACTTGTTCAAACGGCACATGTGTTGTTTACATTAAACAGTGTAATTAAATGTGTTGGGGGTTTTTTAACTGGTTTTTTGCTGCAGTTTTCTGCAGTGTAGGTCTTATTTCAAACTGGCACAGAAAAGTGGCAAGTTGATTTGTTGAATGAACTGGTAAATAAAACTAAGGTGGAAAATTAGCCTTTCATAGTCACATTTATCTGTCTGGTTTTGTTTTCAGTCTCTGTTTCACAATTTTATTATTATAGCACAGAATGGTTTATCTTTGTAAACATAAACTCTTCTGGTAAAACAAGGTGGAGACGTATTTATTATATCTTGACAGTGCAGCCAGCTGTTTTGAAGTCATGTCGCAAAGCCTCGCAAGAGTAAGTTTTGTAAATAAAAAACGAATGCTTTAACATCCAGCATCAGCTGAACTGGGATCCTGCTGGCCTGGATCCTGTATGTGTGCCAGCTGAAACAATTGTGGGCCGCTCCGCCCCGACAGACAAATATAGCCATACATGTTCTAAATCAAGAACAGTGCATGGATCAGCAGGGGGCCTCCTGGCAATCTCAATTGTCCCCAAACTGCGGCTTTAACCTAAATTCCTTAGAGAGCGTCCGGTCAGCTCAGGTGAGAGTTTCCCTTAAAACGTGCGTCTGTAAACATGATGAATCTTCTTTTACAGCTCAGGAAAGCCGCAGTTACGACACTGAAACGTAGCACTGCTTCTTCAGTCGTTACAGCATCTGCTGTGAAAGACATTTCCTATCTTTTTAAGTGACCTTTTTATTATTGGAATTGATCACACTAACATCATTAGGAGTAAGGGCAAACACAATCAGATTTACCAGTTAGATTGTTTGAGAACATTATCATTTAAATAATTCCTACCTATAGTCCAAACCTAAGAGAGGAGGATCTATGCAATCAAATGCTTTAGAGCTAAACAAAGACTGCAGCAAGGTTAAAACAGAGAATAAATGTGCCTGGTCATATTTAAAGGCAAAGATTTAAAGTTTGTTTACTTTTCATGCTCATGATTCTGATAAATAAAACAAGATAAAGTGACATTTTCTGGTTGTAGGCGTTTTACCAGAGGTTATATATGAAAGTGCCTGGAGTTAAAATGCTGATCCATTATGTAAGTATAAAGTTACTGCCCATTTTAATAGATATTTAAAAGAATCTCTACAGAAAACATCGGACTCTGACAACTTTCCAGATCATTGATGTATTGTTGTTGCCTCCCTCAGCCTCGGTGATGGCGCCCGCTGCAGCCAGCTTTCTCCCAACATTCCTCGCGTGGTTCCTGAACAGCCTGTTCCTCCAGTCTGAACACGGTGCTGATAACCAGACCAAAGTTGGCTCAAAATGAACAGAGATAGGAAAAGGGAAAGGAGGAGAGATGGCAGGTAGCCACTGAGTGGAGAGAAGATAACAGAAGGAAAAAAAAAACAAAAAAAAAAACATCACAACATGAGAATAGAAACCAGGGGAGCAGGGCTTTTTTCCCCCCCGTTTTCCAAACAGCAGCCTAATGAGCTAATACACAGTCTGAGGGTTAAATTCTAATTTCAGCAGCCCTGCTTCAGCATCTTAACGTCTATATTTAAGTGAGCATATGCATGAGTCACACTCACCTCAGCACCACACATCCCCAGCAGGAGAAGTCGGTGCGAAGCCAAACAGCAACTGTTTCTTATCGTCCCTTCATCTTCTCTCCCTCTGCTCTCTGCCATCACCACCACCTCCCCTCTCTTCATCTTCTTCGCATGTGTCTCTCTCTTTTTTTGTCAAACAAGTAGAGTATTGACTCCAGCAGTGTCACTTTTTCTTTTTTTTTCTTAACAAAAAAAAAAAAAGAGGAAAAAGTAAACGAGAAGCAGAACAAGCTGCTTGCAGAGTTCCCCGGCTTGAACTTGTTAACATGTTTCAGTCGGACCACCTGTGTGCCGTCTCAACCTTTCCTAAATGTTAACTGCTGCCTGCAAAGACAAAACACCTTTCTGCATCTGAGATGAAAAAAAAAAAAAGAAGCCGATACTCGGGTTCAAACACACACACACAGATTTAATTGGAAGCCGCGGCCTTCAGGCACCATTATATTTGTGCATAGAAATCCAGTGTTTGTTCAGTGGTAGATTGATGATGAAAATGCTAAAAGCCAGAGGGTGACCTCATTGTTTCATCTGAACAAACACTGCAGTCATTGTTGCCACTGACTGTGCGCCAAGGCTGTTTAATTCCTTGGTAGCTACACGTGCCCCCATGACGTCAAGCCACAGAGTGGTCTGAGTCCACTGGCTGCCCTGAACGGTGCCCTTTGCTTGTTGCGCAAATGGGAAAGCAGCCAATGAAAGGCAGGGATTCAGGTTTGAGGCCTTTCATGCTTCATCATCCTGATTTAGGTGACCGTGTTAAACTTTTCCACAAAACGTAAAACATTGTTAAATGGAATTCAGTGGGTGTGAAGACCACAACTGAATTGAATTGAAAGGAATTGAAGACTTTTCCCTCAACAGGAAATTATTTTAGATTTCATATTAATCAAAAAAAAGGTGAGCATCAAGAAAGAATGCTTTAAAAAAAAATACAGTGACTTTACTGCAAAAACACAAAAGTCTTGCAACATTTATTTGGTCTAGTTTCTTGTGAAAATATTTCAGTTCACTTGAAATAAGACAAAACTAACTTATAAGTAACTTTTCAGCAACAAAGGATCTTGTTTCAAATAAACAATTCCCTTATGTTGATGAAAAAGTTCGAGTTTCATTGGCTGATTGTTTCACTCCTAAAATAGGAGAAATGTAAGTGAAATAATTCGCCCTGGGTACTGTAGTATACATTTTTAAATCGATATTTAAAGAATCCGGCTGCTGCTTACTGAAAAGTTAGTTTTGTCTTATTTCAAGTGTTTAATAGGCGTCTTACTTTGTGTTTTTGCAGTATTAAACTACACTTTGTCACATTTAAACTGGAAACTTTAGTGTATGTTTTGTAGATTTAATGTGCCATAACAACACAAATGAATGCAGGATTATAAATTGCATTCATTCAAGGATGATGCACGGTTTTTATTAGAGAACAAACAGCATCGTGGAGACCAAGAAACACAGAAGACAGGTCAGGAAGAAAACTGTTGGCAAATAAAAAGCAGGGTTGGGTTGTAAAACAACGTCCCAGGCTTTGAACATCAATACTCTGTTCAATCATCAGATGAATGGAAAGACGACGACACCACTGCCGTTTATTTCATCACTTATTTTCACATATTACTTGGAGTTTCACGGTGGATTAATTACAGAAAAAATAACGAGTTAAAAAAAAAAATCCACTGTTTAATGAAAGCTCTCCACGTTTAGAACTTTCTTTGTGAATAAAACATAAGAAACTATCTGACATTTAGTCTGGTTAGATTGTCCCAAAATTCCAACAATTCCACGTTGAAGTTTGTGGCTGTGATGTGACATGAAACATGACATGAATGCTGCTGCAATGCACTCAATATTTGCCATACTGATTAAAACAAGAGAGCTATATTCCTTTATCAGGTTTTTTTTATTATTAATTAACTATAGAAAGTAGTTAAATACACAGTTAAGCAGACAGAATGAATGTCAAAAATGTTTTGTGTTTTCCTGATTTCATACTTTAGTGTCACAGCTGCCACCATCTGGTTGAGTGTTAGTACTGCATCATTCGGGATGGTCAAAACAGCTGAAAGGTGAATGCCATTTTCCATCCATTTTTTTACACCCTTGTCCCTCAGTGGGGTCGGGAGGGGTGCTGGTGCCCATCTACAGCTAGTGTACCGGATGAGAGGCGGGGTCACCCTGGACAGGTCGCCAGTCTGTCGCAGGGCAACACAGAGACACACAACCTGACACTCATGTTTTTGGACTGTGGGAGGAAACCGGAGTAAACCGGAGAAAACCCACACATGCACAGGGAGAACATGCAAACTCTATGCAGAAAGACTGGGGCCGGGAATCGAACCCAGAACCTTTGTGCTGCAAGGCAACAGCTCTACCAACTGCACCACTGTGCAGCCCCTGAAAAAAAAAAAGTGAATGTTTTATTGTAATGTGCGGATCCAGAAGCACTTTAACACTAAATCCATGTGTGTAATAGAATAAGCTCTCTAAGTCCTAAAACCGATTATTCAGGAAAGTTATTTTAATTGTGGGAAATTCCAGATTTCTTGGGGAAAAAAAGAGAACTAATACTTTCAGTAAAATACTTTTACTTTCACAAAAAAAGCTGCATTTATATTTAGAAAATCTTATACAGTAACCTGATGACTCTAAGGGTATCAAACAAATGCCACACTTTAAAAAAAAATGGTCAAAACCACATTTCATTTTCCTTACACTTTTATTACAATTCACTTTGCGACAATTCAAGAGGGGTGGAAACGTTTGAAAGTCATTGTAAATCACTTGAACTGTTTATTGCATAGAAGCTTAAAATGAAACCATAGACGATCCAAACTAAATCTACCAACTTCCATTTCTCTCTTCTTTTCCTTTTCTCCTCTTCTGTCTTCAGTTCTGCAGCCTGACGCGTGTAAATAGATCCCTGTACGAGTCCCGCGGGATGTCTCGGTTCCTAACATGGACGCCAAAACCCGAGACGTATGAAGGACGTGAGACCCGCAGCTCCGGCTGACCTTTTCCTCCAGCAGCTGGAGTAACATTAATAAGGCCTCGGTTAGCTGTAAACCTCTCAGTGAGACGCGGCAGTGAAGCAGCACAACAGCAGGAGCCTCAGCCGTCTGCGCTGAAACTCATGCGAACAAACGGGCGTCAAATCTCCCACTCTTGGAAACGTCTCCACCTCGGAAAGCAGTGACGTTCCAGCACGTTAAAGGCCTGGTGCCGCTTCTTCCGTTCAGCATCTTTCTCTTATCCCCATTTCAATTAGTTGAAAATGGAAAGTTGGATCTGATTTGTACATTTTGTTTTATTTTTTTTTACATTGTGCTGAAGTTGAAGCAGCCACCGTATAAGCTGTAGGTGACGACCTTCCTTTCTGAGAGGCTCGGCTTGTTTTTCGGGCCCCTGACTCCCATGTTATCCCCGTAATTAGAGCAAAGTGGATTAAAGTGTACTTGACTGTGAAATGGCGTGTTGCTGCTGCCCACCGGAGTGTGAGGAGCCGTAATTGTCGGACAGCACGCGCCAGATGTGTGGAATCCCTTGTTGAGTTTAAGAAGTGATTATGGAATCAAGTTTACATGCTGAATTTAAACTTGTTCAGGAAGGAGAGGCAAACCGTGTTCAGCAGACTGAGTGAAGCTCTGAGGCCAGGAAAGTCTAAAAAGTGTTTACTGTCTTCTTGATTTGTTATGCATATTTTCACAGCTCAGGGTTTCAGAACATCAAACTGATTTAAATTCAAAGACAACACAAGTAAGCAAATGTTTTTTGTTCTTTTTAATGAAGATGTTTATTAAGGGAGGAAAAAAAATCCAAACCTACATGTCCTGTGTAAAGTTTTAAAGGTGATTGCTCCCTGAACCTAATAACTGGTGGGTCGCCGTGGAGGAAGTTTGGCCCACTCATCTTTACAGAATTATTGTAAATTCAGGTCAGGAGTTTGACTAGGCCACTCCAATTTTGTCATTGTTCAGCCATTCAGAGGTGGATTTACTGGTGTAAATCCAGTGGATCACTGCAGGAACCAAGTTTCTGATTTGGTTCAGCAAACAGAAACAACAAATTCGTGGTTCCAAACAACAAGATTTTCAGGTCGTGAAGCAGCAAAGCAGCCCCTTACCATCACAATACCACAGTCATGTTTTACATGCTGATCTGATGTTCTTTTTCTGAAATGTGGTGTTACTTTTATCTCAAAACTAAATTTATTATGCTGGCATATATCTAGGATAGAATAGCAAAAATATGACTTTGAAACTGTCAGCATGATCGGATTTAATGAGCTAGATATTTAAACGAATTGGATATTTTTTTTCTTTTTTCTTTGACATGAGATTTATCCAGAATTGGTGCGATTTAAATGAAACAAGTCAAACTGAATGTGACAGAGTTTTGAGCTTATTTTAGGATCCAGTAGCAAGTACTAACATTTACATTCATGCCGTGACATACGGCATGACATACCGTTTTAAAAGCGTCAAAGCATAAAGTAATAAAATCAGCTAATAGATCATGACTCGCTGTCAAACACAACTGCAATTAACAAAACTCTTGTCACGGTCTTTCAGCAGCGCTGCCGGCTCACGTTGTGTCACTCGCTTTGTCAGTTTTAGACTCTTGCTGGAAGTCGTTCCAAGAAGAGGGGGAGAGGGGGGGCAAATTTTAACGATCTCCTATCCAGATCTGTTCGAACTCTGGGAACATGAAGAAAGGCCTGAGAACGTAGTCTACACCTGTTGTGGGACCCAATCATAAAAGTATGTCAGGTAAGAGAGAACTAGTCCCAGAATGCATTTGTGCACAAAAAGAACATATGTGGCGTCAACAAACAGAAAGAGAAGATCGGCCGGTGGCTGCATGCATGATATATCTTGAGATATTGCTCAGGTGAATTCACACTCGACATTTCATCATAACCCAAAAGAGGAAGGAATGTTGTTGATCAGATTTAAAACAGGCCTTGTTTCTGTAAAAGACACCTGGTTTAGGTTTTATTTACACACCAGATTATTTATGTGCTCCTTGGGACTCAGTGATGTCATTCTCCACCTTGACAGCAGCTGCAGTTGTACTGTGCTGCTTCCTGAAACCAGACTGACAGTCTGACAAAACATCATTCAAATCTAAAAAAAAAATAAAAATCTATAACCGGGGTCCTCAGATCCGGCCCTCGAGGGCCCGTGTCCTGCAACTTTTAGATGCGTTTCAGCTTCAACATGCCCGAGTCAAATAATGAGGTCTCTGGAGAACTTGACTTCATACTGGGAAAGTAATTCAACCATTTGATTCAGGTGCGTCAGACCAGTGACAACTGACTGCAAATGTCTTCCTCTAGTCCTCTTTCAAGCCACATTACTTCCCTGCATATTTTAAATACAGGGAATAAACAGGTCCTTGTGCCGAGGAGTTAACTCTCCTGTGGTGTCCATGCAGATATGAGGAAGAAGCATACATCTTCATGTCTGCGCCCTGCTGCAGTGCACCGGAAATGGAAAAGAAATAAAGAAAAAAGAACAAAAAGAGTTTCCCCTAATGAACTGTCACTCTCAGTTACCAAGCAGAGGTTGGTGATTTCTACTCAAGCAGCACTTTATTAGTCCTTTCAAAAATGAGAACAGCTGACATGTGTCACAAACGCTCAGTGTCTGATATCATAGTCACTAATTTCTTAAATTTGAGGTTTCTCACAAGGAGTCTGGGAACCAGTATTTCTGGCTCGGCATTATATCTCAAAATCAGGATGATCAAACCTTGCATATTAGTTTAGCATCCCACCCTAAACTATGGGAACCTCTGGCATCTGTGAATCTTCCTTAAGTTCCAGCGTGAACAAATGCAATGAGCTTCCCATCAATCTAACTGCAGCTGCAAAAGGCAAAGTGAATATTATTTTCAGGTTGTACGTACAAAGAGAAGCTGCTTCCAAATTTCCACAAATGTCACCCAAATGTGTTGAATCAATAACTGTGTAACATTTCAAGTGAAAAGTAATGGTTCTTTTGCAAAAATCTGGTCTTTTTTTTTTTGGTTTTGAACTGCAATGTTGTTCTGGACCAGACTTTTAACTCCTTTATGAGTTTTAGTAAACAAAAATGAACCCCTCCAAAAAAAAACCAAAACAGATGAGTAATACAGTTACCTAAAGAGATCAGTTGATAATGAGAGCCAAATGTTTTTCCATACTTTCACTTCTGTTCACAGTGTATCTGTGGACAAAGAGCATCTCATTCACACTTTTAATAATTCACTAAAACTAGCCGGAAAAGAACAGCGGCTCTAATCATTCCCAAGCAGGACAGTACTGCATGTCCTCAGCAGGAACTGGAAGGATTTTCACAGATTATGATAATGTTGGAGGATCAAGCTAAGCTCTTGGCTGTTTACACAGAACAGTATTTTCTGTTCTCCACTGTGGATTTGTGTGAAGTGCTGGTTTGTGCTGCTTCTTCAAAGCGAGTTTTCACACACTCCAGTTTATCTCGCTACCAACCTAAAAACTTAAGGATTAAAAAAATAACTTGTTTTTAAACTATAATTTAGCAGTATTACCCAGCCTCCTGGGTTAACGGACCCATTACCCGCTTCAGTTAGGATTTTTATATTTTTTTAAAACAATATTTTTCGATTGGGTTGCATTTTTAAATTTTCAGTCAGTTAATAAGATAAAGTGAAATAAAAAGTAGCTTAGGCCACATCAGTTCATTCAAGTAGATGAATTAGTATTATAAATGTATTAGTATCAAAGCAGTTATGACACTGATCATTGATTACAAATGGAATCGAACAGAATTATGAAAACACCAGTTATCACAATATCTAAAAAAAAAAATTAGCTCAACTCACATCAAAAGCTTAGTGTCAAAATAAAGCTGCACAATTTAAGGAAAGCATAACTTTACACTATTTGTTAATTTTGCAGAGAGAGTTCTGTAACTAATGAATGTTCCCCTCTGTACTGTTTGTGCTCCACCATCAATGTCTCTTCTTCACGCTCTGCAAAACATACAATTCTCAGTTCTCTCTACGATTTCTATTAGTTGTGGGAATAAAGGTCAGTTAAAGCTAATTTTAGTGGCCAAATGTATTATGGGAAAGCAGAATTTCCAAATATTGTATCCCTCTGTCATTTTGGCACATCCTGACATTGTGATAGTGATTGTAAATCAATATTTATATATCAAATGATATGCCATCATTTTTCAAAGGATTGGACAAATTAAACCAAGAAGTTGAACAGTAAAACTTTTTTTGCCATAGTTATTGGTGGATAATTTGATTATTATGTGAGACAGATTTGAATCATACTCATTTTCTTCTAAAAATGATTTATGGTACTTTTACAGTCATAGTAACCTTGGCTCAATGAATACCCAGCTGGCCTGGGGTCAGAAAATAGAGTACAAGCAGTTTTAAAGCGTTCTCTGCTTTGCTGCTTGTTTTGTGCTGCTGGACACTAGTCTGGCCGGGGTGAAGGCCATCACTCACCGTGGGAACCAAACAGAGCTGCATCCAACTTCACATTTTCCACAGTGAAGGATTTCAGAGTTTTTCAAATTCCCTGCACACCTCAGCGATCCCTCAGCTGCTACATTAAACTGTCAGCTTGACCCTTCCTCTGGCTCAAAATGTTTGATCTGGTGGTCATGATTTAATTTTTGCTCTCGGTCAACTTCTTGTGTTAAATTACATGTGCATCTCTTTGTTCAAAAGAAATGTGCTGTAAAATCCATCTCTCTGTTCAGGGTTACAGTGAAGGCTGTATGCCGGACTGAAAAGCTACATATTGAATAATACATAGAGAATGAGGCTCTGTTTGAGGCAAGTTGAGCTTCATTATTCATGTTCATGTGTCAACCTTCGCTGGCATGATGCCTCAGTCATGCTCTGATTTCACAGCCTTTGTTGCAGAATACTCTAATGTGATCTAATGTGAGCTTTGAAGGCAGGAAAATGGCCACTGGCTTACAGAATTACAAATTATTTCACAGGATCTCCTCGGCTTTTTTTTTGTAACTGCAATTCTGATTGGCTTAAATATGAGAGAGATCTTGAAAGAGTGTTTTGAAAGTCTTTGCTGTACTTTTTAACCACTAGATGGAAACATTCCATTAGATACTGAGGGAAGTTATTCCAGCATTGAGGCTCAAGAGATGAATAATGATAGACTTTGCTGTATATGTACATTTGATTGTAAGCAAAATGAGAACAATAAAGGAAACAGAAGTGATATGAAAGCTGTTTTCCATTCCTGTTCAGCCAGTGAGTCATGTTTTCATTATACTTGTTACTATACCAGCGGTGTTTGGTCACATTATGACCAAACGCAGTAAACTGGAGTATAACTAACAAGTTTGTTTGATTCAAAACTTCAATTCAGCAAAGGTAAATTAACAAATCATATTGATTTATTCTGCACGGAGGGATACATTTCTGGCAAAAGATGACTAATCGTACAGCTAATGGAAACATAAAATTCAGCTTCTCTTTAAAATTCAATGTTATGTAAATGACATATATATTAGTTTTGCTTCTTGAATAAAATTACTGAAATAAATTGACTTCTTAGATGCTGCATGTGACACAATTGACTCATAGCAAGAAGTTGCTGCACTCAAATCCTTCAGGGACTTCACATGTTCTCCCTGCACATTGTCGTAAGGTGTGTGTGTGCGTGTGTGTGTGTGTGTGCACATGGTTGTTTATCCCGTGTGTCTCTGTGTTCGGGTTGTATGGGTAATTTCAAAATATGAAATCATTTCAGAACTGAATTACTAATATCACCTCTGAACTCTAATTCATTTCACAGCTAAATCTGGGATTGCAATCCTCCAGGCTAATTTAAGTGAGGCTAAATTTCCTGCTTGTCATCAAACTTCAAGTTTTAGATGCAGGCTATTATTTTCCAGATGATAGAAACTTTGGGTCGTCACAACCAGCTTGAGAGCAACATCCACCCGCATGATTATGTGTTGAATGTCCGCAGTTATGCAGTGAGGTAATTTGTTCACCGTGCGTCTGGAGCGAGCACCGGACCACGAGGAGCTGAGCGAGTTGAGCGCCTTTCAACCCACTAGACATGGAACTAGTGATGTTTTTTTTTTTACCTTTGTAAAAAGATTAGTTTTGTTACTTTATCATTCGCCTAGTGGCTTACAAAAGAAAACAACATATTTATTGTTCTCCGGCGGTCTGGCATTTCAACAAAACGAGAGCATTTTGCTTTGTTAAGAGGACAATCACGTCAGTGTTCATTCAAATAAATGTCAGTGTTCAATATACGCCATTCTTAACTGTGCTGGTCCCAAGATGTTCTATAAAAACAGTGTTTGCTTTAATTATTTCCCGTTGCCAAAAGCTCTGACTGGTGCTGGGAGCAAAAAAAAAAATCCATCTTCCTGAATTCATTAAGAAGGTGTTACTGTGATTAGTTTGGCAATCCCAAGCTAATAACAAAACTGCCTGCTGCAGCGTAAGCAAAGCCAGTCAGCCAGAACTAAAACAAACACCCAACAAAAATACCCAGACTGCTTGCTTTGGGAAGAGCAGCCAGATTTATAGGCTGGGAACGTTGGCCCAGCTGCGCCCAGAGTGCAGCTAGAACCAGGTTTTCAATTTACCTACGTAAATAAAGGATCCCAATTAAAACCTTTTTAAACAATCCAAATTGAAGTCCCTGTCTAAACTCAACTACACATGTTTGTTCATATCTGTGGTTCTAATGTCTAAACCTTTAATTACACATATCAACATCACCAAGTTAAGGACTTCCATGTCTTAAGAACTGCAATTTTTTTTTTCACTTTCATCAGCTCAAAACAAACAAAGCAAAGCACTTTGTAAAACATCCAAAAGATTTGCCAATATTTTGAAACAGATGTTTTCTATTCCATTGGCCTAAAAATAATTTTTAATTCCTTCTCAGCAGTTTAAACACGAAAATTATTGCTACATTTAGGTGTAAAGGTGTCCTGGTAAGATGGGAGGTAAAAAAATAACTATTTAAGAATTACGTCTTTAGAAGCAAGGCCTTAAAAGGTACACATTGGGCACTAATTACGCTCCATATAGTACCTATTACAGTAACCCAGAATTCACTGCACAGCTAACTTTATGGATGGTGTTTCCCATCCTTACGGCAGAAACACTCACTCACTACACTCACCAGAAAAAGCTCCCACAACTTCATTCAAAAACAAGTTTTTATTGGCCAATTTACAGAAAGTGCTGTAGTGACCATTCCAAAGAAAAACAGAACAAAGAGTCCAAAAAACAAACAAAAAAAACAAAAACAAAAAAAAATGTACACGTTATACAAGGTTTCAATGTTAATTCCAATGTCCTCTTCTAAAACAAACGTCAGGACAACACTGGGTATCGGGCCGATGCAAAATCCACCAAAGCTTTAAGTTGGGGGTGCGGGAGGGGAGGTGATATCACAAGACCAGGTTTCAAGGCAGATGAGGAAAATTCCTAAACAACATGTGAGAGCTGTACATGGAGATACAATAGAGCTTACGGTACACACATACAGTAGATCTGCCCTCAAGAGAAGAACTTGAGGCTCACCAGGCTAGAAGAGGCCAAAAAACAAAAGAAAGCTTCGATTTGTCCTCATCAGACTGGTTTCTCTGCTATCAAACGGTACAACCAGACTGGATCAGGATGGCCACAGTCAGAGAGTAATGCCCTTTCACTTTGATATGAAACAACTCCCATCTGAGGTCTTTGAGCAAGTGAAAAGTGACTCATGAAATGTGTATTCATTTTGTTTCCACTTCTCCCACAGCTGCACCAGACTATCTCTCCATTTTGTAGATTTAAGTGTAGGCAAATGCACTAGGATTACGTACTCCTGCAGAATATACTGCAAAATATATATGACAAGTAACACACAAGAAATTGGCAACCATATGTTTAAATGACTGAATTGACTTTAAATGACTTTGGACCATAAGCAGTTGATTTGATAAACGTATAAGAAATAGAACAATTTGACAAGTTTAAAATTTCTCTCTCTGATGTCATTTTATTGCAGCTATAATTTAACTTCATGTGTTATATTTTTGTATTTAAGTTTGTCATTTGGTAAGGAAATGTGTAGTGAAGTAGGATTCTTCAATTGGACAATTATTTTTATGGCCACCAGGTGTCATACTAGAGCTGCAGATCTTTGGTTCAGAAACGAGAGTCAAAACTAACAACACAATTCGGACGATTCGGACAACGTTGTAAAATTGTGTCAGAACAAGACTGACTCCAGTTTAATCTTTCTCATAATCTGTTTCAGCTTCCCAACCTCTGAAAGAACATGTTTCCCCGCCCTATGCTTACAGATCCCCTGCAATGACCCCAAGTCATCATCGGCTTAAAACGTACAAATAAAGTTTTTTTAACACCAAACAATTCTACTCAAAATGTTCTATCCTTTGTATTTAGTTACTTGGATCAGTTTTCCCTGATCATGCTAATCTCAAGTGGAAGTTAATGGAAAGAAGACTCAGAGTTAGCAATTGTTAGATAAACGTCACAGGAAGCAAAATAAGAATCTATTAGAAAGGCAACTGTATGTTCAGCCGACGTTTCCAAGCTTTTTCTTCAAATTTCATCAACAGAGAGTTAGTCTGCTGGTTGTTTCCTTTCTTTTGATGTTTTGTACTTAACCAGTTTTAGGAATCAAACCCAACATTTTTGCGGATGCAAAAGCCGGAGCTGCCTACTACAGGATGTCATTTGTACCTCAGTGGAATAGTTTTTGAAATGGCAAATAGAGCCAACTTTAGGCTTAAGTTAATCATTTCTTTAACTTTTGACCTTTCAACCTCAACCTGTCTCTATGGTGAATATGCTAGAGACAGCTTAAAACGTCAACTTCAAATCCTTTAGCTTGGGATGTCGCCTAATATAATTCAAGAAGACTCACAGCTGTAAGATTACTTTTTTTTTTTTCCTGAAAGTTGTTGATAATGGCGGCTATAATCTGTATTTTTGAGAGAACATTTCTCAAAACGACAGCTTGAAAATCCTTGACTAGTACAACAAAACTGCAGCACCTACAGAAGCACTCGCACATACATTTGAATTAATATCAATGTCAGCTGCAATGTCCTTGTCCTGGAGCTAAACCATAAAAAAGTATAAAATGCCTCAGCATTCTGCACAAAGCAGGATTTGTAAAGACCAGTTGGTGACAATTTATTTATATCAATCGCATTTAAATGCGATTTAAATTTGCAATACTGAGTCCAACTGCAAAGCCTTGACATACATTACTTACTGGTGATACTAAGACAGCATGAAGAGGATAGATAACAATAGTCTGTCATTCTAGTGCTAACTCTGATTTCTTAATACCGGTGAAGCTTGGTGTTTTGCTGCTTTTGTCTTGAATTAAGGAGATGTGAGAAAAAGTTTCAGACAAAATGATCACTTTATTCCACTTGTTTCTCTCAGGTCTCTCCATTTTAGGCCAGTAAAGAGGTTTCTAGATGCTTCACCATTTCAAACATAAAGACATTCTGCTGTGGATCCCAGTTAGTCTTGGAACCAGTTTGGTGGGGGGGAAGACTTGGGGGTTGTATTCTTGCAGGCTAAGGGATCAGAGTGTGTCCGTACATATGAACAGGTGACGTGTGGTGTGTACAGGTGAAGAGAGGAGGGTTGTTGAACATTTCAGGACGGTGATAAAGGAGGAGGATGAGGAGGGCTGTCACTTACTATACTTGATATTTACAAGAAGGGAGCGTATAAAAATGTACAAGGAGACTCCTCTTCTTTTCTCAAAAACCCAGAACGTAGAGCTGGCTGCTAATTCGACATGACATCTGAAACAGCACATTGATCTTTTTTTTTCTTTGTTTTTTTAAAATACCATTGAAAATATGCTTTTTCTGTAAAATCACCTGGCTTTGCCATATTGGCTAGAATAAAGACAGATAAATAATAAGTATACAAAACAAAAAATAGTCTAATTTTCTTTACTTTCGCGACTCCATTTTTTTTTTTCTTAAATAAAGGCTGTTTTGCATTTTTAATGTGGGGACATCAGAAATCTTACTGTGGAATTTTACACATCAAACTGGATAGATGGGACCGAGTCGACAAAAAATGGGTTTCTTACAACTTGTTCTCACAGAAGACAGTAGAAATGAGGGAGAGCTATCATCTCTCCGAGAATGACCCAGATTTGTGGAGCTTTGTTGTTGGAGAAGCAGTTCTAGCGCCCCATTGTTTCTCTGATCTGCATTTGTTTGTGTTTTCATACAATCTTCCACTAGGGGGCAACAATACTTTATTTTTCAAGCACGTGAAGCCCCTTTTTGTTGTTGTTTACAGCCGCCTCATGTGGGATTTAATCGAGGATGTGTTACAGAATGCGTGTGTGTGTGTATGTGTGTGTGTGTGTGTGTGGGAGTGAGCGAATGAGTGTGTGAATGTGTGTTTTCAATAGCATATTGTTGGTTTGTCCCATCTTCGGGGCTTCTCACTCGAGCGTTGCATCCTGGGTAGCTGGACGTCCACTTCCTCCTCGCTGTCATCTGATTCATCGCTGGTGACTTCTTCATCCTCTTCATCCTCATCCTCTTCCTCCTCCTCTTCGTCCTCTTCCTCCTCCTCGCTGGCCTCTTCCTCCCCTGCAGTGCGGTTCTTCAAATTCTGTGGTGACAAAAATACAACCCATTTTTTGTCACCACAAGGAAGATTAAACTTCCTTGTTTAGGTGAGAGTCATATAAATTATTATATCAGAATAATGAGAGAGATAATATATATATATGTTTACATAAATTGAATTAGTATTTGGTCAAATACTTTTTTAATTGTAAGAATTGGGTCAAATGTTTTGGGTTTCCTTACACAATCTTCTCAGAATAGTTTGCTAGATTTGTGACTCATTCCTTGTTTAGGGCTTTGAAAACATGGACCACATACTGTTCCGTCCTCATGATGATGGCATCTACTGTGGTGAACACCCCCACATCATGATGCTGCCACCTTCGTACCTCACCATTGGAATGGTGCTCTCATGCTTTCACCTGCTCATTTTTTTATTCAAATGGCCAAAAAAACACAATTTTAGTTTCACTGGACCATAGTACATGTCAAAATTCACATCCTGGTCCTTTAGTGCCTTTCTAATTAACTTCCCCCCTGATATTTTTTGATGTCATTTTATTTTTGCATGATTTGACTCAACGAAGCAGTGTACTTGCTCTGAATAAATCAATCAGAAGACATATTTATAATCTAAATATTAACTTCAGACTTTAAAAACAGAAAACTCTTCTGAAAAATATTGTGCTTATAATTCTTGCATTTTGCAAACAGACAATTCTGGCAGTCCTAACTGGCCTAAAACTTTAAAAATGTTGTCTAAATTAAAGTTCAAGTGTCGCTTGAAACAGTGTGTGTAAATATCTGGGTTTGGGTTGTATTTGTCACACACTTCAGGGAAGATGTACCTCACAGATCAAAGCGGGTAGGGCAGCAATTAAGAAGAAGTCCTGAAGTGAGGGGTTAGTAGTTGAAGTCCTCCTTTTGTCAGACACATGAAATGTGACTGAGTCTTACATTTTTGAGGTGTAATGACTTTCTTCTGTATCCCAAAACAAACAGAAGGGGGGCTTTCTTGTCAGCCAAAAGAAGGTCTGCCAAACTGTTGTGGCATGCTTGCATGCTTCACAACTGCTTGCCAAAGATGAGCCAGGCAGCTGGGTTTTGTTCAAAAGACTTTTCCCCAAATTTTTTTTACCAAGTTTTCAGAGACATCGCAAAGCTCCAGGTATGAGGATTCATAATCATACAGAGGAATTGTACTTTTTAGCCCAGATACCCTGCAGAAATCTTTGATGCTCCTTCTTTTTTTATTGCATTGTTACCAAATACCAAATATGTATCAAATTTCCAACTAGTTTAGAAGGGGTAACATTTTTGAGCCTAAAAACGACAGCAGAAGTGGCAAAGGCACCACCATCAGCAGAAATCACCCCAATAAACCACTTGTTATCCAGTTAGCCTTCATGCTATATGCTGAAGTTAACTAGCTTCAGCATATAGCATGAAGCTAGTTCATGCTTTATGAACTAGCATGAACTAGCATGAAGCTAGCATGCTAGTTCTTCCCGCTGACTGCTGGGAAGGAAAAAAATAACATATTTGCAAACAATAAACACACATTGGTTAAGTGCTAACTGTGGTTGGTGTGGAAGTTGTCAATGAAACAAGAAAACTGAAAATCAGCTATTTTCAATGTTGGTTTTAAAACTGAAAGTAAAAGAAACACAAATGCAGAAAGATGCAATTAATAGACAACAGCATTTTATCCAGATGAATGTTGGGTATTGGTTCAGGCTACTTACAGCAGACACTGAACTTCCGCAGCTCCTGGACATTTTGGTACTTTCATTGTTGAAAAAGAGCCATCTGCCATAGCACTTCAATTTGCACGTACAAGTTGGTATAAGCTTCGTCTGATTGGTGAAGGAGAGGCTTTATCTGGATCCCACTTCAGCAAAAACCAGGAAGGCTGAAAAGCTGCTTTGCTTTATTCTTTTGAATTTTCTTCCTCAGTCTTTGATGGAACATGCAAGATTTGAACATTTTGGAAGTTTTCGAAGTCTAAGAGTTAAGGTAAGAGGCTACATGTCCTAGGAAGCGTGCACTGATACTGACATCCATAGTTAATGATAATAACTGTGCTTACTATGTCGCTAATGTGCAATAGACGGTCTAAAAGGTCAACTCTGTAGTCATTATGTTTTTGTTATAAAATCTCAAAAAGCATGCTGCATTAAGAAAATTGACAACTTACTGCTGTAAGGATTCAAATAAATATTTTGAGCACTGTAAATCAAAATCGTCCAAACTTAAATCAGCAGGTCAAAATTTTATCAAATCTGGAGAATCTCTGACTGGTGACCAAAGGACTTATGCTGGAGTTAGATTTCACTAACTTACAGCTAAAACACTGGAGGAAGCCTCATTTATCTTGCAGACATTCTGATCATCGACGTGCTCGTCACTCCTACCTCCATGGGGTTGACTGTAATCGTCAGAGCCGAGTCCTCCCAGTTTGTGTCTGCCTCCTTCGCTGATTCCCCCTGCTTCACCTCCTGCTGGTGGGTCACGTGGATGCGGTATATGCCCAGCACCACCACTACCACCAGGGCGGCGATGCACATGACGATCACCACGGTGGCGGCGCTCGGAACACCTGAGGACAGAAGGAGAGGAAGCAGATGAGGTTGATGGGATGCAGAAGCAGCTTCTCTGTTGGAGCTGGACATCATTTAGTCTGGATTTATTTTGCTGTTAGTTAAGAAGAACAGTAAGTTAGTTGGAGATTTTTATGAGTAATTATAAACACAGAGAGAATCAAGACAAGTTCTCTCCCCCTGACAATCTTCCAAGTCTTAAATCAAATCCCAAGTTAACATATGAAGGTTCCGAGCTGAGTCCAAAGTCCAAAGACATGCATGTTCTGGGTCAACTCCAAGTCATACACTGCATCTAAGTTCCAACCTTTCTAGGCTCCATGATTAGAAGTTAAGAAAACATTACCCATACATTAGTCACTTTGTGACCTTTGACTCATCAAGTGAAAGGTCATAAAGTGACCTTTCACTTTCTCTACAACTGCTGATATTGTAGAGAGACAACATCAGCAGTTGTCGCCTCTCTGCTGTGGTTGGCAGTCTACATGTTTATCAAACTAAGATTCATTAATCCATCATTTAGAATAGTATTTTTCTGTCTAGTGTTATATATTGGGTTATGGTAAATTATCATAAACTGCCTGGCAATTAATAAAGCTATCCTTAATGGATTCTAAAAACATGTGATCCTCTTTATTAGTGACATATTAATTAAATAACCTTTCCACCAGTGTGTCTCTGTTTCATCGAGGGGTGCAGAAGAAAAGCAGGTACAACAGCAGCATGCAGGATGAGGAAACACTAACAAATGGTCAGAACCGCATGGCGGTACTTTTGAAACAGTTCAAGCTCAAAATCAATCAATCAATCAATCAAATTTTATTTGTATAGCACATTTCAGCAGCAAGGCATTTCAAAGTGCTTTACATCAATAAACACAAAAATACAGTTATGCAACATTGAATAAACAATAAAAAACCCCCCAGTAATTTTCCCGCCAAGTCAAAGTTCTACCCTTCGAATTGGCAGAAAAAATAAAAAAATAAAAAAACTCCAGTGGGGGGGACTCCAACCCGCTCCCCTTTTCAACAACGGGGGGGACTCCAACCCGCTCCCCTTTTCAACAACGGGGGGACTCCAACCCGCTCCCCTTTTCAACAACGGGGGGACTCCAACCCGCTCCCCTTTTCAACAACGGGGGGACTCCAACCCGCTCCCCTTTTCAAAAGTGGGGGGGACTCCAACCCGCTACCCTTTTCAACAACGGGGGGACTCCAACCTGCTCCCCTTTTCAACAATGGGGGGGACTCCAACCCGCTCCCCTTTTCAACAACGGGGGGGACTCCAACCCGCTCCCCTTTTCAACAACGGGGGGACTCCAACCCGCTCCCCTTTTCAACAACGGGGGGGACTCCAACCTGCTCCCCTTTTCAACAACGGGGGGGACTCCAACCTGCTACCCTTATCAACCAGGTGACTCTGAACCCATCCAATCACTGAATAGATGCTTAGAACAGATCAATGTGTGGATGTGCCAAAACTTTCTCCAGCTGAACAGAAACAAAACTGAAGTTATTATCTTTGGACCTAAAGAGGAGCAAACCACAATCAATGCACAGCTTCAGTTATTACAACTAAAAACCAACGATCAGGCCCGAAACCTGGGAGTAGTGATGGACTCTGACCTGAACCTTCAGAGCCACATTAAGACAGTCACAAAGTCGGCCTTCTATCACCTGAAGAACATCTCCAGGATTAGAGGACTTATGTCTCAGCACAATCTAGAGAAACTCATCCATGCGTTTATCTTTAGCCGCATTGATTACTGCAACAGCGTCTTCACAGGTCTGACTAACAAATCAAACAGCTGCAGCTGATCCAGAATGCTGCTGCTCGGGTTCTCACTAAAACCAGGAAGATAGAGCACATAACACCAGTTTTAAAGTCCCTACACTGGCTCCCTGTAGCTCAAAGAATAGACTTTAAAATACTGATGTTAGTTTATAAATCACTGAACGGTTTAGCACCACAATACATTAAAGATCTGTTATTGTTGTACCAACCGTCTAGAACCCTCAGATCTTCTGGTTCTGGTCTGCTCTGCATCCCCAGAACCAGATGAGGAAAAGCAGCATTCAGTTTCTATGCACCACAGATCTGGAACAAACTTCCAGAAAACTGTAAAACAACTGAAACACTGGGTGCCTTTAAATCTCAACTTAAAACCCACCTGTTTAGAGTTGCTTATGGCTAAATTAGGGTTAGAGTGCGGGTTTTGATGTCTTCCATGTTTTTATGACTTTAATGTTTTTAATTTCTTTTTAAATCTTTAATGTTTTTAATTTCTTTTTATTTCTTGTCTCACTGTCTTCGTTTTTAATGCACCCTCCCCTGTGTTTTTAATGCCTCTCCCCCACTGTTGAAAAGGGGATCGGGTTGGAGTACCCCCGTTGATGAAAAGACTTCAATGAGCTTCTATCTCTCATATGTATTGATTACAATTGTTTGATAATTGTCGGTGATTTCAACATTCATGATGACAACCCCCAAGACCGAGGGGCTATAAAGCTCTGTAATATATTAGAGAGTTTTGGTCTAACACAACATGTCAAACAAGCGACACACACTCAGGGACACACACTGGACCTGGTTATCAGTAAGGCTGTGAGTATTTCCAATGTTTCTGTAACTGATATTGCCCTGTCGGATCACTTTGCTGTTTTCTTTGACAGTTCTTTATCCGTTAACCCACTTGGACAAACAGCTACTGTCACAAAACATTCAGATTAAATAGTAATGTGAAAGTCCAAGTCAAGCCCAAAGGGTTTAATGCTTTTATCAAGTCGAGTCTTAAGTCATTAAATTTGTGACTTGAGTCCACACCTCTTCTCTTAAGATATTTTGTTTCAGGTTATGCAGCCATTACTCTGTGACTGTTAATCGTCTCCCTGAATCAAATTAGATCATTATATGCCAGAATGGGCTTCTTTAATAATTCAGATTTTTCTTCTCTACTTTTTTTTTTCCCCGGTAAATTTTAGGCTCTTCCTGAAAAGAATCTGTCAAAACTTATCTGATTTTTTGCTTTATAATTGCATTTGTCTGTGAACTCTTCATAAACTCCCTCAGGTGAGTTAAAACATTTATTGCTCTTGTCAGAATTGGGTTGGTATGTGAATCTTCAGTAATCAGTATTCTCTCCTAATTATCCACGTTCAAACTGTAGGCAGCACAAGAAGGTATTTCTCTCTTCTATTTTTAGTCCATGCCTGAAATGAAGAGTGACGGTAAAAGAATCATAAGAAAACCTTAATAGAGCCCCGCATTTCCTACCTGAGCTCAAACTGCCCCCTAATCCTGACCTTTACTTTGCTTTGGTTGATTCTCATGATAAACATTATGAGATGAACGTTGGTGAAAAAGCTCAGACAGATGGAAAGCATAATGTAAAGCATCCATATAGCAGCTGAAAATATCTTTCAAGTGTCACTTTTTAGATATATTTAAGTTGTTCAGCTTGAAAGTCTGCCTTGAAATTTTATTTTTGAGAACTATAATTCACCATTATTGATATTATCAATATCAGTTGCCCAAGCAAACTGTGGTAAAAAAAAAAAAAAAAAAAAAAAATATATATATATATATATATATATATATATATACATTTTTTCCTTTGCATCACATCATTAAAAACTACAAACACACAATGTATTATACTGGGATTTCATGTAAAAGTCAAGAAAGCACTTAAATGTGAAGCGCAAGTAAAAAGATGTATAACAACTCAAGTTGTCATGAATCAAATTGGTTTAATTTTCTCTCATATATTATTTTGCACTTTGCAATTGTGTATTTTATGTTTTGCTTTTTCTATTGTTAATTTTTTATATATCAGCATGTTATTAAGGTCTAAATTACTGTATGTCCTAGAGTTGAACAAAACAACTGAAGGAGAAACAAAAGAAAACAAAAAGCACCTAAAAGTCAGAAGTTTGACGATATGTCAAGCGTAAACTAAAAATATCGTTATTGGCATTGGCAATACCATCCTTGTATTTAATTGGTATTAGATCAATACTAACATATGCAGTATCACATACCTCTACTAATAACCCTTTTAGACGAGTTTGTTGAATCAGATTTTAAGGTTAAAGTCTAGAATTAAACATTCTGAATGAAGTGTGTACAGTTCTCATGGTGAGCATGCCAGTACAACTCACCATGTTTGAGTGCAAAATATTTTATTCTGAAAACAGAGCAGATACTCTTCAGACTGTGTATTTTAGCATCCTGAACCCCCCGCCCCCCAGGCTGTACAATCAGGCTAGGTACAGCCTGATTGTTAAATCAGATCAGGCTGTACCCAAATCTAAACACTGCAAATAGATCTATTATCTAAAAGAGTTGCTTTTTGCCTCATACAAAAACAATCATATTTAATCTACATTAGACTTATCTCTACTTATGGAAAGCCTGTGACGGAGGGCTACAAAGGCACATCATCATGTTGCAGCACATGCTGAGGCATGGCTCTGGTACTGAAGTTGTTTATTTGGTTCACTCTGATCTCCAGCCGCCTGGAAGATGCGTGACTCCTCTGTGCCGGCCCTCTCTCCAGCAGTCCTTCCTGGTGAGTGGAAGCGTGCGGTTAATGAGACTACGGCTCACAGAGCACTCTTCAACTGATCATTTGATTCAGTCTAGTTTGTAGATTTTCATACCAAATTCAGGGCCTTTGATCTTCTGAGTAGTGCTTCATGCAGAAAGTCTCCGTTCACACAAGAGCATCACCACCTCCTCCACGCACTCAACATACGGCGAGTCCACAGCAGCAGGCACATGTGCCTAAAGAGTTGGGGATCTCTCTTTGTTGAGTATTTAGCTTTTTGCCATACGCTGATTGCTCAGCCGCTCTCCGCCCTCTTTGTTCTTCTGACCTCCTTCCACGGACACACACACACACACTCCAGCTATCTGCTCTGTTAACAGCCTCAGCCACTGAACTCTCCAGGACTCTAAGTAGAATCCACTCGGATGCTCAGAGGGAAGAGCAAGAGTGGCGTTCGAAAGCAGCCCCTTGAGCAACAGAGTCATAAACAAACTTAGAAAAAGGAATTCTCTTGGATCTCTACATTTTTACCCCACAACAGATAGCTGACATGATTTTTGATTCATTTGCCTTTTTAGTCAGGCTTTCAGAATTACTTCGATTTAAATTTTCCAGAGATCAAGTGTGGTTCCCCCATGCCCCCCCCTCCCCCATTTCATAACAATGCAATGCTTTGTGTTCCTCACACAAATCCCATTAAAATACATTGAAAATGGAAATCGGAACAAAACTGAAATCCTGCAACCGGCGCTTGCTTTGCTGTTTGGTACTGAAATCTTACAAACGTGTTTTCCTACCTGAAGCATGGTTGGGGTAAAGGTCGCTGATCATGGATGGGTGGTGGACCACCTGCATGTACTGCGGCGGGGCCACCATGTGACTGATGTGTTCCTCTGTTTCTGAGCTGTGCCAGACGCTCACCTGGTGGAAGGACAAACGAAATCAGGTTGAACCAGGATTCCTGGCTTTAAATGTTTAAACCATTCAACCCAAACAGAGGTTTCCTCCAGGCAAGCTAGAAGAAAGTGAATGTTTGTTCCAGTCAGGAAGACGAACTGTGACTCACTCATCAGGTAAGAGCCGGCAGCTATCATGTGTAAATGTTTTTTGCTGCTAGAAAAGGCTGTCTAAGTGCAGCATTTTGTGCACCTTGAGTGTTTGGAAACGTGTTATATATAAATAAATGTGATCTTGACCTGGTGCAGAATGCTTCGGAGGAAAAAGATGTACAAGCTGATGCTCCGTTTCCTTTCTTTGTTATGTGAAACAGCTGTCTGACTACTGTTGAATGTGCAACAAACTCATTTTCTCTTTTTCTCTTGAACTGCCAATTGGCCCAGTTCATGTGACAAAGAAAATGTTGTGGATGCCCTTTAGTGAAGTTTGCAAGAATACTGATACATGTGAGAACTTGCTGTTACTATTAATTTTACATTTACTATTTCAAATTTACCATAAAGCTTCCTTGACTATATCATGTCATAAGAAAATGTGCGGATTCTAATGTTTCCTGTCAATGACAAAAAAGTTAAAAACTCAGAACAAATGGCTTGATTTAGATCTCCAGTAATTCGGTTCACATATTGATCATTGATCTGTATGTTAACTGTTCAATTTGCAAGAAATGAAAGACAAATGGCCCCTGAAATTGAAAAGTCGGACCTCTCCAAGCAGCTCCCAGGTTTATGTCTAACATGGCAACCATAGATAGAAACGTAGTGAAGGTCGCAGACGGCGCTCTTTGTGAGAATGTCACTTTAGTTTTCCGTTCTCTGCATGTTCTCCACATTACATCTATGTTGGAACATTGACTCAAGGTGCTTGACTTATCCACATGTTGTTATCCTTATATGGTGGCTAAAACCAAAGCACTGAGTAAAATTGTAATAATGCTGGTTTGGACATGACAACTTTTTATTTTGATTAAGACTTATTTGCACCAACAGATTATCTAACATTGACCTTTCTGCTTTCTGGCTTAGTTGCAGATGTCAAACAATGTGATGAAAAGAGAAAACAACTATTTGGTTTCTTGTTATTTTTGCAGATGGCGAACAACAGCAATTCTGAAAATCTGTATTGCTGCAGCCGGTGAAAGTCATGTTCATGTCCTATTTGATGCTTGTGTAACTGCCATTATTGAGCCTATAATATTGCAGTGAGCCATTCAGACCTGCACTCTTTTTGCCTCAGCTATAGAGATTCAAAGAAGCAGGGAATGAAGCTGTCCTCTAAAAGTGGATTCTTAAAATCCTCATTGTAGTCCTCAAAATGTCTGCCGCGAGCAGCTTTGTTTCTGAGACTATTTTCATTTAGACCTAAAGCAAACATTTAGTCGCATTTATGTTAAATTAGATTCAAACCATGTACCCCATTTTTGCTGCTTGTTATTGCCTCGGCTATCAACAAATTGATGATTTCAAGTCAAAATGACCCACAGGGGCACAATAACGGCAGGTGAAGCGCATATAAACAATAAAAAGTCTAACAAGCTACAGAGAAAACAAAAATAATACAGAAAAAAAAAACTCTATTAAGCTGCTGGATGGCTGACCTCAAGGGTAAACTCGTTGCTGGTGTAGCGGCCATTGAGCTCTGAGCAGGTCAGGCGAAACCTCCTCTCTGTCAGCTGTCCGGGCTGCAGGTGGTAGTAATGTACCTGTCTGATCACCTGCTCATAGTTTGTCATGGAGTCCACGCCTGTGAACAGGGACAGTAGAGGTGTTGTTGCTACAAGTATTCTATACATGCAGCAGGCACAACAGAGTGGTTTTGATCTCGGTCACCTACCATATATGGACATGCCGGACGTGGAGTTGGTTGCGTCGAGGTGTTTTCCCAGAAGCGAGCTCAGCTGCAGCTGGAGAGATTCTTGCTTTGGGTTTAGCTCCTCCCCCAACACAAGAATGTCGCAGTAGTCCAAGTTATGGATGATCTCCTCCAGGACGCCGGGTTGATGAGCTTTGCAAACAGAAACATCACGGTAAGATCTTACTCTTTGGCGCTTAAGCATGCAGAAGAGATTTTACGCTGGCAGATACCTTTGTTATAAATTGTTCCTTTACAACGCCGGTCAAAAATATTCAGTTAGGATTATGTAACATCATTTTGAATTTATTTTTGGAATAGTCCACAATAGGTCAAAATCATACATAAAAGTTCAGGTATGTATAGTTGCATAATATATTATGAATAAATCAGAATTACATTATTAGTGTGTGGAATATTCATATTGTTAATGCGTGGAGCTGAAATAGCCCAAAGGTTATGAACTAGCATTTTTCATGCTAATGCAATAATTAGCCAGCTGGCCAGAGTCTCACGGCAGCAAATAATCACACAAGCAAAGGATTTTGGACAAATTGGTAAATGGTCAAAGAGGAACTGGAAGCACAAAGAAGAGAATAAGAATAAAAAAACCTGCTAAAGTTAGCAGATATTTTTCCAGTTATTTTAGAAGAAAAGCCAATGTTCTACAGCATAAGCACCTGAATACTACTACTGACTACTACAAACAACAATTTAGGACTGAAAATAGAACTGTAGGGATTTCTCAGACTAAACCTGAGAGAAAAAACAAAAATGGAAACAAAATGTAATGCTGGGAATGTTGAAGCAAAAATATGCATCATTACACCCAATAATTATTCCTTTAATTAAAAAAAAGTGAAACGAAATAAACTTGATCAATCAAAATTCCAACAGAACATGACTCCATCTTCCACACACCCTTCAACAGTGGAATCTAGCATAATATAAAGCTGATTGTAGGAAGGATCACAAAGAAAAGAGTTCAGATAAAAAGAGCCTGAGAGAGCAGCTGAACACCAAAGGAACAAGGAAACAGTGACCTCTATAGCAAAGAAGGACATTTGAGACAAGACAGATGGCTGGGGAAAAAGTGCCAAAGTATCGAGCATAAAAGACGGTGACTTTCAGAATCATCTGAATCAGTCTGGAAAAAGACATCTTGGGGAATTAGTGGGAGGAAGACGCAACGAAGTGCTGTGTCAGGTCAAGTAGAAGACAAACCAATGGCAAGGAGACAAAGTGTCATAAACATCCGCAGAAAAGAAACTTAGGGCATGTCTCGCAAAAGAAATCCGCAGTTTATCTTAAATCCTTTAGGCTTTGACAGAGCACACAATCTACCCATTGTGACACTTTAATGTAACTCCTCCCTGACAAATTTCTATAAACTCTTCCCATCCATCCGTCTTCCGTTCTCTCCATTCTCTGGTTTGCTGCTAATCTTTCCCTCCCAGCCGTAGTTTCCATTTCACTTGCAAAAAGAGTTCCTCTGACTCCCTGAAAGCAAAGCCACTTTCCGCTCCTCTTCCTTCACACATTACGCACAATGGAGGGATAAAATTTCCCTCCCGCCCCGCTTATCTGTTCCTAATTGACTGCCAGCGGCAGGGCTGCGAGGCGAGGCGGGCGGTTTCTTGCCTCTGTGGTCTGATCGTTGGACAGAACAGGAGCTGGTGAGATTTAACAGTCGCACTCGTTTGCCACCGGTCAAGGCAGCGCAACAGAAAGAATCAGCCCTCGGGCAGCTACAGGCCGTATTTAGCGGCAGGAGGTCTGCAGTTGCTGAGTGATAAAGAGGAACTGGAGGGACTAATACCTGCAGACTGGTGTAGAGAGGGATGGATGGACTCTGCTGCAGGTGAATGACTCAACATGGTGGGGAGTAATCAGAACAAAAGGCTCTCGCTTTCACCGCAGCTACTGCTGCTGAGAAGAGCTGCTCACCCTTAAAGGGGCATCGTTTAGGTTACAGCTCTCTCAGGCTTGTGTTTGGATGTCATTGTGTTTCCAGTTTATGCAGGTTTAAGCCTCTGTGAGCGATCGCAGCGGGACTTTAACGGGAGATAAATTGTTTCGGGTTAATTATGTTTGACTTGCAGAAGAGGTGGAATCAAATAAGTTGTACTTCTTTCCACTTCTTTTCCAATCACATATCCTCTGTAAATGTGATTGACTTCGTGTTCTTTGCTTTTGATATTTGTCTTTATTATTTTATTAACATTTGCATTATAATAACCAATTTCCTGGATCAAATACTAAGAAATGGATCTTCATATTTGTAGTAAAGTTTACAACAACCACTACTAATGGTAGTAACTCCCACCCATACTTTTTATTGTCAAAAGGTGTGTTTACAAAAACATAGTCTCAGTATAAATCCAGCTGTTCTCTAACGGCCTCGGAGGTTCGTTAGAGAACCATAGAGAACAAATGGCATCATGGAGGCCAAGGATCATAACAGACAAGTCAGTGAGAAAGTTATGGTAAATAGACTGAACTTATATAGCGCTTTTCCAATCATTTTTACCACTCAAAGCGCTTTACACTAGAGTCACATTCACCCATTCGCACTCACAAACGCTCACACATTTATACACCGATACGCAGATCGGTAGGCAATTTGGGGTTAAGTCCCTTGCCCAGGGGCACATCGACATGAGGCAGGAGGAAGCTGGAATCGAACCTATAACATTCCAATCACAAGACGACTACTCTGTCCACGTGGCCCCAGCTGTAAACTTATGAAGAAGTTTACAGCTGGGTTTGGTTAGAACGTAATATTCCAAGCTTTAAACGTCTCACAGTGCTCCTAGATAACACAGTCTCTCCCCAGACAATCTGAGTTTGAGTTATTCTGCAAACAACTAGCAGAACATTTTGTCTCTAGATGTACTAAACTGGTGGTTACACACCTCCAAAGCCAAAGTTGGTTTTATATTAACTCAGAGGGTCTAAATATGAACGCATACCAAACATTTGGAAATAAAATAAAGTCAAAGTCATGACTTTATATTTTTCTCTCCCCTTGTCTCAAAAAACATGCAGCCTGGTCTATTACAGTAAAAGTCTTACTAAAAAACATTAGTTTGTGTTTGTGGCATAATGGGGAAAGGTTCAAGGGGTGTGAATATTTTTTACAAAGTACCGTACATGAACAGATGGTAACTGTTTTTGAAAACAATTTACCATGAAGGACTGTCCTCATTACATGTTTAAGAAAAAAAAAAAAACAACTTGTATCCCAAGTTGGAGAATTTGCCATTGTGAGAGTGAGAGCACGGTGGTTTGATGCTTTGACTTGACGGATTGTGCAGATGCGGCGGATGAAAGCAGCATCTGCTTATCCACGGTCTCAGGAGGTGTTATGAAATGTTTATCTTTCTCTGAAGGTTTGCTTAGCGAGACAGGTGATATGTGAATGTGCTGGTGGGCTTCATGAATGAGCGAACACACCATGAATATGAAAAACACTTGCTGAAATATTTACCCAAGACAGATTTCCACCTAGAGGGAGGTACACACTCAATCTAAAAACTTTGTGAGATAGTCAGACCTTCTTCCATGTTGTATGAGAGATTGGAATGCTTGTGTTCACAATGTGGACTTCAGGGGCTTACAAAATAGGGAATGTAGCCTTAACAAAATCATAGTGTGAGTGTGTGGAAAGGTCCTACCTGTGTGACGGGGGGCGGTGTCTGCCCTGGTGACTGTGCTGATAATGTGGAGGTCCTGAAATAGAGAGACGCCTCCGGCCGCTCTGAAGTCTGAGGCCGACTGGCTGAGTCTCTCCACCCCACTGATGGTGATCCTGGGCTCACTGGGCTGCAGCACCATCACCACCGCCTCGATGCTGGGGATGGTGATACACGTGTCTTCACCAAAACACCTAGACCAAACAGAGGGGAACAAAGGAGTGAGACGAAGAAGAAAAGAACAGCGGGCTGAATCACCAAGCACAGGTTGGTGGAAATGACATCAAAACGGCGCTTCTTTGTGCTGTGTCACAGTGAGGTTTTAGTTTGTGACTATTATTTGATAAGCGACAGGGGTTCAGGGTCACAGACACTTCAACAAAGCTTGGACCACAGGCAGAGTAAAAAAAGAGGATAGTAGGATGCTCCATTTCGTTTGTCCCCAAATGAAAACAGTAGAGTTAAAAATCAGTGCTGAAGGAAAAAGGTTTTGAACTAATATTACAATCGCTTTGAGAATAGAAATATTCTGTACTGTCCCCAAATGGGGGGCAATTAAGACATATTTTATTGTCCCCCAAATTCAGTCGTAACAGCAGCTTTGGAGCTTTCAGGTTCACACGAGATAAAGAAGCAGCATCCATAAGACCCTTTAGTGTTCTGGTCGTTAAAACTTTTTACTGGGTTATTTTCAGACTCCAGATTTGGGAAGTTGTTCACTACAAACTGTCTCCCTCTTTTTGATTTTGCAAAATCAAAGGGGGGGAAAAATTCACAATCAGTAATGGCAGCAAGAGAACAAACCAAAACAAACAATTATGGCACCAAATCGTACAACTCCTTGCAAAAGTATGGAATCACCGGTCATGGAGATCGCACAATGAGTTGTTTCCTATTGGGCAACAAAAAAAGTAAACATTTGACAGAAGACTGTTTAGCTTTGTCAAACATACCACTAAAAATGCTTGATATTGTTGCACTAATTGGCACATAATTTTTCAGATTATGTGCGTGAACAGACAGAAAAAATAAGAAACAAATACATTAGTACTTCATCTGAATTTTATATCAGCTTGAATATTTGGATTCTTCAATTTCACCAAAAACAAACAATATTCTGCACGGTTTTGTTTTTTGTGCTTCATTTCTTGCCATTCCACATGTTAATTTGCCCTCCTAAAGGAGCTTTGTAACCTTTCCACTGTGTAAACTGTTGAGGGCTTGTTTCCTGTCAATCATCTCAGAGTCACAGCTCAATAAGATCCACAAATTGCAGGATGATGATGATGATGATTAATGTGAATACGTATTTGCAATTGATTGCCACATCAAGGGATATTTAATTTTTATGAACAGTGCTGCCCAACATTTGCCAGGACCTCTGGTTAAGAATTGTAAAAGCATTGAAATTAGTTATTCTCTCATTGCAGTTTTGAATATTTTAGTAAAACTAAAATGGATAAATATTTATATCCCTAAAACTCTTTTCAGATAGATAAAACTAGAGCAGTGTTCTTAAATGCAGACTTTCCTTCTTTGCTTTTAAGAACATCTCATAAGTAATCTGCAACTTTCTGTTCATACTGAGCGTATGACATAAAGCCCAGGCCTGTTTCTTTCTGGGTCTGGCCACAAGCCTGGATGACAACTCATATGCATCTTATCTTATCTTATCATGTCCATATTTAATATGGTGGGGGATCTGTCATGCTGTGGGCCTGCTACTTCAAAAGTTAAGGGAATCTTGAGTCCATGGATTCTTAGAAATCTGGTAGCTTATACCAAATCAGGATAATGATCCACAAGAAATGGAAAAAGTAACCCAAACGTGGCTCATCAGGTACAAAACTAAGCCATCTTTCACAGCAATCTATGACTCAAAACTCCAAAGATCCATCTCTGAATGCTCCAAACATTTTGAGCTCTACCAGTGGGGAAGCATTAACAGCAAAATTACCACTAGTTGTAAATATACTCAATGTTTGAGTTTATTAGTGTTTCAAAGCATGCTGCTGAAGTAAAATTATGAATATATTTCAATTCTTTGAACCCATCTTTGCCAGGGGTGCCAATAAACGTTGCCTACACATTATATTTTGTATTTTACAAACCCAGAAGATAATTTGCAGTCACATTTCAGAAGGTTATTTTGTTACAACAGACTAAATATCATCCAAGAGCTGCAACACCATGTTTGTTTTTTTTTGCCAGAGGGTGTAGTAAACCTCCAATCAAACCTCTGATAGCTCACAGAAGAAAAAAAAAACATCGTAGAAAGATCTATGCTGTAATTACTACAGTTATTTAGAGGGTAATACATTCTGTCACGTTAGTTTTTATTGAGTAGAATCAGAGCTGCAGGACTATACTTGTTTTCAATACCCGCCTCATAAACACACAGCTTCCACTGGCAACATTTAATGGGTGGGAGCTCGTTGAGAGCTTAGAATTAGCTGTGATCTTACAATGAAGCCTGGGTAAGCGTTATCCGTAACCCATACACAGACATACATCTGCCATGTTCACACATGTACGCGTACAGGAACGATGCGAAGCCTGACGGATGCACTGGTGGAAGACTGCAGGTTGAACATCAATCACATGGAAAACAGGAGCTATTAAAACGAGAATGGAAGCTGGCGGGCGGGGCGAGGGATGGATGCTGCAGCTGGTGGTGATGCTGTGGTGGGAGCTGAACAAACATGCCGGATTTTTGCTTTTACGTTTCACCAAAGGCCTTTCAAGCACACAGACGTGTCGGTGGGAGGGACATCAGAGCTTTCCCTCCATACTGTGCCTCTGCGGCAGCTACAGGAAACGATGACATGTTTCCTTTCCTGGATTGGAAACCTGGAACGTACAGTTTACGCTGCAAGGCATTATCTGTCTTTTCCCACCTACGTCCTGATGTAAATTATGCTGCAATACGCCAATCCATGACACACATCAGCATAATGTTTTCCCCATCTCAAGCTCTTTCTTAGTTGTTTTTTAAAAAAAAAAATTTATTTGCATTTAAACTCAAAAATGATTTACAAGAACTTCAAAGCTTTACTTTTTATTTCATCATTCAGAGTTCAGTCAGTTTTTTTTTCTTCTTACAATTATATAAATTAAGCCCATAGATTCAAATTTTACATGTTAAATGCCCCAATTTTCAGATTTTTGAAGAAAAACATCTCACACTGATCCCACCATTACATCAGAACAGAAATGAAATGCTGGGAAAAGGAGTAAGTGCCTGGATTATGTGAGTTATGTTTAAATTTCCCTTTGAAAAAACAAAATATTTTTGAATTGATTTGAAATTTAGTGAAATTGAGAAGGTGGTAAAGCCTTTCTAAAACCACTGAGGGACTTTAAGAAGGAAAAGCCAGCCTTGTTGTACTTACACCCTCAATTGGAAAGCTGTCGCAATAATTTTGAGATTTTAATCATGCATTGCAATTTTCCTTCTTTCAGCTTAACGTTATTATCCAGCAAACATATTTAATAAATTGCAAAAACAAAAATTGGGTGACCAATTAATTTTAAATAATACATAAATGATATTCACCAACTATATATCACTGTCATATCTTTATTATAGTTGTGTGTTTAAATATATGGAAAAATATGTTAACTGGAATCTTTCAAACCTGAAACTGGTTTAAGATCCACAATTAGTAGTGTCTGTAATCTCTTTAGATGTTTTCTCTGCTTGGTGCTTGGCAATGATTTGACCCTTTCTACCATAATAACATCTTTTCCACAACTACAGCATGTCTCTTTCCACATGGTTGTTTAAGAAATGAGAAGCTACTCATCGCATCAGTTGGGGTTAAAAAACTTGTTGCCAGCTGAAAGGCAGTCGGCCATGCAGTAATTATCCAATAGGATGCTTCGTTAGATCCAGGTGGCGAGGCAATGCATTACATGTAAAAGTTATTTTGTAAAAAAAAACATATTCAAGTAAGAACAGAATATATGATAAAATAAAAATCTGATGGAAACTTAAGTTTGTGCTGATATTGCAGAAGACAAGCAATCCCCCCCCACACACACACACACAAAAATAACAGTTTATGTTGCTTTTTTCTGCTCTTTCTGCCTTTTTCTTGGCAAGAAATGAATTAATGTGTGTTGTTAGGTTTTGAGTCGTGGAAACCTTAGAATACTTTGGAGTGACAGACCAGTCAGAAAGCTTCTGTGCGTCCGTCATCTCCTTCTTCCCCACCAGGTACGCTCACTCACACAAGCCTCTATTACAAACAAGCAGAGCATTGAAGCAGCTTGAAGGCAGTTGGGGCATCATTTTGGGAATGGAGCAGAAAAGCTGTGCTGGACCCGTGGAGTCATAATTTGATGTGTGCTGTTGCTCTGCAGCTCCATTAGGTCCATCTGCATGTACAGGCACCTCTCTGCATCAGAAGCGAATGGATTATGAAAGAGTTCCAGATTAAGTTTTGCCCATGTTATTTTTAAAATGTGCACAAGCCAAGGCTGACTGAGTTTTTCCATTGCTTGACTACATAGAAAGTCTGGCAAGTTTCCTTATACATCTGATTCTCACACAAGCTTGTTTGGACCCATGGCTGGAACTGTGAGCAGCTATTTTGTGCATTATGGGATATATAGCGTTATTATATTGAGCTCTACAGAGCTAATTGGTAGGCCGATACAAAATGAATTTAACTGCACTGAGGTGCAAAAGCATATATTCTTTAAAAAGTATTATTCCCTCAATCTCCAATTGTTATTGTAGATATTCAAAGAAGCTGCGTTTTGTATGACTATCTTGTGTTGCAGACGGAAAGGTTGAATTGCATTATTAAAAGAAAGAAAACATGACATCATGCACAGGGTGAGTAAACATTTTACTTTTTAATATTAAAAAGAAGCTAAGTGAATTTTCTGAGAGTTGGTTAAAAAAACTATTGTCTCTAATCCTGCAAAATTAATTGTTTGGATTTACAGCAGAGGTGTCCAAAGTGCAGATAATTTTGTCTTTTTTAAAAATGTAAAACCTCTTTCAATGGAAAATGTTTGCTACAACAAAATGTTCTTTTTTCAATAAAGCATTTTGAGATTAAAGAATGATCCATATCTGACATACTGTTGATGAGAATTGACTAAAACCATCCCTAGAACAATAAAAAATAAAAAATAATAATAAATAATAAGGCACACATTCAGAACCATTTTTGTTTCTGGTCTGTAATAATTTACAAGTCCCCTTTTTTATACAAAACTCAAAGTACTTTGCTTTATTAAAATATTCAGTTTTGTTTATAGAGAAGTTATTTTTTATTGCATTTTTATTTGGAAATAAAAAAGATGGAGTGTAAGTACTTAAACTTTGCAGTTTAGTTCAGACACAACTGATTCACAGCCAGTAATCTCATTTCGTGGTCAGCCTGTTTCCAAATTCTATTGTGTTTACAGTTATTTTGCTTACATCATGCCTCTAATACTTACTGACAATAAATGGTACAGGCCAGTGTTTCTGCTGGACGTTCTTCTGGACGGAGCAGTAAAACCGCTAGCTAAAAATTAGATCAGCAGAAGGATCCAGAACACGCTTAACACACATTTGCTGTTGTTAACTCAAAGTAGATGAAACAGTAACACAACTATGGCCAGAGGCAAACTGTTTAGTGGTCTAAGGTTGATAAATGGGTAGAATTAAAGGTCATTAGCAAAGCCCCTCTAGGTTTATTAAATACTCAATACAGATGCTCGCCTTTTAAATGTAAGAGCAAAAAAAAAAAAAAAGAAGTTCGCCAAATGATTTTAAACCATTTTATTAAAATATTCACTGCCGTTAATAAGTTAATAAGGGTTTATGCATTTGTGGGCAGTATAATTTTTCTATCTATCCTAAGGTTCCAATTTCAACATCTGCAGCAGAAAAATTGCAACTGGAGCAGAAGAATATCAGAGGCAGTTTATTCTCATCAAGACGTTAAACCCTAAGGCCACGATTACATGAGATGCTGTCTGGAAACTGCTGGTGTTTCTAGATGCTGACCACTAAGACACTTTGAATCCAATATAGTTGTCATGCCAGGCACTATATGGCGCAGTGTCAGAGAACGTCGTTGGCACTTTTGACCTGTAGCTTCCACCTCATTTAGAAAGCAGTCGCCCTGACAGGCACTCACATATTAGCTAGTTTATTTTTATTGGACGCTCTCTGGTCAAGATAGAAAAAAATCCCCGTTTTTTAGTCACCAACTGATTTTCTTATGTTTCCCTTATAGCAGCAACAAAGTTGATGGCATTTCCATGCTTCTGTGCATTTTTAGAAAAACCTACCAAGTCAAAAGATCTGTAATTAGGAATTAGTGCCGCTTGCTTATTTTTACTATGTATTAATGCAATTATGACACGTCAGCAAGAAACCTGCTTAATTGCCAAAAATCCTTCAGCATCTCAACTTATTTCTGCTAAACAATCCTCACCAGACAGGCTTTGTCATGCAGTTGCCAACATTTTCTGGCAGGAAGCCAAGTTTCAAGTTTAGATTTGCTTGTTTGTAGAGCCATGGCAGCTTTGTCCAGGATTTGCAAGCAAAATTTCATTTGACCAAAATTTGCCAATGCGATGATGAAAGCTTATTTGCGTTTGCATAATGTATTCCTTAACAACTGCTATGCCTCCAGCTTCAATGGCTTTGGTTTATCACCAGCCACCCGTGCAGCGTGCACACACAGTCCTCGGGTCCGTGTCCGCGCAAAGACCCTGACGGGAGGGAAGAGAGATGGAACCCAGGGCTGTGCTGCAGGGGTCTACATATATTTAAAACAATCATGAATTTTAATAGTTACCCGCTGAGGGAGACTGTTTTACAAGCCACTCGCTCTTTCTCCCCCTCCCTCCCTCCCTCCTTCGCACATACAGATTCACGTTCAGTTTTTTCATCTTTATTTCTCGACTCCTCCAGCAAAACCCGCCTGGAATTATTAATACATGACATGAGGATGTTAAAACTAGCCCCCGGTGGCGACAGCAAACTCAATTTGGTGTGTTAACAGGAAGTGACAGCCAAAGAAATGGCAGCACGGGGACAGGGCTGAGAGAAAGACGTGTGGAAATCGATGTGTGAAAAGAGAGTTACATTAGTCAAGGCCGTCTTCTGTGTTGTTGTTACACTTAACAGAAGTGTTGAGGTGGAATAACATTCACAAGAGAGCCACAGAGACCCAGAAACAATACGAGGCATGCTAAATATGAAGGAATCCACAGGGAAGACGGGGAAACGGATGGAAGTCAAAATAACTGTAAGAACAAGCTGGTGACACACTTACTGGACGGTGGTGGAGATCTGCAGGCGGCGGATGCCCGGTGTGGGAAACTGGCGGGAGTTTATGTAGGAAACTTTCCTCACAGCTGTGTTAATGTTCTCCAGATTCTCTCCCTCCATCACCAGAATGGACTGAGCTGGGTTGAAGTGGAACTGGAAGATGGAAGAAACGAGAAGCAAGTAGATGTTAAATGAACTGATGGACATTTATACAGTGGATCAGTCTGGTTTCTGTTTTGGAAACCATCACTATCCGTCTGTTAGTCACGAACAGGCCAACCTGCCGGAGGACAAAGAGTGATCCGAGTTGTCATGTTCTCCTGACACTAACTGGTCTGTCATTTTCTGAGTTCAGGTCAGAATCTCCTGGATCAATTAATAAAACTGAAAACAGAGTACAACTGTAATATTCTGAACACCTGGGGGTGGTGTAGCGAGTTGGGAGAACTACGAACCTGTTGGTGAACATGTTTACGGTCAATTACAAATTCAGCAGGTGCAGAGCAGCATCATTAATCACTGGGAGAGGTATCTGTGGCCACTTTGTACAGGAGAGTCCAATAATCACTCTCCTCTTAACTCTGCAGCAACTCCGGTGGGAAATTTGTGGCTATTTAGCAGCTAAGTGCTCCACTTTGTTCACCAAATAGCTTTGTCTGTCAGTTATCTGATTGCAGCACGGTTAGTGTACAGATGTTTTTCTTCTCTTTCGGATTAACAACTTCTTGAGGCTGCAGAAAAGCAGACTGAAGTTATTCAACAACTTTAAAGTAGCTTGTACTGGTAATTTGTATGTTCCAGAGTTGTGTAAACTATTTATGAGCATAGGGTAGTACCTACAGATAATGCATTTAATTGGTATTGACTAGAGTTTGAAAGGCTATGTAGCCTTTCAAACTCTAACAGCTAGGAAAAGCTCAGTGGCAATAAATGGATATACTGTATATTCAAAAGATGAAAGCAGCATTTAGATGGCATACGGATGAATTTTGGAAAATGTTTGGAAGTCAGGATTTTGATTTAAAGTTACAATTCAGCTTTTATAGTAATAATGTTTGTCTGATCAGTGTCATTAGACAGGCCTTTCTGATTTAAAAAAATATGACACAAAACCAAAAGAACAATCCTATCAATATTCCTGTGCCTGGTTTAAAAAGTACCAGCAGTCCTGATCTAATAAACTTTGGTTTGTTCTACAAAATTTCCAATTTTTTTCTAGACATTACAGCAACTTTCAATCAGAAGGAGGTGAAAAAACATCCATCAGTGATCATTGTTGGTACAACTGTATGTGTATCAATATGGATACAACAGAAAAAAACTGAAAAAAAAAACAACTATACAATCTGATCCTATTTGTGCAGTCCTTTGATATTTGATGGCAGGACTTTCTTGCCCCAAGATGCTTTTGTGTGTTCCTACTGCAACAGCACTGATTGCTACCCATTCCTTCAAACTGGGTCCTGGCGACAAGGTGACACTCCCCACAGCTCTCCCCTGTCATTTTCCCATCCACATTACCCTTTCTCTTGCTGACTCCACTCAACATCCTGTTTTCTGTCACCACTCTTACTGCCTACCTCCCTCAGACTCTCCCTCTAAGCAGGATATTCTCCTCTGATTGCAAAGTGCCAGCCCTCCACCTCCCTGGATAAACTCTTTCCCTAAGTTCCAGCGCTCTTATTGGAGCCACATGAGTGTGGCTAAGAAGAAGATATAATGGTACTCTAAAGATAAACTGCACTGGCCCTTAAGAGGATATCCTCCCCTGCTCTCTCATATCCCAGCACCTCGTTCCACCGAGTCGTCTCAAAAGGTTGCCAAGCATCTCTTCACTGCATCGCAGCACAAGGAGACCTATGCAAAGAGTGGGCTTTAGGAGAGAGCAAGACTGAAGAGGGGAAGATGAAAAAGAGAGTTAAAGGAGCTGATGGTGGGTGGTTAAGGGGGGGGGACAGCTTTGGGTGTGCACAAACCCCCATTTATCTTGTCTGCCCCCTGTCTTCCACAGCACAGGGAGATGGATTAGCCGGGCCGGTGCAAAGGGAAATTTGGGGGGAGAGAAAGAGAAAAGCAGATAAGTTTCATGAAAACCAGCTGGTGATTCTGCTGGTGATTTAAAGCAAAACATTTCTCTCAAAGTGGAGATCAAAAATGTGTGCTTCTCCTTGTACACATTCAAGAAGAATGTATGCAAAACTTTGTCTCGGTGTAGACAGGATAGGTTCTGAGCGGGAACAAGCTGTAAAGCATCCACGGCTGCAGAAAAAGCTCAAGTTAAAGAAGGAGTTTTTTTTTTTGCGAAAGAGAAGCAGGGGGAAGATGAGTGATGCGACTCTCAGGTCTGCTCGCCGCTGGTTCTTTGTGTGTGCGAGTGTGAAAAATAGAAACAGTAGCAGCAACTAGAAAATGATGAATGAGGCCCGGTCGACACAAGCCATTAAAAACAGAGATTCACTATGCATGTTTCAATTACATTTACACTTGTTGCATGTATATCTTGAAGGTACTGTCTTTTTTACAACTGGGAGCAGCTGATAAGCATCTCAAAAGCTCAAATAACACCTGAATTATGACCCCAAGTCTCAGAGGGGTAAAAACAGAGGGCCTACTGTCAGACAGAGATTTAAAAAGTACAAAAGCAAATGAGATGGATTAGCAGTGTCATCCAAGACATTTGACTGTGGAATATTGCCTCTGCTTCTTGGAAACCGAGCTCTAAGCATGTCATGTCAGTCATGAAGCATTATATTTTCAACTGGATATAATATCAATTGAACGTCTCTTTTTTAATTATTTTATAATTATCAGCTGTTCACTGATAGTTTTAATGAAATGTCATCAGTGATTATAAAATACTGAAACATGCCAAACATAATCCCTAAAATAACTATAAAACATTTAGACATGGTAAAAACAAAACAGCATTTCATAAGATAAAATTATACACAAATTTTACAGTAACTAATACTATTTTTAGAGTGCTTCTCATTTCCTGTAGCAGCTTTCAGAACAGCAGTGCTAGTGCTTGTACACAGGAAGTTAGTATTTGGTGTTAGATGTGCTATTTTTTTTATCTCTGTCTTAACTCTGCTACAGCTAACATATGTGTTTAAATTTCTGCTGGACAGTTTCAGTGATTTCAATTCAAAATTGATCAACTCTGAATTTATTTGATTATACAGTCTCCTTTTTATAATCTGGGTTAGAACTGGAAGTGGAGAGAACTTAAAAATGAAAATGTTCGATTGCTTTACATCATGTAGCTTTTTAACATCAGTAAGAATTGAACTTCTCTCCTACTTGGTATCTAAGACTTAACATGTGATATGAAATATTTCTGATTATCTGACTTGTGAGTCATGAAGCTCTCATACTGTATTTGTCCCTCATGACAATAATTCTGTGGCACAACAGTAAAAGACTACCACGACAAACAAGAGCCTAGACTTTTGATTGTCCTTAATGTCCATTAGTTTCTGTTTCAGATACTAAGAAGGCTTTAAAGTAAGTAAAAGTGCCTTTGTGAAGCTGTGCAAGGTATAAAACCCCTGAAGAATCCAGGAAACTGAAATTGATGGTTCTAAAGTTTCAGACAGGTTCAGTTGGGTCGGGCTATAGGGGAAGGACACAGTAAAAGTCCCATCATTCTTATTCTCATCCAAACATTCTGTGACTGCTAATGTTCGATAGACAAAGGCACCTTTAAGACAGAAAGTCTAATTACAGAATAAGATTTAATACTGTAATTCAGAATAACTTTGTGTTCATCTGTATTGGTCCAGTTGCAAAAAAGACAAACGCAGTATGAAACATTTATTTAAAATGAATCTGGGCTGTAATATTTGTGACAAAAAAAATATATTCATTCAATTAAGTTTTTAAAATATATTTTTATAGTTTTTTTCACCATATTATTCCCCAATTACTACTGACTTCTTTTGCTTTATTCTCAGATTGTTTGTGTGTACCTTTATACTCTTATCCAAGCTCTCAAGGGAGTTAATGTCCAGTCCCTCTTTGCAGGCCTGAAGACAGGAAATGACTTTCTGACTCTCGATCTTCCCTGGTCGGATGGTCAGTCCAGATAAGCTGCCCCGGAAGTACTGAGTGAACCGGGGCTTGGTAACTTCTCCACCTACAAGCACAAATAATAAACATAAGTATCCACATAATTAGGTTATTAGGAAAACCCTAATATTCGCTTTGTTTTGAATAAATATTTTAAGAAATAAGTTTCTTAAAATATTTTGTCAGCCGTCATTCCACTGTATGGAAATAGTCTTCCAAACAACTGCCAACCTGCTCAAGTATGGCGCTGCAAGTAAGTTCAGTCTGAAAGTCTGAAAGGCATGGTTCTTGCTACCGTTGACATGACAGTTTATGTTTGTTCAATCAGAATGAGACAACAGAAGTTCATCTTTACTGGAAGGTGTGCATGGAGGGAACCTTTGCTCCCTAAAAAAAACATGACAGTCAGAATAAGGTCAGAAAGAATCTGAGACCAGAGCTTCTGATAAAAGCTTCTTTGTACTGATGAGTCTAAAATCTAATTGTCTGAGCACCACAGCATGTTCTCTTATCAGGTAAATGTGTGCATGTTTCCTACAGAAGGAGCTGCTGCCCAATTCCACCTTGTATCAAATACTGCTTGAAGTAAATCTACATTTACAAGACCATTAGTAAGCATATAAGGAAAATTATGTGTGTTTGATCAGTAAAGTTATGGAAAATATTTAACAGATTTTAGTGAGTTAACCCTAATAGTAGCACAGTGATTGCTAACCTCAAGCAAGATGTTGGTATACATAAACACATTTGATTCCCTTTTGCCCTTTTCCTCTGATGACATTTATACAAAACCATCAATTTAAAATGATGAGAACAAGATAACAGGGTTTGGCACAAGAAGAAATGAGCCAAACTACCAGGTATGTTGTTGAGCCTTTAGATCCCAAAGACCAAATAGCAGTTATGCCTCTCCATGTGGCGATAAAGCAGCAGGGCCCTGCAGTAAGTGATATTCAGCCTCCCTATTCAGGCTAAATAAAGGGAAGGAAAAAGTCAATACATTTAAAGTCTGTCCTCTGAACCCCATAAAGGCCAGAACCAGCAATAAGGGCCTCCAAGCCATTCATTAGCTAAAAGGTTACTGTAGCTATGCCTATCAAACTTCACCTTTGCATTCCTTTCATTTATTTCCTCTGTCTTTCTCTGCTGTTCTTTAATTCTGGAAGTAATCCAATGGAGAACTACAGATAAAGAACATTTCTTTCATTCGTTATCTGCCTGGCAAAAAGCAGATAACGAATCCTGTCTCACGCATCAAAATAAATAAATTAATGAATTAAACAAGGGGAAGATGAAGCAAAGCAATGACTGATAAGCAAGGTAAAACAAACTTCCTGTATTGTATCTTGTCTCCAAACAAATCTTTGTGATCTTCAGTCTCATGGCAAACTTCCTCCCACATTGATTGTTGTTTGAATTTGTTTGAGATTAGTTTGTAAGTTTAGATGTGCAAAATCAGAGAATATAATGTGCCAGTCAGTGCACATGGCTATAGATTTGCCTGTTTTATAAGACATATTTGACTTTATTTCTAAAATAATGTGTGATGACCACAGACTATGTATGTGTTTTATATGATGATGCTGGTTCAAAACTACTATTATTTGATTATATTTTTTTATATTTTTTATACAGTGTGTAAAAGAGATATTGTTTTAAAATACAATCTTCGTGGCTTATGTTTATAATTTAATATGTGCTGCTCAGTCCTATTTGGGTCATAAATTATGACCTGGGTTTAAAACTATAAAAAAGCTGAACACAATCCAGCTTTTTCACTTTTTCCAAACCTATCATGCATAGAAACATTGCAGAGAAGTGGAAACTGTAGTGTGAATATCCATTTTGTACAGCTGAAACTCAGCAACTCTGGCAATTGCTTCCTGAATTCAAAACATTAGTCTCTACGCAGGGATCCTGTATTGTACGGTTATTTGCAGAGTCATGTGTGTGTTTCTGCTGCAATAGATGGAGAATTGTTTTCCATTTGAGCAGCTACATGAAAACATGACTATCTCTATCTTTCCTGTGAAGCGGCTGCTGATATCCCACCTCGGTGCTTATGGGAACGTGGGAAGAATAAATTCCGTCCACGTGTTTACAAAATCCCATGACCACATAATGAATCCCATATATTAAACACATTCTTTCGGTTATTGTCACGCTTCACCTGCTTCCTCTTCTAGACTCACTTTTTAGCAGTCCGTTATTTTAAGACATCCAACTGTCCCTCAGTCCCACCCTGACAGATGTTATCAATTTACGATGCAGTCAGGGAAGCTATTAAGGTCCCCAACAGCAGATTAAAAGACAGAAAGTTGAGGTGAGGGTATTAGTAAGACACTGCAGAGAGAGAGGGAGAGGGAGCACGATAAGGATGATGAAGGTGATGATCATCCCACTTGAGTGAGAGCTATTTTATTGCTCTACACATCTTCACTCTATTATTTTTATTCATCTCCAAAACAGAAGCAGATAAGAGTGAAAAGGCACGGCAGAGCTGGAAACAGGACTGTTACTTACGTAAGTGAGAAATGGGAGTTCGCACTCACTGTGATTTAGAGTATGTGGATAAATGCATCCATGGCTGTGGGCCTATATTTATTCAATTTACTTTGTATAAAGGTATATCAGTTTCAATTTGTGCTCAAGTGCAATCACCAGCAGATCTTGGCTGCATGCTTGCTGCTGGCGGCGGGAAGTTGGGAGGCCAGGCAGCGGCGTGTGATTTCACACTCTGAGAAAGCAAAGAAGGTGGCAAGATGATTGTGCCACTCTAAATATCAAACACTTCTGAGAAGGAACTGGTCAGAGAATAAATACAGGTGAGAGAGGCAGATTGTGAGAGAAGGCCACAGCCAGCACCTGCTCTCTGGTTTTAGAGGAGGTGGGAGGAAGAAACTTTTCATTAAAGTAGAAACAAGTGAAAGAGTGAAAATGCATTTTTAGAAGGAGCTGCCGTTGTACAAGATAAATTAAAACTTAGCGAGGGAAAGCGCTAAATCAAATTTGTGGCAATTAAAAGTTTCTTGAAGTAATATGTCTATGTTTATGCATGAACACGTTTCAAATGTAGTTATGTAAAACAATTAGCACACCCTGCGACAGCCAGCGTGTTTTCTAACATATTCGAGCACAATACGGATATTTAATATCACTTTTACAATTACTGAGAAATTCAAGTAAAGAGAAAAAAAAAACTTTTGAGTACAATAAAAGCTAATTTTTGGCGAGGAATAAATTACCACATGATATGCATAAAGTCACATAACATGCTCATGATAGGAACCTAGTCACCATTTTTCAGGATATTTGCCCTCAAAGATTTAGTCTGATGTGCTCCTGACTGTTGAAGTCAAAGTAAACATCATGTTGAGATTAAAAGAGGTATCTGAGGCCTTCAGAAAGAAGATTACAGCAGCTCATGAGTCTGGTATAAAGAATATGAAATCAGCTATTCCACTGTAGTGTCCACAGGGGAAAGACATTTAAAACAACTGCCAACATACTGATGTATGACCAATCCATGCAAGTTCAATCCCGAAAGCAAGCTGCAAGCTTATAACAGTCTCCAAAACACCCAGAAATGTCTAATAAATCCTTACTCCAACCTCAGGAATATTGTTCTCTGGATATATTAATCTAAAGTTGAACACCAGAGCTAGAGACATGATTGGTGTAAACCAAATTCAGCATACCAAGAAAGAGAACCTCATACCAACGGCGAAGCAAAGATGAGAAAGTGTTATGTTTTAAAGAAGCCCTATTGCAACAAGACCTGGTCAGCGCACCATTATTAATCCTGGATGCTTTAAAGGGTGATAGAGCAAAATATGAGCATAGTCCATGAAAATTAGAAATAAAAATAAGTAAAAAGCTCAAGACAAAGCATAAATGAGCCCTGCACACCTAAAACATATCAGCAAATCCACCAGGAACTGACTGAGAATAAAAAAATGGAAAGTCCTGGGCTTTCTTTGCTCACACATACTTCATTTTTGTCTATCTATGTTCGTCAACTATAGGCTTCAATTGTGAGAATGCAAATAAAATTCCAGTTTCCTTCAGGTCAGAAAATACGTTTTTTTGAACACACAAATTATTATGGTGCTAAACATGAAATCCCAAATGCTAGCGTCTGCTGATATTGTCAACAGCAGGCTTAATTACAAATTTTACACACTCAGAATCCTGTCACAATAAACCAGAATGGCTCCTTTGGGTAAACACATGAAATACAATAATTCCACATGAAATTTATTTGCTATGGTCCAAACAGAATCTGTTCTCATTAGACAATGCTCATTCGCCATTTGTGTGTTATGAACCATGAAATTAAATCATTAAATTGAATTAAATACAGCAGACTATCACGGAACTGTTTAGAGCTGACAAATCTTTTATTTACTCCGCCATCACACTCCATCAAGCCGTTTACCGAGAGAACTTTATATCAGTCTCTGAATCCTTTTTTTTTTTAAATATATATATAAACCCAACCAGTACGCTAGAAAATGCAGATAATCACTCCAGCAATTCTACTCTGAAAATGGGTTCAGAGCAGAAGCTTCAGAAGTCAGTCAGACAACAGATGAGCTCATCTTTGCAATCAATATGGCAGATACAAACAGCTTAGTGCTTTGAAAAGGCAATCTGCTGTGGCTAATGGCTTATGTTAAGATTCGGTAGCGCCTTTATGACTCTTAACTGAGGCTTAGCCTCAATTGTAAAACAGCTGCAATACTCTCTTAACTCGCTTTTCAATTCAAGCACCTTTTAATCCTCCCAAAAGCACGTCGTGCTGTGTTCACTTACAGAAAGGGGAGGGTATGGAGGAGGAAGAGGAGGGAGGCGCGGTGGGGCGGTCTCTGCCACAGATGAAAGTGACAAAAGATGACCCTCTCTCGCTCTCACACAGAGGGATATCTTCATCTAAGGCAGAGCATCGCTGAGCAGCTCTTTGGTCTGTCAGATCAATGGTGGGGTGCACCAGGGGTAAAAAGTCCCTTTTCTTCTTCTGTGTCCAATTAGCGGCAGCTATCAGTTTAGAGGACACTTTAATTCGGGGCCTTCATTCAGACTGGGTCAGTCGTTTGTCAAAGACAGACTATGGGTTCTTCTTAATTACATTGTGCATTCAAGGCCAAAGAGCATGTTCGGCACTCAGTGTCTCCCTGAAAGTAATACTTATTCTGGAGTTTCAATATGAGGAAGCAGCAGATTCCTTAAAACCCAAATAATGACTTTGACTTTTACTGTATGTCCAAACTTTTCTTCCAGTTTCTAGGCGATTAGATTTAATGACTGAATAAGTCTTAAAACTTCTAACAGCGTCACCTTGCCAGCAGGCACCAACTGTGAGCTGCACATCAATCTGCGATGGGTGGATGGGCCAGTCATCCGTCACCAGGTAGGGATCGTAGGTGACTCCGTCCACGTAGAGCGCCACCACCGGGAACTCCACGTTGATGACGTAGTAATGCCACTCCTTGTCACATATCTGAAAGGAAGGAAGAACATGGAAAGGGTCTATTAATGCGTGGACTCTGTACCCTAAAGATGTAGTTCATGAAAGTGCCACACATTCACTTTACTTACTGTACATTTCAAGTGCAAATATCAGCCACTTTTTAGGAAACTAACTTCTTTTTTCCTGAAATATATTGTTAGATGTATCAGCTTCAACTCGACTGTGACTTTATTGCCTTCAAGGGGAATTCATTTTCATTCTCAAGCTACCACATGTATAAGAACATCAATATTGTGCAAAAAGGTGTTATCTCTTTTTTCTTTCAATATAAAACAGATGCTCTAAATATTCTTTAGGTTTTGAACCATTTTGTTCAATGCGTGGTACTGGGTTTGAATTTTGGCTGGGGATCTTTCTGAATGGAAATGAATGTTCTTTCTGTGCTGGAGTTGGTTTGGAAAATCCCTTCACTGTGTGTAACCACTGTTTCACAAAAAACAAGTTCTACTAGTGTATGTACTTATGTAAATTATTATTTTTATTTAGGATTTTTTAAAAATATTAAGTTATTATTTGATTCAAAGTTTCATAATCAAAACAGAAGTGAACATTTCTACAATTATACTTAAGTTAATTAGGTATAATTGTATCTTTATCAGTATTACTCATTTCCATTCTGTGGTTACTGAAAAGCCTCATGCCTAAAATTAAACTTTTAGACTAAATTTTAATAATTTAGTCATTAGTAAGCATTCATATATTTTTTACTGCACAACTTAACTCAGGGTTAAGATTCTGTACTCAGTTCATTGGCTAGTTATTATGCATCCTGTGTGTCGCAGTTCACACTCTCACCACTAGATATGCGTCAAAGCACTTTTAGTAGTGGATTAGGATGAGAGGCATATGTAGAAGCTAACATTTATAGAATAGATACATCCATTGACTGCATTAACAAGCAAACAGGTATGAAGCTAATTAGCTTCACCAGTGTACAAGGGGTTATACTTTACTTAACATTCTCCTTCTATAGATAGCTGGCTTTGTCTTTCAGCATTTAGCCCTGTCTCGCTACTAGACGAAGCTATCGCCTTAGCTTTTGTTACAACAAACTGTATGTGCTGTCTTTCATCCTATATCCTTTCAAATTTTTTTCTTTATTGCAATGGCAATTTTTCATTTTTATTGATTTTATTTTATTTTATTATTTTTTTTTTTTTACAAATTTTGAAGCTAAATACAAAAGCATCCCATCTGTTGAGGTAGTTCTAGTTGACGTATTTAGAAGTTAAGGCCTCGGTGAGAACATGTAAGTTCTTACACACAGTTGTGAGAAATCAAACTTATTTTCGATCAAAACTGTAAATGAAGAAGCTTGTTTTCCTGGTGTTTTATTGTTGTTTTTACTGTGTCTATTAGTTTTCAAGAAAAGTTTTCTTTGCATGTTCACAAAACAACTTTTTTATTTCTCTTTAATGTTGACTATTAATGAATAAAAATCTAGATAAATATAAACCGATCAAAGACCGTACTGGCCATATGCTTTTTGATATCGTTAAACTTTCAACCCATTTAAAACATATAAATAAATTGGATGAGCTTTGAAGCTTCTCTCAGCAGGCTTTTGCTTTTCATGTTTAAATTGCTAAGTTACAGCTTTACTATTCACTCAGAAATCCTTCAAAGTTGAAAAAAAAAAAAAAAAAAAAAAATCAGAGGCTTTTGCCAAGATTGTTTTCGGACAGTGTGGTGGAAAAACCCCCCCCAAAAAAACATTAATACTTCAGAGGTTACACCTATTAGAAGAAATACAACACTGAATGGTTCTCCAGCATGTTTGACCATTTACGCGGCCTTGCTCTAGTTTTTAATTGCAGCGGCTTGGCCACGCCTCCTTCCCCTTTTTTCTACTTATGGAGCTGTACTTCAGCTGTGGCAACACTTACCAGGGCGCGCCTCTCCTCTTCCAGCTCCTCTGATGTAACCTGGGACAGCCTTTGAACACACAGCCTTGGGTAACCTCGCTCTCTAATGAGGAGCGCTCGGCAGCCTGCTTATTAACACCATGCTAGCACAGCAGATGGGAGTTCTAATCAATGCGGTTGATTTTCTCAGTTATGGAGGAGTGAGGTACAACATCTGGCCTATTGATAATCATTCTGCACAGCTGCTTCACACACTCGCAGTGTGTGGATCTGATAAGACGGTTGTGAGGGTAGTCAAGAGGGATAATCCTGTTAAGGTTTTGATGGTGCTGCAGATGAGTGATCGAAACTAATGGGATTGACTTTAAGTAGCTATTTAGGAAGTTACGATACCATCTAATACCGAGAAAGCACAACACACACAATTTCTTCGCTTCGTTTCACCGTGATAAAATAATTTTTTCAAATTCTTTTGATATGGAGCACGTCCTGGATACAGGTAATTCTTTTTAATCCTCAACGTTTCCATAATAAGGATCTTCGTGCCCTTTTTTTTAAATCTGGAAAATCCTATTAGTCAGCTCCCGGGTGTAATGCAACTATGTACACTGACATGCACAAATACTAATTCCTCTGACATTTAGACTACCCTATCCTCATGCGTTAACACTTTTAGCTGCTCAGCATTTCAAAGAGATCTCGAACCCATCTGGGACGCGAGGCCCTAGCGGGTGACTTCTTCTTGAAGGCTTCAAAGGAGAAATGGTGCGGCAATATTGCCCAAGAGGCTGTTGCCTGAGCAGGCTTTTGATGACAGCTTGGAGAGCTCTCTCTAGTAGGAGGAAGAGAATAGTACGGCCACATGCGTCAACAGAAAGTAGAAGACCCAAGGGCAAAATAAAAACTAAAATTGAAGAAGCCAAGAAAAAAAATCTCGCTATCCAAATATTGCTGATTTTCTGTTCAGACAAGTGTTTGCAAGTTGGTTAGTGAAAGAGGTTTTAAGAAGTTTCGACTACTATATGCAATCAGACCATCATTTGCCAATTCATTTTTGCATGGAAACTGGAAAATGTAATCTTAATTTGTGCAATAATGTCTAACTTCCTCAGACAAGGATACTGAGTACCTCTTATGTAAGAATGTCGGAAACTATTTGTAGACATACCGTAGGATGTCCCAGGATAACCTAGGTAATGATGTCATGGTATCAGATTCTTCTTGTTTCACCTGTGGATGTGTTTTAACACAACACACGAAACGCACTGCTTCTATAAATGACACGATGTGAAAAATAAGAAATCGATAAATACTTCAGAGAGAAAATTGTGAATCTTCACAACTTTGGTCCATCTTTGATTACACATCACAGCTGCCTGAAGGTGCCACATTTATCTGTTCAAACCATTATACACAGGCATAAACACCATGAGACCGTCCTGCCATCAAGGTGTTCAGCAAATGTGAAAATGTGCGTCAATGCCAGAACAAAAGCAAATGACCTTGTGAAGATTTTTCTAAAGCTGGTAGGAGAATGTTATTCCCCTCAGTGAAACATTTCCTGTTACAATGGGTTGAAAGGCCACTTAGTGATAAAGAAGTCATTACTCCAAAGGCGATACAAAAAGAAAGCTTAATGTTTTTGAACTAACAAAGAAGCAAAAATGGTCTAGAGAAACTCAGAAATGTTTGGCCCTAATGGTCCTCATTTTCTTTGAAGGAAAAAGCGGAAACATGTAAAACATGAAAACACAATCCAAACTGTGAAACATAGGGGTGGCAGCATCATGCTGTGGAACTGTTTTGGTTCTGGAGGAACTGGTACACTTTATAATATCAATGGTGTGATAATTAAACAATATATGGAAATACTGAAGCAAAATCTAAAGAATTCAGCCAGGAAGTTAAAGCTCAGAAGCATGAGTACATTTTATTCCCCACCACAAATATTTCTTAGACAGACCCGCAAAACAGCTAACCTGTCAAATAAAACTGGAAACAGTACTTAGCCCATTAAAATTTGCATTTTGTAATCCTTAAAAGATTAATTCATATTTTGCATTCTGAAGTTTTCCTCTTTAAAGAACTGGTGGTGATTTTTATTGCTTATGTGTGAAAGAAATTGCAATAATAATTGCAACCTCAAACCTTTATAGTAAAACTACAGCCCATTTGTTCATGTACACATGCATCCTGCCCTCATCCAACTGCAAAATGTAGAAGAAATACAGAGATAATACTTCTGGCGACATTAATCTGCTAACACATTAGTCCAACTCTATTAAGTGTTCGCTTCAAAAACCTAAAAGGTGAAGCTCAGTTTCAGTAGAGCACCCCTCGCTCTGCCTGCTTGTGGAAAAAAACCCAAAGAAATTTTCTGTTCCCCAAGGCCTCCACTTCCCCATGTCTCTGTTTGATGCAAATTGACAGATGGAAGAAATGAATGAAATGAAAATAACCACACAAACATGGGAGCGAGAGAACTCGACGCAACCAGAAGACAATGAATAGAAGTGATGGAGGTGGAGAATGAAGACAGCACACATCAAAGGACCCTCCATCATCTCTTGGGGCACTTGTCGGGTGAGACAAAAACAAAAGTTCTATTGCCTCTCTCTATCTCACTCTATCTCACTGCGGTTTATTTGCACTCCTCTTTGTTGCCTGTCTCTCCATTAGAACTTGACTGTGGGAGTTGTTGCCTCAAGTTCTTTGGAGTTGAAAGGCTCTTGGAGATCTGTCACCCAAACATCGTCTTAACTTCAAATAGGAGATGGAAAATGAGATAATAGGATGAAGATAAGGTGGTGTGAGATAGGAAACTGGCCCGTGGATGAAGGTGGTGGAATCACAGCTGGAGCAAAAGAGAAGGATGAAAAAATAAAATCAAGCAAAGCTTACAGGGAAAAGGAAAGGCAATAAAAAAAGAAAAGCTTAATTCTAGTAAAGAGAGTTCTATGCAGCTCATAATAAAAAATAATGACATTTTAAGCCTAATTATTATTTTTAGAATGCACAAAACCGAAAATATATATAGCAGGAAAATAAGAAAAGAACCGCATTGCTAAGACCTCTGCAGCTCATAACAGCCTTTTAAAAACGAAACCATTCCTGTCCTTCATAAGATAAACGTTTGCTAGGGATGAAGAAAACGTTTATCATAAGATAAACGTTTTCTGACTGTGAATTCATGATATGAATTCACAGTCAGAATTCACAGCTCTTAATCATGAATTAAGAGTAACCTATATTGGGTTTAACAGATTGACGATTGATGCAGGAAAAGATTTCAGAAAAAATGTTTGACAACACAAAGTGTGTTGCCTTCAAAAACATTTGATCACCGCAGGTTAAACCTGGAGATCAACTATTTGATTGGTTCCAATATTGGCTAAAATAGAATAGAATTATAACATATACGAACCAATATTTTATTTGTTATTGACTTGCTACATCTATATCTGATGAGGCCATTTAAAACAGACGTATTTGTCTTACCAGTCAAGTACCTTGAGATAAAAATGTCTCTCAATCTCCTCCTTAGTAGCTTTTAGAGCTTCATTTTCTTGTGCCCAGTGAAAGAGCAATCTAAAAGCCATGCTAATAAAAAATAATCTAATTTATAAACAACATTTGTCTCCAGGAATTCATATTTATTTCTTTGCTGTAAACAAGAACAAAATAATAAAGAATAATGGTGCTGAAGGATGGTTTGGCTTTGGAATGAGAAAAATTGCATCCCTACATGAAACTACAAAGATTGGTTCACCAGAACAATTTCATAAAAAAAGATGAACAATTTGTGATTTATGTCTTTAAATGTGAGCTTACTTTTAGAAACTGAGAAAAAGGGTGCAGGAAATACAGGTAAAAGAGAAGTACGGACAGAGCTAAGAGGGGAGTTGGGCCTGTGGGGTGTGCTGCAGAAGAGAGCCACAACAGAGATTGATGAGCATTAGAAACAAGGTGACTTTACTCAGAGGTGGAAAGGAAAAGGAACTAGGAAAAAAAGTGCATTTTTTAGGTTACAGGCGAAACGGAAGCAGAGATTTAAAGCTGAGTGCCAAATTAATCTAAAAACACACAAAAAAAATCTAAAATAAATAGACCTTATTTTTGGCTGGATAACACTAAATGTACATTTAAGAGTAACCTATGATTTTATTGCCTTTGTCAGTCTTTTCAATGGCTCTTGGTGAGCACTGCTTGATGAATTAGAAATAGTAAATCAGAACACTTGGTTAAAAATTATTTGCAAAAACAATGTTTTTTTTCATATTGACAATATGGCTTCCCACTCAAGGTGATTTTGCCAAAAGACAAAAACATATTTCAGTTTGCTATGAATGGGGGCTCTATGGTTTATTTTCATGTCCACCTGTCTGGTTTTGAAAATGCTGGTGTAAATTGTGGATGGCTCTAATTCACAGATGGTCAGATCTCCACCAGTTTACAGATTTACACAGATTTGCTAAAACATCATTACGAAAAATTTCTTGGTACTGGAAACGTAGATCCATCCACAAGTCCTTCACATTTTTAATTCATGTTTTTATTTATTTTTGAAGAATCTACTGTGTCAGAAACGTGTGTGTTAATGTGTATGCATTTTTTGGCATTAAAAGGAACAGTTTGCACAGGGCATTATCATTGCAAGAACTGTCACCAAGAACAAAAGTTATTTTGAGACCAAATAATTCCATTAAAATCAGTGTCAGTACAACATGTACAATCTGTCTGGTGACAGACAGACACAGCTATTCTAGATTAATTAAATGTATTGTTTGTTAACACCAAAGTGCCATAAATCATTGCCAGCTCAGTGTCAGTGTCGACACCTTTATCATGTTAAACACTGGAAGCTTGAGAAATCGGAGGTTTAAGAGTCTATAATTACAAAACTAGAAGGAACAACTAAAATAGAAGAGTGATAGGGAAATAATGGTTTCTGATCAGTGTGTATGAAGTGTGCACAGCATGATTGTCTATGTGTTAAAAGAGGACTATCCTTGAAGGTGACTATGAATTAGTGGCTGGCTAAAGTGACTAATTAGAGAAGCAATTATACAAGCACTCCAGGCAGAAACCCGGAGTCAACAGCAGAATGACCTCTCTACAAGCTCTTAATGGGCCACACATAAATAGATAGACACACACATACACTGTACTCATGATACAGTAAGTCCTACACAATGATGTACTCTATGGTTTCGATTTATGCAAAACAGAGTAGCTTAAATAATGTGACATGTTGGACTTTTGTCTTTTTGGTTATTGGTTTTGGTAGTTTGCAAAATTCTGTGATAAGTAGATAGCATGCATCAATATCCAGAAACATTGACACAACATCAAATAAAGAATCTTTTTTGTTTTGGTGAATTGATGTGTCCTGGAAAATAAATTAAGGAGCAGCATGGGAGAAACATGAAAATCATGGCCAACCTTGTCTAAATGAGAAACTATTGCTGCATTCTAGTTGTACTCAGAACTAGGAAATTCTGACTTCCCAATTGAAAAAAATCAACTGGAACAGCCTCCAATGTCACAATTCCCGCTGAAAAGTGATTGTTCCAGTTACAACGTGTAAGGCTGATTTCGAGTATAAACAGTAGAAAGCTCTGGTGAAAAAAATATTTATTTTACAAGATTACATGTACTATCTCTATACCGAATAAATTAAAAGTGGTGCTTCCTTATGGAAAGTAAAGCTCACAATGATGTTTGTAAGAGGACTGTGACCAGTGTTTATGGGCGTCACCATGTTGAAATCCCAACTTCTTAACTGGAACATGGTTACCTCGGGTGTGATGTCAAACCCAATTCCAAGTTCTGACTTCCAAGCTAAACGGGACCCAGCATTGGTGTATTCTTTCCATCCTGAATTGTGAGCTTAGCCTTTCTGGCAGCTGTTTTTCATATTGTGTAGGGAATCTTAAAAACATACCACTATCAAAGAAGACGTTTCACTTTCACCTACGCTGTTTTAGATGGAAAATAAAATGATGCACACACAAATATACACAACTCTTTTCCTTAAAGTCGTTACTTTTCTAAACACCCACTCCCACAATAACAGTATTTCTTGTTTTTGAAACACTTTGGCCCACTTTTGATTCCAACTCTCCCCAAAGCATTTTGCGTTGGCTCAGCGAGCAGAGAGAGAACATTCAGTTGCAGAAACTGGGACTGCCTTATTTCACCCCGGTGGGAAACTCTGGGTTTTTGGCGGCTAAAGCACAACCTCATGCTGTGCTGCAGCTTTAGCTGCAAATTACAATGCTCTGCATCAGTATCCACCTATTCAGCCATTATAAAGATGTTTTTGGGAAGCAGGTTGTGAAAAGATTATATCCTGGATTTGGACTCAGTATTAGATTTGCGTCTTAATGTGTTGCATGAAGGACTTCCTGACTCACCGCAGAGCTTGAAGGATTTGAACCAGACACCATGCAGCCAATAATATGTTAAATATGTCTATGCCCTCACAGTATCCCACTTCCTTTTATCTCTCTCTTCCTCTGTTCTCAAATCTGAGTGATATGCAAACACAGTAAAACACTTAAGTCTACTTCAAATTCAAACGAGGCAGAAGCTTTCTGATCTGAGATTGGAGCAAAAGGAGAAGGAAATAGCTAAAATGAGCACCAGAGGCTCAGTGTGAATATATAGTGTGCTCAGGTTTAAATGGGGTTTGAAAAGGGGGAGAATTTAAGCCTTGAAGTTTCAAAACATAGAGACCACATCCGAATTAAATGAACATTTAGCTTTCATTTAGAGCAAACTACTTAAGATGTGGTTGGGTTCAAAAATGAGGGAGAGGCTACCTCAGTCCACCAACTTACACTCACTAGCCACTTTATTAGGTACACTTGATCAGCTGGCTGTTATAAGATATTGGTGAATCAGCCAAACCATGGCGCCTACTGAAGTTTAAACTGAATGCCAGAATGAGGTGGAGAGTAGCTAATTAAGAAATTAAATGAGAAAATGCGGCATTGTTGTTGAGTAAATATTGTGATTTTCACACACAACTGTCCGTCAGGTTTACAGAGTGGTCAAAAAAAAAAAAAAAAAAAATCAAGCAATGCTGATGTCAGAGGAAAATGTGCAGGGTAGTTCCAGATGAGGAAACCAGCCTGTCCAAAGGTTACTCCCAGTAGAATAACGTACCATGTCACAATGCACAATGAGTTCACTGGACTTCAATGGCCTCCACAGTGACAATCCAACAAGACGTCAATCCAACACAGCTCCTTTGGGATGTGTAGATTCACATCATGGATGTGCAGCTGACAAATCTGCAGCAAGTGTGTGATGTTTTCATGTTGATATGGACTAAAATCTCTAAAGAAAGATTCAAATACTCTCTGTTGAAGTTCCACCCTTTGGAATTAAGGCGATTCTGAAGGAAAAAGGGTGTCGGCTGTTACTAGCAAAGTATTTACATAAGAAGTGTTTATATATATATAAAAAAAGAGCCCTGTGAGTGCATTTCCACTGGTGATGTAAATGTGTTTCCTCATTCTGAGGATAATCGGGGGGAAAAACCCTGGTAATTTTGGGAATGTTTCTGTGTGGCTCGTTATTTAATACCTGGCCACATATGACATGTTTCTAATTTGAATCTAAAAAGTGAGATATGCACATTTATTTAGTGCTTTTCTGTTAGTCTCATTGACTAAAGCAGTCTCATTGCTTTAGTCATGGGGTCTTGGCATTATGTTGAAACAGACCTGTATGCCCCACACCAAAAAAATTGCTAACACGGCTTATTGTTTTAGTTACAGCATCTTAATTTTGCTTTCTTTAGTTGATAAACAAACAGCTGGAATGAGATATCTGGTTCAAATACTTTAGGTTAAATCAGAATAATTTTATCACCAAGTAACGAGCCACATATTTTATGCTATATATTAAAGCATTAAAACCCTGAAATGAAAGGTCTATATATGTAAATATTAGTGCAACCCATGTGAATGGTTTTTCCATAAGGTTGGATGGCGGTTCATCCGTCACGCTGTCTGGTGATTTTGATGAATTTATTAGCAAAGTAACAGGAACTGGAAGCGTCGTAGTTTGCTAGAGTTAAAATTACATTTTCTGCAAGGCAGGAATTCATTATTAATGAAAG